>NC_051198.1:7495058-8178570 GCF_015220075.1 Falco rusticolus | reverse complement strand
AGCACCTGAACTCACACAGGCCAGAGCAGAGTCCGGGCCAAGTTTTCCCTATAGAGGAACAACAAAACTCTGGGACAACTCCACCAAAAACTTCAGTGTTATATAAAGCCTGCAGTGCTATACTACCCATCAGCATGCACGCAGCAGATAGGCTTTCTTTCCAACTAGCCTGGTATTGGAGGGAGGGGTGAGGGGGAAAACCCACCATAGCTTCAAGTGCACAGAGGCTGCAAGTGGACTCTTGAGCTTTTCAGGTGATTTGTAGCTCACCTCCTGAAGGAACAGAAACAAATGAGAAAAACAAAGTCCCTCTAATCTGTCTTTGCTTGCAAATTCTTTCCTATAATCCCCATCTTTGTTCCCTCCTGCTAGGCTGCTCACCAAATTTACATTTCACAGTCTTCCCAAACATTCCTTTCTTGCTGCTACTGACACAACATATAATCAACCTACCTGAACCTTCTAGTTATAAACAAACAAAAGGATTGCCAGATTTTTCGCATGCCTTTGAAAAAACTAAGTGATTAAATATTGAGAACATTCAAATATTTAACAATATACTCAGCACACAGAAAGAAACCTGGAAATTTACTTTTCCAAAAGAGAGTGTCACCTATTTGAAGTGAATAGGATGGTGAAGAGCTACAGGTGGATTTTAGTATCTTAAATTGTATTTGCAGAGTAAAGAGGAAACAGTAGGAAGTTACAAAAAACCCTAGTAATTACCATGTAAAGTATTAAAAAGCAAAAGGAATAACCAAATCTGCCCTGAGCAGACACAGTGAGCTTGGTTTAAAAAGGGAGGAGACCCTAAGGTGAACATAAACCTCAACTATTTCTATTCTCGCATCAGTTCTGAAATTCCAGGTTTGTTAGAAGGGGAAAAAAAATAATCATATAAGACAGTATAACACATTTGAATATGCATGGAAAACAAAAGGAAGTGAGATGTTTTGATATTAAAGCATTATAGCTGCCATCACTAGAGCTAAATATTGCTATTAATTTCCATCGCCTTGTCTCACAAATTAAAGCACTTAAATCACAATAGCGCATAAGAGCTATAAATCAGTTAAAGAACAGACTTCTTTTCATACATATAAATACACGAAGCAAAATTAACCCACCTAGTCAAATCCCAACTAAAAAGAGGCAAAGAGTATAGTCTTCACTGCGCCCGGCTCCTTACAGGGACAGGTCACTGAACAAATCTATCCCCCAAGCCCCTCAGGGGCTGTCTGCAAACACACAGACCAGAAAAGATTTCCTCCAAACAGTGACACTCCAAAGAGCTTGTGTCCTTTTGTCTCGCCTGTGCTTCAGCATCAGTCTTTAGAAATGGGAGAGAAGGGGGGGGGGGAATGAAAAAAAAAAAAAAAAAATCACATTTCCTTGAGCAGTAATGGTATTGCAGAGCTGCATTTGAAATTCTTCCCGAGATATCTTTAAGATTGAGGGGGCTGGAGAGGTCACCAAGATACACCAGTATAACCACTTTGATCACAAAGCTGAGGGAAAGTGGTGGATGAATTTCAAAACCCAACCCTTGCCAAAAAATAAATTTTCCTCTCTACAACTGCATTAATTGTTACAATTCACAATTTAGGACTTACACCCTCCTCGTGGGAATCAGGTACTGGCTAGGGCCAGAAGGAAGAGTTTTCCAGACATGTGGCCCAGCAAACTTTACGGACACGGTATATCAACTACACAGACAGTGTCTTTTCAGCATCTAAGTGCCTCTGTACAAGAGCCATTAACAACAAAAAGTTACTGAATAAAAGAAACTCTTTATAAAAGATAAAGTTATCTTCTAGAGATGATTTGTTAACAGAAACTGTTAATTTTAAGAAGGTAGAAAATCAGACTTTAAAGTAATGCTCTGTTACTTTTTTATTTTCCTTAGGGAAATATTGGGCATACGCTACAGCTTTGCTTCTTTTTGTTGGGGAGCAGGGGGAAGTGATCTCTAAAGCATAAATATTAGATCTGTTTGCCAGGATGAATATTTGGATTCGGTACGAGCACTAAGAGCTGCTGCGGTTGTGCCACAGCCCCATGTTAAACCTATTAAATCTTTTTAACAACTGGCATTAGCAGAAGCATTTGATTAACAGGCTAATGAATATACTGGTACTCTGGTTTTAATCATCAAAAAGTAATTCTTACTCTAAATCCCAAACTTGGAGATACATCTATGTTTGAACATTAGTGCTGATGATCACAGCAATATCAAACAAAGTCAGACAGCACCATAAGCTTACAGGAAAAAACAGAATAATGATGAGATTTATGTCAGTGTTTCTCACAACTGTTTCAATTAAAAGTATGCAACAGTGATACCATCAAACTAAAAATTGGTTCTGCATGACCGAAACGAAGGCCTACTGCACTGACTATATTTATGCTCAGTTATTGAGCAGTGACCCTTGACTTTCCGAGAAGGCAGGCAGCCAAAAAGTTGTATTAAAACATAGTTTGAAATCCAGCCAGTTTCCAGAATTCTCCTGAAAGGGGATGAACTCTGTGTTGTGCAGATTTAGATTAATTTGATGACAGTCTTCTCAACCATATTCAGTAACTGTGGCCCTTTTTTCTACAGGAAGATCATTTTCTCATTTGCCAGCTCCAGTAACATACTGCCTTGCACGCACCAAGTAGAGAAAAAAACAAACAAAAAAATATTAATCTGAAATCACTCCATCCCACCCACCCCACTTCTTGACAACATTTTGCCCCTTTCTCCCTCCCCAGACTTATGGGATTTTCTGTCAAGCTCTCAGTTTACTTTTCATTGAGCAGATTACTCTTGGGTTTAAAAGTGCCACATGTACAGAATCTATTTTTTATCGCTACAAAGTTGTGATTCAGGAACTAATATCCAGGTTCCCTGAGCAGCCAGAGTCCAAAGATTTAATGCAGAAAGCACACACACTCTATTTGTTACTTCATCCTGACAATTCTTACCTGAACTAGGGTTTGAACTGAGACATAATTAATGTGAATTAAGACCTAGGTTTATAATTTAGCTGTAACAACGTAAATGAAATTAGTACCCACCACTAAAAATGCCTTTCACTTAGGAAAAACATGCAGGTTACATATCCTGTCAAAGCATATCACAGGTTTAACTACTGTTAAGTTTACAAAGCCCAGAAAGTAATCTGCTTGCTTTTTCAAAAGACTCCCACAGCTCTGAAATGTTACACCTTGTAATGTTTTAGATTTTTGTTACTGCCATCAATAGAGTATTCCTGGTAGCTGCAAACATATTTAATAATATGTTAAGATTACAAACACCAAGAACCTATGTTTGTTAAAATAAAGGCTACAAAGCATTGCAAACCAATGAAAACATGCTGATTCTATTGCTATTAAAGACAGGATGAGCTTAAATAGCATATGAATATGACAAAAAATCTTAATTCAGATTTAATTCTCACACTGAACATGGGGATTGGATGTTCGCACTTCATTAGAAATTGTCAACTGAAGGTAGTGGGAGCATTGGGAAAAAACCCACATTTATAATGTCACAAGATTTTTATTTTTGTTATTTAACTCCTCACTTATCTTGAAAAAGATTAGTCAAGTACATATACTTGCAACACTATCATTAAAATAGTCTAGAATATAAAAAGCTAGTAAACATACAAATGCTTAGATATAACTTTAAAACATACTTCAGCAACTACATTTATAAATATGCTTAGAACATTAACAATAATAAAATATTTAGTTCAGAACCACACAAGTTTATCTCATCCAAAAAAATATAACGATGATAATCAGAACAACAACAAAAAAAATATATATATGCATATACATATGTGCCTGGGCCTTGCCTCAACATGTGCATTCATTCTTCAACCACACACACAAAAAAACATTTATTAGGAAGATACACAAAACTTTTCTTCCCAAAAGCCTTGTTGCATGTGACTGAGCAAACATAATGTAAGAAGTTCACGTTGAATGTTTCCCATTAAAGTTCTGCAGAAACAGTAATAAAACATCAGGCTGCCAAAATTTCTGAGCAGTGATTCAGCTGCCCCGGGCGCTGGAAAGATTTAACCATCACAGGTAAAGGCTGTGCTGGGCTTTGCAGGGAAGCAACAGTGTTACACCTCGCCAGAGGCAGCCAAGTCCTACCCAAGTTCCCCCTTTGATGCAAGCCTGCATTTGGGGCTGTAAGTCTGCAGTTTCAACAGGATAGATAACCCAAAAACTTAGTGATGGAGAGCACTCAGAGTGGCTCAGAGCTACAGTCAAACGACACAGAACCCAGGGATGCTACATCCAGAAAAGGAAAAAGAAAAAAAAAAAAAAAGAAAAAAAAAAAGCAGGATACTTCTTTCCCTGTGATTTTCACATCAACATGGGCGGCTGCTGTGTTTTGCATGGGACTTTCGGCATGGTCTGAATACGCCAGGGACCCTGCCTAGCAGAGGCTACTAAAGATACAGAAATACCAGATTTGCACCTTTGCAACAGGCTTAGCTGTAGCAGAGATTCTGAGTTACTGAGAACAGCTACACCAGGACTGCCTCCAGACCACATATAGCTACCTATACAGCTTAAACATGACCTACCTGGGGGAATGGGGGGGTGTAAGTATGCTTACAGAAACCACCTCACATCGATTATTTCAATGTCTGTGAAATCCTGGTATTTTGAGCTTCTTCAAACTATGTTCTTAAGTTGCAAGAATACCCAGGGCTTTACAGCTGAGATTTGAGGGCTCTCTCTCAAATGAATGTGCAAATTACTCAAACCTGAATTATCACCACACTGGCTGCTTATTATTTTGAATCACTCCAATACTGTACTTGGCTTAGCATCAAGAGAGCATGACTATGGCTGCTTTCTTCTTATTTAACTCACATAGTTGAAGATTCAACTGAATGACAGCCTGCTTGGTCTTGCAATATAAAAAGGCTTAAAAATACCTTCCTTTATCTCCTGCATCAGAGAAAATTCTTGCTAAAATAAGGTCAGCAAAGCTTTTGCCACCAGCCCCTAAAGCTCACTAGGACTGTTTGCTTTGCAACATACAACAGTTTTGATAGTGCTGGTGGTAGGCACAGGGCACTTGGGCAAAGCAAGTCCAACTACGAGGCCCACAAGGAGATAGGTTAAGTCTGCTCAAGCATCTGTCGGCAGAAGCGACTCTCACCCAGCCAGCTTTAAAATGGAAACATCCACTTAAGCGATGCTACTGGCAGTGTTATAAAAGTTCTCATATACTTCAGAATAGATCCGTTTATCCTATTACTGCTGATCCAGCTTTTTTTTCCTCCAACGTACGTCAGCAAAAATAAATCTTTTCCAGTAAATGCGTTACACAGGCAATATTAGAACAATTACAACTGCATTAGTGGCAATGAACACAAATCTTACTAAATCTTCTTGTAATTGTATATTACCTTATTCAAAGAAATACACAGGTATCTCAACAGCAGGCAGAGCTATTCCCGTTAACCTTGCACCTTACTGTTGTCTGCTTTATATCATCTTTCCCATCTGCTTTTTGTTTCTGTGAAACAAAGCAGAAATCTCCCACAAAGTTTAAATCTTCTTAGCCAAAATACAGAAGCCAATCAGATCTAGTTCTCCCTCCCTTCCTCTCCACCCCAATCCCCTGATGCCAATAGCTGCAGATGAAGCCCATACGTATGAAATGCCACACACTAGTCCAAATTGCTCGTGGTTACTCAATCACAATCCAGTAAGTTTGTGTACACTCATCGTCTCCGACACGAAGCCATCTAGGCCTCCTTCCCCTGGGCACTCTTTATTTGAACTATTTATTCTAATATTTGTCTGTGGAAGGGGGATGGAAGACTGCAGAACTCTTTGGAGACTTCCAGCGCAAGCTTTGAAAATGTTATTTGTGATCTTCTGTTTTTGTTCTATCTTGTTACACTCATCACAACTTACTCAAAAAGGTTGAACTGTAATTAACTAGGAGGCAAAGCAGTGTGCTTTTAAATAATATGGGTGCTCTCTAAAAAAGCAGGATTTTGCCAAATTTGGCTCAGACTGGACATAGAGACCACAATAGAGTTTTTCTGTGATGAATGGACATTGTGACTCCTCTTCATCACAAAACAAGTCTTGTACACAAAGATTATTGTTCAAAATCATCCCACTATGGAGAGTTATGTCTTTCCTTGCACATACAGTTTCTAAATTGTTTTTGAAGTCTGTAAGTAGATTCAGATATGATTAACACACCCAGAGAACAAACATACTAAACGAATAAAAAAGGCTAAACCTAAATATTTGAGTTCTAAATTGCCTGTGCAAAATCAAAATCCATGTAATACTTCAGAGACAAATTAAGGAACCAAAAATATTGTAACTGCTGCACATTTTACCACGCGTGTCAGCTAAAACTGCTCTCTGATTTGCCCCAAGTATCATGTAAATTACCATGTAACATCCTTTTGACCACTGATATATTGTAATTTCATCAAGCAAGCATACAAATCCAATAGTCCCCAGACTTGCTCAGTATTAATGAAAAAGCATTTGTTTCCAGGCATATACAGTATTAACTTATTAGTATTAACAGCGCAACATAGAAGTGACAGTCGATTCTAAGAAAAGCTTACATCTCTAAAAGCCCTCAATTTTCTTTAAAGCTTTAAAGAAAGCCCCCATGCTCTGTGGCAACATTGATAAGGAAAATGTTTTGCCTGTGGAACTAAGCCCTCCATGGGCAGCAATTAGCAGTGACTGACAGGCCTGAAATGCTGAGGAACCCAAGACATGCTTTCATTTTTCTTTTCAAGATGTCTTGGTGTTGAATTTTAACTTCTTTCCCCACCCTCAAATCACTTTTTGGGGAGGATAGGGGAAAAAGCGAGAGTCTCTTGTGTGAATTACTAGATCCCAAGCAATGGCAACACACCAAGTGGATACAGCTGAAGCACTAGCCACATAAACGAAGGTTTCAGGTACAGGGGACAAGCACGGTGGTTCACCATCAGAAAAAGGGTCTTTCGGTATCACTATAATGTAGAAAGTCAGAGCTAACAAATACACTGCAAGCAGAAACTATCCTTTCTGCTACAGGTTCAGGGAGTTCAGATGCCAGATGTTTTCTCAATCAAAAAAACCATCAAATAAACCAAAACCAAAGTCTTGGTAAGCACCCCCTAACAAACACCCTACAGTGCAACACACGCAAATCTAAGTATTTATGTGGACTCCAGCAATAATGTGTCATAATTAACATAAAGCATCTTATATACTGGGAGCAAAAGGGTATGAACTCAGTCTTTCTTTTTGTTCATGTTCTCTGGCTCTGTTTCCTGGATGGAAACGAGTGCTGCACGCGCAGATCTGAACCCATTCATGGCACAGCCTGACAAGCCATGTCCAGCAATCCCAGCTGGTGAGCTCACTCGGGCAGCGGCAGCGAGTGCAACACTCTCCCTCCTTCCTCCGCTGTCTCTCCCGTGATCCTCTGCATCTTTATTCACAGCGTGCCCTGCAACTGAAAGACCTTTTACTGCCTGCCCCAGCTGGCCTCTCTCTTTTGAATCCCCAACAAAACATCTCCCCCCGCCCCCCCAAAAGACAGTCATGGCTAATCCCGCACTTGCAGAACTGCATTATCTCTTCAGTGAAACAGCAAAACTTCTTCCAGCCCAAACCATGATGCAATCATTTTGTTTCCTGTTCACTCAAAGCTGGTTTTTCACAGGTCTGGAGCACATGATCTAATAGGAAATTTTAATGAAAATACCACATTTCATTGGAGACTAATCATTTTAGAGAGACGCTCTTCCTTCTTCAAACTAGCTTTCAGGGGTAGACCTGAAGTATTTAGGTCACCATGTCAGTAGCTAAGAAGATGGGAGGGCTGGACTCAATTCTATACATTGTCTAATTCTGCAACTTGTGATGAGAAAACTTGCACTGCCCGACACAGATCAGGGACTTGAATTTTTATTTCCCAGCTCAGTAACGTAACTGCCCATCTGTAGGGCTCATACATGTCCTGTGCACAAAGAGACTTTTGTAGCTCACCGGAGGATGGAAGCCAATTGTGAAAGTGGGAGAGGTGCTGTAAGAAATTCTGCCCTCTCGTTGGGTTTCGTGGAGCACTTGGACTACAGGTGTATTGCTTTACAGACGGAAGGGTCACATTACCATCTTGTGTGACCTCCCGCATGACACAGGTCACGGCGTTTCTCCCGGCCAAGCCCCTGCGTACAGCCCAACTACCTGTGATTGCAATACAGCATAAGACCCAATTTAAACACTTGCAGTGACAGACAGCTTTGCCACATCTACCAGCAAGTTGCTTCCAAGGACTAATTACCCTCACTTAAAAATGTCTTGCATTTCTTGTTTGATCTTTGCTGACTTCAACCACAGCCACTGGATCTTGTGCTTGTGCCTGCTAGCTTAAGGAGTCCTTTGCTCCAGACATCCCTCAGTGGGTGCTTACAGACCATGATTAAATAGCCACTTAACCTTCTCTTCAGTAAGGTGAGTCCTGTGAGAGCAGATGGTGCTGAGCACCTCTAAAAATTAGTACTGCAGCTATTTATGCCTGTAAATTACCAGCCTATTGTTTCATAAGGCCAGTTATGGAGAGCTGCCGGCACCATCGACAGAAATTACACATGCTCAGCATGGTCTGGCATTTGTTTTTCATACCGAGTTCATAAAGGCAAAGGACACAGTCCCCTGTGTTAGCCAGCACTGACCTAACGCAGCAAGAACCAGCCCCTGCCATAGGAGCTGCACGTTAACAGGGCTGAGTGCTTCAGGGCTGAGCCAGCTTTTACCTCTGCGGTCTCTGCAACGTTGGTACCAAATACATCCCAAACCCCAAATCTGTCGCTAGTTTTTCTGCATTCTGAGGAAAAAGATCTCATACTGCTAAAGGGGGTAACTGAAGCTGCTCTGTGCATTGAGGAGGGAACCAGGTGCTGGCGTAGCCTGGGCAGGAGCACTGGAGTGACGGCTGACTGCAGGACAGCAATAGCACCGGCCCTTCCCTCTACTCACCAGGAACATCTCTGCAGCGGCAGCAGCACAGGGAAGGTGTCGCTAGCAGAAATCGCTCTGCAGCTTTCAAACATTTCAGACATTTTTTGGTTCTCTTCTGCCCAAGCTGCTGTTCTTCAGAGAACAGCCCTTGATCACAGGGGCATTCCCATTGCCCCTTATTTCCCAGAAGCCACAGTACCACAGCTAGCACATCAGTTTTGATACGATATATAGCAAGGCAATTACTTGTACCTTCTGCCCAGGCAGTTAAGTAGCAGGACTCAATTGTTCTAACTCCTCCAGAAATAGGTTGGGGATATTGGTGTTAAATATGTTAAAAAATAAAAAAAAAAAGTCTCCCAGGTTCCTCTTCTCCCAGCGCTGGCCCATACCCATCTGGCAGCTGAGAGGTACTCCCAATTAAGACCTCAAAAGCTCCAAAAGAGGAATAAGTAGGTGGCTCAGAAGAAAACATTTTCTATAAAGATGGCCTTCTTACTAGGTAAAGGAAATGACATGAATTCCTGGACAAAGAGGGACAGGGCCTGGGAACATCTTCGGGGTGTCAGAACCTACGTCTTTGCACCAGATGGAATATGCAACTTTCCAGTCATGGCAAACTCCAGCCTAGCAAAATTTTAATCAATAAATAAAACCAAAACTATCACCCTGATTCCCCAGTCACTCCTCTCCGTTATTTTTACCTCCTTGTGGGAAATAAGCCCAACACTTGCAGTTTTCTGACAAGTGCCTTAAACACTCAGGAAGTTGAAGAGAGGACACCAACATTGCATACCCCAACCCGAGAACTTCCCTTCTGCCTCTGTCATTTATACCACAGATAAGCAAAGGCACAGAAAGCACATGAAGTATCAGAACAGGGACTATATTGTCCTCAGAATGGATAAATATTTCTAATGAACTGAATTCAGTTCTAATCTGAGTGAAACAATCTTTTTGCATCCAGTGTAAGGAGAAAGAGGTTTGCAGCTTTTTAACTCGCCCACCACCAGCCCCAGAATATGCATACAAGCATGCAATACACAAAAGGAACAAATGAGACCAGAAGACAGAAAAACATGAATGAGGAGGAGGCAGGCTATAGGCCTGTAAAATACTCTCCAGATTTCCTGCCAGTAAACATCAATTGAATACGGAGCTACTGAAGTATAATTACCTCCTTGTCAATCCTGACATTAACATTTTTCTAACTCTTCAATGACAATCACTTCTTTCAACACTCCTTAATAACAATTCATTTACTTATCCTTTCACGGATGTGTGGGATTGTCAATAACTTCACATCCTTAAAGCAAAACTGGAAAGCTGTGGATCAGATACTGAGCTGGATTTCTGAACAGCCAGGATTTCTCAGATGAAGCTTTACACTTCTTTTAAACCCCAAACACAAGAGGAAAAAATAATTTAAGTTACTCTATTCATTCTTTTCCCAGATTAGTAAAACCGGGGGAAATTTGTACTCAAAAGGCAAAGATTATTAAGATGTCTCCCCGGAATTTCCTTCCATGCAGCTTAGGAAATACTTTTCACATATATATGCACATAAAGAATACAAGACAATCCAGTTACTGTTCTGGTCTCTAGTATTGACAGGTTGTGTGTCTTGGGCAAGTCACAGCATACACCTGCTTATTTTTTCATTAAGTTGAATACTATAATGGCATTCACCTCCTTCAAAATACCAGCAAGAGTAAAGAAAGAAAAAACCCAATACAGTGCTTTACATAGCATTGAGACCTACTGGGCAGGTCACAGCAGCAATAGGACATAATAATTGTTGATGCTTTCTACAGTCCTGAGCCACAACAAACATGATTAAAGCAAACTACTTTGGATAAGAAAGATTAACATCACGTTCTTAGGTACAGCACAGTCCCGAGACCTGCTTTCACCACCCCCACATGTTTTGTTTTTGTTTAAAATAAAGTTCAGTCCTTCTGACACGGTATCATCAAAATACAAACCCAATGAATAAACTGCATGGGGCAGAGTTGGCTTTTTCCTAGTTTTTCTTTCTCCAAATACGGAGTTATCCTTAAAGACTGTAGAAGCTCCTGCATCCACACTACACAACAGGGTATTTGATCATAGAAGATGGTTGTTCACTGAGGAGCTGCTCCAGTTGGACGTGAAGGCAATGGAAGAGGCATACCAAGTAACCAAATGAAAGAAAAGTGAGGCAAAATACAGAGGAGACTGTGTATTAAGAGCTTTTTTGTGATCATCAAAAACTTGTAAAGGAAGTCTGTCTGCAGACAGATAGAAACGGATTATGAAGGTATAAATTTCACCTAAAAAAAATTATCATGCAATACAAACAATATTTGCAAGTCTGGACCTCAGTCTGTGATTTAGTCATATGTGGCCCCATATTCTAGCAGCAGAATAAGGGCCTAGGATGAATCATTATCTCATTATAATTACCCTGCTCTCAATTCTATCAGGTCTCAGGTGGCATATTTAGAACCTTAACGAACAACTACCAGCATAGCTAGAGAAATACTAAAACACCTAGCCAGCTCCCAACTCTTCTCTCAATGGATCATATCTCTGCCAGTAGTTTATCAGGAAGAAAATAAAATAATAATAAAATAAAAAAAAACAACCCACACCTCAGTCCTTGCTGCTAAACAGGCCCCTGCAGGATCATGTCAGAGAATCCCCACATTAAAAGGCTAAGAAGTTTCCACAGGATGGCAGGGAGAAATCACTGGGAGTAAGCCTGCCCTCATAACCCAGAAAAAAATAATCTTTAAAATCCCTTTCAGAAAGTGACTTCTGTTCTTGCCGTGCACCTCCAGTGCACAGACACAGCAGTGTCTTGCCTCTGATTCATCTGGCTACTTAATTTGTTTGCCAAAGATGGGCGCTTATACAGTGTTTACTGTATAAGCACTAAGTAAACACCAGTGCCCAGCATCTTCAAAATCACCACTAATACTATATTATTGGGGAAGAAGATTTCAATAAATTCACAGCTTCTCTGCATCCTTCATTTATAACACCTGAAATAATAATACCAATTAATAAAATGCTTATGAGAGCAGCCAAGCAATGTTGGTCAACAGCATACAACTTCAACTTTAGCCTTGCAATGAACTCTCGCAGTGAAGAACTCTTTTCCATGTAGAAGTCAGAGGGAGAAACCTAAACAGTTAAATATTACCCAAAAGAAATCAGAAGTGTTAGGCTTTTTCTGTTAAAGATCTGCAGCCAGTTCTCTCACCTTGGACTCGTGTTCCTGTTGAAGTCAACAGCAAAACTCCCATTGACTTCAGCAAGAACAAGGTCATGATCCTTCTGTGCTGCTGACTTGGTGATAGCGCAGTCATAGGTCCTGAATTTAAAGAAAGAAAGAAATCAATAAAACCAGCCTACAGCTGACTGATTACATCTCCCCAGCTACCTACCGACTCACACTGGGGACTTTAGCTTTTACTTTCTAGACAAAAGGTTCATATATGAGTATATGATACATTAGGCTTTATCTGGACTCTCAAAGGGGTTGTAGCCAAAACACCACCGAGATAAATGTGACTTGCCAGTGTCTGGGTGCCGCGCCAATGAGGCTGTTCCTTGTATATTATATGCAACCCGCTGTGAACACACAGACAAATATAATGCTCTCTTTTATGGAGCAGCTAATGTCAACAGCGGTGCCTGCACCACGTGATTTTATACATCAGGGAAATCCAGCCCAAACACTTCCTACGTTGCACAGAAGAGGCATAAAAAGTCAGACCAGTTGACTACAACGATTTTGGTATCTGCTTCCATTCATACAAAACTAAGCACAAAGCTTGCCCTCAATATGTCCAAATACAAAACTACCTTGTCTTTAAAAAGAAAAATAAAAAAGAAATAAAGGCAGTCTGTATAAGCATTCACAGAAAAAAAAGTAGGTCCTCTCTTAATAAAACAATACATACATTACATCCACACATTTATAAACATACATGTATGTGTATGTATATATGGGGATCTTAATCTTCTGCCTTACAGAGAACTGATTTTCACTTACAGGAATTTCTGTTGCTTTCAAACACTTCTTAAAACCCCTCATTACATTTAGTGTTGCTTTTGCTTGGCATCAGAAGTAAACATTATAAAATGAATAAAACCAACAGCATAAGAATGGCGCTGACTGCAATTTAGAGATACAAATGAATCTTTTCTATTACCAACATCAAGTATCCCTTGCCTAAAAAAAAACAAAAATAAAAACACCAAAAACCCCAACAATGTGTTTAACAAATGAGTGCTTAAATGTGCTTTTACTAAACCTTAGCATAAACTGTGCAGTGTGTGTTCAGTAAACTTTGCACTGGGATTTTAATTAACAGCACCATCCTTATAAACTTCATTGTTTCTACTCCTCCCTCCACCACCACCCCCCCCCCCGATTTGTCAGCTTTCTCTCTCCCCAGCTTTAAGTGAAGAGGCAGATTTGTCTGAAGCTGCAGCCAAGCCAAAAATCAAAGCCAGTTCCATTTCCTGGGATGGCTGTGAGCAGAGTTTACAGCAAGGAAATACACCCACGCGCATTAGGGATGACCTTGGGAGCATCAGTTCATTGACTACACTTCTGGCAGCTAAGAGCTGGATCATCAAAAATCCTCCTGAACATGGAGACACACGCAGCGTTGGCAGAGACACAGCGATCCAATACACCCAGCAAGGCAAGGTTCAGGGAAAGAGGAAAAAAGCTCACGCGTACACAATCAAAAGCAGCCAATTGCCTCTCATTCAGCTTTGCAAGCTGGCAAAAGCGATACAACAGTTACCTGCGGCATTTTTCCTTTCTGAGAAAACTTCCACTATAAATACTGAAGGTATAAATACAGTTATATAACCCATGACAGCTGGCAGAGGGCAGTTTCACAGAAACATATTGGCTTATCTGGAAACCTTTTGCCAAAAGTAGTGGGTTTTTTCTAACCGTAACAATGACATTCTTCTAGCATTAAAAATATGATAATACTACATAAGTGTTTACAAAACATTATCCCCTAGATAATTCATGGCAGACCAACAGAGAACAGAAACTTAAGTAACCTGGAAAACAGTGACCGCAAAAGCTAGCCACATTAAAGGGAACATTCAGAATTGTAAATATGCAGCCACAGAGGCAATTTGAGAAAAATATGTCAGGTTGAGATGCATGAAGAATACAGTCCTTTAACTAATCAGAAACAACACATCTGACCCTTTTGCAAAGCTCTTAATTAAGCGTTAATCATCCAAGCTGCAAACTGTTTGCATTTTTGTCAAAAATCGTAATATATTGCCCAAAACTTTAAAAATTCCATATTAGCAATACCCATCAAGAGACTTGAACTTTCAATCAAACACTGTCTACAGAGGAGTGATAAGGCGAATTACGCAACTGTAATTTAACGATCAATTCTTGTAATTTCAGGATGACAGTACTATTTGGGAAAAAAGTGAAAGGAAAATGGATTAAAGTGCTAAAATAAAGACGCTTTGTTCATCTGAATAAAACATTTGTAACTCTGGTCTGAGAGGTTACTTTCATTTGCAGCCAGTTTGATTTGCCACTCATCTTCCTTTGGGAATCATTCTGTTTCAAGTGCATTAAGAGATGATTTATTTGCATAAGCCAACAGAGGGTTATTCTTTCCTCAAAAATACAGAGAGAATGACATTGCTGTACAAATGAAAGAAAATGTTAACAACTCCTGAAAGTTCTCATAGGTGATTAAAGGAATCATGCCACATCACAAAATGATTCATGCCAACGTGGCATATATTACATTTTAAGCATATTTGAGCTTTTGCACTGTTTCCCCAGCTACTAATAAACCTCTGATTTTGAAGACACATTAGAAATATTTGATCTTCAGAAGCATGTTTCAGACTAAAAGCAGAAACTGCTATCCCTCATTCAAATATTTTTTATATGTATAATCAGGAAACAAGCAGCATCATTACACATGTATTTTGCCATCCATCTAGAAAGAGGAGAAAGTGAAGCTGAAGACTGTCTTCGGTATTATTACTTGGTTGCCTCTTTCTGGGCACAGTTGCATCACAGCAAGGCACAAAGACAGTTGTCACAAATGTACTGTTGCCGTGCCTCCTGTCTGTGGATGTCACTATTGCACTTTAATTAAAAACATTAAGGGTGACATTCTGTCTCCCGTGGTGGGTACTTCCACAGCAGCCTCCAGAGCAGGCTGGCTTACCTTAGCAGATCTGGGCTCTCTCAGACAGTGCCTGCTGCAGCAGCAGTGCTAGCCCGTAACGGAAGCATCAGGAATTTGCTCCACACCAAAATGACATTCAAAGTCAATTTAACAAAAATACAAGCCCAGAGGCTTCTGCCCCTCTTCCTCTTGCCTCCCCGAAACATTGCTTCTTAGAAATGTTTTCACGATCTTTAATTTCATATATTTCACCCGTTCAGCTTGCAATCATGTTGCAAACTGCACAACTGGAGCACAATTTGACCATTAGCTTTATCATTATGCCATCCAACCCCCTATTCTCACCCCACACCCCTCCAGAAAGCCTCACCTTAACAAAAAACATCACCAGCCTCAGAGAAAGGCAGCTTTTCCAGTAAATCCAGAAGGACCACGTAGGGAGCCAGCTCCAAAATCGAAGGTCTTGACAGAGCAACACATGAGAGCCCTCACACACTCAAAACAAACCCAAACACCCTCCAGCGGACATGCTTCTGCTGAATACCATAAACAATAAATGTAATAATTTTCTGAGGGAAAGAAAAGGATTACAAGAAAGTTGCAGCACTAATTTATTAAACGCCGAGACCAGCTCCTTGAATTTCACAGGGAAGCCTGTGAATGGCAGAGTACAACACTGCAAGACAGTACAATTAGGAGTAATCTTCAAGAAATAACCCAACCTCTCATTTCTAAAGGTGCTGGGAATTATTTTTCCTGTTTCCACACCACCTAGACTACCATTCCTCTCCCAGTAAGCCCAAGGAACTGGGCTCTTCCTTTCACGTAAAGATTTTTTCATACAGTAAGTCTCAAAGCAATACTTCCCCACTTTTAGGTCCCTGACTAGAGAGGTATCATTGCTGTGTTTCTTTGGGCTTCATAAGGAAAATGACTGTCATTCACTCACTAGTTTCTCCAGGAGAAACTAGTGAGTGAATGGCAGTGGAGAAAAAAACCCAACAACCTTATATTTGTTATTGCTTCACCCTTCTCACCAGGCCACATTACAATCAAAAAACCTGGGAAACATGAGCTTAGCTTACAAATTCTTAAAAGATCTATTCCTTTGCAACTAATAAAAAAAAAAATATAATAATGAAAGCAAGGAGAGCACAGGGATGAGATTATTAAAAGTCACGATTGCCACTGCCTAAATCAACCAGGGCACAAGCCAAAACAATTATGGAGAGACATATGCTGATTGCAATAAAACAATTACTTACATTCTGTGCCTATTTTAAATATTAAGTGCTAGCAGCATGTTACTTTGAAATTTAAAAGCCCACAAATTTTAGTTTCAGAATGTGTGAATAAAGCACCGCATATGGAGGAAAGTCAAACCCAAACATTTCTTTGTTTGCATACTGAATACCCACAATGTTATGTAATCAAAAAATTATGGTTTAGAAAGAGTTTAATACTGCAACCGATCAGTAAAATCTGGCACTGAGGATGACCATTTATATGCTAAGTCAGATTGTACACTAAAATATGTAGATGCATAACAGCTTATCTTTTAAAGATAATATACTGCACACAAATGCAAGTGCTGGATCTAATTTAACAAGATTTGTGGTTATGAACACATGGACACCAAAAATCCAGAATGAATACGTTACAGTCCAGTGCAGTTCCAGCTGGCTAAAATACAAACATTTCTTCCTCAAACCGTGGTTGCTAGTAAAATCAATACAGAAAATTTGATCATACCTACAGCAAACGCTAGTTTTATATTTTACTTTCCTGAAGTAAGGTTCTGAGAGAGTTCCTTGCCTATCGGCTCAACAGCATCCTTTCAGCTTTCCTCCCTCAGCTATAGGGACAATTTGCCCATCAAAGAACAAGTGGTGGATCAAGTCTGGACATCAAGTCCGTGACTGAATTTGATCTCGCTTTTGTTCTTTACCATAGCACATATGTATGTAAAACAGAGAGGTGGAAAACTACTGCAATCGGAACTCATGTAAAAGAAGAATGCATTATTGTAGAAGTAAAAGCACATTCAGGCAGTAATGAAAGCAGCACCAATTACTCATGTATGCATTTAACAGGCATAATACACACTAACTTGCCTTAGTGCAATGAAAATTAATTAATTTGCTCATTGGAGTCCATGTTGAGGCGAAATTCAAAGCATTACCAAAGACATACTGCCCAGCAAAACTGATGCCACATCAGTCTGCTATTGAAATAATCTTTTTAAGAAAAGCCATAACTTACCAGTTTTAACAGTTAAGGTTTCTTACTCTGTTGTGGTATCATTATAGCTGGAAATTGCAGCACGTTGAATTTAAATCACAGCAACACAAGCCAAGTTGCAGTGGCTGATCTTTGGTATTGAGTTCTGGCTGTCTCAATACATATTTAAGGGAAAACACGCTGCCTTATTTTAGAGGCATTATGGTACTATTGCAAGACATCCATACTGGTAAAACCACCAATAATTCAAGGATTTGGTACCTATAAAACAAGTTAGTGTTTCATAGTTACGAAAGAGACCCTTGTGAAATATTGCCAAACCCAAAATTAACAAACAAAAGTTAAATATTTATAAACAAGACACATTGCTCACACAGGAAATCCTTATAGAAGATATACTCCAATATGATTGACTATTCACGTATAGAGTATGACATACGATGGAAATGAATAAAAAGTAAACAACATACTCCATTACTCCCAACATCTGCAAAGCCTATTTTAAACTTCCTAAATTACACAGATGTAACAGCATGGAGCTCTTAAGCCTCGAGTGCATATTGATGAGATCGCATTTCTGTTTCTGTGATCCTGAAGTGAACAATTAAAGAACATACATTTCTGTACAGCAGCTGAACAAATCCAGAAGGTTAGTATTTTTATTTGCAAGGCTGTCTGACATGTACATCAGAGACAAATTAGAAGCTTGCCAGCAATTCACAAGGAATATCTCATTTTATTTTTTAATATAATGAAGCAGACTGTGGCTAACTTGGGTGTATAACAGAGGCATTATGACAAATGCTGAAATTTTTCTTCTTTATACTACACATCATCTCACATTAAGTAGATTTCTCTTACCCTCACACTAAACAACAAGGAATAGCAGAAACTAAACAGATTACACTAACTTCAATGTTTACTTATTCAGCTCTGGGAAAAAATTAGTTTTACCATTATCTCAGTTTACCCCCCAAGTTTCTCTCTCACCAGAGCCTGTTCTGTACTATCCTGTTAGCGTCCTCCAGGACCAAATCTCCCATTCCTGCCCAAACACTGCAACATGGCAGAGGTGAACAGGAACGGGTTGTCTCTCTAAACTCTGATACTATCATAGTTGTACAGGTGAAAAAGTAAATCCTGCAGGTGTTTAACAAAAATCACCAATCAACCAAGAGCTTGATACTGGCCCCTGAATGCATCTTCCAATTGAGATCATTACATCTGAGGACTCCACAAAAAAGTCTTATCACAAGAATCTACTGCAGAGAAATAACTTATTACTTTTTTTTAAAAAAAAAAAAAAAAACCAACAAACCCAAAGTTTGGTCCTAACAATGTTCAAATAAGAGCAAAGCATGGTTTTCACCACAAGTACACTCCCTCCACTTTTGCAACTCCCACTCTATTTGAATTCTAAATGGAAATGAGCTACTGAAAAAGCAGGTGACATGAAAGTAAATCAATAGAAAAAAGCAAACGACTGCCAACTTATGTGTTCCTTCATAATAAAGTCCAGAGTCCAGCACTGCACGCACTATCCCGCTAAAAATAGAAGCGATGGTAAGCAGTATCTGGAAGAAGGAGGGAAAATCCTTGGTGGAAACAAGGTTTTGGAAAGCAAAGGGTTCAAGACTATCCACTAAGGTCACTGAAGTCTGATGTGCCTGGAAGCCTCGACGAAACAAACTCTTACGGAAAAGGCAGAAATTCCCTATTCGTAGCAGGTTGAGACTCTGGGGTTTCGTACTGTTTCGAGACAGCGACAGAGTGGCTGATATACTGGCATCAACAGCCACAGAGCCCGGTTAAGCCGCTACATGAACGCTATTACTAATGAGCAATATTATACATTACAGTCAAAGATCAGTGCAACAGCTTTTTTAAGACTTTTATAATGGAGATCCAATGACAACTTTGATTGGCAACACAACTGAATCATGTTTTTTTTTAATCTACATAATCCCTTTTCTATCACAATCGTTGATTCGGCTCAGCATTGTTCCAAAGATAGATCATACCAACGTTACCAGATAAAGATGGCACTTTTGCTTATCAAGTACTTACCTCTGTAAGCCTTTTCATTTACAAGGAAACAACAAAACCCCACAATGATAATCCTCTTTTTCAGTAAGAATCACTCTGAAACTAAATGTCTAAGTATGGTAAGAAAATTAAATATTTTAATATTTTAAAAAGGCTGGAAATAAAGCTGTAATTAAAAATCACTGACATTGTTCATGACAAAGGCTATTTCAGCACTACAGATGACTTGGTGCCCACAGAATGCTATAAGGCTCTACAATCAAAGTCAGTCCAGGGCAGTAAAAAGGATCAAATCCCCTTTCAAACCAGTGAAAGTGAGTTTCTCTTTTTGTGCAAAGAGTCTTTGTTCTGTGCTTCTGTGTACTGTCCAAAACGTAATGCTACCATGATGTCACTGTTAGCATTCCAGCTTTAAAAGCCAGACAGAAACACTGTTTTCAATTTCTTCGTGGATTAGTATTTGGAAAACATTTAGGAAAATATGAGCCCAACAGGAGGCTCAAAATCTAGCAGATTCTGTCATCTGCTTTTTCAACAGCCTCAAAAATCTTTAGCTCAAAGCTACTTGCTTTACACTTTTCATTCTTTTTTTGGAAACGTTTCTCATTTTCCATACCCCATTTCTAGCAATAGATTTTTCCATTCAGTAAACACGGAAGCTGCTGCTTATTTAGAAAGTAACCTTCAAGGCTAACAAGAAAACCTTACAACTATTAAACACACAAAAGCAACACAAACCAAGTACAAGAGTATGCGCAAGAATTATTCTTTTTTTCTCTAAGAGACATCACAGTACCGTAAATACCAATCACAGTTGTGACAAGGCTTAACAGAAGCCACAGCGTAGGTTGACAAACCATTCTAACGGCCCGTGGTATTAAAGGAATGGAATTATTCCTGCTCCAGATCCCTCAGGTACATGGGGAGGACTACCAATGAGGCAGCCCTCTGGGAAGAGGCTCACCCACATCATTTTCATCAGGTTCGTGTTTTACACCTGAGTGGTTTTGAGCAGAGCTGCTTAACCAGAGGACAGGTCAGCACGCTGCAAAGAGGTGAAGATCAGGAGCCAAGGGCCAATATGAAAAGGCATCTGTGAAGTATTCTTAGGTGAAAAACACAGTCGTGAGATGTAACAGTTGGGGGTATTTTTTGTTCTCATAACTATTTCATGAAAGCTTTTCAAAGTATTATCTGGGTGACTTCACACTAAGTACATTGTTTTAATGCATGTGTGAAGGCAACGTGATCTTTCTGCTTCACAAACCCACCATGTGTACACATTCCTGAATAACAACATTCTCTGACATGTGTGAGAACAGGCTTCGTCATGCTTCCAAGGCCTGAAATGAGCTGATGGACAGCAAGTTCACTGGTAACAACAGGGGGAAAAAAAATGCAAAAAGAATGATTCAATACACAAAACAGATAGTCAGCGTTCAGAAAACATTGTTAGCTCTGTAACATTACTGTCAAAGGAAACTACAAAATCAAAAGACACAAGTGGACTTGCTAATTTAAAAGGAATTAAAATTCCTGGCCGGAGTGCAGGGAGATGTTTTATTTGTCATCTTTTTATTTATTTTACATACTTGATTGCATGAGTGGGAGCCTGTAATTGAAATACTTTCCATGGGCAAATTAGACGATAACATTTTGTTCTATAAATCAAGTATCACACATTGATGTGGAAATTACTTTTGTACTTTAATACAATTGGTACCACAAAACAAGCATCACCTCACAAGAAATTCAGGGGCCACACAGTGCTGCCTTTGCAAAAAGTAACTTCTGTTAATCTTCAGCAATTAAGTAAATCCATAGATACGGCTTGAAGAATCCCAAACCTAAAACTCCTAACACAGGACTTCAGTGGAAATTTCTGCCAGGAACATCAAATTAGTTTAAAAGGCATAGCTGAGACCAGGAATTAGAATACCTAAGAATTCAAACATGAATGATGGTCTCCTGCATTATGGTGACATAACACACCAGAGTGATATTATCATTATTAATGAGGATAACTTATTATTATGGATTCCCAGAGGAACACAATTAAAGACAGACATCTAAGCACACTTTCAGAAGTGTAATTACAGGATTTCCAGATATGAGACAGGTGGCATTCCTTCCAAAAAATGAAGCCAGCTTTGGCATGCTGTAGCCAACTTTTCAAAAAGAAAACAAAACCCCCACAGTGCTTCGAGTTTGTTACAGACTCATTTCTCCTCCCCTGCAAGGACAGAGTTAAGAGTTACTGCAACCCAAACCCAATAAAGCCATCCGAAACGTCAGTTTGAAGTGCCACCAAGCCAGCTGGTTACCGTGAGCTGCAGGGGCTCCCCAGATCAGCAAGAAACCCTCCACAGGGCTAAGGCACAGCACAGGGACCACAGGCTGGCCTTTCCAGCCCAGCCACCCTGATGCTTTTACCCTAGTGCTGCTGCTGGGCTCAGAGTTTTACTTTTCTCCCTAAGCTGTGGCACAAGTACAGCGCTACTAGTCCATTTACAACGCGTCTGTCACGAAAGCAAACCTAAAATGCAAGCAACAGCAACTTTATTAGCACTTACTGATCCCAGGGGTGATAAATATGTTTGTTTACTTCTGCGCGAGCAAAGCTGGTGGTAAAAGGGAAACCGATCAGACTGTTAAGTGGCTGAAACTCGCATTAAAAATCAAATGATAATATAATCCCAGGAAATTGCCAGGATATAGAGATCGAAAGTGCTGTAGTACCCAGGGCCAGGCTGGCGTTTTACCAGCAGCCTGAGGGTCAAAGCTATTCTGTGTGTATATTTACATAAATTTACATGTATTTTGCATAACAAGTAAACATAGTCTTAAATGCACTTTATAGAGGGACAGTCCTTAACTAGCTTATCCACTTTTGCAAGAGCACAAGGCTAGCAACTCCTGTCTTTATTTTTAACTCCCCATATAATAACTAATTTGGTTTTACAATGCAATCATATGAGAAGACTGATCACAGGAAAGTTACTTCTCTGCTAACAAAGCTGTGTGCAAGAGGATTGGCGCAATGAAGACAGATACACTGTTTTATTACAAGTGCAGATCCCTTTCTCATATGTGTGGCATTGAGGAAATCCATAACTGCTTTTTTCCTTTACTCCTATGGCTCTTCCCAAATTCAAGATGTGGACTCAGACCTGTCCTGTTTTTTTACAGAAGGGGTCAAGAATCTTCCTATAAATATTCAGGATGAAAGAAAGGAAAAGAAAAAGAAAAAAAAGGAAATTTTTTTTATTCTTCCCTCTATATAGAGAAACTCAATCCTTACTGTGGCATCTATGGCCATACAGAAATCACATATACGTGTGCCGAGAGAGCCACAATGTATTTCCCACAGTAAGAGATGAAAAAGGTAATCATAAACATACTTTCCTGGAATAAAAATGTGGATGTGCCCTCACGTTATGACACATAAGCACAATCAATTGCTCTGCAGCTACATTCTGAGCAATTGCTTTCAACTGGTTTTGTGGGATGTTTTACTTTTTGAAACTGTCAGAGTCCAAATATGTCAAACTATGCAAAAATGTGACTTCTATTATTGTTTGGAAAATGTTGTACCATTTCAGAAAGTAACTAAATCCAAGCTATGCATAATATTTTCTTTTTAAAAAAAATTACTTTTTTGCCACATTTCTAGACTTTCATCTCACTTCATCTCTCATATTATATTCTTCAGTCATAGGTTCAGGATTGGATGTTTCATAAAGCTGTCCAGCTAACTCAGAAATTTCAAACAGAAAAGTAACAGAACGCTTTCTGATATTATTGCAAAGTAGGTACTAATTCTCTGGAATGAAAGAGTGCAAGTTTGCAGGAACAGCAAAATACAGCAGGGGAGCTAAAGTGAACGTGCTTTGGACTACACACACATCAAAAGTCTGGACTTAAAATCTTACCCCTTCCTAGTTCACATGTTTGGGGAACATCTCCCAATTCCAGGACATCAGAAACTTCTAATTATGATTTAAAACTGTAATCCTGAAGAGAGATCAGACTACTTTTACAGTAGTCAGATTTTCCAGAGCCAGATCTGCCCTCTCCGAACCCCTCTGCATTCTGCAGGGGGTGGGGGGAAGGATACCAAATGCCAAACTATCATTATAGCTTTCAGGGTATTAAGCCCAGGCTATCATTTTTCCTTTCTTTCTTCTCTTCCCCGCCCCCCCTGCAAATATATCTGATTTTGTTTAGAGATTCTTCTGAAAAGCTAATGCTTTCACACCGCCTTTCACTTTGCAAAGGAGCCAAGTCACATTTCTTCAGAAATCCTACAATAACAAACCATGGATACAGAAAACAGGTAAGGAAATGTTGTAGAGTAACAGATTTCACATTTAAGCTTCCAGGGAGTTCAACTAAACCAACCAGCTATTTTTTTCTTGATTTCTATAAATAGTTTCAGACATTATCTGTAAATGAAGTAATTGAAATACTTTGCTTCTCTGAACTGATTGCTGCTGGGAAATTAAACCACGGCATCTCAGCACAAAACCACACGCTTTGCCATACTGCCCTGCATTTCCTTCATCCCTCTAGTCGTTTTCGTCTCATCTGTCCAACTATACTTCTCAGCGCCAACTGCCAATTTGTACCACCATAAACCCAAGTTACATTACTTCAGCAGAGTTTATAAATTCCTTATGCTTCCTTATAATCTCTGCAAAAAAGTAAGATTTGCCTGAACAACCATCACATTCATCATGTTAGCACAGTTCTGCTCAAGACAGCAGTTCATCTTTTCACTTCCAGACTTCTATTTTAAACAAGGAAAGATGTCTTAATGCAACTGCATAGTCTCACAAATGCAGCAGCAGCAGCTTTCTTTTCCTTTATGTCAACCTATGTAAATAACACAATCTGGGTATTTAGTTTCCTTCTGAACACTGCAGCTGAATGCAATACAAAGCGGGGAAGGGGCTGGGGGGAGAGAGAAATCTTTGAAGGATGATGGCTTGTGATTTTCTTCTGCTATTTGTACATAGATGGCAAGAAACACAAAAGGCAAGCTCACTGGAATTTAATCTTATTATGATCCATTTCCACCTGTACTTCATAGGCCTGGACATTAAACAGACACTCATCCGAGCTGTGTCAGTCCCCTGCAGTCCATCTGCACTTACAGAAGCAGCTAAGATGACATACCGGGCTCACCAAGAAGACAGACCAGCTACACAGTTCTCATCAACAGTAAAGGTAACGCTGGCTGAACCACGCTGACGTAACGTGGACCCTTCATTCTTCCATAAGCCAAGATGCTGAAGTGCTTGAGATCTACCTGGATCATTTTTATTGCTATCTGAAGGAATCATCACAGAATTACAGACCGTATTCAGGAATGAAATATAGTGCAATCTGATCGGCATAAAAGCCCAACAGACTGTTTGGGGAATAGTTTGTTCTTCTAATGATGACATTATATCATTTGTTTTTGGCAGCTCAACACCACCGACAAGTTTCATCTTATTCAAATTGTCTTGAAAAGCTTAATAACTCTCTTTATTTGGCATATCTCTTAGAAGAAAAAAGAAAATAGATACATTGTTTGTAAGGCAACATATGTCTGATGACTTTGATCTGTGCTGATGCAATACCCTTCAAGGATAAAAGCAGAGCTGTTTAAGAGGAGTCGTCATCATATGAATATACACTTTCTAGCAGCTTTTTCAAAACACATTTCTACTCAATTAGCACTTACAGTGATAGCTAATCTTAGATATTAAAGCACTGAACTTTCTGTTGTCGTGCTTTCATGCTACAATCCTCTCCAACTGCAGCAGAATTCATTCAAAATGTTTCCCTAACACGTTTTATGTATCTTCTCTGCTCAAAACTGTTGGCTTGACTGTGCTAATACATAGAGGCTGAAACACGGGTTAATTACTCAGCTGTTAAGTTCCTATAGAAAAAAGAAACTACAGAATGACATGGGTTAAATATATACTATAAAGCTATAGCACGACAGGGGACACATTCTTGCTCTTGATTTGGTTGCCTTGAGCCAGGAACCAGTTGTTCAGTATGTAGATGCCTGAAGGATTTCTGGCTATATTTAATCTGATGTCAACTTTTACTTGTTTCTTATGCAAATGTATTTATACTAGTAAAATGAAAGATTTAGGTTTAATTGTGTTTTGGGGTTGGTTTTTTTGTGTGTGTGTGTGCTTGTGGGTTTTTTTAATGCTGCAAAACCACATGATAACACACATTCCTGTGGATGATACAATGCAGCCACACATGAGCTTGGCATTCAAATTTACACAGATGCTGACCCTTCATGTTTTACCTTTAATTTTGGTCACCCCAGACTGTTTACATGAAAACCAAAAAGCATTTTTAAAAATAAACCTTGACACATCTCTCCACTATCTGCAGCTGTATAGTTTATGTACAGTGCAAGTGAAGTTCATTGTGAATACACACAAGATCAAGAAGTGCTTATGAAAACCAGAAGCAGATCAGTACTTGAAGAGACCTGGGGCACATCTAAGGGACTTCTGTGGTGGTCAGAACACTGGCAGGTGGAAACAAATAGAAACACTTCAGAACAATTCTTTCTTTCCCACATGCAATTAAGTTTTCCCCTTAAAGTTCAAACCTCAGTCATAAAACCAGCTAAAATTTGTATAATAGTCTAAACCCAAATGACAAATACAAAAGGCCTCTCTGACTATACTGGATGGATGTGACTGGAAAGCAAGATACGGATTCTCTCAACAGTTCACAAAAGAACCAATGTATCTCCCATGTTTTTTTCATGCAGCATATATTTCTGCAACTTTAAGAGTCTGTTTGACACTATCCTTTTAGAAACTGATGGAGATACATCAGTATCTTTATTCTGGGTTAAGGTTTTTGTCATCGATAATTCTGGGTATCATCCTCCCTATCTTCCTCTATCTCCACATTTTGTTACCTGTGATAGTGAAGTCAGAAAATTCAGTAGTCTTATGGGAGACCAGCTATGTTGGATGATTGGTTTGAGAGAAAATGAATATATCATTTTTTGATGTTTTATACTGATGATAAAAACATTGACAATAAAAATGCTTCTCTGACTGTTCCTTGCATTTTACCACCTATTCCTGAAAGGCTGCCATGCATGTCCTGTGTAGTATCTCTCATGACAGAGATCTTCCCTGATCAACTTCAACCGCTGTTCTCAGAATTATCCTCTGATTGTTCCCAATTGTTCAGCCATGTTCGCAGGAAAACAGCTCCACCCTTTGTGCATACACAGTGAGGCTATAACCTCAGATGTACATTTCTGAAAAAGCATGCATGATTCAATCAATGTAGCTGACTTGTCCAAAATTGTTAGATGCCACGTCAGTTTTACCTATATTTCACTCAAAGTCAATTACGTTTCTAAAGGGCATCCTTCCCATAGTCCAATTCTTTATATTCCATAAGCCACATGTTCACGGGTGCGTAACAGAAATTTGCATCCTCTCTACAGTTGCTTTGCAGCTATTTTCAAAATTTCTTTGGAGTTGACATTGTTTTACTGTTCCCAGTGATACACTATAATGGACTTTGATTGCATTTGCCTTTCAATACACATTATGACAGAGTAGCATGATCACGTTCATAGTTTTCTCTTAAAAATACTTCCTAAGTTTCATGACTTCCAGTCATTAAATACTCAAAAGTGGGTTTTGCAGAGAAACCTTAGGTATTCTGTTCCTGCTTTCACAGACATCACAGAACACTTTAGTTTATTTGACTAACCACTAACACTTCTTTTTCCATAAGAAAATAAGTCTTATGTATACTTGAGAAGTCACAATACTGGCGGTACTTTTCTTCATTGTGGTTTCTTCTTCTGCACTGTTTGCATAAGCATTTCTTTCACACGAACCTTCACAGCCAGCCAGTTCATTTAAATCAGTTGTGCAGCTTGTCTTTTTGTGCTTTGCTACTTCCATCAACTTTTCCACTGAACTTTCATTTCAAGATCAATAGACTTAAGTTTACTGCAATGCAAGACCTTCCTGCTATCACCACTGCTATTTTAGTCACTTTTAGTGGCTTACAAATTCAGTTTCATTTGGTGAAACACAAACGGCTCAGCAGGTAAGATATAAATACAAAGTGTTATTTTATTTTTACAATATATTATGAATACAAGACTTAGAAGGGGCAGAGTTTGTAGCTGCGCCCTACAGTAACAAAATGGATTAATCTCATGCATTCCATTATGCATCACAGCCCCAACACAGCCTTGAGTTTATTTGACCAAGCCTAATCAGGACTGATGCTACTACCTGAAAAGCAGTAAAAATCAAATATAAAATTGGAAACCATTCTTCTTCTACCCGTTATATGGGTGCTCTCTGCATCACTGAAATAATATAACAGAATTTTCCATGAAACCAAACTGATTATAGTATGAAATTCTCAAGAAGCCTAAAGCTAATAATGAAAAGCAATGGCACTGGGAAAAATCAACATATTAGAAAAGTCATCTGTAGCAATAGCGTAACAGAAAAATTCAGCCTTCACTTGGAGCAGAAAAATACTTTTTTTCTTCCCCTCCCTGTTCCTTGTGTAGAGCATAATCAATAACTTAACACGCTCAGTAAACCACTGACAGTTAAAAATCTAATTGGAAATACCACCTCACTCACAGCAAAAGAGCAGATAACATATACACATGCCTAGTAAAAACCAATTGCCTGAAAACTAACAGGGATCCATTTAGTTACTGGAATAGTTTTGCATTGATTTCTGCCCTTATCTTTTTTATGTTAGTGTGTGAGCAAAAGTACACTGAAGACAGCACGGCATATTCAAAAAATGCTATTTCTTCTATTATCTAGAAAACCTGCCAATATATATATTTTTTTTTTTTTTAAAAGGAACACCAGACTGAATTCTAGTCTTGGATATGGATATGTTTAGGTGTCTTGTATGGGTTGAGTATTTTTTTTTGGTGTGGGCTTTTTTATTTATTTGGGGGTTTTAAAAGTAATATATTAGTGAGAAAAAACAACCCACACACCAAAAAATGCCCTGGATTCTTTCACACGTGTTTCCATTAAAGCTGATGCTTGCTGATCTAAAATACAAAGCCACTGTCACTTCTACATAGTATGATTTAATTTGCTAGCTGTAACACTACAGGTGGACTGGCACACATGACTGACTACTCAGCTGCCACCATCCCCTGTCTGAGTCAGCACGGAGCAGGATTTAACCTCGCAGTTGCAAGGTCAGACGAACATTCCCCTCTTCCCCCTCAACACAGCAGCAATAATTGTACAGATATGTTGAGCAATTTAACTCACTAGAATGTCAGAACTTCAACCTTTTCTGACGTATGCCAGATTTGGCGTACATTGCACAGACATGACATTTCCGTGCTTTCCCCAGCAATTCTATTTCAATAATGATCAAGAAACACAACGAAGCAGGGAAATAGAAAATAAAACCCAACCACAAACAATGTTAAGGCTCCCCTTGAACTCGTCAGCGTAAAGACAAGGTGATGTATTTAACCAAAACTGCAAATAAGGCTTCCCTAAACAGTGGGATGAGTCAATTATACATTTATTTTTTATGAAAATGAGAAACAGAAAAAATCATTTAAATAAGTTGCAGGTAAAAAAATCTGACTCAACATAACTGTTCTGGCGTAGCCACCTTAAATTTCAAAAGAAAATGAAAACATGAAAAAGGAAGGAAGAACCAGAAGCCATCAACTTCAAATGCTATAACCCCTTAGAATGTACAATTCCTTTATCCCTATTACCATAAACAGAATTCTTGGCTGAAAAACATGATAGGAACCATGATTGCATATGGCATGTTTTAATGTTAAGCAATCAAAAACCACACTGGATTTTGATTTTCATGGGACATCTTGAAAATAGAAATTAAATATCTACAGCTCTGGAGACTTACAGACAGATTTAATTTCAAATAATGTCTGCTGCTAAGGAAAACAGTAAGATTAATGTCATTTCATAGAAAATATATCTCAAAATTTAAGTTTTAAGCAGCTGCGTACCTCTTCATATATTTTAGAAACTTTCTATGCCTGTTAAAAAAAAAAACAAAACACCAAACCCCCCCCCCAAAAAACCCCCAAAACCCAACAAAACCCAAAACAAACTCACACAGGAAAAGCCACCGGGTTTTCTGTTCAACTGTATTTGAGTTAGAAACAAGTTCTACGCAGTGTTCAAGAGAGTAGACAATTGTAAAATTTCAGTGTCTTAATTTGGAATTAAAATAGGAGAACAATTCACAGTAGGGCTGGGCAGAATAAGGCTAAAGGGAATCTGAACCCAACCCCCACACACCCCCCAACCCTCCCTTTTGGGGCAGCTGTCGATTGACAGTGCCTTCCACAGACCCCTGACAGCCACCCGCTGCCTGCAGACGCTGCTGTTCGCTTTGTAGGCATCAACCAGTTCTGTCACTACCTTCATCGGCTCAGATCCACCGACTGCCAGAAACAACCTACAGCTTCTCCCCAAGTAACAACCGCATTAGTTTCATATCCAGCCCTTGCAAAAAAAGGACTATTCAGCTGAAAAACAGACCAGTACAAAAACCTATCCAAGTTAAAAGCAATCCAAGGCATTTGAGGATTTCCAACTGCGTTATTTTACTACCAGCCCATAGCTGTAACAGCACACCATTCAGCACCAGTTGGCTCAAGTCTCAAAACCAGTCACTGAATTTCACTTCTCCCCTTCCCCACCTTATGGACTGGATCCGTCACACTGGATGGCTTCCCCTGCCAGAAGTTCTCAGAAATCAGTCACCTCAACAACACATAGGGCTTCCCAAAGCATTGACATGCCAGGGCAGCGAACTGCAGAAAAACTACTATAACAAGCAAGTTCTGAGCTCTTACCAGTACCCCACCAATCACCCCAGCTACAAGGGAACCCGAACTGGAACCATGAAAGCCCACTGCCCTGCCTCACTCCCTGCCCCGACTCAGCCCATACAACTACCTTCCCCTGGCAGCTGCACACAGCTGCAAGCACAGTCTGTTCTTCTGGTCACCTCCCACTCCGCGACCTTTGAAGATCTTCGCATACTTTCCCTCCCTACAGAAAGTGGCTTAATCTAACCTATAACTGACTTAAACTTCAGTACAAAAGTATGTTCACTGCTTGAAATCCTACTGGAATTTAGCACTGTTAGATACAGGGGAGATAAAAGTTGTAGAGCTGGAAAGTTTTATATCTAACCCACCCACTGTGGTCATAATCCCTAAACTATGGATAAAGAGCTGACCGCTTCAAAATCCCTTTCCCGTTCTCCCTCTGCCCTCGTAGGGGGCCTGTGCTCAACATGGTAACTCATGCATACAGAGTGGCAAGCAAATAGCAGCTTCTATGCCCAAAATGTCCCTTCTGGATTCACACCACAGCTGCAAAAACACGTGTTGGCCAACCCCACTGGATGTCCTGCACTTGGCAAACAATCACAAACGCACGGAGACACTAGGGAGTAGGGAACAGCCCAGGGGGATGCAACCAAACAGAAAAAAAAAATCCCAAAAAAAGAGCAAAGAACAATAGAAAAGGGAGAGAGGGGGGAAGATGAGAAGGTCATTGCAAGGCAAAGAAAGAAAAGGGCAAGAGAGTCTGGGAAAGCGGTGAGATAAGTGAAGCATACGAGGAAACAGGCTGTGAGGAAGATGTCCTGCCTTCAGCACATAAAACAAGGCTCCTCGCAGGAAGATAGCTGGGAAAAAATGGCCAACAGAAACAAAAAAAACACCCCAAACTTCTGCAAGACACACAGAGAGCTCAGTGACACGTTAGTAGCCAGAAAGGCTTTTCTAGCCCACAGCTACTTCTGTACTGATAATTGAGAAGGCAACACACTGCAAGATTTGGACATTGTCACCGGCTGAGTAAGTAGGTTAGCCTTGAGAAGAGATGATGCATATAAAATGCAAAATGGATGGAATGAAACATTTATTGCCAACAGAAAGTTGGGCTGAGCTTCCAAAAATACTGAGTGCTACCAAAATACAAGTCAAGTCCTGAGACGGAGAGACAGCCAATTGAGCCTCCTACAGCTTTTAGCTTAAATGGCTTGCAAGCTATTCCTGCAGGTCTTTCATATAGCAAAATTAGTGCTTCAGTTCCTGCTGACTGCTTTAACTGCTGCACCTGTGACTCTTTAAATTCACCACAGCTGGGCTGCTCGCTGCATAATAGCAGTCTTCATCAGGGAGGGTCTCAGCAGATAACGTGCCAGATCACCTCGGGGTTGGGGAGGAGAGAAAACACAATGTTGTTTCTCAGTCAGGTAGGATAGCATTTATGTCCACGTGTTCCCGTTCAGAAGAGGCAAATAAATGAAAGCTTTTCTCTCTTTCAGTAAGAGACACCCATCTGCCTTCCTAAACCCAGCAAGCTTCATGCTAAACAGGGCAAAGAAAAAAAAGAAAGGAGGAGAAGGCAGAGAAAAGAGCCACTTTTTACTCTGCTGGAGAGGGAGATGCAATGGTTTACAGTAAGGTAGAGAACAGGAAGGAAAAAGACTAATTTGTAAGTTGTATTCATACACTATTCATATTACATTCCCCTCTACATGTATAGCAGTTTGGAGTCACAAAGGAACTGCAGCCTCAAATTGGACGTTTCCTGGGCCCAAGAGAACACAGATAAAGCTGTTCCCCAGCCTCCACATTGCAGCGTTATTCCTGCTCCCAAGCTACACAGCAATTGTAGGCACAAACCAAAAATTAACAAAAACAAACAAACAAAAAACCCCAACAAAACACTCCAGATAGGGGGTAGCACTGTATTTTTGTTTGCTGCTAGTTATTAGGTTTGGGCTAGAAAATATTTTGTTGTTGGGTGGGTTTTTTCTGAGGTTTTTTTTCCCCCCCAGCAGAAATGGTTTTGTCTTTACTTCCAGGATAACAGATGTGGTTGCACTGTTAAGATGCATTACACTGACACAGCTCCTTCGTGCCAGCACTTACCCTGCCAGCACAGTAACAGCCATGTTGCAGAGCTCTGGAATGGTGACATGGTTATCACCACACCTACTGAGTTAACAGATACACCCCTCCCCTGCCCCAGACAAGACTTCAACTCTAAAGGTAAAGTACCCTGCTCACAAAGCCAAATTTATTTTTATTTTAATTGGAGAAAGAGGATTTGCTTTACACATTTTTTTTTAACTCTGCTATTTAAGCTTACTTACAGTTAATCCATTTTTCTAATTACATTGTTTCTCTCACTATAGATCAACAGTTGATTAATCAGACTCTTCAGTGAAGCAGCAAGGTGTCTGACCTTCTTACTTGCTGTATTTGTAATGAACTTCATCTCATATTCTTCTATGAAATAAAAACATTATTCATTTCAAGCTATCTTTAGAATATCTGACTGACTACAGGGAGCCCATCAGGAGCTCACCTATGGGCAAGGCTATCAAGTTCATTCTCTGTCAGTACTTCACAAGTCTCATATCTTACTATACACTCTTGGTGTTAACAGAAAATATTTCAAAAGCCAGTTTTTCTAACTTGATCTGCATTTGCATGTGAAAATTTGGTCGTTTCTCAGGATGACTACACACATAGAGCAGACTGAAATTCACTGCAGCAGAAGGCTCTCCTACAAAGCTACAAAAGACCTCCTTTAGTTATAAGAAAAGCTGTTAGCACTTAGAGGAGATGTAAACACTTGCATTTCTTCTGCATCTAACTGTTGGACTTGATCTTAAAGGTCTTTCCAACCTAAATGGTGCTGTGATCCTACCCTCCAAAGCGACTAAACACACAAAATCTGAGCAAATCTAAACTCAGTCATTTTCTCACACTTCCAGCTATTTGCCAGTGCATAAATCCCATTCACACAAAGTGAAGGCAGACTACAGTGGCCAGTCCGAGAGTAGGACTGCCAGCAATCTTGGGAAGTTATTTGCCAGCCTTAAAAAAAAAAACCAACCAAAAAAACCCACAACAAACCACCACCAACTAAAAATGTTTTTCTAACCCCCTTTAAAAACTCCCAAAGATGGAAACACTACCACCTTCCCATGTTGCTTTATTCCACCAGTTTGCCATTGTTTGTAGAGGCAGTTTTTCCTAGGCTTTAACTTTACTTCACCCTGTTGCTGCCCATCTTGTTCTTCACAAAGGCAGACCAGATTCCTTTTTTCTTTACTATAAAACTACGTATTAAAATAACTCTCACATCTCTTTTATTCTTTTCTTCAGACTAAATATCTCCTCCTCTTCATACCTGGTGGAGTCACATTTTCTAGACCTCCAGTCAGTCTCCTTCAGGCTTTCTTCAAATAGTTATTCTCTCTCTAAACAGCCACAGTACGCTAAGCAGAGACACTGACAAAGCTAGAGTTCGGGAGACAGGCCATTACCCCATTTATACTTTTAAATCAGGTGTCTTGCTGTGTCAGAACAGGATCTCATCGACTCCTCATCAGCCAGGGATCAGCTATAATACCCAGATCCCTGCCTGTAGCCCTCCTACCTATCTGCTGTTTGGGTGGCTGATTTCTGCTCCTTAAAGCTGGTAGCACAATACTCGTCCACACTGAATATCATTCAACCTTTTGGGTGGTGTGGGTGGTGGGTTTTTCCCCCTAATTTGAGATGACTCCAGATTCTACCCCTGCCTTTCATTGTGCTCGTGGTCCAGCCTGAAATGCTTGCAGATTTAATAAGCACACACTCCATCATCCAGGTCATTAAGGAAAAAACAGAACAGGTTTACACAGGATGACACATATACACCAAAGATAATAGGGAACAAGCCATGCCCAAACCCTGACTTACCAGTTCATACAACCCAACTCTGTTACATCTTTCAACACTTCTCACAGAAACAGAAGTTGGGGTGTCATAACCAATAGCCTATCATGCTTACAATATGTAGCCACATAAATAATATGGAAATAAAGTATTTGTCCAGTATCTACCAAAAAGACGCTGTGTGAAGCACAGCCTCTCAAAAATCACACGGAATTCAAATCTCTTTTCTCCAATCTTAAAAACGTTTCAAAATAGGTACACACCAGCCTCAAATACAGCCAAGTTCCTGTAAACTGTGATGGCTAAGGTTGCGTACTGTAAGTTAAAAAGCCTACAGTTGGAGTGAATTACCTTACTTGTACTTTTAGAAAGCGTTATGTTAAAGCTGATCTTTGTTTTGGCAGACTTATTTCCCAACATACTAAAGAAATACTAACTTCATACATTATTAAAAACAGAAGAATAGCTTTTTTTTTTTTTACCCACACACCCGACCCCCAACCCCAAAGATAACACATGCCTAAGAAACAAGCACATGGAAAATGAAATAGCCTGGGCTAGCCGGCTGCTTCACTTGTAAAAGCTGTTTTATTTTAAAACTGTTCTTCCCAAGGCTCCCCACCAACATTTGGCTAGCTGACTCACTGCATGTTCCCTTTAAACTTACATGGTGTCATTTAATAGATTATAGGAGCCATTGATTTACCTTTAAAGTACTAGTTTACAATCTCTTGATTCTCTGGGAAATGGGTGGGTACCTATGTGGTGACAGCTCACATCTTCAGCAGCCTACGGCAAAGGTTTCCTTTACAGTCACTGAGCTAAGAACAAGTATGACCGGGAAAATGCTATATGAGCTTCAAATACCTGGGCTTCTAGCAAGGAGTTTGGCTCGCCTAAAACCCACTCGAGCATAGGCTATTTGTTTTGAAAAGCCAGAAACTACAGAGACAGTACTGCTGAGGCATATGTTGAAACAACAGGAACATTTACTTCTATTGGCTCAGTATTTCAAATTCAAAATCATGAAAGTATAAGAATGTTCTGTAAACAAACTAAAACCACTAAATGGAACAACTGGTGGACTAAGTCCAAATTGGACCAAGGTTCAACCCAGAGGCTCCCTCAGACATCCACTCCACTGAAGGTACTCCAGCATGATCACACTGCTTCCCAGTCATCACCTGACTGCGGGATGACCAGATGTTCTCGTTCTGGAGCCGCCTGCTCCCACAGGCACCCATGCTACTTCCAAACCCCATAACAGATACCAAGCTTCACTACTGTATCAAGAACAAAATCTAAGTGCCCTTTGCCAGACTTGTTACCAGGACAAAATAACATCTGAAAATTACAGAACGGCCATTTGGAACTGGGAGCAATATGAATGCTAAAATGTAAAACAATTAAGTAGGTATTCTAAATGACGCTCTTTATTGCTGCTCTTCACTTACTAAGCAATCTGCACATTGGCCCTCATCCAGCTTTACAACTTCAACTTCTCGAGCCAGGCTTGGCAATGGCATACTGAAAGCACAAGTTTGCACTAAATCCAACCAGGACACAAAGCAAGGCATCTTAATATTCTTACATTTTTAGGCTCTTATTATACCGCTTAAATAATCGCTCCGGCTCACATGCCGTTGTTTCTTCCATAACAGTAAGCATTTTGTAATTGGAATCTCTTGATAAACTTCAAAAATACCATGTTTATTAATTGGAAGATTAATATGTTCAAAAGCTTTGTCCTTTAACTGCAAGTTTGAAAACTCACTGAAGCATCTAAAGGGATGCTATATAGAAGGGAAAGGCATCGCCACAGTATTAGCACACCAGAGGAAGGAACCTTACACAGGACGGAGCGTTGTTAAAGTCTTAGTTATTTTTAAAACTCTTGCAAGATATGGAAAGGCTGATTATCCTTTCCTTCAAAACCCCATCTGCTTTGAATTCTTACAGCCTCAAAATAAGCACACAGTTCTAATTAATTTTAATGATCCATGCTGAATTACTTACCATCTAAACAAAACTATTTAATTTGTTAGTGGTTTTGAATTTTATTGTTTCATCTTTGCTAATTTATAAATGCTTTTCATAAACAGAAGCTACAGTTCACATTGAAGGCAATACTTTCAAGTGTAATAGGTGGCTGCATAGGCCCATTGGGCTCAGGCGTGCTGGCAGGACAATGCTGAATCCAAATTAATATACAGGATTTAAATACAGATCACTTGGTGCTCTTTTTTTCAGAAGGTTCCCAAATGAATGCAGATCTCAAAGTCAGAGCGGGGGTATGACAGTTAAGAGGACCAATCCACATTCAAGTGAACTGAGGGCAAGGAAGGAGAAAAATCACCGTTTAGCAAACCTGCACAACCTTCTCAGTTAATGTAACTATTTGTCATCAAGAAAAGCCTGCACAGTAACATCTTTTATAACGGTTTTGTTTTAAGATACACTGTATTCAACAGCCTGATTTTCTATGGATGCAGATGGATAGAGGAAAAAAAACCCAATGAAAACAACCCAGGAGGATGACTGACTTCAGACCTGACATGAACTTTGCCATTTAACTCAGTGGGAACAGGTTTTCCCCCTGAATATGCCTGGTAAAGAGAAGTAGCAGCCCAGGAACATTTAAGAGTTCAGTTCACACCCCTGATCCTCCACAGCATATACACCGCTGAACTCCAGAGCTTTCCCCCGTTCAGGTTAATATGGTGAATATTTAAGCAGAACACTGGCAATGTAATCCCTAACAAAACACTTACTGGCCTGAGCAAACATCAAATTTTGACCTAAATGTCTATCCCCAGAATGGCTAAGAGGTCTGTGACACTCGTGTTGAGAAAAGCTATGTAATATTGCATTCCCAAATCAATATTTCTGTTTTCCCACACCTTCCATCACTCCCTCCCCTCCCTGCCCCAATTCCCGCTTTTGCATCTGCACCAAAAAAAGGTCACAGGGCACAACTCAATTGTATGAATTAATGTCAAAATACTATCAAACAATGCTTTTTTTTCCCCTGCTCCCTTTCAACTCAGGGTTATCTTCGAAACATCTGTTGTGTTCTGCTTTGTGTTTTATATTAGAATCTTGTTTCTCTTGCAGTCTTAAGAGTTTGCAGCAATGACAACTGGCATTTAATAATTAGTTTCCCAATTTCCACAAAAGCACTCAGATTTCAGAGAATATGACCTGTGGGTAGTTTGCATACAGACACTTCACCCTCACTGACGCTTTCTGGAAAAAGAATGGCTCATTACAATGCAAATTAAGCTAACCCTTATCATGGGATATTATAAGTTATATATATTAAAAAAAAACAACAAACTAAACAAAAATCAAAACATCTTCCTCATGGGTCTCTACGATTCACCACAATCAACATGTTACAGTGGAGCCACATATATTACAAGACAGTTGTGGGTTTTTTCTGGCTCTAAAATCTAAAGGTTTCCAAGCATTACTAGTACTTCACTGCCCCACCCCAAGAAAACCCATTTCACTATCAAAAATATTTCTTTTCCCCAAACCAGCTTCAGAGCTTGACCCATACATACTAGAAAATGTAGATATTCCTTCACTGAAAATGCACCAGAAACCCTAACATGGGGACACATCTCTCATTTCTCCAAGTTTATTTGTATGCCGCAAAGGAAAAGTCATCTACATACTAAATTAAGACCATCAGAATACTGGGGGAAGAGTTTATGTTTGTATAATAGAATGTTCCTTTGCTTTCAAAATATGCTATATTAATAATACAGCATTTTATTAATAATATATTAATGACCCTCCTCCTCCCTCTCGTGGAAGCTTCAGTCACTGAAGACAACAATCATAACGTGGCAGGAGTTAGCAATGTGTTTTCATAATTTCACTTGACTTTGCAGAGAATAGTGTAAATGTGGGTGATTACTAATTGATAAGTTATTCTTTAGCATTATACAGGGTAAAAAAAGATTTGTTACAATTTGTTTGATATCTGTACAACCTCCCTTAAGCTACACAGACAGGATATATCTTGCCTCAAATCCGCTAAAACCCTCAGTATTTGTAAACAACTGATTTGTACTGTTAGTTTAAAAAATTGATTATTTGTCTGCAACTCTCATTTGACAAGACCATCACCACTCATCTTCTCCTTTACAGATGCCAAGGCTATGTGGACTTCATGAGAAAGATTTTGCACTTGACACTCCAGCATTAGAGATTACAGAATAAGTCTATTACTGGCTTTACATTTTCTATTTTCCAGAGGACTACAAAGTAGCTCTGAAAACCCAGAGCCAACAATGAAAAAAATCTGAGAAGTGAAGAACCTCATGCTGTATTCAATGATCTTAACTCACAAAGTGCGCGTTCACTCCAGCATCTAATGTATTGTATATCACTATCTGAGTTTTTTCCTTATGTTTTTTGGTGAGAGGTTGGGTTTTTTTTTTAAAAAAGCTTCTCAGGCTGGAACCATGATCAATTGACTATTGTTTCCCTGATGACTTGTGCTGCTCAATTATGACATTTCATTTCAACCTTATTCTCCCAACACCTTGCATTAATCCACCCAAATAACTACTGGAGACATTTTTGAGATGATTGATTTTTCACATCTGAAAGACATTTGTTCTGGTATGCTAACAGTAATAAATGAGAGAGGGGCCTTCAAGAGTACAGAGTGAAACTGAATGCCAAGATAAATGTTACATTTCAAAGTATAATGAGTGAAAAATTTCATATAAACATCCTGATTTTTTTGAAGAAACTTCTTATTTTCTAACGCAATGTACATATCTGTTTGTTTGTCATCAAGGATTCTAATACTACATTATCAGCGCGATCAGAAACACAAATAGACCTGTTTGTCATATCAATAGCAGCTATAGCCAGAGGATCAAATATCCAAATTTGCCCTTGTACATCAGAGAAACCTCAAGAAAGCAAACTAGTATTTCATGAACTCGGCAGGGAATACATGACAAGTCTCCAAAATAATTACGACAACCTAAAGGAAAAAAAGTATACTTCACTTGCAAATTATTTCTAGTCTCTTAGATTTTTTTTTAAGACACATTTTAGAAGGGTAGTACTGTCGTAGGTTATAATAGGTTATGTTTCCAGGATCCAAGGCCTCATGTTTCGAAGACCTGACATAGATCCCCAGCACAGGACACACTTGGAAGTAAGATCAGGATTTTTTGCTCTGAAAGGCCATCTACCTTGCCAGGAAGGATATTTTTGTTTTAAATACAAAAAAAAAAAAAATATATATATATAGCATTCGTTTTAAATACCATAGTCTTAATATTTATAGTCTTCTATACTTGTGTTTATACTGATAATCAGTAATTCTAGGGATCTGAAATATGTGGCTCAGAAACACACATACCCATGCGTACACATGCAATTCACATAACTGCGTATACAAGAGCATCAGCCATTCCCACAGCTGGGGTAACTGATGGAGAACAGGAAACAGGTGGTGATCACGAAGGGCAGGTGAGGGTACAGAAGATATGGAAATAATGGGTGAAATTCCTAGAAATCACTCTTATTTCAGAGGGCGGCAGAGCCCCATAAAAAGCAGTAAGCTCACTCTCTCTTCCCAGCACTCCAGTGCAACTGTGGCACAGATCTGACACTTCATATTTGGTTATGGAAATTGTATACATTTTTCAAAAGAGAATCAATAATTTCTCTGCAAGACAGGTCAAGCAATAGTCTCATTTCTTCAGAATGAATCCAGAATAAAGAATAGAGAAACACAAAATAATGTGGTTTATTTAAAACCAATCCAAAAATGTCTGCATACACTTAGAAACCTACAGTTTTATTTTATTCAGTCTACAGAGATGTCTGTTGTCTGAACCCAAATCAGAAGTCTGACATGTTAGCAAATTTTCAGTCAATCACTGCTCTAGGTTTATACTATTTTTTACTCCAATATAGAAAAGAATCATTTGGCAATGCCAGAGGCACCTTCAAGTCCAAAAACAGTTAGATCTGAAAATATCTTTTTCTACAAGGAAGAAAAGCTGAAGAAAAACCTCTGTAAATCCCACTGGCAAAATACTAAAAGCAATGAGTAGGCTAAAGTACATTAACTGATAGTAGGAATGCACAAACAGACAAAAGGATGCGGTAGCTTTCCTATGTTCTTCTATTAAGAGACTTTAAACACTGTTGTGGTGCCAGCTTATTACTAGTAGTGAAACTGAATTTTTGGAAGCTGTAAAAATGAAGTAGGTGAAGCAAGGAAAACATTATTGCATCTGTCAAGTTTTTTAATACAAAGGGGTTTGATGACTGCCAGGAGAGAAAAAAGAAAAGGCGCTATATGTAACTAAGACAGCCATCCCAATTTTTCCATATAAATCCATGGTTTCTTATGTTCACATCTCTCCCCATTCTATTCATTGACTTTGCTTTTTTCAGAGAAAACCCTTTTTGTAGAAGGATCAAGCTCAAACAACACTCACCAAAATCAGCAGTCTGATGAATGGATTCCTTAGGTACCACAACCATATACCTTCTACAAAGGCCTGAGAAGCTTCTGCACAGCTTCAGCACAATAACGAAGTCTTTTAAGGAAACCAGAATAAATATCAACATATCCTAGCATTCAGACTCAGCATCACGGTGTTCAATAAGGAGAGGCACACCAACCGCCTCAGAGCGCCTTCCCGGTTCAAGCCAGGAACCAGACAGCTTCCCAGCTGGATTGAGGCTTGGGGATTTTGTCTTGTTTGCACAAAGGACAATCTGTGGAATTCCCACACAGCTCAAACCATAACGCTGCCAGCAAAGAAAAAATTTATACCTATTAACTAAACCCAAGCAGCTTAAGTAGGAATTTAGGAAAGCCTCCTATTCAACCACAGGTGCACGTTCCAAAAAGGATAGTCAGAGCCATTACAACCTGAATCAGTTTTGCCATGATTTTAGTATTTTTAAATTAAAAGAGCTATAAAATTCACAGTGAAAATTCATGTTTTCTGACATCTACTTCCATTCTACCACCTAAATTGCCTTTAAAATTTTGCAAGTCGACTTCATCATACTTTCACCACTCTCAGAACAGTATTTTCTAACTACTCTCAAGCTACAGCCATCCAAGTTTCTCCTAGCTTATATTGTCTTAACGACCCTGCAGACCCATTAAGTTTACATTACAAAGTGATCCTATAGGAGCAAATATTGTGCATAAGGCTGAAAAAGTCAAGTATGTCAACCCTAACACTGATGCATCTGCTGTTCATAGCTCAGAGCAAGGCTCTTTTACTTCTTTTATATAGGCCTAATTTCATTCATTCAAGCACATATGGAAAACCAGCATCCGATAGCTTATATGCAAGAAACGACAGGCCACATATTTAAACTGCCTTTTATTACAAGTTAAAAGCTGCTTCTGCACACAGACATCGCTTCATTTAAACAGACTTACGTATTAGAGGATGGCAGGACAGGTACAGGTCATTGAAAATACAATCAGCAGAAAGCACAGCCTGACTGAGAGAAGCACTCAAGATACGTGACTGCATTTCACAGTTCTGAGATATAACTGCATCATACCCTAAGCAGGTCAGTTATCCTCTACCTTACTTCATTTGTTTATAGAGCAGAAGTTAAGAACTAATACTTATACACTTCCCAACCCTTCTTCGAGAATGGATGTCCTCATTTTTTCTAGACACTACATCTTCAGGGCCATAAAATTGAAACGAAAGAGTCAGAACTTGCAATACTGCAACTGCTATGCTGATTCTGAGCTTATAAACATCCTAACACTACTCTAAATACTGCTTTGTTTGTCATGATGTGTATTCCTACCACACAGTTCAGTCAGCCTAGGGAGGAAAAAAAAAAAAAGAAAAAAAAAAAAAGAAAAAAAAAAAAAAAAAAAAAAAGAAAAAAGTATCAGCAGCAAACATCATCTATTTTGTTTGTGAAAGTTTGCTGCAGCCTCAGAGATTTGTTCTTTACCATACACGTGCTTAATTCCCATCAGCATTAGTGAAGCTTAATGCAGAATTTATGGAGAAAAATGAAGGTTTTGTGTTAGCCCAAGTAAATGGTTTGCTCTCTGTTTTGGTCCCTCCTAATGAAAAATAGCAGTTGCTTTTAAGCATGCTTTGTAGTCAGACAAGCCTTTGTTGCTGCAGAGAAATGTAAATTTATAGCAGTAACAAATTGATTAGTGACATGGAAACCACTTAATTCTTGCTTCTCATATGGGAGATTGTTAAGCAACCATTTAACATATTTGTATTTCGTAAAGAAGATTCTGCAAGCCTTCAGCCGAGATGCTGAACATTCAAAATTATCATCTTTTATTTTAACCTGCCTGCAAAACTACAGTCTCCCTACAGCTCTACATAGGGCTAGTAGTCCTACTCCAAGTTTTTAGAGCACAACTAGGTTTTGCCAGGAAAGCTGGAAAGAGTGCCAACATGCTGACTTAGAAGAGTTACTAATGGTTGCTGTACATTATCCAGCCAACTCAAGGCAGATTTGAATACAATCTATGCAAACCCAAATATCTAGCTAAAGAGTCCAAAAAGCAGGCACGTATGCAAGCCACGTCTATCTCTAGCTACACAATTATAGTTGTATACAGTAGCTTACACAACTACCTGGTTCCTATTTTTACATAGGAAATTCATGTTAGGGATGCAGCCTAAATGCCACATACATTTAACTCCTATAGTGCTAATGTAAACAACCTGCAGTGATCAAGAAGGCTTAATTCATAATCCGATACATTTCCAAACACTTTCCAACACATCTAAATATGACAAACATGTATCAGCCACTTTGCTTCCTCAGTTCTGCAGTTTCATGTAAGCAGACTGAATCCACAGGCATTTTAGAACAGAATGTACAATTTATAGATAACTTAACAAAATGCCAATATAAAACTGTCCCTTCCTCACCAAACTGCTCTACATTTATCATTCCCCTACAAAAAGCTCAGTGTTTTAAAACAGAAATACAATAGCAAAATATTGAATTGACGCTTACGATAAAATGCATTTGATTAAGACTTAATAAAGTAGCCTGTATATTACCAGTGAATAATGCAGCACAAGATAAAGCTAGACATAAAGCAAATAAGAGTGTCAAAGTTAATTCCAATGTGCATTTTTCAGCCATATTACTTATTTTATTACCGGATTTTAAAATGCACACTGAGATTCAAGAGCACTTTTTTTTTTTTTTTAAGCAAATAACAATAAATCCCTTGAGAAATTTACCTGATTTAGTCACGTTGCTAAATTAAAAGTCAATGCAAACTTTCCAGGAAACTAGTTAGTTCCTTGTCTGCCTTCATACATAAAACTTCAATAAAGCTTTCAGAAATAAAGGGGGGTGGTGAGGGGGTGGTGGTTCCCCCTCTCCTCCTGTGCATCAGGAAAAACAGAATACCAAGAAAGAGCATCATAAAATATCACTGATTAAATATTGTAGCTGAACTAAATTTTCCTAAAATATTTTCTTAATATTCAACATGAGCCTTCCCAAACCAACAAGCCATAAACTAATTGTCTCGATAAATGATATTGCACACGCCGGATGTCAGAGCACAGAAGCAAACACTTGAGGCTTATGTAAATGTATCTTTTTCCATATTGCTAGCAGGCTGACCTTAACTGAACCACAACACTAAATCCAAAAAAATACCTCCCCAATAATTAAAGTTTAAAGATACTTGCAAAAGCAAATATTTGTATGCAAAGGAAATGGCACATTCCTTAGAAAATACATTTTTTTATTCAAGTTGGAAGTTTCAGAAGTGAGGTTTCCAGAGCATCTCTAATTTCACCAAGTTCCCTATACAATTCCCAAGTAAGATTTTCTCTAAAATTTTAACCCCAAATTTACACTAGCATATAGGGAAATAATCGTTAAATGACAAGATTACTAACAATGCAGGCAGTTCTCCTACAATCCAGCTATACTCAGAAACCACCTTCTAAGGCACAGAAGCAGCACTGCAGCACAGAAGAGCTGAAAACCGACCTGCTTGGCCCAAACGCTGCCCTGCTGCTTTCCCTGGTTTCCAGACTCTGCAGGAGTAAGCCCCACACAAGGAATAATCTCTGTGGCACACAACAGCCACATTTCTCCTTTTGCTCCTCAAGGTCTGTGCATCAGGGCGAGATAAACATGCCAGAAAGGGAACTCACCCTTAGATCAGGTATCAGAGAAAAATCAAGACAAAAGCACTGACGCTCTCCAGCATTAGCACTGGTACGAGGCTTCAACAGCTTCCCAATGTTTTCACTCTTGAGGTTTTCTCCCTCTTTTCCAGCGCAGCAGGCTCCCTTCCCCTTGTTTTCCATCAGTGAAATTCCATCCCTGCCTTTCATCTTCCTTTTCATTTTGAAAGTTAAAATTTTACTCCCACATGTACAGATAAGTATAGATAGTAACTGTAAACCACCACTTTGCTTGCACATTAAAGCCCTTTCTTCCACCCTGTGTTTATCTTCCTTACTATGGAGATACTGTCACCATGTATGTTATTACCTTCCTGAAGCCACATTCCAGAAACAGAAGACACAAATAGCAGTTAAAAAACCCCCACATTATTTCAACTTAAAAATACCAAAGTTTCAGGGTGAGCCACAAGGCCTATCTATATTTCCACTAAATTGACAATGACTGTTTACACTTATTTTAAAACTTTAATAACCAAATTTGATATTGTTAGAAATAAGTTCTGATGCGCTGCGGTAGCAGTGTGTAGTTTCTAGAAATCTTACCTATTATAAGATAAACTGCTTTAAAAATTGAACATTTAAAATATTTAAGTATTGTTCAATAGATAATGTTATGTACCAAAAAATTCATTTCCTTTTTTCTCTGAAAAAATCTCAAAACACTAAAGGCAGTTTATTGGAAAATAATTACCAGGATCTCTGCTTTTTTTTTTTCTTTAAAGTATTCTGTAACACAATGTGCTCCTAGTCTTTCCCAGTAAAAGGAAACATTATCTCATGTCTAGAACAGTACTAGTTAAGAGAAAAATGGAAAACATTTTTGTTGAGAGACTGAGGCTTCCAGAGAACGGGCCTCTTGACCTAAATGAACACAGGCTGCTCCTTATCCCCGAGCTCTCTGCATGCCACATACTGCAAATTTGCATTTGATTCCATGTACGGTTGCGGAAAGCCCCAACAGAACACTTTTTCTATGCACTGTGTTGAAACCAAGCCTTTTAGTGCTGAGCAAAGCTCACTCAGGACACTTACACATGTTAATAAGAAAAACTTTCATATTGGTTCTCTCCAATCTATATAATGGAGAAGTAAGAACAGCCCAAAAGTGCTATTTATACACTGTGTAAAGTGACTGCTAGTCCTATAAAACTCCTAAGGAGCAACAAAAGCATCTTTCTTCAGGATGATTAGTGCTGTAGCCATTATAGGGAAGATTCATTTCTGACGGGTTTGAAAGGAGCAGAGTGCTGTGCACACTTCTAGCCCAAGGAATGACTGAGCTGCATCCTGGGAAGTCCGCTGAAGTGGATACTGCCTGGTTTTAATGAAAATTTAAAACCACTGTCTGAAAACCAGACAAAAAAGCACCTCATTTTCAGAGAGCTCCTATAAAAGTAAAACTCACTCTGAAGAAAGAATAGGATATCAAAGAGCTGCATAAGAAGCTGCATATACAAAGTAAATTTGGTTGCTGTACATTAATCATAGAATGGTTTGGGTTGGAAGGGGCCTTAAAGATCATCTGGTTCTAACCCCCCTGCCACGGGCAGGGACACCTTCCACCAGCCCAGGTATCTTCCTTCCGCTCTTTTTCCCAAGTACAGGAACACATTTTGAAATGCAGTAACGAGCTGTGTTTGATTGCTAACCCCAGCCTATGAACCAGTAAATAGTGTCTCTGAACACAGCCGCCTCCCCCGCCTCGGGCACCAGCACTAGCAGCCCAGGAGAGCAGCAGGGTGGACCCCGAGGCTGGCACCACCACGCACAGCCCTATGCACTGATCACCAACCTACTGGGCCCTGGGAACCTTAACGTCTCAAAGGGCAAAAATCACAGCTTAAAAATCCTAACTTGTTTTCTGCCTCCTAAGATTTCAGAATTACAAAAAAAAAAAAAAAAAAAAAAAAAGAGTCACGATTAAGTCAATGAATAAGAACTTCTGTTTAAAACAAACAAACAAAGTAATTTTGCAGTGTCCTAACCCTGCAGCCTTTAGGATTTACATTCTAGAAATGTTCTTTCCAGTTGGGAAAACAAAAAACATTTTGCTGATAAAACACAGGGCTCCAAACTAGTGTAAAAGGCTTTTTTTACACATCAGCCCACTCCCATGAAGAACTATGATTGCTCTCAGAATCAAGCTGACTTCCCAGGGAAAGAAGAAAAGGATGCTAGATCAGGCCCCGGCAGCAAACTCGCACTGTCAGAGAGCTGCTAGCCGGCCCAGAGCATAGGTAAAGCTTGTTCAAGTTTTCTGGCAAATGACCAAGGTGACATACCCTGAATAATATAGACCCCAGACCCCTCTGTCCTGATGGCATCACTCAGAAGAGATGTGTGGCCCAATTCCACACACAACATAACCGAGCGCAGCTCAGCCCAGAACAATCCAACCAAATACATTTAATTCCCATTATATTAAGGATTGCCAAGGTTCTCTGTGAAATATCAGGGTCTTCCCAATACTATAGGCACAAGGAACATTTCAAGGTAAATTATTCACCTTCTGTCTCCACCCCAGATTTATCAGAGGGGCAGAAGGATCACATAACTGAGATGCCAGCATACCAGAGGAGGAGAAAACAGCTAGGAAAAGGACACCCGATTAGAAAACACGGTGCCTGGCAGTCAAGGTAAATACACATCAAAAACACTTGTAGCAATGCTTGCTTATGTAGCCAGAACATTTTCCATTTTTCTTTCTATTATTAAGAACTACTTTTAAAGGTTTATTATTTAATCAGGTAAACTCAGTCAATCCGAAGATTAGAAAGTGAGTTCAGGAGCAAATTTCTTGGAAGATCGGGTTCCTTCTTTATAATTTTGTCTTTCCAGTCAGAATGTTTAAAACCAGTTTTTTTCATAGGAAGAAGATTGGTTTCCTTCTTTATAATTTTACCTTCTCAGTCTGTTTAACCAGTTTTTTTATTAGGATACAGCAAAAATTACAATAGACTTACAAGCTGCAGATGGTAGTACCTGTAGCTTAAAATTAATTTCAGTGCATTTTCTTAGAACTTACCACAAGAAATAACTACTAAAGCACATTCTCTTGGTCAAAGCAAGAAAATTAAAAATCACCAGAGGATCAGAGAAATATGGAGCTGGAAAAGATTATGCAGTCCCAAGTCTTCTATGGCAATACATTTCCATGTAACTTCTACAGAAAGACATTTGCATATCTATAAGGCTGCTTTAGATAGATAGATAAGCATATAAGAATTCTCTTCTATAAAGGAAATTCCATTAAAAATTATTTTTTAAGCCTATGACTTCGAAAAGGGTTTCTGACACGCAAGGAAAACCATCTATGCTTCAAATTAAAACATTTGCTTTGTGAGCTTCCCCCACGAGACACAGAAAAAGAATGATTACTATATTTTAAAATAGAAACCTTTTAAAATGAAAGACCTGCCCCCTGCCCTTGTCTTACATTGGAAAAAAAAAAAAAGGGAAACAATTCCTACTTTTTTTTTTTCCTCAAGTCATTATTTCTACACCTCCTCAAGCTCTCATTTCTTCTTTGGAACAGGCAGTATAGTTCTGAGTGCACAAACAGCACTATTGCTCCCCTCCCCAGATTTAGGCTGCAATTACTAGTTATATACTTGTGCACTTTTTTGCATGTTCATCCTATTGATGACACTGTGGTCAGCAAAACTAATTCCAAAAATACTGTTCATTTTGGAAGCCTTTACGGATTAGCTCACTGACTGGGGGCAGTCGTGATGACTTCATGCCACAGTCACCAGCTGAGAAGCTAGCTGGACATTGCTATGCTTCACGTCCCTGTTGCTCTTGTCTTTATAGTAGCCGCTATGCGGTTCAGCCAAAATTACTTCTTAATAAACTTTATTTTATAACAAATTCACAAAGGAGATCATATGTTGTTCCCAAGTCTGTTCTCAGACACATTATTTGGGTTTTTGAAAGAAGCAGCTTTGATGTTTGCTGAGTTGTAACTTATTTATGTGTAACTCTTCACACAAAACAGTCTGAAAGTAGCATATTACTTGCTGGACAACATACATGCTAACTAATACGTAATTCCCTCAATCTAGGCATTTTATTCCCAAAAGTAAACCTTGTAACTGGCCGCTACCATACAAGATAGGTAACATCCATCAGCACTTATGTGGCTTACTCACCTTAGAAAGCAAAAAAAAAAAAAAAAAAAAAAAGTTGTCCTAGTAGAAACATATGCATTTGAACTAAAAAAAATTCCAAACCCATAGAAAACAAAAAAACCCAAGCCCCCCCAAATAAAAAAAAAAAACAAAACCCCACAAAACCCCACTGTACTAGTTGGTTCACTTAAAACTGGAGCACTTTACAGTAGTACAACCAATCGGTTTAGCAGAAACCTAACAAAAGTTATATAGCATTTCCCCTCCAACCTCACACATAAGCATGAAAAAATAAACACAGCACTTCCAGCTTCACCCACCTGCATCACAAAAAAGTAATTTTTCAAATACAAATAATTAATCTCTTTAAGCAAACACTACAGCGCTATCCCAGAAGCACATGGTGCAGAGGTGCTTCAGCTCCCATCCGTTCACCAGGGAGCTGTACCTGTCAGTGCACACAGACCCCCAGGCTATTCAATAGATGTAATCTGGAAGTAAAGCTTGCCATTGCCTTAAAACTGTACAGTATAATTTACACTTAATATTTCAAACCTTCACTAATGCAATCAGATAAACAGAATACTTAATTAATCCCATTCCTAACACAATTTCTTCCAAGTTGTCAGGAACAATCAGCAAACGACAAGTTCTACATCATTACTCTTGTGATTGTTTTCAAAACAACTAAATTGTGATCACCAGAGGCCTAAAATACTGCTGGTTTTATTGATTATTGCTGTGCAAAGACATTTTTCTTTCCTTCCCAGCTTTCCACACAAAGATAATTAAGCAGCAAGACAGAGTAGTACTGATAATGCACATCTCCAGTTGGGCAGCAAGGTACCCGGGTGAAGCCAAAATACCTTTGATATGCACAAGTGTGTGTTAATCAGCACTCAGCTACCACATAGTCCAGCACAATTCCTCTCAGATCGCAACATTTAATCTGAATAATAAGGACATGTATCTGCATTCTTAAAAAAAAAAAACAAACCCACACAACAAAAAAACAAACAACAAAAAAACCCACCACCACAAAATAGCCTATGACTGGAAAAGCACCCTATATCTCTATAAGTTTTCTAATCATTAATTCATCGGGTTCTCAAATAGATATTTTAATTAATTTTATTTTTCAAACAAACATTGTTAAACCCCATTTTTTTACTGTTTTAAATATTCTGGGAACTTGTTTTCTTCCTGAAATGCATTTTCTGATTAGACACAGCCACGTTCCTACTGCATTGATTCAGAGTTAAGACAAAATGTTGATCACCAACGCAAATGTCATTGGGATGTTCCTTACGCACAACAAAAAAACCACAATTACAGTGCAATAAGCCAGCTTCCTATGAGCTGACAGAGGACAAGGAGTCCCAAGAAAGAACAGATTTTTGTAGGAAAATATTTGTTTTATTTTGGTTTTTCTTTTCCATTTTAATAATGAATTGTAGCTACATTCATCCAATTTATCTTCTGTTTTCAGTTGTTAATTCATGTGGGATCTGCCTCATGTTGCAGCCCATGGCACAGAAACGCACAGGCCACCCCAGTGGTACTCTCGTATTTAGAGGTGGCACCAGGCTCACCCACAGGTATTTCTTCTGAAGGTCAAACCACCTCATATTTTCCATAATCAGGGAGTTAATTAGGAGGAATGCCAGCAAGATAACCAAGAAAGGTTGTTCTCTAAACATGGCATTATACAAAATATAATAGCTGGGGTTTTTTACCTTGTGTGAACTGTACAACACACACAAAAAATTGATGTTTTAAACAATTCCACTTGTCTTTGCAAACACAGACCCAAACCAGATGGAAAGTCTCTCATCCAATTTAATGCACACTAGATGAGGGGACCTTAAGAGTTCACAGATCTGCATCAGTATGGATTAAATAACTGCCTGACTTCCCTACCTATACATTCTAACTAGTGGTTGATCTAAAATGTGTGTGTTGGCAATGCTGATTTTACTTAGTAGCTATGTGTGCATAAGCTATTAAAAGTGTATATAACTTACCAAAAATATTCTCCTATGCTTTTAACAAACAAATAACGTGACTGAACAAAGTCACATAAGGTATCATAAACACAACTAAGTAAAACTGAAAAAAACCCAGCTACTTAGCAGACCTAAATCCATCTTTTTCCAACCTCTACAACTATATAGATTTCAACACAATTTCAACTCCATTGTTTAAATTTCATACTAGCTTTAATAAGTTAATAACATATTTGTATGCACAAATGCTCTCCAGTATGTCATGACACCACCAGAAAAAATTCTGCCTCTTTCAGATTGCTGTAAACATTAAATTGCAACTTCCTATGTTTTATAAAGTAAGATACAAGTTGCACTCATGATACTATCACTGAGGTTTTCATATGATATATGAGTCAGTAAAAGCTTACAGGGCTTTTCCAACGTAAAACAATTCTATGACTTTACCTGCTAAGGATAGCAACTTGTTAGCATGTTATCTTACAGCATTAAAAATTAAACTAGTCTACATTTTACAAGGCTTGCTCATCTATAAAATAAGTTCATAAACTAAATACCTGAGTGTTCTGAACAAATTCTTCAATGGAAACATTACTTACAATGTTTTAACTCATAACAAAAGATGACCTAATTCTTTGCTTTTATTTAAATATAATCACCAGTTTGGAAGAACATACATGAAAACCGACAGAACGAAGAGAAATCCAGAAAAATACACTATGCATCTATTGGAAATGAAATATATACTAGACATCTTCCACACTTCCATGCATTTTTGTCACTAAACATCAAAACCAAGCTAGAACACAGCACATACCATATTACATGGTAATAAGCCAACCCAATTTGATTATTCCTGTTGTGTAAAGGGTGACCATAATAATTAACATTTGTGCATGCTTGTTTTGCAACAGAAATGAAAGAGCCTCCTCCAGGTGAATCAGGCAGTGATGAAAAAATGCTAGCTCGATGATAGCTGTGAAGGGAACCTACACAAGACAAAATACTTAATCCTATATTACTCTGCTCAAATGGCCAGCAATGTCCACAACAGAATGAGACCTTGCTTAGCAGACAATAGAAAAAAAATGAGCACATTCTCTACCTCCTTTTCAGCTATTCATTTTAATACCATCTCCATAAGAAAGGGTCCAAAAAATACATAACTAAGACAATACACATACAATCATTCAGGGAAACAGCGTTCAGAACTGGCAACATGCTCCACAGCACAGGAAAGCAGTACAGCAAGGAGATCCAAGCATACTCCTTGTTGGTTTTACTAGGTATGTTTTACCTGGACACAGCTCATCTTTTTTATCTATGTACACACGTATATACTTCATGTGTTGCAACACTTTTTACTTAAAAAAACCAAACCACAATAGCAGACTAGAAGGTTGAAGTGTGAAACAATGCCTCTGTAAAAAAGAAAACCAAGACCATCCACTGAAGTGAAGATCAACATATCAAGGCATGCAAGATGAATGCTGAAAAGAAGGGAAAGCGTAGAACCAGTCCATGAAGAAAGGAGCAGAATTCTCTGAGGTAACAGAGCAAACACACATGGCATAAGGTGTCATCAGTCAGACTGTTTTCTACCACACAACTGACATTCTCGATATCCTCCACAATCCGTATATCTGGACCAGTTACTGAAAAAGACTACGTGGAAAAGTAGGAAAAACCTCAGAACAGAATCCAGTCTGGAACCGTGGCTCAAAGAATGAGATTTAAAGATCAATTCACGAAGCCTACTGGATAATGTTACTGACAAAACATTACATAGCATTTTTTGTTATAGTCTATTTAAATAATGTACTGTATTTTTCAGAGCTTTAAATGAAGTTTGAATATTTTACTCCTGAAACAGGTTAAGACAGTAAAATGTAATCTATCTTTCCTCAATTATTGCCTTTTGAAGACTTTTCTCAGGGAAGGTGAAAAACAATTGACTCCAATTCATACGCAGGGAGGTCAGGAGCCATGTGCAGACTCTATCACATTGCTACACTGCCAGTCAGTAACATTCCTATGCTGCACACTTCAATTACTATGCCTGCCCAGAGAACTGCAACTAAGAAGAAGAAACAAGCAGTGAAGAAAAGAAAAGGGATAAACTCATTTGTTGTCTGTCAATAAGCGTATAAACCCAGCATCCTTGTTCGCATCTGTTTAAAAGTGCATTTGGAAGCAATAGAGCTGCTATCACCTGGTTTTAATTTTCTTTCTTTATGCAAGCAACTGAAATAAAAGTCTTCCTTGTAACCAAAGAACATAAAAGACATTACAAATAAAATTTATTAGCTCCATTTCATTTTCCTATGATAAAAAGCACAAAGAAATGAAAAACAAAACACTCCAGATGAAAAAAATAATCAACAACTTGAAGCTCCTTACTTCAAGGTTAATGCGAATGAAGTTTACTCAAGTTGAACATCACGCCAATTACAACAGAAAAAAAAAATTGTAAGCTCTGATTTCTAACAGTAGAGGTAGACACTGTTTCCAGAAAGCTCATTATATATAGATTTAAGTTGCTCCAGGGACTGATTAAGGCTAGAAAAGTTCTATCAATATCATTAAGCTCACTAAGATGCAGTTCTCCCCTCTCAACACATTTATACCTGTGAAAATGAGGACACAACATACAAATGTTTTAAAGTATCATATAATGTCATGGTTGCTCTTTACTTAAACCAAGGTTGGGATTTTTTAAGGATTATTTCATCCTACACTGATAAAAAAGACTTTTATACCCAACTTGACTACAAGATTAGCCTATGAAGACATTAAAAACACAAACATCAAGAGTGTGTCCTTTTGCAACTTGCAGTTAATTCACGTTCATATGCAGTGTTTTCATTACTCCTTTCCAATGAAAAAATACTTTAAAAAATATTAGATTTTCTTTCCAAGGGATGACCATAATCCAGTTGAAGACCATGATCATTTTGCTGGTGACAAAAGCTATTTGTCTTTAGAAAAAAAACCCAAACTCATAGTTTTCATTCAACAGTAACATTCACAAGAGAGAGCATCATCCCAACCACCTTCCCAGCCAAATGTATTGAAAAACTGAATTAAACCTGTATGCCAGGAACTACTGCATTTATTCAAGAATAAGTATTACTTTTTAACAGTAGGAAAAGTAAATGCTAGATCTGTGAACAAAGCTTTCTTTATAAAAACACAACTAGTCTTTTCCTATTGATGACTCCTCTTCTAAAAGACCTATAGACCTTTATCCACACAGATTCAGAAGTCACCGATTCAAGTTACTTCTTGTATTTACCAGATCATACTACTAGGATTGCCAATCTTGGACTTACTACTTTGCATTCCAATATAAAGATGGTGCTACCAATTTAGGAGTAACAGGAAAAGTTATTTGCACTCCTCACGTGTGAAAGATGACCTCTCCAAAGCAGTTGCCTTATTCATCTCCAGGTGCCAGCACAGGCAATAGCAATAAATTACATGCTCATTTGTTAACCAACCACAAACCATTACCCACCTACATGAGGTTCAGAAACATCCTAACTTGATGCAGCAAGCATTGCTAGACAGGAGTTTTTAATTTACACAACTGGATACATCTGTAGCTCCAAGTTGATGAATACACACCTCACAAAGGCTGCAGGTGCAGACCGCCAGAAGACAACATCTTCCAGTGAAAGGTCAACCAACCAGAAACACCCAAAGGCAACCAGACAGCGGTGGGAAATCTCTTCAGTGTCTAGCCAGATGACACGCCAGTCCTTTAAGCTGGACCGTTTAAGCAGCAGTGAAGGGTCACTGATGGCTTCTACCTTGCCTTCCAGTAAAGCAGTGTGCAAGAACCCTCTCATGTAACGTGACACAAGGGAGATTGTTCCTGTTTGCTGGGTGTTCCTGGAAAAGGCATTACTGTGAGTCATAGAACAAGCTCATCTATGTGCTAGATGATGCGAGAGGCTTGATCAATAATGCCTAATCCGGCAAGCTGCCTCCTACTCAAAAAATACAGACTTCAGCTCAAACCCACGTCATAAGCAGAAATTGAGTCAAAGAAAATGTCCCTGCTCACAAAACTTTAGGCTCTATGAACACCAGGCCATCAGTTATCCACAAACTGGAAACAAACAGTAAGAGTCTGCACATCTCACTGCAATCAGTGAAAAACAGTGACATTAGGCAACCACGAAGTTATTTTCAGCAAGTCTGAAAGATACATGCAATGTTTAAGCTCATTCTGACCTGAAGCAATGCAGTAGTTTTAGTAGAGATATTTACCCTTACTGGGCACAGGTAATTGTTTTTTATTTAGAGCACCATTTCCCTCTTATTCTTCCAAAGAACAATGTCATCTTAATCTTTATAGCATACATGTGATAAAAATACATAGGTGCAACAAGGCTAACTGTACAAAAAGCAACACTGCCCTGGGATCCATTCCAAGCCAAAACTCATGAGTGCATAGGGGGAAAGAAGAGAAAATTCATTTAAGAAAATTAAAGTATTTTAGGCCCACAGAATGGTGCAGTTAAGTCTTCCAGTTCCAGAAAATAGCTTCTATTTTCTCTAAGAATATACAGTCTCAGATGAGCTGTTTCCCATTATCCTTGAGAAAAATAAAATACTTTTTATTTTACTTTTTAGCTCCTGATATTACTACTATCATCTTGGGGATGTTTAGTTTCTTTAGTGAAATCAGATGTCTTCTTGGATCCCAAATCACTTTAAAGACATACAGATGGTCTCAATGCTTGCTTTTCTTTTTATCTTCTTGTCAACCAAGTAACAACAGCCCTGTGCTGGCCAGACCTTTATTGACAGTATCAAGCACATAATTCCCCTTCATTTACATAGTCTTTCCTGGCTACCAGTTTTTCTTATTTTATTTTTAGAGCCACAGGGTTTAGAAATCCATTTGCTACATGATTTGATCACAAATAATGGGTGGGTGGGCACAAGTAGTGACCTAACATTAAACAGGTTTGATCAGCATTGTGACTACCTACAAGAAAAAAAAAAAAACAAACCTAAAAATCATGTATCACCAGCTCCCTACCTTCCTTCAGATTGTCAGGTTTCCATTAGATAAGGAGGGGTAGCAGTTGGAACAACGGCAGAGTTTAATAAAATTTGTATCTTTTTTATTTGAATAGAAGTTGGATAGAGCAAAATGTACTCAGTTTCTTAGAATTATGCACTTTACTGAGTAGAACATGTTCTAGCACATCAGGAGGGGCCATTCCCATTAAGAATAAAAACACTTCTCTGTTAACTACTCATGAAAACAAAACACAGAATTCCTAAAAAGCATGAAAAAACCTAAGTGACTATGTGCATTCTGAGCAGTACTCGGTGCTACCCACATCGCAAACACATCAGCTAGTAGGTTGGGTTTTTTTCTCTGCACAACTTTTCCCACAAAAAGAGGAAAGGTAATTCTTCTGCAAGAGATTATCATTAACAAATAAGAAACGTACTGCAAAATGCTGATGTAGTCAAAGAAATATACAATAATTATTTTTGGTAGGAGGCCAGTGGAAGGAATACATTTGTTTCTTAATAAGAAAATACTAATTAACGCAGATACTACATTTTATTCCCATTATCAAAACTGGAGAGGCAGCTAAGCCTTGCAGAGGTTTTAAGAGTTGCTGAGGCTGGATGAACGGATGAATTAACTGCTTCTAGATGCTTTCTGTTCTTTGTGTCTGTATCTGCTGACTAATACGAAGCAACCCATTAGTTATCTGCCAGATAGGCCAAGCAACATGCCAAATGAACACACACTGGGCATTTACATGCAGTTACTTTAATTTAATATATCAGTGGCTACACTCCTGCATTTTTTAACAGTAAAAAACATCGCTTTTACATTTTTAACTCGCCACAATCATTCAGCTCTCATGACTTACGTATAATCAAGGCAACCATTCTTTCAGAGCAATAAAACTGCAAAAATGCAGCCAATGATGCATACCTAAAAATGCATGGCCTACAGTTTCATCTTGCATTCAGCATTTAAGATCACAGTGCCTAAAACAGGCATACGCATGCACCCCTTGCACTTGAGACCTGAATTTCTTCTGCCTTTACATAGCCTTGAGGGAAGGGGCAAGGAAAAATATTCTTATGACTCCATCTCCAAAATGAATCCCATTTACCATACAATAATTGCAGTTACATTGAATAATTGGACACAGCTGACAAACATTTTCTCAGGCAAGTATATTAGACCCAATACACTTCCCTGTAGAATTCAGCATTTTATTATCATATATAAGTGAAACATACATAAAAAAACAGAATTACTGTTTTCACATTCTAATAGCAATCTACTTCATTAGTATCACACAGTTACTTGTTAGATTGGGAACCTTTGACAAAGGCATGATACTATCCTGAAAATACCCTTATTAAACACTTCCATTCTTCTAAATTTTTCGAAGGATATAGAAGGATATAGTCTGACAGTTTATGAGCTGTATATTACACTATGCGAATGGCAGTTGTCATGAATTAGAAAAGAAGGGGAAAAAAATCAGAAAAAAAATATAGCCAAAACCCCCAATTTAGAAAGAAATTCATACTCGGGTATTTGCTTTAAGAAACCATGAGTAGACTGAGACCACAAGCCTTAGTAACCAAGATACATCCTGAGGAATTGTAAATGTATGATCCCACAAATCCTTCTTCCGTAAACATGCCAGAAGCTGCAGACTATGCCAGCCAAAAGCATTATTCCTGCTTAGGTAACAAAGAGCAACAAAGGAAAACTGTATTAAGCTAAAGCCCTACTCTTGTGCTTCTGCTCCCTACTGCTTTGTAGAAAACAGCTGTATTTCACAATATACAAGTTTCTTGTTTCCATTATTTTAAAATTTAAAAACCAACATCTAAGCTTTAAAGGGTTTTTAGTTATTCTTTCTATTTTGATACTTTTAGGAAGACACCATATAAAGCTGGAACCTAGCCATACTATTACAGGACGAGCACATACTTTTACTCACAAAGAGAACTAGTTCATCTATTACTGTACTGGAAGTAGAATTTCAAGCTCAAAAAATAAAGCAAAAAAATGTTCCAAGTACTTTGTTTTCTTGTGAGGATGTGTCAGAAGAGAAAATTACTGGGGAGCACATGTATTGAGTCTCTACCATTACTCGTCTTCACAAATATCTAGAATTTTAAATATACTGCAGGACATGGCAAATTAAAATATTTAACCCATCATATCCCAGTTGTGACTGTGGGAATGTTCCAAAGCCCTGTGAAATCAAGGCTGTGGGGGGAGTTAAAAATTATCACCAGCTTCCAATGGACTTCATAATAAGGCAGAGAACCATTAGTACAGGATACGATCAAGCCAAATCTTGTTTATAAAATAATTACTACTTAGCTTTTAATGAACTCCAGAATATTCAGCTGTATGTTTAGCCAGCGGTGTTTTTAAAGGCAGTAATTCATTTTGGAATTGGACTGGTGGTGACGCACAGAACTCTGAGTGGTCACATGACAAAAAATTTTGCTGCCCCCCCTTCCTTTTTTTAAGCCAGGTGGCCTTTTAAACAGAAACCCAGCTTACATTCAGTTTCATGGTAGCATTTTTTTTCATAGATCCCCTGGGTATTCCCACTCCACTTTTGAAATAATTCAACTTATTTTAAGGCACAGGACATCAAACAGCAGCAATATCATATGGACAATACCTCTGGTGTTCTAAAAATACACTCTTCAAAATCAGTAATTGAAAAATCTAGGTTTATATAGAAAATTTCCCAAGAACAGCATAGGAAGGCATTACTAAGGTGTGGTATTTGCAAAGCAATAACTGCTAACATGAGACACAAACTATTTTGAATGAAATGAGCAGCAGAATGGAAAAATGTATCCTTCACCATATATACTTGAAAGCCATTATAAAAAGTAATATGGCATAATTAAAGATATAATAACCTCTGACAGCTGTGATGCAATGTAGAAGGAAAGAGAGAGAACATTGTCTGGATTTTGCCACACCACCCCCACAAGTTATATAAATTTTATTTCTCTCTGGATTTAAAACGGAAATAGGATTACAAAACATTTTTTTTTTCTTTGTTTCACTATAGGAAAAAGCCTTACAGAACAGCAGCTGTACCGCATCCTTTGGTTGGATGACATGGGACAGCACAGGGTCAGGGCAGCGTCTGTGCATGTCCCCAGCCCTGAAGAACCACCGCACACCAAGCACCACCAGGCACAGCCAACCCATTTATTTCACGCTGAACCGTGGTGTCCAACAGCAACAAGCAGTCACTTAAAAACCAGTCTAGGAGCATTTCAGATGCTTCCTTCTCCCTCTCCCCATGGAAGGCTCAAGCAAACAAGTCTGGAAAAAGCCTCTCGGCAGGACAACGATGTAGTTCAGCCACCTTGCTGCGACCAACAGACCAGGGGTGGCACTGGCACAGCTCTCCCTGTCTGCTAAGCAACAGCCAAAGGAATTGATTCAACATCTTCATTTGCATGAACTTTTCAAAAAGTAATTAAAGACTATTTTTTCCTTTTCTTTCACAAACATGAGCTAGCCTTAGCCTGTCTTTTCTTCCCCAGCTGTTATCACCAAAAGAAAAAAAAAAAAAAAAAAAAAATATCATGGGAGCTCCTCTCTCCACTACAGGAACAGCAAAATCCAAAGTATTTTGGTTTAGATCCTAACAGCTCATGAAAGCTGTATTTTCTTAGCCCTCTCCTCTATTTATCCTTGATCTCTTGCCACGTGCCTGAAGAGGACATTTGCGATCCCAACTTGACCGAATCACTTTGTGCTGACATTCTCTTTATCCTGAGATACTCCCTATACATATGAAATTGAGATGGTGGAAATTAAGAGGTAAAAAGATCTGGAAAAAGACAAGACCCAACAAATCAGTATGCCACTTTTCCTCCACCCTCGCACGCAAGTCAAGTAATTCCGAACACATCAGAACCTTCTTGCCAGTCTGCTGACCCGTGATGGACTCGGTTCTCTTACAAGTAGCCGAAGTAACAACATTGCAAATAACCTTATCATCCTAAACTTAAAAAAAAAGAAGAAAAAAAAGAAGTCTTTTCCTTTTGAGTTTCAAATACCAGCAACACCTCAGACTTCAAGAATGCACTCTACTTGCATGGTAATGGCCATAATTAGCGAGAGCAATCATTTAATGTCAGAAACTAATATCTCCAACCAAGTATATTAAATTCAATATATTTTCATTAGTTATAATAGACAGAGACTTGGCTTTTAACTGACATTCACAATATATTCATTGTTATTACTAGCACTACACAAAATAATGGAAAAGTGGGTGGAGAGAAACGGAAGATTTAAAAAAACAGCCTGAAAGGAAGGTCTCAGTTTTCCTATGTAGAAAGCTGCTCAAGAGCTCTGTAAATCACCTCTCACTGTCTGACAAGCCCTCTGCATTTTTAATCAGGTCTCCTATTAACTGTTACAGAACATACAAGGAACTTGAATATACTGTAAGCCAGAAGACTTATGTTTTAATGAAAAAAATGTTATATTCAGCAGCTTACATAAATAAACTTACTTTAAAGAATTCTCATGTAGCGTGATTTCAAAGTGATGCGAAAATAAAAACCCAAATTCTTTTGTCACTTGGACCCACTAAGCTCCAAACCCATCAATAAAAGCATACCTCGGCCCAAAGCATGAGTTCTTTGGCACTCCTAATAAAGGCCTGCTGGAAGAAGCCCCACACTGCTTCCTCAAAGGGCATACAACATTTCATCTACGTTATTCTCCCTGCAAGAAGCCATTTCTGTATGGATCTGTTCTCTTTAAAGAACTGAAGAATTAGCCATTTATATTTTCCAACTACCATTCAGAGTATTTATCTTCCCGGGTGATATGATATTACATAGTAATGCAATTATTAGAAATTAATTATACGAAATGGCTCCCATGAGAATTACTCCATGCATCACACATGTAATTACGAGTATTTCTGTAGTGCCACTAAATATGGAAGATACTCTGTATGCTGATGTGTCTCAGATAATAATCCCCTGCCACAACATATTTCTTTCTAAAAATCTCTTTATAAAGACAACTCAGTGCTTAGAGTGCTTCAGCTCACTTCCATTACACCATATAACGATTGCCAAATAACAGAAATTATTGCATGCAGAAAGGAAAATATTACGGGCATAACAACACACTTTACTAGAGTGGTTTGTGTTGCTGGTTTTTCATTTTTTTTTCAAGTCAACACTTGTTAGATTCTATGATTTGCTGAGAACTCTAAGTACAATATGAAAAAATAGATGAATCTGCATAACTGCATTAAACAATATTACAAATAATTACTTGCACCACTATATCACAAAACAATAAACAGTATCTATCTAAAATAAATAAATCGCCATTTCTTATTTTTAGTATATACTCTTCGCCTTCTCTTTTGGCTCATGAAACTCAAGCCATCGTAATACAGTACCCAAACCAATTCAAGCTTATGTTTCCTCAGCAAAAGTAACAGCAGGAAAACACACCTGAAGAAAACACTCATGAAATATTTTGATGTAAAAAAGGCTTCTCATGTGACTCTCTTGAAAAGTAATTCTCCCATAACAGCATGGTAACTGGCAGTAGTAAGTACTAATACCCAGTTAGTACATGAGCACATAGAGAAGAGGGGCCCCTAGCAGTCTGCTACCTCAAGGACAACAGCACAAGTCCTTTCATAAACTTTTCAGGTTCCATATTCACTCCCTCCCCAGCACCCCAAGTCAACACCACGACCTAATTTTTTGAGTCTTTACCAGGTTCAGACAAACATGGCCAGCTCACGCTGCCACCAGCGTTTCTCCTCCTTCTCCCTACCTGATGTTTGTCCGTCCTGTACCGAGGAATAGCTCTCATTTCTCCAAGCAAGCGATGCTCACTCTCCTCCAACAGTCCTACAACTCTTTACTTATCCCAAAGAAATCTCTCTTCACGACAGAGGATCAGAACCACACCCGGCAATCCAGGAGCCTCCCTGCCCTAGCACTGTCCTGCTGCTCTCCGCGGCGCTGCAGCCGGCTGCGTGTTTCACAGCTGCACAGTGTTAGGTGTTATCACCTGCTGCACCTCAGCTCTCCCCAGCTAATCTGTTAAAGGAGCACACCTGGGTCTTTCTCCCCACCACCCTTTCCAAGTAGACCACTCCCCACAAAATAGCACCAGTTTTTATTGTTCCCCCTTTCCATGACAGACCCGTTTGCCCCCTTTATCCCCTCTTACTCGCACAACTACAGAACTCTGTCACGGATTTTGCCCAGTCACCCCACACCTTTAGCTTGTCTCACGTAACTCAGGACGCTGCACACGACTTCCAGGGATCTCAGCTGTATGGATATAATGAAAAAAGGGTTATAAGCCCAAAATAGCAGAATAAAATTTGGGTTTCCCCTGATTATTTTTTTTCCTATTACTGGAAAAACCCTGTGATAAATACAAAAAAACCCTGAGTATCTTCTGATTTTACAAGATCCTCTACACCATTCCTTTCATCATTGCACATATGGAGAAAAACTTAATGCTGATTTTTTAAGATCTGTTTTTAAAGAAACACTGAAAATGACCCCATTTAATTACCTTAAAAAGTGGGACTTGCACCCTCAAAGTTTTAAAACTCTTCACAACTGTTCTTCCCTTGTAAGAATGGCAAGACAGCACTAACAGAACGCTCCCTTAATGAAGAAATCAATAATGAAGCTCTTTTCTGAAAAGCAGTTCTTCATATCAAGTCCTTTTGGATCAGTCACCTCCTTTGGGTACGGGAGGCCCACAGTCAACAAAATACCCCTACTCAAAAAACATCTGAACATGAAGTTAAGCAGAGACACGCTTACATGCTATTGCTGACTGGAAGCCATTGCTCAATTTAGCAAAGCAATTAAATACATGATTATTAAAAAGCAAACTTCTATTCGAACCATCTGAACCTTCCTTGTGCTTATTGTTAAGCACATTCTAAAGAAGTTGTCTGATAGTCATACGGATCTGATTTTTAAAATTATTTATGAGCCAATGTGTAGGGCTAGCTGTCAAAACAAAGGAAACGTCACATGTAAATAATCTAAACAGTCCCTCATCTGCAAAATCTTTGCAGTTTTTGCATCTTTGAACATAACAACATTCAGATCACAGGCCAGGATGATGATGTTTCACATGGATATCGAGATCGTCTTTTGTCGTTCCCAAAGTTGTCACCTACCTAGGATTTTATTTTCAATCTACTAAGGGGTTTGCTATACCCCAAGTAGTACATACAATGTGTAATACCACCAGGTGGCAAATTGAAGCACTAATGTTTGGATCTTCTTCAGGTGTACATTATCATTCCATAATCAAGTTAAACTGAAATTTCCTCACACCAGAAACTAATCAGCTACTTACTGCTAGAAGTGGTAACTAATAAAAATCTGTATTTCTATTTTAGACAACTTTTTGTATACAAGAACTTCTATTACTTCATTACCATTTGTGACAGGTTTTTACTAATACAGCAAAATGGGTGCAAAACCTGTTCAAAATCTTTTATATATGAAGAGTTTGAAAAACGAGGAACCCACTTTGAATCTAATCTAACAGAAAATGGATTTTGCTTCTAAAAAATTGTTCAACCTGGAAGCCTCTTTTTTGAAGAAGATGTGGGGAAGCAGGATAAGGAGATCACTGTGGAAAATCTGTTTACAGCCCTACCCCCAGGTGTCTTTTTCAACCAAACAGAAATTATAAGAATTGCAAAGAAGTTTTGGGAGATAGAAGGCAGTATCGCTATTTTGGGTGAGGTTTGAAAGTGGCATTGATGGGGAACATGGGCACTGGAGAAATGTGAAGAAATCACTGTGCTGCCTAAGGAAGTTAGGCTGGGTATCGGCATGGAGACCTGTCCTAAAGGGAAGAAGCAGAGAAATTTTGCAGATTCTGTAGGTTGAATCCATTTGGATAGAAAAGTTGGAGCGTTTAAAGACCCTTCTCAAGTCCCGAATATTTATTTGTGGAAAACCTTCTGTCATTTTCTTGTCGCAGATTTCGGGACTGCAGTGTCTGTTACCAGCTACTTGTACAGTCCTAATGGCCTGAGTCAGCTGGAATCTTTAGCAATACATTGATACAAAATGATAACAGGCTCCTTGTTTTACTGTTATACTTTGTCTCAAAGGCAGAGAAAACCTATTTGCATTAGAAATTCCAATACATCAAGCAATAAAACACATAGGATCTATGCTGCGTGCTTCCTGAAATTAGACAGCTCTACAAGGAGGTCAGTTTTAAAAGAACTAAAAAAAATAAGTTAAAAAGACTTTCTTTACCAACCTCCAAAAGCCTTTGTGGAAATTTAGTCAAGAGAGTTTCCCAGAGGACCATCAATTGGCATAAGCCAAGAGACGACATTTATGTAAGTTCAAGGCCTGGTCATCTCTTCACCGGGAGAAAGTATTGAAAGTTAAGAAGTCACAGTGACTTGAACTTAAAATCTCCCAATAAGTGTTACTTGTCACATAGGGTCACACACAACAGAAAGGACTCGGCCATCATCCTGTGATGGATGCCTCTTTAAAAACCTTATTTCTAAATTCGTTTATCACACTTTGGACTGCTTGTATGACTGGAACCAGGGACTGCACTGAAAAAAAAGCTACTATGCAATCCCCTCCCTTCAACCTCTTCACACCACATGAAGGACAACCCTGGAACACTCCAAGCGTTTGCACACGTGCAAGGCAGCCTGAGTGTAGGTCTTGGAAGTGAAAATAAACACAGCCAACCTTCTAGGGATTCCCAGTGAGCAGGGAGGGACAGGGGAGTCCTGTGGCACACTTTGATTTTGGGATGTCTATGGCAGATATTCGCATAACTCCTTTAAAGTATTAAAAGCACAGGTTCAAGTATTAAAATATAGAGGTTAATAACACATGAAAACCTTTGTTATGCCGCATAAGCCCACGCCAGGCTCTTGAAAACCACCTATTGTCACTTTGATTTTACAAAGGTCTTTACAACTCTAGCAAGGGAAGAGCAATTCCGCAGCTGTAAGAACCCTGCCTGATGTCAGGGAAGTTCTTACATCTTCGTAACTCTCCCAGCAATCCACCAGAGGAGACCACCAGCAACGCTGCTCATCTGTGACAAGGAAACCCAGAACAGGTTACCGAGCAAGCACACGGTACCTTCTCGCTGCATTAATACACCCCGCTCTAGGCAAATCGTTTCAAGCCAAATTTTCAAAGGCACAATGGATGCAGGGAGGAATCTTGGGAGGGAAAACCACAGGAAAATTATCACCTAAAAATCCTGTGTCATGAACAGTCTCTGTTTATCTGTGCTTCATCATCCAGAAAACAATACTGCCGGTTGCTTAAGTATCTTTAATGACGCTTTAACAATTAATGCATTACAGTGCCATTTACTGTGTTACTAGAGATAAGTATAGGCCTTTGAAAGACAACGGAATACGGCTGAATATGTGGAGACCAGATTAACTGTTTCATTCAGAAAGGAATCATTTTGACCACTCTAAAGCTGGCAGAGTAAAAGCCCTAGAGAAGGCTGAGCAAATAAACCACAAAAATCCTTGGATAAAAAGCAAAAGACAACAGAATGTGCAAGAGAGTGCAGAGGTGAGCAAAAGAATAGCATCAGGGGAGATGCAGTTACTTTTCAAAGTATTGAAAAAATGCAGAATACAAAAGACAGGAGAAAAAAAAATTAAGTCAAGAAAAATCTACTGTTAGGAAACTGATAAATTGTATTAGAGAACTGGGGGGTGGGGCGTGGGTGAGGGGCAGAGCAGAATACAATGGACAGAAAATCCAACAAAACAAGCCACGCTGCAAACAGAATGATGTATAAATGCACTTCCATTTTGCTGAACTTCCTGGGGGCAGAAACCCAGGGATTTCTAGATACCTAGAAACTACATGTGGGTAATACAGGGATGCAGTGAAATTCTCCACCCTGAATGATGCTGTCTACATATACGAGGGTCGAAGCTCTCCCTATGAAACTTTTGCTGCACCTGACGCATGTTAGGAAACGGCTTTACATCCAACCTGAAGTTAAAAGCAGGAAAGGCAAATCAGATCTCCTAGTTTGAGATTTTTCTAATACACATCTCTTTCTGAGGCAGCAGCATAGCTACCAAAACTCAAGTCAGTTAACAGGCTGTTAATGACTCAGTGAAGTCTCTTTCATGAAAAATTAGGAGCAAAGTGTTCATATTTAAGGAATATAAGTAATCAAATGATGTGTACTTTGCACTGGAAAGAATGGCCTACCTTCCTCCATCCTTTCAGCCTATCTTACAATGAAATACAAGATATATTTTAATTCGCTAACTCTCTGAGATTTTTTGTGTAGATTTCTTGACAAACAACCCTGATCTATTCTGAGATTATCTTCAAGTACCTGTATATGCATGGGAAATTTCTGTATTAGCCTCTCGGGTCTTTGAACTTTAGGTTCTTTCTTTTCTACTGAATTTTTAAAGAAGTTTTGCGACACGTCAGGTTGCATAGCACAATTTGTGTTACATGAGTCCAGAAGCCATGCAGGGACCTTTTGTATAGAGCCACAGTGGACCAGTGCTGAATATTACCTGAATTTTGGCATCTTTTGGTTGGTTGGTGTGCTTTAAGGGAGCGATGGCACACTTTAACCCCTGGATGGTGACTTACTTCAGATCCTTGCTCAGTTCACCCATGTAACCAACATTTCATTTAGTGTACTTCAGTTGATAGCAGCTAAAGTTTATAGAGAGGCTACCTATTATCTGCCACAAGACATGTAGGTCACAGAAACACATTGTCAGATGAAAAGACCTAAGCCTGATCTCTCTTATGTCTCACAGATCACAAACTATTCCAGCATCTAAAAGATGTGTAAGTCCTGATTATTCAGGACTGCCAGGAGTATCAGTTTCTTGCACAAAGGAACACCTGGCACAAAATAAACTTGAACAAACCTGTTATGAATAATTTTTTAGAGGACTTCCTGGGCAATGCCTTCCCTTTCCAGCTAGTACCTTCCCCACCCTTCCTTCCAGTGTAATAGGAAGCTTACAATCATGCTTAAATCATAATTAAGATGATCGACTAAAATAATTGCCTACAGAAAGCTATTATCCAGCCTGCACACACCTTAAAATTCGCACCTTTACTCATAGACAGGGTCCCCTCAACAGTGATTCAAACATGCACCGTATTGATTCTCCTGCAATATACAGGCACATCTAGACATACTACAAAGCTTCAAGCTTGTCCAAAATGTGGCTGCTCAGAAACAAACATTAGTATTTCTGCAACTAGAAGGGATTAATCTGTTTGACAGTCCCTCGTGGATATTGTCTTATGCTCCTAGTAGTTTCTAGTCCACCTCTATTCAAACTGAAAACATCGATCCTGATCTCTAGGGCCATTCAACAGAACAAGTCCTACCTATATCAATCAGGGATAATATATCCCTTTCTACATGCCAGGCTACTGCATTCCTTGGGGACTGTACAGTCTGTAAAACCCATGGATGACTGCACGTACCATTCTTGTTCGGAAGGATTTGTCAAATGAATTTTTTGAGCCTGAACACCTTCGCTGCTTTCCTATCCAAAAGAACACTTTCACAAACTATGGCATGTACAAAATTATTATTCCCCAAGCCTGGATTTCCTTACCTAGGGGACAGATACTGCCTAAAATGCTAATATCAAGTGAGAAAGTGTAATATGCTTAAATAATACTTAAATACCATTTTGGCAGGAATAAAAGAAAATTGCAATATTGTAAGTTAGATGAAAATAGCCAACCTATTTACATATTTACTTTACAGAAAATGCTTGTAACTTCTGTGGATCTATTTCATGTGCATGGATACACAAATCTAAAATACCTCAATATAAAAAGTTCCTTTCCAAGAAAACATTATTTACCAAACAATAAAAGCTGCTAAATTCAAAGGCAACATCAGCTACGTATTGGCTTATAATACACTATCCAATTTCCCTTTCTAAATTTTGGCTTGAATACTGTTTGACATATTTCCAGCAAAACACATCAAAATTAATTCTCTACTTATGCCCTGTACAAGCTATATGATTTACTGAGAGGAAATAAAAGTTTTCACAAAGTGTTTGATAATGGACCGCCTTCATCAATCACTATGGTGTTCCCCTCCCATGACTTCCTGTGCAGTCTCCAAATGATCCTGCTTCCCCTCCATCCAAAAGGCAATGTGAGTTTTGTTTAACCTCCCTAACCATAAAACACTTCTTCTGTTAATCTGTCATCTACTAATCAAGACTCCATCCGGAAGGACCCTGAATATCCATTAGCAGCTGGAATGCTGCATTCAAATCCTAGTTCCTAGCAGAAAAATGACAGATTTTGGAACTATTACTAGTCTAGGATAATTCTTCTTCTGCAGATGCAGGTGCTTGTCTGAGTAATTTTTAACAGTTGTAGTGCAAAATGCAGCATAAATCCCAGAAGTGTTAATGTAGAACCACCCCATTCGCTACTCTCATAGAAGTTTCCAAAACACATCTCTCTATTCAAGCCAAAACTTTTCATAAGTGTATTTATAACAGTGTATGTCTCTGGTGCAACAACTAAAAATATTGTACCCTTTTGTTACCAACAGAATGAAAATCTTGCTTTTGACAATGAAAATCAGCTCATTTTCTAATAGTTAAAAATAATATACTGGGGGAAGCATGTGCTGTTCCTACGTGAAATGACAGATAAACCTCAATATGATAAATTATAGCTCAGCATGTACTTAAATAAGAACTACCCTTAATTTTAGCAGAAGAAAGCGGCACTTCTTTAGGGTGGCTATGCAACTACTATGTATTCTCAAAATCTCTGTGTATTTCAGAGGTTTCTGAAAGTTGGCACAAATTAATATATCTTATATAATCTTTATTGCCAGCACCTTACCCATAAGGGACTAATTTTACTCTATCCTGACATACAACATGCAAGGCAAGTAGAGGGAAAAGTTTTGCTCAATTCAGTTTTTCATCATCTGTTAAATAAATTCAGAACTTCTCTGCTCTCAGTGTTTTAAAGAGGGAACAATGAAATTTTGCACAGAACTCAAAATACGCTGCACTTTCCACACGTTTTAAAACCAGTTTTTGACAGTATCATTTTTTTCAAACCTGTTTCACATTGCTATCCTAACAGCTTATGTTACTTCACAATGGAGAAGCAGTTGGGATAAACATATTTTACGACCTTACATAAATTGCAATGAAATGATGGCATATACTATAATGACATTGATGTATTAAATGTCGTTAAACTTCCAAAACATAAACACACACACACCCCACAACTCCCACCCCACTTCCCATGCCTGAAACTTCATCAGCAAATAACAGGCTGAAGTACAGAATATATTATAAAACGCACATTGTGACTACAGTTCAGAAATTTTACCTATATGAAAATTTATGACTGTCCCTTTACCCCAAAATTCTCCAACATCAGAGAGTGGTGTAAAAGCACAAGTGATAGCCATGACAACATCTGTATGGATAAATTATGGTTTCTGTAACACCTACCCTCTTGATGTAAAAAAGGTCAAAGGATGCTGCTTTCATACCAAGGTCTTCTGGATGAGCACAAGTTCATCAGTAAAGCCCACCTTCAGGCAGTGAGTTTCTTAACAGTGACTGTTAACTGGGCAGAAAAAAGCACTTTAGGGGTGACATGGGGGAAAAAATATCTGAGCTTGCCTTCGTTTACATTGTGAAGGTTAAATACTGGGAAAAGCTGCTGTCAGAAGTTCCTGCTCATTGGAATTCCACACATCAAAACCAGGAGCTCTCTGGAACTATGAAAACTTACTCCCAGATTCATAGACAAGCACACAATATCACAGATGAAAGACTGCTGACTGCTGTGCAGTTAAAACTACTAATTTACTTAGCATATTCTCTCTTTCTGAGATCTCCTTGCAGCTGTTCATTGCAAATGATCCAAGGCAACATTCACATGCTTGAGACAAGCATAGCAGATTTGAACTAAGGAAACACTTCTAGGAAGAGGTGAAAAAGGATCTGAACTCAAGAGAAAAATAGGAACCCCTCCTGACTCTAAAGCATTTAAACTGTACACGCTGATTTTGTAGTTTCTACAAAAGCTGTGCATGAAACTTAAAAATTAGAAGGATTAAAGGGTAAAGAAATTATGCTCTTCTTTTAGAAATAAGGACAAATATCAGCCAGTGAACTTTATAATGTTATTTTGTCCTTGTTACATTTGCATTACACTGTTCAGAGTCCAAATTTACTTTGGAAAATACTGTTAAATATAGGTAAGAGCAATTATTAAATGGTCAAACAACTATTGAATCTAGTCTGGAGAAACTGGATTAACAGCATTTTGATTAAAAACCCAAATTAAGGGAATATAACAGATGGAGCAATGGGGACACTAGGAAGTCATATGGGAGCACAGTCTTTATTTGTAGCTCCTAGTTAAAGGCTTGGGGATCTCCAGGAAGACAGCTCTGTAAACCACACGGAGGCCCACACGGGACCAGGGAACTTGTTTTGTGAAATGGGACTGGGAAGCGGTCAGGGCAATGGAGCAGGACTTAGTGAACTACAGTTAGTACCTGTAGACTTCAGCGATCTACAGCAGGTTGAAAGGTGCAATTTTCTAGGACTCCCCTAACCTCTACACATTCTGTTTGGATTGAGAAATTAAATGTTCCTAAGATTTTGTTTCATTTTGCTTTTGTGAGATATCATTCAGAGACTCAAGGCAAAGTAACTAATCACTGAGATCCTCAGGCTTGCATTCTCTTTGAATTTTGCTCATTGCATACTGGATAATTTACTTTTTTCCTCAAACGAAAACAGTTCGTGCTTTCTTGCTTCCAACTAATCCTGTCTGCCTGCTAACAGGAATGAAACATGAAATGAAACATTGTGAGTTGAATATTAGAGTTTGAAAATCTGGGCGTGCTTCAGGTAGAGATTGATACCGATCATTTGATTTAAACATAATTCCTAGAAATACTTAGAAAAAACAGCTGTTATTGTTAATGACACCTCAGAAGACATGTATGTGCCACCATATGCATATACATGCTCCATAGCTGTTGTGCACGTCTCGTGGTGAAGACTTGCTGACATAAAGACACTGATGCAATCAGCCATGCAGTTCTTTGTACAGTATTTCTTTCCACCCTTTTCATAAGTCTCCCACTGTTATTTCAACCTGTCAAGTTGTCAGGGAAATAGTGTCAGTTGCAGTTCTTATGTTATAACTAGACATGGTATGCACCCAGGGTGCTCTCAAGTTTCCTTTGGTGTTAGTACCAGCTCAGTCTCTATTTTCTGGCAAGCATTACTGAGAGAGATAATCCCCAGCTACCCTGGTCCTTCACAACACTTCACATAAAAAATTAACAACCTGATAGCTTAAATCTACCCTTTTCTCACAGCTCCTTCCTTCTGGGCACACCGGGTTACAGTGCTGCTCTGTCTCCAGCAACCAGAGCTGGATGACATATGGAACATACAGCTTTGTAAAGACATCCTGTGAACCTCTACTTTAGGTATACCAAGAGATAAAAGAATCTAGAAAAAAATAAAATTAACATCCCCCCACCCCAAAGCCTTACTTTCTTCGCTCCTGAATGCCTTTTGGAATTTAGCAGAATCCTCCGTGATGTCCTTTGGCACGTAGTTTTCTCTCTACATAATGCTGGCCCTCTGTCCTCCAGCCAGAGCGCTCCATCTCTCCAAATACTTCTCAGCTATTTTGGTTCTACCACTAATGCTGGTTTCTTTGCTCTGTTTGGGTCTAAATTCCCTCTCAAGACTCCCAGCTCTGCAGGGGAAGAGGTCATGAGAATCTTAGGTTTAAAGCAGAGCCCGTATGCAATTGAGAAGACACCTGACCACAGTAAACAGATCCGTAAACAGCTTGGCCTTTCTCTCTGAATGAGCAGCTAACACAGAACACACTTAAAAAGCAATCATTCAGTCCAAATTAATTACATACAAGGCAAGGAGCAAAGAAGAGAATGATCTACCAGGAGCTCCTGAAGGAAGCCTGCCTCACCCAAAAAGCAGCACTGGCAAATTTGCCCTTTTCTTTCTGACCAGGCCATAACTGCCAATGTAGCAATGCCACAAATGCTAAGCACCTGATCAACGCCACCGTAAATACCTGAAGGAGAGGGAAGACACAGGTGTTAACACTTGTCCCCATGTTTGCTTGCCCACAAGCAGCAGCCCTACCCTCTCTGTGTAAAATCACCCTATAAAGTCAAAATTACAATTTTAAACACTGTTCTCTCTAAAAAAACCCCACCAACCAACAACAAAAAAAACCCACCAACAACCAAACCAAACCAACCAAACAAAACAAAACAAAAAAAAACCCAACTATTCCTAAGAAACCTGTCCTCAGAGAGGCCAATGGAAAAAAGTAGGATAATGGATTCTTCCACAGTTTCATGATATTCTGCTACTGGTCCTGTACCTAAAAGTGATATTGTTCAAATTTATACAAAAGCTAACGCTGTAGGCTAGCTCCCCTTCCAGCAGATGCCGTAAGATACATATAAGACTTATCTTCATTTTCAGTTTTTCAGATCTACCTTTTAAAAATAATTCTTCTAAATCTCACAAATCTTATAGAGCTATCAGGTCAGCATACAGTAAGTCATCTGCCTACTGAAAATGTTTCAAAATTCACAATATTAAGTACACACCTGCTCAAATTCAAAATCAAAAAAAGGATGAAAAAAGAGGTACATTAAGAGCTACCACCACTGTAACACACAACCTGTTTTCTCTGTACCTGTCACATAGGTTGTGAAAAGTCATTGGACATGAACTAGTTCTGCATTCACCTCTTGCACAGCCCTGTGTATACTCCAGGCACACTTCTAAAACCATCTAATTATTGGTAATAATTTATTAACAGCAGATAGTTAACTGCAAGTGCTTAATCCCTCTCCATCATTTGGCCTGGGGGAAAATTCTGAAAAAACCCTACCCACTCTGCAACTAGTAAAAGCAGCTGCAAAAGCTGTCAAAAAGAGGTACTTCTGGCGATTCATAAATTTCTGATGTTTCCATGTGTTTTCCCGTGCTAACTGCTCTTTTGCTTAGCAGATAATCTGTAACACCCCCCCTGCCTCTACCCTTCAATTCAGTTCCACTGTTTATTCATTTCTCTCTTCTCAATGTCACATTTCCTTTCAACTACCTTGCATCTTCATAATATTTTTTTCCCCTTTCTCTTCTCTCTCCCATATTCAAACTGGAACTAGTCTGATATTTGCTGGACTAACTGTTCAGGGATTTTACCGCAAACTTCTACCGATATTGCTCACCCCTGGCTACTACAAGAGTTTATAAACCTGTCGCCATGTGTTGCTACATTACCAAGCAAACCTGGTCTTCAGGCATTACCAAAATAAACAGGATTAGCAACAATTAAACCTGCTTGATTAAAATCCCTGTATGTATGGTTACACCATAGATTTGCCTAAATCACATAAGCAAAAGAGCATATAAATTTTCACTACTTTAGATGATTTAAAACCTCACACTTCTTAAAATGCCATTGAGGTAAAATCCCACAAACACATTTCTGAAGTTAAATACTGCGGCTAAAGTAAACCAGGCTTAAAATAAAAAGTTGGCATTTTAAAGGCCTGCAAATAGGATAACCCAGTCTGTATAAACATTAATAAGTGGAGCTCCTTTCAGTTCTAACCGAAGACGTATGCCTCTGTGAGTCACGTGAGGACCAGCATGAACTTTCTTTAATTTGCAACTAGAAGGTCTGGAGGTTGAAAGAGGTAAAATAACTCAACAGAAAGGTTCGCTAGGACACAGATTAGGATCTTACACTTCCAAACCTCTGTTTCTGTTGGCTGCAGCTCTGTCTGATCACTGCTGAGCTTTAGCACTCGCCCACTTTACATCTTTAGCACTCTAAAGACATAAAAAATGGAATTCTTTATTCAAGCTGCTTCTCAGCCTTGCACATCCTAAGTAGCAGGTTTCTGGGCTGGGCTATTTCTCCCTCTCCGCCCACTCACAAACCCCACCAGTGCTGAAAAATGACATAATGAATTAAATTATACACTTGTTCAACTGTCCCTATTTTTCAGTACTACAGTTCTACTTCTGAGTAGTCCTGGATAATGTTTTCTACAACTCCCCGCTGATACTCTGTGGAATGTTATTCTGCTGTAAGAGACTTGTATGAGGAGCCTTTGCTCCTCTAGAGCAAGCCATTGCAACCATAGGTCATTGGATGCTGGACGGAAAGCAGTGCTTGGTGGAGCGCTTTGCCTTTCCTATCTCACTGAAGGAAAATGCAGAGTAGATGCATTTCAGACACATCTCTGCCCCTTAGCACGTAAAAACAGAGATCAAAATCAAGAACAAGAGGAGTTTCTTTTGGATTTGGGGTTTGTTTGTCTGGAACTTTGGCTTTTTTCATGCTAACCAATGAGAAAACCCACAGTAAGGATCAAAATCCCATTCCTGGTTTCACTATGGTTCCCGTGCTGCCCCTTTGGGCAGCCCAAAACGACCATGTTTTCCCCATGAGGCAAAATGCAAGGCTGCAGTCTAGACTTCTAACAATGACATTCCTGGTATGTGTAAGACCAAAAGAAATGAGCTATAAAACTTGAAAAATAAAACTTAGCATTTGCTCAGTTGTGTGTACAGCCATGCAAAGCTTCCCATACCCTACAGTTATTATTCAGATGAGCCCACTGTAAAATCAGGATTCACCTTCAGAAAAGAAAAGCAAAAATTTATGAGTTTACAATCTAGCAGAAGTAGTTTACAAAAGAAAAATCTAAATGTAGCCTGGAATATATAATGTGAAAACTGACAAAAAGATGGTAGCAATATACCATCAAATCCTTTGCCAAAGTAAATGAAAAAGTCACCCGGGCAGATAACATCTGGATATGTGCAATCTCAATTTAGTCAAAATCCCAATGTAAACAAGTCCACTGATAGCAGAAGGGCAGTTAAACATTCCACCAGCTTTGGATAATCGAAACCATCTTCCTTTCCTAAAAAAAATAACAAACCTTCAATTACCAACCTCTGAGGAAGAAACTGACAGCTATTGGAAGGGTTCCATTAAACTTTCAGTTTTTCACCTCGCAGACAAACATCTCTGCAAACAATTTTTTGTTTATACAGGTTAGAAACTGCAATAGCTCTCAAATGGTTTAATACTTGTAAATACCAGTAATATATAGTATACAGATTATACATAATTTAAACAATATATTTTGATCTGATCTATTAGACTGAGACAGAGATGCATGTTCTGCTAACCCTGTAATTATTTCAAGTGATATCAATACTAAAAGAATATTTGAAAGAAAATGTATTTACAGCTGTGTAATATGGAGTTTCTTTAACATACGCACATCCCCCTGCAAGAATCCTAAAAGAAATGGTAGCAGTCACTCTGGGAATGGTAACAATGCAGCAAGGGAATTCAGTCTCAAACAGATTTCATTTAAAGGCTCTGTAGGATCAGTGGAAATGTATCGTATTACACCAACCTAATTATATATTGCAATATCATTCAGTCAACCCCTATGTCAACTTACTGCATTAGTATATTATCACTGATAATGACGTTTTGACAGTAATCTGAAACATCTGCAACAAGTACCATCAAAGCCATTGAATACAGAACAGCATTAACAAAACAGTTCATTTTTTCCAGGGCTCACAACTTAATATACTTCTGGGGTAAATGTCACATTAGAAATAATTATAATCACGTATGAATCATCTTTCATGCCTATTGACAATGCACATAAAATGGAATAATCTATATATTCTAGCAGGATCCAAGTAATTTTTATGCAACAAAGCTGAAGCCCATACAGCAGGTCAAATGCTGAAGAACACTAACAAGGTTAGGAAGCACTAGGAGGTTACAAGAAGAAAAAAATTCCACTAAGTTCCACTGCAAAAGATAACAATTAAAAGGCAAATATCATCCACATGCACCCCACCAAATCCTAATGGCAACTAATTAACAAATAAATTCTAAAAATTCTAAAATTCTGTGTTCCTTCTAGCTAACAAAGCTAAAAAGCTCATTTTTAGAAATAGGTCAAGTCTCTCATCTCCCTGTAACAGTGACAGAGGCAAGTATTAAACTGGTTGATTTAAAAAGAAAGGGATTATCAGAACACTTACTTGCACACAGGCAGAAAAAAATCACCTCAAATGAAAATCAACAGAGCCGTATTCGAGCAGAATACACAAGTAAACCTGATAAACAACAGAGACAACTTGCAAATAAGCTATGAAGTTTCCAAAAAAAGAAATCAAAGAGGAAACCGCGTATTTAACAAGTTAAAACATGCAAAAATGAAAAGCTTGCTTACCAGAAACTATCTAGTTTACATGAAAATAAAAACTTTATATGGTGCTCATGGATAACCTCATCATTAAGGTATGCCTCATCCTGACTGAGAGATCAGCTGATTTACTCAACTCTCATGTACTGCAGAAGGTAAAACAAATAGGAACTAGCTTTAGGGTCAGGGCCGATGATGAATTTCAAAATATGGAACCCCTGAACAGATTTGCACAGTAAAAATCATATTCCAGTATCATTTAATAACGAAGGAATTTGGAAGAGATTACCTGACTTTTCTTGAGCACACCATGCCAAGTATCTGTGGACAATATTTTCCTAAGTGCAAAGACAGAGGCACTTAACTTTCAAGACAGTCAGCCAGAGAGCGTCAAAATTAACCATTTTAAAGGTGTTATTCTATTGCCTTGCACTTCATATAAACACAGCCTTGACACATTCTGTATGACTGCATCAATTATATATAGGTGTGTTAACAGTGCTGCATTAGACATGAATGACATAGTTCCATCGATCTAAGTCTTTGTGCTTAGATCCCATTTTTCTATTTTTCTCTAACGTTGGGATGCTTAAATATTATTCTAACAACAAATGGATACAAGGAAAGAGCTCCCAAAGTATATGTTTCAATCATGCGTACTCCTGCAACATTTTGGCAAGGTATGACTCATCAGGCGCCATGTACCATGGCTATACTTGAGGAATGTTTGGGTAATTTTAACTGAGTTTTCTTCTACTGAAGAAAAATAAAATGATTCTGAAGTTATTTGATTGTCCAAAATCGTAATGTGCATTAAAAAAGGAATGACTTATTTCTGCTGGAACGTAAGTTTTAAAATAGAAAACCTGAAACTGAAAACAGTAGCTTGGAATTACCCGATTAGTAGATCTATCAACCTCCTGAATCAAGTTTTGAAAAAGAGAACGTGTAAAGTCCATGGGTTTTTTTCAGATATTACAATTCAGATCTTTAAATTACATTAGTATGTGTATTCGTTCTTAGTTTCACGTTAAAACAAAGGAATGGTGGGGTAGTTAACCTGCTGCATTGTGTCATAACTCAGCCAGCCAACAAAGACTTTCATTCAAGTGGTACCCACAAAACAGTGCTGACGTGTGCCCCTCTAGGGGCTCCATCTTTGGAAAATGCTCACTGTCCTCTTTTGGATGTACAGTGCAAAAAATACTTTGTCACTTCACCCAAATGACATGCTTCCACCTTGGAGATACAGCACTCCAGAACTGGAACGTCAAATCTCACCAGTGGACCCTCCACTCCTCCCTCCCTCCTTGAATTCTTCCAGGAAAAAAACAAAATGAAGCACATGTCATATCTGAGATACATCAGTCTGGAGGATATCTGTGTACCACGGAACTCATTAACATCTCTATGATATTCTTCAATAGTTGCACTGCTCCATTTCAGAAATAACATTTCTGGAAGGTATTTATACTATGTTAAACTTAGATCTCCTGAGCAATGCATTGAAGGTAATCACCGGTACATCTGTTTCTGTCATATTTAAATTCATAGCCTAATTCAATTGCAAATAATTAGCTATTTATCACCATGAAGTTCACATTGTAAAATTAGAAAAGGCCAACATGATCCTAACCATTTAACAGAAGATACAGGCCTTAAAAGGAGGAAAGGGGAGAAAAACAAAATAAACCCCAGCAATCAATCCCTCAGTAAATCAAACACAATCAGTTCTGCTTGCCCATCATAGCCCGGCACAACCCTTTGTTTTTGTCACAGACTTACAGAATATATTGCCATACATATCAGCTATGTCCATCTTTCATTTTTATAGCCTGAAGAGGAGAATTATTTAGGCAAAATAACACGAGTACACAGCTCTTGTAATACTGTTGTGACCTCGGTTTCTAACCCCTACTTTGGAACATTACTATAACTCAAGAACTTTTTTCAGTTGCAAGGACATCTTAATTATCCCACCCGTGACATGAATGTTTTTGGAAGATAAAGTCTGTAATTAACTTGTTGCCAAACAATATGTTTACTGTCCCTGAAGGTCAGTTCTCATATAAAGACATAAGGACACTTAACTTTGGGAGATGTGTATTGTAGCTGCAGTCAAACATTAACCAAATGGTCATCCATTATCTAGAGTAGCAGCAATGCAGAGTACAAAGATATTCCAAGCACCATAAAATGGCTGCGTTAAGATAAACCTCTACTGAGGCTCCCAACAAATAAATGCAAGTAGAGAGACAGTGCTTGACCCACTGTAACAGGATTTGTTAAAGAAACCACTTAATCTCAGCAGTCACTCAGTAGTGGGAGAATTTCCTCCAGACAGTCAAAGGAGATTGCTTCTGTACTATAGAAAACTGTCTTTGCCCATTGCCCTTGTCAGTAGAAATTAAATATTGAAACTGTTTTTAAAGATTTTACCAAAACAACTGTAAGGGCTCTCTTCCTTGTTTAATTCCGAATTTACACTAAAATTTTGCACGCACCAGTTTGGCTAAGAAGTGCGTGATGTGCAAAAGGCAGGGGTGGGGGTGTCCATGGGTATAGCAAGAGGTTTCATTAGCCCTGCAAAGCCATGAGGGGCAGCTTAGCACCTCGGGGACAATTTCTGTACCTAAGGAGCTCCCTGTTGCAGGCAAATGAGAAGGTAACCATTTTGATTAAAGATCTCCTATAGTAGTACATCAGTTAGTTGTATGTATGACCCAGGAGAAATACAAATTGGGGGGGGGGGGGGGGGGGGGAAGGACAAACAATGGAATAAAAAGAAGGAAAATTATAATAAATAAATATATGTAAAGAATGTCAGTGCTGTTGTGCCCAGTGTTACGTTGTCTCTGACTCACATCCTCATCGTTATTCTGTATTTCAACAGGAAACCTAACAGACACCTGGCCCTTGCCTTGCCTTACACTGCTTCCAGTCAGAGACAGATGGAGGGAATGGGGGGCACAGAGAAGCAGCTAAGAAAATCAAAGAGGAATAAAATAATCTTTGTCCAACAAAACACGTTCTTCTCATCCTAAGCTTACAGCATGCACTTTTTCACATAGAGGAACAGGTAACAACTGAGAACGTGCGTTTCCCTCTAAGAGTTGGACAATATGGGAAGTACTTGTGAAGAAATGGCATATGGAAGAACCTAAACATGACAAACAGGCAAGAGTGAAAAAAGTAAACAGGAAAAAGAAATTCAGATGAAATAAAAGGACAAATGGAAGTGATGAATATTCAAATAAGGGAGGGAAAGATTCAACTACAGAAGGGAAAAATATTATGAATTTAGAAAGGCAAAGAAATGAGAAATTAGGAACACCAAAATCACTGAAGATAAGAACTGCACAAGGAAGGGGTGTCTGGATACGTTCACATACAGGTGTGGCCATTAGCACTGCAGTGAACTTAGTAAACAAAGAATTTCTTTTGGCATACCACAGTCCGTTAAAGAAGATACTTTGTATTAGCACCTTTCATGAAAAAGTAGTTGATTCAAGGTCTCTGTTATTTGATAAACTCACCCATGTCAGCACTTTAGATACTAGAATAACTTGTTCATGCTGAAACATGGACTATTTTCTGTTTTCCCATTGAGAATAGATTCAATTTCAAATTCCTCCACTGGGTTACCAAAAGCATTTCCATCAGCTGGAAACACTTTTCAATCCATCTTGCCAACTTTTGACCTATGCTAGTTTCTTTTGGAAGGTGAAACCAGTCAGGATCAGGCATGGATAAGCAATTCTCCACTGAGAGCATGTCAAATAGACACATAGCCTTCCCCAAGCAAGAATGCAGCAAATGTGTATTTCTTGAGAACGTACACTTACTCAGAGCTGTTCATATGGAAGCAAATAACAAGAACCTATGTCACACTGCAGTTTCTCTTATAGACATGCATCGGCATCACATGTGCTATTAATTTTCTGAAATAATATTGGAGAATGCTGTTTATATGCTGCCTATAGACCATCTAATTTAAAGAATGTAGCATATTAAAGCAATTGAAAAAGGCATTTGTTTCTGTGCACAAAATGGGGAGTCTGATTACCAGACAAAATAATTGACATCCTGTTACACTATACACATTTGCCTGAATACTATGGGATAATAAGCCATTATATGATAAGAGAAGGCTTCAACTAATCTCAGCCCAGAAACATTCTTTCACTACCGTCAGCGATGCCCCTGAAGTGCCAGTCAGCTGCAAGATGATTTCTGACTGAGCCCTCCCCGCTTTGTATGTGAAATGGAAGACAAAGATCTGTTGCTATGGCTGGCAGCTCATGGCACCTCATACCATAGCAGGATTCTCTTTACAATGCTGCAGATGGAACAATACCTAAAACCTCCCTCACGTTCTTCCCACCATCCCCCTTCACCACTGCCCCCCCCCCCCGCTTTTTTTTTTTAATTTAAAACAGGTCATTACAGATCCAGCTCTGATGCCTGTTTAATTTCCCAATGATCTACTGACTTAACTTGTGGTTTGCAGGAATGAAAGCTTCCTGCAGGCTGGTTGCACCCAGCAGGGAATACAAATGCCTCACTGCAGCAGGAGGAAGAAAATCAGAGCCGAAGTCATTATCCCCTTCACCATCACCACTCTCCAGCCTCTGTATAAACTCTCTGATCGCACTCCCCCTTTACCTTCTTCTAGAGTGTCAAGCAAAATGAAAAGGTTAAATTTGAAGGGTTGTACATGGCCTTTGGGTTAGATACCCACTTTTTTTTAAAAAAAAAAAAACCACCCCTACATACAGCGAAGTATTTTTAAAATAACAGAAACATGAATGTCCGAGGACTAAATTTGCTCCCCTAGCTGAATTACATGCAAAGTCTAATACTGCTCCCCAGAGAAATACTTGGTATCATGCTTCCTAAACTGGCTATTGGAAGCTAACTTCAGAATCAAAATCTTGTTCCAGTACCCAACAGCATGTCACTGGTGAAATCCCCACGCTTTGAGCCACCACACTCCTTTACATTGCTCTTCATACAAAAATGTAGGAATACTAACACTGGAAAAGGTAAATTTTCTCAACTTCAGCCTGGTCAAGGTTTTCACTTTTTATTTCCTACATTTAGCATCTTCCCATTCAATCCTCTTCCCTGTTTTTCTTTTCACATACCCACGTTTTCTTTTCTTGCTCTAGTGGGAGACATTTGGACAATCAAGCAGACAGTAAGAAATGCAGACAGTGCTGTGAAACCCTCTAACTAAAAAGCCTGCTGTGAGTCAGACACGGCGGGATCACGGGCTACCACTCCACTCACAGCAAGGGCCATAGGTAAAGCTTCATGTGGGAAAAATAATTAAAAAAAAAATAAAAAAAATAAAAAAAGAGCAATACTAAGTATTCAGCTTCCAGTGCGATGTGCCAGCTAATGTCCACTGAATGATCAATTGCCCTGCAGACTCCCTCCGCATGCAGTCACCCACGGCTCACCAGGCTGATACTCTCTGAACAAAGTAACTCTTAAACTAGTTTATAAGCCTTCGCAAAAGATTAGCTTCTAGGCTTGCAGTCTTTTACAGTTAATTCAGAGGTATAGGGTCAAAAGTTATGAGCCTTAGTTTTGTATTAACACCATAAATGATCAAAACAACTCATTAGCTATGATTCATCTATTTGTCTAGAAACAAGTAAATGTCAGGACTGTCAGGAAAAGGAAAAGTTTATGATTAAGCTCTGGCTATATTCACTCCTCATAATAACCATTTGAAGACAGCATGCAAAAGCATTTTTAAAAGATTCAGCATCCATCTAATTTAAAAGATTTTCCATCTACCTCACTGAGATAGTTGCAGAGAATTCATATAAAAGAACATCTATGCAGAAGCACACACCTTTACATTCAATATTGTTCTATGAAACCATCTCGCAACTAGATTAATTTTATGGCAGAAAAATAATGCAACAGAAAATGGCACAGGATGATTGGAATAAGCATAGAACGCAATAGTGGTTAAACACATGTAGACATCAAGTCAACAACCTTCTTTCTACAACTCAAGGGGAATCTCACATGCCGTTCTCTGTTGTCTTAACTGTTTCCAACACTGACAGTTTTAACATTTCTGCTGCACAATTTGTTTATGTCCCCTCAAACACGGCAACCCCTCAGTTTTCCGGCACGTACAGAGTAACTAAGCAATTCATATCATGTTCCCACTGATAAATCCTCCAAATGTGTCCTCCGCATCAGTGAAGATCACTGAGGGAACCTGAAACGAGGCGTCAGTTTAGAACGCTTGATTTACATTATATTCATATTTATTTGTTTAAGTCATAGCATGGATAAAGCAATAACCCAGGCAGGGCACAGTGCACCGAGACCACCTTCCCGTCTCATGAGAAAAGGCTCTCAAGCGCGGAAAGAGCTGTTACACTAATGCAATCTAAGTTAGTAATAACAATAATAAAACATTTTATCTATGGGTAGTTTGAACATGGAATTAAGTCATTTATTTAAAGTATCATGTAACAGCTCTAGAAACAATTGGCACAGGCACTTTATTTATTTTATTATTACATTTTTGGATGTACAAATGAGTTTTGCATGTAGATGCCTAGTGCCTTGCCATGTCATGACTGCAGAACAACAGCAGATACTTATCAGCTCAGCTTTAATTAATTTAGTCCCAAATGAATACCGCATGTAGAAGGAAATAAATTGTAATTTTATCCTGGAAGACCACTTCACACAAATGGGACAAACTGTTGCCTTATCTGATTTGTATCTGTTGTCTAATCATGCAGAGACTTACTATAAAGGAATTTAAAATATTTCCAAAAATACCCAGCTGCTATTGCACATAAATATTGCGTCTTCCTCTCTGGATAAAATCCTTCTGAGGGAAATAGCTAAGTTTTTTACGGCTTGTTTTTCTTACATCTCACATGGACATGCCCCAATCACTCATATCACTGTTCCATCAAATTTTAAATCACCTATGTGGAAATATCTACAAGTTCAACAACATTCCACTGCATGTGTTCTGCTATTTTGGTGTTTTAATTATGTTACTTCACACAGCCGAACGAAGTTTGACATTAGTACTGAATCTCATAAATCGTCACTTTTACAAAACGCATTCCCTTGAGGAGAGATAATATAGGCCATATGAAAGTCCCCATTTTAGCTTAAAACCTTCTCAAACAACCCTAATTGTTTTCAGAAAGTCAATGGCAGGCTTATGCTCTGTCCAAGGCACAGAAGAAATGAGTGAGTTATATTTACACGTAAGTTCATTTTTCTTTGCATTTTTATTGTGGTGGAGGGTTTGGTTTTTTTTTTTTTAAATAATATGAGGAGTCAAATAAATAAATAAATAAATGAAACATGATTTCTACATTAATTCAGTAGTACTGACTCTGGAACAAAACCATGCTAACATCATGCTGGAGATGTACAGTTAACATTGTGCTACAGATGTACAATCCTTATCATTATTCTTCATCACTCCAAAATACTTTACTATGGAAATGGCCAATGCTATCATACAAAGCCCAGTATACAGCACACAAACATACAAAAAATAGTTTCACAAGAATACTGAGTGATTCAGCATGTCAGAAGCTTACACAGACTTTGCAAATAACAAAGCTTATCATATTGCAATGAATTCCACTAAACTAATTTCTTAGAATGTTAATTGTTGCTTTTATAATACCAAAATTGGGACACCATATGTGTCGCTGTCTAAAAGGAGCCCAGTAATCTGGTCTAATTGTTAATTGACTAATGAAAGTTAATTTTTCAGTTGGGGCAGCGGAAATTTTACAGTTGTATGACATGGGCTCATGCTTTGAATCCAATAGGGATGCACGTGGACACAAATTGATGTCAAACTCTGTAATAGCAACAGGCACATGTAGTCATCTGCAAAGGTTCAGATGTTTCTCACAACAACGTGTTAAGAGAGCTGCAAAGAGAAGGAAGCGGAAGCATACAATTCTTTAAAGAAATCTGCCCAACTCTTCCCATTGTCCTTGCCTATTCTTTCCATTTGTGTATCAAGAAAATGCCCAGAACCCCCCTCCAAGGACGAGCATGTCCCCTGCCAGCTGAAGAGTGGCAACAGCGCTGGATGCTCAGTTTTGTAATCGTATTCCCATGCATTATCTCAACACTCTGCACTCTCTCTTCCTTGTTGTCAGCCTGTTTACAAAGGGAACAGTTGGCTATTGCCAACCTTTCTACTTTTCCCCCAATGCACTGTGAAAAGGATTTCTGTGTGTGCTAAAAATCAGCACAGTTAAAATACAGATCTTTACATTTCTCCAAAGGCTGCCTCTGGAAGGCACAATGCATTAGTGCCCTTGGTTTCACCTAGACCACCTGGTTTGAGGGGACAGAACCACTCAGAAAGGGGTGGGGGAGGTAGACAGGAATAAAGGCAGATTCTACTACTTTGGGGCTAGAAAAAAAGAAAGCCTGCGCTGCTAGTGCTATAGACAAGTGACGCACGAGTCCTCCCTTGCTCTGCCCCATAAGACGCTCTTCAAAAGAACTAGCATATATGTGCTGACCCAGGCGTAATGAAGATACTTCTTGAATGCTGGCCTGTGTCACAGGTTTAAACAGCCTGTGGGGTCCTGAGCTGCCCTTACTTCACCTGGGTGAACATAACTCACACTAAATTAATTTTCTCAGAGAAAGAAAAGAGAGGATCAATATTTATTCCAGGATCAAAATGCTTTTCGCTTAAAGAACTCAGCAGTCAGGAAAAATGAGGAGCAATCATTTCATTCCCACGACAAACAAAAGCTTCCTTGCCAGTAGAAACTGTATATTGACAATAACCTGTAAGCATTGTAGCACGCATAATAATAAGATGGTATTTTGCTGCAGTGGATTTCTATCTTGTTAGACACTATTTTTTGGTTCTAAACATAAATTTTGAAGAATCAAAATATTGTATTTTCCATTAAATATTGATTAAAATAGTTATGATAACAAACACTTACTTCCACTCCCCCACCCCAGAACATAAGCTTTATTTAACACATACTAATTTAAATACTGTGGCCATAAATAATGACTAAGGAATCATCAATAGATCTGAAATGCAAGGAAAGGGAAGTCTGGGTTGTTGTTTTTTTTTTTTTTAAACCATTCTTTTATTTTACTGCAATTAATCTAGTAGTACACCAAGCTATTACCAAAAACGTCACACCAAATTAACTTCCTTTTTATTAACCATGGCAGGTCAAATAATTACAGAAATGAAGGTGTCTTGGTAATGAGACTTAACTCAAGGACACTAATTTACAATGACACAGGTTCCTCCTTTCTGTATTACCTAACATACTTGGTAAGAAGTCCTTGAAGGGTCAAATTCTTATGTCATCTAGAAATGATTTTGATCACTCTCTGCCTGAACTATACTCATTTTCCCTCTAATACAACTCCCAGTTTTCACCATCACATCAACTTGGCCATTAGTGGCTTGATTCTGTTTCAAAAGATGTCATAAACCATTCTTGTCATCACCTGCTGCATTACATAGGACTCAGCAGTAACTATGTCATAGGCCAAGTAAAACCAGCTTTTGTTAGCCACCCACTGACTGCAAAATGTATGAACAGTTCTGAACCTCCAGTTTATAAAATGGCATAAGCTGGTATTTAATCAATCAAAAACATTCAAGTGAACACCAACTCTCTGTAGTTTTTGGCATATTTCTGAATATATTTCAAATACTTGAGTGTTCCCTCAAAGGTATCGATTGCATCTATTTCTTTCCAATTCTTTTTTCCAAATATTTTTGGATATATATTCCAATTTTGGATATATTTGATATTTTCCAAATTTCACCAAAGCAAAGAAAATCCTATAGGTACCATTTTGCCATAATGTAGCATTTTTCTTATCTTTCGGATTTTGCAGTTATTTCTGATTGCTATTTTATCTCATTTTTCAGAAAAACAGCACCTGTAAGAGCGGTCAGTGAAAATAAACAGTACCAGCGATGCAATAACTTGCTCTTCATCAAGGGTGAGACTAAGTGCAGGCTCACTGTACCTGGTAAGTACAAAATAATGCCCAGTCCTGAAGGTGATAATTTGATGTTATAATACTAGACATTATAAAATGGATATTAGTATGGATTGAGAAGACAGTGAAAAATGGATTAAAACACAATCAGAAGTGCTATTTTATTATTACAGGGGTTTTATTGAGGCTCAGGAAAACCCCTGGGCTGAAAATAGGTGGAGATTGAGAGAAAACTTTAGAGCAGTATAATCTATGCTTGCTCTGCTCCTGCTCTTCCCTTCGCACTCATTTATGGTCATTAGGGGACTTGCTGCTTATTTATTTTTTTTTTTCCTTTTTCTTTTCACACCATTCTAGAAACACAGCAATAGCCAGCTTCCTGCATGGAGAGGATGGTGTAAGCTCCTACTACATTTCCCAGTCCCCACACTCATGTAATATAAAATCCTCAAGTTGAGGACATAACAGATATTAAACTGATAAAAACATATGCTACATTTGATCTTTGCCAAAAGGTCAAGAAGCAAACATGATTCAGCAGACTCGACGGCTTCCTGGTTTGACTCAGTGAGTGCACTAGGACTGAACCACTGTAAGATTTTAACACTGCAGTAGCAACAGTTATATAGCTTTATCACTCAGATTTATCGCAAGGAACTGCAAACAGACCCCAAATAATTTACTCCAGGATTTCAGTGAGCTCATGATTTCGCATGCACAGTAACTGTTCCAGGACAGGAACTTAGGAAAGCTAAAGATGCCATGTCCAGCCACACAAAACATTCCACTCTTGGTCTGGTTATTTCCTCTATGGTAAACTAAATCAAAGGAAAGAACACCCAACAACCTCCCCTCTAGTCTCCCGCTGCCCCCCCCCACAACCTGCCCCAAACACTTCAGCAATCTTCTGGTTTCTGAATTATTACAGGGTTATTTTAGAACCTTCTCCCCATGGATTAGGGAGCAACATATCTCCCCCGCAGAAAGTATGTCACAACATTCTAAAAAGTTGAGGGACTTTTTAATAAATAACATACTAAAATAACGTACTAAACATAGAACTACATACTGCAGTTCATTTTCTTAATGTTTGCTGATTCAAAGACCACACTGCAGTCTTGCCAAAGCATGATTTTTAACTGCTCTGTATGGAAGTCCACTATAAATTAACACAGAAAATTCCACACACAAAACACTAAGACAACACTGCTAAAGATTAAAAAAATCATCCCTGTGCGTGGGAACTACAAGTGTCTGAAGTTAGCGAGTAATAACAAAAGACGTTTGAGTAACTGGGATCAAGACAAGAATTTCTTAAAAATCATTTTGATTTTCAAGAAAACTTTAAACAAGCTTGGAAACCTTATCTGCCATTATATTTTCCATCACTCATTATCACCACTAATTATTTATAGGAATAGAACAGTAGGTCAGAAGTAAAAGGAAATGTATTGTCACAGCAGAAATACCCAGCTAATATACTGATGCTGGTGTTCCAAGCTGCACAAGAGAGCTAGCCAGCTGTAAGGTAATTGTTTTACTTTCAATACAGAGTATTCAGCGAATCAGTATCAGCAAATCTACTGGATTTTAATGAGTTAAAATATTTTAATAGCATAGCTTTGTTCTTTAGTTTAATCACCTTTCCCTAAGGCTCTGAACAACATTTAAGCATGTGCTTAATTTGCTATTGAAGTCAACAGAACTTTCGGTGAATACTGGAAGTTAAACATGTGCTTAATGAGATTTACTGAATCAGAATGCGTAAAAACCAATGTGAGCAGAATCAAAGCCCAGAGGCATTAGTCAAGTCCACCCTGAGATTCCGTAAGGATACAGGGCCTCCAAAATGCGAATGACTATTTTGTAATTATTATGACATGTCTGCTGTACACACGGATTTCTGAAATACTTATATAGCAAAACACATACCAGGCTTTATAGGTCATTCAAGTAGGAAGGGGAGAAAACCCTTGAATTTACCCTACAATAGCAACTGGAAGTTTTTGTGAAATTTTTTTGTTCAGTATCAGCAGCTCAGCAATACCCTTTTACATGAGACAACTGCTGATTTGTCTCATGTTTCCTCCAAAATGAAAATGTAGTATAATTAAAATGCTTTGATTGGGGTCTGGAGGGAATGGAGGGATGGAGTTAACACATATTTTTAGGTATCTGTTCCGCTGTGAAAAAGGAGGAATCTAATCCAATATTAGTATCTCACTTCCTCAATCATTCAGGCAAACTGTGTAATCCTCTCAAACCTGCATATGAACATCTGCGTTATACCAGATGATACCCTTTTCTCAGATTAAAATAAATTACCTGCATGCCTTTAAGTCCCTTTTTTTGCTACCAAAGACTACCATTTCTTCCCAGTGTGGAGGAGTTTGAATTCAGAACATAAAACATAAAACTGTTCTTTACTATTTTGTGTGACATTTAAAGGGCTTAAGTGAACATTTAATTGAATTGGAACTAATAAATATTTCCCTTGACAGTATAAATCAAAAAAAAGGATTTGACACCAAGAAAAAAATTCTTCTGATTCCACACTCACTATAAATGTTCAAATCTGATGTAGCAATATTTTAGTTCGTTCTCTTCTAGCTTACATGGAGAATCTGCTTTTGGCTTCAAATGTCAGAGATAATTTTTATATGCCCAGAAAAAATCAACAGTGTATTGGAGAAAGGTTTAGCAACATCTCTTAACAGTATACCGTCACCAATCCTTTCTGAAATATACTGTCAAAATCAGCAAATCTGCTAAAGACAAAATTTTGAACATAACAATTGTTACTTCAATATGGAAGTCATTAGCATGGAATGAGTTAATCTTCCTCACTCTTTAAAAAGAGTAAAAAAAGGCTAGGAACAGCTGTCACTCAGGTGATGAATACAAGCTGCCAGCCTTTTAAACAGCAGGTACAGCATTTGAGCTCTGAATTAATTAGCATTCAGAAAGCCTAAACACTGCTTGATAACTCTGCAAGATAATTTTTGTCCCTTCCTGCAAATTAATACTGCTATTAAGATGAGCAAGGACACAATGCAGATCGTAACTGTACCCATTAAACAAAGTTTCACAAGTAACAAATTAGAGGTTCTAGCCAAGAATGCATCAAATCAAATCAAGCATTACTGCAAATAACACTCAGGAATCCACCTTCAGTTTTTCATGGCATTCAGAAAACCAGATACAATATGAATTCCTGTGTAAATGCATGAAATGTTTCCTGTGTATAAGCACAAGCTTCTCAAAAGTTCAAGGTTCTAAATGTTTAAATAGTGGCTTTGTCTCAAAAGCATTTGGGCTACTCCATACAAGGGCTGCTTTTAACATACACATATACACTGCAGTGACAAGTTAGCAATGTCTTGGAGATTGTACTTGTAACAGCTTAAAAAACAAGGGCTCCACCAAATACTGCATCAAAGTCTACACAACGAGCAGTGAAAAACCTTCCTCCTATATATATCATTTCATTCAAGTGACAGGCATATTTTAAAAAGCACAAAAATGATTGATATCAGAATTTAATGATGTTTAATAACTGGCCATCTGTCAACAGTCAAGGAGTAAAAAAAGCAGCGCTTTATTATTTCCCAAAAGATTAGAAATACTGATGCTAATTAAAAGGCACATTATCATTATCTCAAAGCAATGTCTAAACACTGATCAGACTTCAAGTCCAGTGAAGGGGAAGGAGAGAGGACCTATGAGCACAAGTCTTCCCCAAATGGGTCATTTAGATTGATAATCTCTAAGCTGGTGTTACGACAGTGTACCTATCTGAACTTGGCGAGTAGCAGGTAACACCTGACTGCGTGGGCGAGCAATTAAACCCTGCCCTGACATAAGAAAGATCATTTGTTTTAAACTCAACTGTTTAGAAGAAATATTTGGTACGCTTTTACACAGAATTGCAAGAGAGGAGAAATATGCTAAACATGGCATTTCACTATTTATTTCTTCCAATGTTCCATACATGGTGTTTCAAAACAAAGTAAAACTTGGCATCACGGTGCCCCAACACATGACTAATTGCACCACACTGAACTGCAATGTACTAGGTATTTTTAGCTGAGAAACGGATTGATGTCACACGTGCATAAGGGACTTGCATGGCCACATATGACTGAAACCCATGCACAAAGGAACTAAACCCATGAGCATGGTGTCTGTGAAGCACTATTACCTTTCCAGTCCTTCAAGAACTCCCTTTTGAGGTTCAGCGTTGCTTTGGCTCCTCACACTGAGTGGTAAGAAGGAAGCAGGTACATAAAGGTAGGTGGTTCAGGCTGCTGCTAATGTGTGCCTGGAGCTCTGCCTTCAACGATAATAGTCAGTTTATTACCTTTTAAAAATATGGTATTTATTGACATTTTCACAATTCATCTTGATCAGAACCTCTTTTAAGCAAACAGACCTCTACCAACCTCAAAATCCATGCTTCGTGTTTGAACAGAAGCAGCCAGCAGCCCCTAACATGTTTTTTCTCTTAGCATGTACAAAGCTGACATGACTTGGCATTTGTTGCTTGCAGAGAGGCAAAGTTTTCCTGCCCTTGGGATACAAGAGATGTGTAAGCAAGATATGATTGATCGCATCTCCCACGCAGTGGTAACTCTTTGTACATTCCCAGGTATAGTCACATGGAATCTGTGAGCCCTGCTGATCAGTTTACCAATATCACAAGGCTAAATGAACGGCTTTGTGGTGCCAGAGGAAAGAGGCTGGTGAATGGTGTGGAATACTCCAGCAGTGAAGATAAGCGAAGCACAGACAAAACCAAAGTAAAAGGCAGACTGAGAACAGATGGAGAAAATAGGGATGGGAGAATCACACTGAAAATATGGAAAAATGGCAAACTGAAAGTGTCAAAGCCATGGCTGCAGAAAAGCACAGCTATCCCCTCAGTTGAGGCCCAGGGGCGTAAGTACCTATGCATAATTAAGACCAGTCATTTTTTTCCACCGTATTTTTAACAGCAAACTTTTTCACCTGTAACTGCTGCTATCAAATTACCACCTCCACAGTGCAGAGCCACTTCTAGACTTCCTCCTCAGGTCAAGAATCTATTCATCACCGTCAAGTGAAGCATATTTCTACTTTTACTTGTCATTTTCAAACCATCGCTTCACACAGGTGTGACCTATGAACCTGATTTTCCTTCCAACACTCTCCTTGCCATACTCGCACAGTCCTCCATTATCTCTTTCCTAAGAAATATTACAAAACTTAAGAAAGATGTCCCTGGTTTTGATTACCCTATTCCAATCTAACTCCTTGATCTTCAGCATAAACACTTCAATCATTCTGGCATTTTCATTGACTCAAATTAGATGCAGAGCCAGTAATTATTTCACAGTCCCCTTGCCCTTTCATACACAGGTCTTCCGCCTTACACAATGACAAAGTATTACCTCCCAGATCCTTAAACGGTTCAGATACTTCAGATACGCTTTGGATATGAATCTGACATGAGGGGACTCTTAAGTAAACCTTGTGAGGCTTACCCAGTACTAATTATTAGCAATTACAGTGCTTTTCTAATGTCGAGCTCCAATGCTCAAACATGATGCGAGCCATATAACCATACAATTGTTCCACTGATTAACAGTTTCCTCAGGGTGATCGTGAGCACTAGGTACAAGATCCCCTGTATTTTGCAGCCTGCTACATTTAAATTCAGTGCAGCTCATGCAAAAAAGGGAAATTCACAGTACGGTGTAGGTAAATTTGAAACAAGAGGTTTGCACAAAAATACAGAAATGAAAAAATACCATCAGTACCCAGTTTTACTTATGTTATTTACTTCTATATTCATTACATTTGTTTTAAACCATCACTGAATTCTTTATTCTTTGTGATTCACAGATTTGCCTTCTGACTCTGTGCAACTGTTGTACATTGTATAGCTGTCAGAGCAGAAATGGAATGTATTAAAAGCTGGATAATTGTAAGTTGGGGCATATGGCACTACGGAGAATGTAGGAGTTAGTGGGAAGAAGGGGGTTTTGTTTTGATTTTTTCAAGAGTCCGGATATGACTAAAGCTTTTTCCGGTGGGCAAAGAAAATATCCCTTGTTTCTCTGCTTCTCCACAATTTGAAAATTTGTTTGGTTTTTTTTTTTTTTATTTTTTTGCTTGCTTTTTTTTTTTTTTTCCCCCGGGGGGGGGGAGCTGGGGGAGGTGGGAAGAGAGGAAGGAAAGTTTGACATTAACTCTAACGTACATGCTGGTTCTCCTCTTCTGTCCCAAGAAAATAAGTTCTCAAGCAGTGCGTATTACATTGAGGCTTTTGCAAAAAAAGCACAGAAATGAGCTGGCTGCTGTGTAAACATGTCAGACTTTATAGCTCACATGCATTGAAATGACCAGCACAGTTCGCTCTTCTCAAAGGTATTGCTTCAAGCTGATTGCTGACTCAAGACAAGAACACAACTCTGGTCACAGTGAGTTTCTGAGTATTTTCTCTGCAGCTGCAGGGTATAGAGGGTTTTCTGTTTGTTTTGCTTTTTTTTCCCCTTTTTCATATGAAACCTCAGATTCTGAAGTACAGTTTGGCAGCACCAGGCTGAATTCACTGCCAGTTTCCTAGGGTACAGAATCTCTAATAACACAAAGCCCTGACTATTTTCTTGCCCAATAAATAATCCTAATTTTGCACCACAAGCCTTCTGAAAAATATGACTTCTTGTTTTTATCTCTTGGCTCCAGCTAATCCTTTCTGTCAATGGGGTTTCATGCGTAACAAGTCTGCCTGTGACATGTTAGGTCCCAATGCATCTCTTAACAAATCCCCCATGCATGGCGTGGTTCACAGAGTGCACAGGTTGCAAAAAGGACCGCAGAGACAGAGCCTCTTCTCTAATGGGATCAGAAAGGCTGTGCTTTCACATGGAAGATGCTCATCAAGTGACAGGATGGGAGAGACAGCAGGCTGTCAGGGAAGTCCGAGCTTACGTATCGCATTTCGGGTGCATAAACACAACAGAACATTTGTGATATTTGTATTCTTGAACATCTCTTCTGTCAGGTTGAATTACTGGTCACGTGTTTATTGCTGTCATGCTGGAAAGCTGACCCAGGCGCTGTTTGCTTCATACTCAGCAATTTTAAACAGCTTTTTGCTAGGCTTTAAGGGCTAGCAATTGTGTAACTTGCTCCCTAGTTGTTGTCCTTCATGTTATCCTCCCCTCTCCCATCCCTGCCTCAATTCTTTATGCTTGTTCACTTTGCCCAACGTATCAAAAGAAAGCGCATGAGGCAATAAAAACTGCACATATGCTTCTGCCAGCAGTGGATTATCAGGGCCTTCTCTTGGTTTTGCAAAAGAAATAATGGGAAAAAACTCCGTGAGAGCTGTAAGTCCTCACTTACTTTTTAAAACCTGCCTGCCCCTCTATCAACAGCAGCCTACATTTAATGTGCAGTTGTGGACAGGAGGAAGGTGACAGACACCAGCGCACCCTCCTGCTTCCTGCGACACCCTCACCGCCCTCTCCTGAAAAATGCTGTTACACTGTGTGGCCACTTCTTTCTACTTTCTCAGGGAAACGGCTCCATTTTCATCTCATTGACAGGGAAATGAAAAGTGCACTTAAATTCACTATAGGGACACTTGACACCTAGGGGGTCATTTCTTCCAGTTATCTCGGATTTTAGGCCAGTTCCCACAGGGCACTCTGGGCTTGTTTGAAATCTTGTGTCAAGCCAAGCGTTTCACTTCACTCAATGACCAAAAGTGCTGCAAAAGCTGCTCCTGATGGCTGCCAAACTGCTGATAACTGAGAGATTACAATGGTCATGTAATAAAAAATTACAGGTCCTCTAGTTTTGGCTTCTGAGATGTCTGAGAACAAGAGTACGCCTCTGTCTGCGGTCTGTGTACACACAGGCACGTTCTCTAGTTAAGAGTGAAACCGTGTAACTGAGGGTACTTTGAAAAGTTGTTTATATTCTTTTCTTGAATCGATCCGATGGCACAGCAGAACGACACAGCTAACAGTGACACGTTAGCTCACATCCTGCACCATTTTACATCTTGTATCACCTTAGTAAATATAAATTATAAAAACTACTTATCCATAGTGACTTTTCAAATAATTCCATTATTTACATTATGTTCTGTATCGTCATTAATGTAACAACCAGTTGAGACACCCGAAGTATGCTCATTTCACCTTGGGCTTTCTGCTGAATTGCTGGTATTGCAAAACCTCCATGGGACATATGCACTTAAGTAAATACTGTTGCAAGCACTTTAGAAAAAATCATACATACAAGACTATTAATATTGTTTCCTATATACAAAAATCCCAAATGAACTAGAGGCATTCATTAATAATGTGCATTAATGGGCAAAAATTTCTTCACAAGGACTCTATAAACCTTCAAATACTTGCATGATAAATACTTTGCTTCTGTGTAATAAGAAATGACAGAATTTTGGTTTTGATGAAACACATGGACCTAATTTTCATTATGAGTATATCAGCGCTGGCACCGAGCACAGATGGGAAGAAGTATGAATTTATTTTATGCTCACTTTCATATGTTCACAGCAATATAAATTTAGATTTAATGTATAATTGCTAACTAAAGTAGAGATCCATTCATCTCAAGAAAACATGCAAGGAACACCCAGATTCCTGAATGGATGTTAGTTGTTTGGGTAAAGGAATTAGGTGTGTAGCACTCCCACACCACCTTGTGATTAGGTGAAATCCTGAGGATTTAAAAGAGAAAAAAGCAAAAGGAAACAAAAGGCCCGTCTGAATAGATATCCCCATCTGCTTTCAGAATGGCTGGTCAATCAGCTGTCAGCTAAACAACCCAAAGGCCTCCACCCCCACCCCACCCCCACTCCCACCCCCACCCCCCACTCCAACCACCATCCCCCCCCCAAAAAAGGCTACCCAACATGATTTATTAACTGTTCAATAAGAGCACAAGAGTAGCAAAACCACACAACTCTTCTCCCTGTCCAAGCGGAGAAGCTAGCGTACCCTATTAGTGCAGGGGGACACCTGTCTCTCTGAACAGCAAATCTGCTTCACCTAAGCAACTGGCTTTATGTGCTTATACCCAGTAACTTCAGCTGAATTTAGACAACTGTTTAATTATATATATTTTTTTAAACTGAATATGAAAGTAAGAAGATGTACTTATAGGCACCTTACAAGTGAATCAAATCTGCTGGAGGAAGATAATAGTACAAAGGATAAACAGAAAAATTGGACAAATTCCTTCTAATGGTCAAAGACTTTGGCTTTTCAAGGCATCTGGTGATCTAAACAACTCCACCGGGACAACATGGCATGTAAACAAATTAACATTTTGTTTAAATGTCAATCAACAAGTTCTTTCCCTTCAAACCCAGGTCAGCTGCACCGGCAGCTGTTAAAGAGGTGACACTCGGAGGCTAAGGAGTGGGTGGGAACACCACTCTAAAACATTTCTCTAAAAATTTACACTTTCCACTTTTCCAAATTTATACAAATAAACATTACAATACCTGGGGACAACCTCCCCAATACCCTCCTCCATCCTCTTCTCATTCAAAATTTTGGAGGTTAAAACCCAAAACATTTCGCTCTAAATAGCAACCGGTCCTATTTTCATGCATCATTGCTCAACGCCATAATATACTTTAGATCCGGTTTTACAGTGTAGTGACAGAGTGCAAACTCAGAAAAACACAAAAGGACAAACATACAATGGCATAAATGTCTTTTTTATGGCACTGGGGGTTGGAGGGGTGGATAAGAGGGGTCAGATTACCCTCTTAAATTCATGGCATTTGCGAAGGGTAGCACCCTCACCACTCAGGCAGCTCAGTGCAAGCCCAGGAAGCCATGAAAGTAACACTGTATGATTCCAGCAGAACAGCACCGTCCACCAGAGTGAATCTTCAAAATCCTTCACTGAAGATGGCACATACAAATACAGGCTGAAATATGTTATGAGGGCACACTTGGAGGAGGGGAAAGGTGGTGGAGCAAAATCAGAAAGAAAGTCACTCGTAAAACCAGATAAATAATTTTCTTGGTCTTTACCTGTTTGTAAAAAATTTAGGTAGCTTTCATTAATGAGATTTCTTTCAGTATGAAGAAACAATGCCAAACTTTGCCAACAGCCAGTCTCAATTTGTTAAATCGAATATGAACAGCAAAGACCACACACAGACATTCTTCCTCTTAGCCACATAAAAATACATGATCAAACTGCAGGTAATAAACAGTCAAGAATAACAGAATCCGGTCTACTTCACTGCGAATGAACAAGCTATGCACATAATCCCTTTCCTAGATATTCCTAGCACACTGTACAAGAATTTTAAAATGTGTCACACATGACGCTTCTCCTAATACCTTTAATTAAAACACCACCAGAAGTTATAATGAAAAAGGATTACTTCTTTTTTAATACACTAAAACCTCAAGCTCCTGTTATTTTACATTCTGGTAAAAAGGAAATGAACAATGAAGCCACATTTTGGGATTTAAGATAATCATAAGAATTTAAGTTGAAGTGCAGGAAAGAAGCTTGATTTTTAAATTTGCTTTTAACAGATACAAGCCTTACGTTTCTTTATTATTACAAAGACCCTCAGTTAAAGTTTGCCCTTTTAAACTCCCAACATTTGTTCACAAGCTGCATCTTCCTTCTGCCCCGATATAAATGACAAACACGGGCTCCCGCTGAATGAAAGGGAACTAGTTAATAATTGGCTGTATTGTCATTTCTGGCTGTCTTGTAACACCCTCTGGATTTTGCTCTGAATGCAAAACTCTTAATACCATCCTAGTTTTCATGGTGCTCAGCACACTAGCATGTCACTACTTAAATTAAAACAACGCTATTTACTGTTTGCAAACTCTCCCACTCTCATCTGACAAAGGCATTTTATCCTCTCCGGGATAAAAGCTGGGATACGGGGGCAGAGGAAGATGAAGGCCAGATGACTCCAAGATTCTTGCATGCCCATGTGAAAAGCCAGCCAGTCCACCCACTAAGGGTATTCAGCATTTTTTAGCTTTGTATGGGGTTCAGAGCATTGCTCCCCAGTTTCAGTGGCAGCTGTAAGAACTGCAGTTGCCCAGGCCTCTGTCTCTTTGTTCCAGGAACAGGGCCATCAGCAGGTGCTGTCTGCTTGATGTGATGATGTGAGGTCCACCACAGAGGCGCCAACGATGGTGGCCAAGCAACAAGTAACGGGCTTGTCTCTTGCTCACAAGACTCCCACCTCATGTTTTCAGCAACAAAATGAGACAGGGAGCTCCTTCACAACACAAGCCTGACTCCTAGAGCCGTATCATCTTCTGCAAGCAAAGAATCTTTTGGGCTTTATGATCGCATCATTAAAAACTGAATGATGATGGTCATATACAAAGTAGAAGACTTAAGCAAAAGCATGCAAGTGATTATAACTCTCTCCTGGGATTTGGAGGCTGGGAAAGAAGATTGAAATTGGTTTCTCAGGAAAATTTTTTTTTTTTTAATGTAAACTGATTCTTTGGATATTTTTTGCTTGTTTTTTGTTTAATATTAATTGGAAAGCCAAACTGGTATCCCATTATAGAGCAGCACGTTGATGCTGACAGGCGTATCTTCAATTCCAGAGATCCACTTATCAAAAATCTGGTACCTAAGCAATTGAAGCAAAAGACTGAGGTAGCAGATTATCTTCTGTGATAACACGATGGTAACATACATATCTGCTACTGTGTTTCCTAAAGTATTTGCTAACAGCAGATAAAAATCCTGAGTTCAATTCCAGATTCTTGATAAGGTGCTGCACTTATACAGATCTGTCCCACCCAAGCTCCATTCCTCTAAAACTTTTAACACCTCTGCTGAGCGTGAGACAAAAGGGGTTTCAGCTGCTTCTACTGTAATCTTGAACAACTTCAGCAGATGTTTTACAAGAAAAACTGAAAAACATAACCCCTTAAGAGTTTTCAAACACTTGCTCAAAGCATGAGCTCTGCTTCCTAATCAAAAAAAAAAAAAAAAAAAAAGTTGTTTTTGTTTTAATATGGACAAAACAGCATTTTACTTTACCCTTGGTCTCATAAATGCTTCAGCTGTTTTCAAATGGACTTTTCCGGGGTGGGGAAAAACCCAACATGCCGGGGTGCCAGGGCACGCAATGGGTATTAAAATGTCTCAATTCAAAGTGAAATATGAAGAACTTAGGAGCAGCCAACAAAAGGAATTGAAAATGAAGTGTCACATACAATGTAAAGTAAAAATGCTGCCTACTCCACCCACAATTATTTATATTACAGAAGTGCCTGAAGACCCAAACTGGCATACAATTCCCTACCAGGAACTGTGGGACAACAAAGACCCTGTCCTGAAAAAAATTAATGAAAATCATACCCTGATAATACCACAGTGCAGCTCCAATGAGAGCTTGAATCTAACTGTGCCACATGAAGAACTACATACCACTTAAAAAACAAAACCTGATTTAACAGGTTGGAATAATTTGGGTTCTAAGTACTGTATGATGTAAGACAGAATATAAATTCATTGCTGCTGCCAATGTATTTTGCCCAATCGCTCTGCCAGGTCATATTGACCTGGAGAAAGTGTGTGCAAATCTGAGCACATTACACATGTGCCTCTTCAAGAAAGACTACCCGTGACGGCTATGGACAGTATTTCTAATGGCCTTTTTAATTGGCACTATGATGATTAATTCGGGCCTTCACAGAACTCCAGGAGTTCTCATTAGCTAACGGCATGGTGTCCTGGCACACCGTGTGGGTGACCATTATTACTAAAGAGTTACCAGATCGTGAGACAAAGGTAAGATGAATTTTATACAAATCTACAAACCCCAGAAATTGAAGTCTACTATGGAGTCAGCGGGAAAATCACTTCCTTCTTAATATATTCTTTCAGCAATGCCCATATGCTCAAAGAAAACAGAAAAGGCCTTGAGAAAGGTACTGAAAACAGGCCACATATGTAAGAAGGATTAAAGGCTCTATGCCGTATTTCTTGTCGTTGCAAAAGTTTACGTGTGCTCAAGGCTACACGCAGGGTATTGCAATTATCCCCTGAGACCAGAGCAGGAGTTTGCCAAGCCAGGCCTGGTCACTGAGGGCTGGTACCTGCAGGAACAGCCATCAACCAAAATATTTCAGCTACACCCGGCTGCTGCTGCCCTTCCCTGAGAGGAATGCCTCAGGTTGCTGCTTTTTTGCACAAGACCCAGCTTATGGGCCCACTGAGACCAGCTGACCCGCCAGCAGCCCAGCGGCTGTCCCCAGCGCGGCCATGGCACCACGGGCTGCCCACATGTGGGGCCACGTTGGAGGCCACTGCCTGGAGAGGGCCTTGAGCATTCCTGCTGTCGCTTTTTGGGGTTAGAAAGCTCTCATCTGGCTTCCCTCATCTGCACTTCTGCCGTTTCGGGGCACCGCCCAAGCGCAAGCTCTCGCCTGCGTGCCCACCATGGCCCGTGCCCGGTTACCGCGCCCCGCTACACAGCCAGAGGCACAGGTAGTCAGAGGCACAGCCAAAGGCTGCCTCCGGCCTCCCAGCGCCGCCACCGCCGCCCGCCGCGGACCCCTCCCGCCACCCGAGCAGACGCGCCAGACGCCGGCAGGGGCGGAGGCTTAGCTGCCGCCGAGAGCGCCCGTCAGGGCGGCCAGCGGCGGGGCGGGGCACGCCCTGAGGGGAAGGCGGGAAGGCGCGCGCTCCGAGGGGAAGGCGGGAAGGCGCGCGCGCTCCGAGGGGATGGCGCGCTCCGATCGGCCGCAGCGGGCGCGAGCAGCGGGCGCCCCGCCGGGGTTAGGGAGCCCGGCCTTTGTGGCGGGAACGAGCCGCTCCCGGGGGCGTTCGCAAGCGCTCGGTGCCACGGAGAGGCAGCAGCCGAGGGGCCGGGGCTGCCCGGTAGGATACGGCGCTTCCCTCCCAGCCAAGTTACGGAAGGGAGCAGTGCCGGGCTTGCTTTTCTTCCAGTATCAGAATCGGTGATTAAAGCTGCTTAACTGACAAAAGACTGATTAAATACTCCCGAATCAAAGCAGTGTTCTAGCCGGGTGATGGCACCTCACAACAACTTCTGGGAGTTTGCCCGTTTTGCTTTGCTGCTTACTAACTACTAATACAACTACTAACACACTACTGACACTGCAATGTTGATGGTGTATCCAGCGCATCTGTAATGGTAAAGGCTAATGGGCTGGGGTAGATGCACAAACTAATCTGCAAGACCATGTATAAGCCCATGAATTCTCCAATACATAACGATGAAACATTTGAGCCCCTTAAAATATTCCGTAAATAATCTTGGATAACTTAACACCATCTTAAATTCTGGAGTGATTTAGGATTTTGTCGCACACTGACAAGGACTCAGATTCTCGTTAGAATTATGCAAAATCTGCTTACACAAACTCCTGTCAGCTTCAATACATTGCAAATAGTAAAGGTATCCTCAAAGTTGGACCAAATAAATTTTGTTAGACTAAGATTCAATTATACACTATTAATCGGATAGCACTGATCACTTTTTCACTTTGCCCTTGACCACGTGATCCTTTATGATATTTGACTCCATTATATGACACAGTGAATCTAAAATGCTAGCCACAACATGGATTCAACCCAGATGGAAGTCCAAAATAAGCACTTGGGCAGCTGTCAGGAGAGCTGGTGCTCCCCAAAGCACACCCACTGCGCTGAACATCCTGCATTTGCGCCTTGGATGTAGCTCCTCTAAAACCAGAACCTGCGATCGCCACCAGCCAGCGCAGGAGAAAAGCTGCTGTCGATCTCTTGCCCAGTTAACTGGCTTTTCATTCTCTTCCTTTCTTGCTGCTACAAAGAAATGGGGGCTCTGCTGCCTCTGAAAGGCCTTCAACCTAACTGGAAGAAGATGGGGGATAGACAGCCAGCAGAATATGACCCCCGTGAAGAGATCTGGGTAGCCTCCAAGAATACATTTCTTAAAAAAAACCCAAACCAACAACAACAACAAAAAAGACATAAAAAACCCCACACTTAAAAATTTTTACTTTTCTCATGAGGACAGAGTTCAGGACTGTGTTTCCTGAGCTGAACTACAAGCCAGCCAGGGACCAGTTGGGGGTGAAGCATTATTGGGGCATTTGGCTGCACACCACAAATACGCATGTGGCACACACCATTGGGTAGAGACTCCTTTGGGGGTTTGCTCTGTTTCAGCCTTCTGCTAAGAAACACACCTATTCTCTGAGAAATACATCTTCCAAAATGCATCTCCAGCTGACTTGCACCAAAAGGACATACTGAAGCAATGTATTTTCCCGTCTCATCTTGTGAGCTAAGTAAAGGCAATGCCAAGAAAAAACAAGCTGACCAAAGAGGCAGTTGTCAGTAAAGTGTGCTTTTTTTAGCCATGACAGTAATGCTGGAGTAAACTGGCTTTGAAAGATTTCATAGTTTTGTGCTTTTGAGAATCATAGGAACCAGTTTTAAATCCATTTGGATCATTAAGAATTAGTTTAAGTTGTACTTCCCTGGGAAAGAAACTACTGTAAATCAATCTTATTTTAAATACACATGAACAGCTTAAAAGTGCATCATATGCCATTGCTAACATGCATTAGCTTCCAACACCAAAGCAGATTTAAGTTTCACTACGGAGCTGAAGATATCATTCAGAAACAGATGTTAAAGTGTCATGAAAAGCAACTATTTTACTGAATAAATGAACTTCTTTACAGCATTTTAAAAAAATTAGGTTAAATAATAGATGCCCTATTCAACATTTTTAGATGGTGTAAATAGCCACCCCTATGAATCACAAATCATGAGAAATTGCCAAGTTTCTGGAAATGGATATTAATCTCTTTGAAACACATGCCCTTGCACTCATGACGCATAGCAAGCTTGCCCAGCAGAAGCTCATGAAAAAAAAAAACCAAAAAAAAAACCCAAACAAAAAAAACTCAGAAGAACTGACACACATGACACATTTATAAGAATAATTGAGATGGTGAATCATGAATCCCAGCATTTTTCCCAGGAGCACTGCTTCTACAGAAGAAGAAAAAAAAGGAAGAAGAAAAAAAAACCACAAAAAAAACCCAACAAAATGTCTCTGTTTTGAAGCAATTTAGAATTTTTAGGCTATTTTAAAGTTTGAAAATGATTCCATTTTGCCATTCTAAGGAAATAAGGGTAATAGCACACTAAATGTTGTTAAAATGAACCTTTACTTCAAGTTTGATTTAATAAGGAGTTCGTAAAAGTACTGCGACACAAATGCACTCAATATGTTCTCTCCCCTGGCCTCCAGTAGACAGAAAATTATATTTTCAAAATCCATTGACATGACTCAAATTGTCTTGCCTCTAGTATTTTTATGGTTTCAGACATATCTGACACATCATTTTTGCTACCCTCTTGTTAACTCTCTCGAATCATTAGCGGCATTTCAGTGTACAGGCGGAGAACACTAAATTAAAGAGTAGATTTCAGTTTTTAAGCCCCAGGGCAAAAGGTTGAGCACATCACAGAGAAAATGTATTTTACTTCCAACTTGGATTGCCTGTGCTCTCATTACATTACCTCAGCACCCCTTCAGCTTCTGTGTGAAGCGGAGGTATATTAAGCTCTGAATGGAGCTCATTCTTCTGTCCTATAAGCTAAAGAAAGACATTTCTGGAGTGATGAGAACGGCTTGAGCTGGATGGAGAAGATACTTGAAAATGCCTTGTGGGGTTCCAGCTGTACAAGCCTAAGCATAATAGCACTGAATTGGGGGTGTGGCACACCAGAAATTTATAACTGCTGGTGGACAAAGCTTTTATTGCCTTTAGAAGCACTAAGATGAAAGGGAAAAACAACTCTACACTGCGGGGTGAGGGGGTGGGGAGGGGCTGGGGGGGGGTGGGGAGGTGAATGCACACAATAGGTTTTTATATATACCCAGACGGCCTTTATGGTATGGACTTTTTTCATTGAGCTAAGAGGATAATTTTGTGGTGTGTCAGCAGACCAACTGAAGGACTTAACTGCAGCAAAGAGGCTGGTTGGTTCATGCACACCTTGACAAATGGCTAATTGCTGCTGCAGGCTGTTTTGAAATTCTGAGCATTCATATATCAGCGAAAGAAATCACAAGTGAAATTGGTAGAAAAGAGAAAAGAGAAGCACAGCATAGAGGTGGGAAGAGAAGGAGGGTTCATTACACACAGTAGCGGAGTAACTACAACAGGATGTGCAAGAAGAGCACCAGTGCGGCTGGTGCTGGTCATGAGCAGTGTCCAGAGGCATTTGGCATAAAAAATAAAAATACAACAGAAAATTAATTGAATGTTTTCCACAGTTCCTAAAACTACAGGATTTGTTTCCAAGTCTGTAATTCCAAGAAAACAGAGATTATGAAAAAGAAAAGAAAAAGAAATAAAAGAAAAAGAAAAAAAGAAAAAAAAAAAACAAAACAGAAAAAGAAAAGAAAAAAGAAAAGAAAGGAAAACCTAAAAAAAAACCCAACCCAAAACCCACACCAACAAAAAACTACGTACCAAACCAACCAGCCTCCTTCCCAGCCCCATCTCTCTTACCCTTTTCCAAATCATGAAATTCTAGAATAATAAAAAAAAAACCCACCACCAAACCTATTCAGTTACATGAAGGCAGGGACAAAGGAAGAAGCTTTGAACACGGTGAAAATGAGGGATAAGACACTTGCATAGAAAGCAAAAGACAGCTGCACCAGCAGAGTGAAAAAAGGTAACTAAGCGTAAGAAACTTGACTATTCACAGAAACCTAATTGCTACCTTGGGTCATGAAGGACATCCTCTCGTCAGGCATAAGCTACCAAAGGGAAGTGCTAAACTGCCTTTCCTCAGATGGGCCCTCGATGTACACCTTCAGAAACGTCTTTCAAATCAGCACATAATTGCTCCTCATTCTGTAACGGCTGAAGGTGCACTGCATAGTTTTTGGGGACTGATACGTTGCAAGAGATGGTTGTGAAAGAAGGCTGCCCAAAGTACTTCAAATTAGTTTCAAAAAATCTACTTCATACACCCCGCTTTTCAAAATACTGGCTTTTCACGCAGCATTTTTCTAACTCCTCTGAAGAAATAAATTCAATTTAAAGGGGAAAAAAGGTACAATTTTCTATAACTGGAAAAAGCAAATCAATACTTCATAAGTATGGTATGCACCGAGATAATTAATTTTCCACAATATGCTGAAATCTCAGCAGTGAAATCAGTATAAAACCAAATTAATGACTAAATATTCTACATACTAAGAGCAAGAAAACACTTTCATTCTTGTTAAATAGATTAAATGGGAAATGGTTTCTATGGCTGTCAAACCGCAGCCAGTCTGAACACCTTGAATTCTGAACCCTATGGATAGTACCATAATTGTCTTTTCTTAAGGGTTTGTTAGAAGCTTCATATCCTATCAAAAACCTTTTTGAAGAGAAAGGCAACCTTTAAAGGTCTCATTCATTTGGACCATGCCTCATTTCCATTATTCCCATAGCTCATGTAGATTTATCCCTTGTTCTTTGCAAGGTCATAGTCTTCTGTCATTTCATCATTACATCCCGGGCTTCAAGATCAGCAAACACAGACTTAAACTCACTTCGCCCTCACACTAAAAAATAAAAAAATAAATAAATAAATAAAGAATCCTTTAGAAAAGGCGATTTTGACATTGGCTGCCTGCAGTTTGACTCCTACCGCTTCACACTGAGATCAAGAATAATACTTCACTTTATAATGCTCACTCGAGATTGTGTCAGTAATGAAACACTCCAGCAGGGATCAGTTAGAACAGCAAATGGCTTTCACATTTCAGGGAGCAAAGGAACTGAAACACACCACACTCCACATTTTCAGAACAAAGAGGGGACTAAAAGACACAGAAATAAAATAAAAAAAAAAAAAAAAAACCAACAAAAATAATTTCTTTGTGGCGGAATGTCTTGAAAGAATGAATGTGCATGGCTGAAGAAGCTGCTGTGCTGTGTAAAAGGCACTGTGGTTTTGTTAACCACAGCTCAAAATCAACAGTAAGTGCAAGTTAAATTCTCACCAGACTATTTTCTGTAAGCATTTCAACCTATTTCCACTTTTTCATAAAAGCAAATACGTGACCAAAAAGACCTCCTGAAGGAAACCATTGCACTGCAATGTTTTTTTTCAAGAGTAGTTGTAAATTTATTCCCAAATCTCTACCACCATACACAGATAGACATAGGAAGTTCAATAATGTAGAGAGCAAATGCAAAGCAGAAGTAATAAAATAAAACCCAGTCACAAAATCTGCCCCCCTCTGAGTGGGATTTCACAGAATCTCAACTGGAAGAAAGTAGGCAATAAAAGGAGATGTGTGGGTGTTCACAAGAATGTATGGAGGCATATCTCACTGCATGATATACAAGTTATTTCACTGGAAATTTCACATCGTCTGACATGTCATCCCTACAGACCAAGAATCTGATCTCATTCTGATCGTTTCTGACAAGGTATTTCTATACAGCAATGCACCATTAGACAGCGGGGGAGAAATTGTCACCTGTACCTCTTCTAAGGCCAGATTCTCTGTACTGGACAGAGGACTTCTCCCCTTGTTTGAATCAAGGCAGACACAGTAATTTCATTCTCAGGTTTTCAAAATTTGTAAGTGCAATTTTATCCTGAAGGATGACAAGCTGAAGATAGTTCCTCCTGTCTTTACATCTCCTCCACATGACTTCAGTATTTAGTCTAAAGCTAGAGAGGCAGCTGATAGTTAGCTGGTTAGAAAGCATGAAGCCTGTGTAGCTCTTGGAAGAACAGCCAGCTACAAATACTTTTATTTGTACGCATGACTTTTAATCTGAGTCATTGAGACAAAAGAAATGCCAAAATTTCACATCTACAATTACCTACCTTACATTCACTTTTCAGAGCATGAGTATGTCCCTAAAAGAAAAAGGCTTAGAACCAGGCTTTCCGATGCAGTGAATTATTAACTAAGCTAAAACCGGGCTGTATGATAGTTTGGATGTGTGAAACAGTTGCTCAATGGGATGAGGCCTAAGAAGATCATAAAAGGCTGCTGGTGATGTCAGCTGATGAAGCCACTCTTTCAGCTCAAGGGCTTTGGTACTGTCAGTCTTGTACTGAGTCCTCGGAGGTTGTATTGGTTTAGACTTTAAAGCTTCCATGTGTATTTTAAGCCTACTTAAGGAGAAAACTATAGTATTCAGGTTATTTTATGTAACAGCAGCACTGAGAAATAAAACCAACAACCCATTTTCTAGAGAAACTGTATGAAGTAATTTGGAGTGATCACTGCAAACTGAAAAAAACCCTATTTTTTTATTTTGGTATTTGCAAACTTGAGCTAACACAAGCACCACTATATATTGTCAGCCACTCAGGTTGCCAGTATTCTTAAAAGGCATGTAAATATTTTAGATTATAGCATAATGATGCAATATAGATATATTTTCTCTCTTCTGTATATCTCTGTTTTGTAGTTACAGTAAATATTTTGCAATATTTTAATATAAGACTGAATGTATACTAGCAGGAGGGAAGGCTTTCCATTAAAGAAATAAAATTGGAAAATCTAATAAAAATACCTTCAGAAAGCCTACACGGATTTCAGTTCAAGACTTTATTCTTATACTATTAAATGATTTAATGTCCACTCTGTGTATGAAACAACGTTATTTATTGCATACCTTCTTCCAGAAGAGCACTTGAATATTTGCAGAGAAGTACAAATGCATCATAAATTTTCCTGTAACTAACATCAAAAATGAAAACAACTGCTTTGTATTAAAGAATTACACAGTGCCAAACAATTAATTTGGAAGAAAAGCATCAAAATTGCTTAAACCGTATCTGGACTGGTACACTTCAGTTGCATTTTGTCCCGTGTCAACCATCTTAGATTATCTGGAAGTGAAAAGCTGCACTATTTCCCGCTGATCTTATGTTTCTGTTCCCATGGTTGTACACAGATACCAGACGTTTCACTGTCTACTGTAGACAGTGTGCCAGGCTCCTATCCCACTAGTTTGGGACAGGTTATTGGAAAATCTAATATTTATCTAACACTTGTCTGATGATGTAGCAGTGTGAAACAGCTCCCACCTGCATCAGACTTGGATCAGTGAAGGGGCAGAGCCATGTGCCCAGGAGGGTGTCAGCCAAGAGCAGGACTGCCATCGGCTGCGGTGAGATCAAACCCCAAACGGAGGGCATGCATAATTGAGCAAGAGCAGCTCATTTATTGATTTTTTTTTTTCCTTTTAGTCTGGTTGCAAAACTCCTCACTTTCTCCTCATTAGGTGGCAAGTGCTCAGATGGCTCAATGACACCTTCTGTACACGAACAGTGCTTCTGTGTATATGAAAGGAACAAAACCGGCATTCTGAGCAACAAAACTTTGTTCAAGGAACTTAGCAGAATTCAAAGGCAACTTGGGAGTTTGGTTTCCAGGCCAAAAGTGAACTTCAACATAATAAAAGCTATCAATTCATAAGCTAGGGCGCTGCTGAAGCACACCAGCTACACTTCAGAGTAAAAAGTCAGCTTTCTACAACTGAGGTGTGGTATAATTCAAGATGTAGGAATAAGAGAAGTAGAAACAGTAGGGAAAGCTCAGAATAGTACAAAACAACAATTACAACCAAAAAAAAAAAAAAAAAAAAAGGAAATGTCTTAAATAACAGAACTGTGTATTACTGTATCAAAATCTAAAGCATCACATGCAGCCTTGCAAGGATGAGGAAACCTTCACACAGAACCCCCGCCCCTTGTCAAATAATAATGTCGTACTAACGTGCGACACCAGAAGAGAAGTCGGGATAGACACCAGCCCGAGAGAGCAGAGGTGGGACGCCAGCTACCAGGGGTGTCAGTGAAAGACGTCAGTCTTTCCAAAACTGAGAGGAATGTCTGGGTGTTACTGAAGTATTTGCATCACACCAGAAAGTCTTCTGGGGAGGTTTGGAAAGGACAAACCTGCTGTGCGAGGCATTGGATTTGGGGGCTGAGCAGGAGCCCAACGCAATCCCCAGTGAAGCCGTTCGAATTGCCTCGACTTGGAAGTGCAAAGCAGTTGGCAAGAGGGACAATTCAAGCAACAGGAGCCTGAATTGAGACTTTCCAGCATACAAATGAAAACCAGGGACTGCAGCAAATGGTTCTCAAGAAAGTAGATTAAGAAAAGCCAGAGCCTTTACCCAACCTTTGTGGTCAGAGACCAATAAATTGTATAATGATACTAGGGGAATTGCGAATGTTGTGTTATTGTTGGGGAATGCATAACTCTAACTTCCTAAAAGGGCTCTGCTTGATCTCGGGGCTTATCCAGCTTAGCTAAAGGGATTATTTTACCACTCAAAACAGTCCCCATTCGTAGAGTTAACTCCTGATTTTTTAAGAAGGTCAGGTACTTTACTATGAAAGGTTATCTCTGGGGTGGGCAATTACTGGCTGGGATCACTTAACCAGCCTGCTGAGATTCCTACCTGACAGAGGTATCAGCACACAAAACCATTGTCAAACACATGCTGAAGAATGATACTCACTTACAGATGGACAAATTTAACAATAAGGACTGGGGACCCTTGACATTACCCAACTTCTAAAACATTTAAAAGTAAGATTTTTGGACAGCTGGGGTTCTTGCTCAGTTTACTACCTTTTACTCTGATTTTCAAATTGTAAACAAGTTTCTGAAGAGCTCTCAGAGTACACTGAGTCCCTGGAAGGAATCTGGTTAATAATAATAAATAAAATTTTCTAAAAACTCATGAAACTTCACCTGAGGATTTGATTGGGCTTTAATTATCCTCTTGAAACTCAATTTCACTGGCATCCTACATCAAAGATGAGCAAAACACAACATGATTCTGTGATTGAAACCTGTCTGCCGTCAATCCACATAACTGCCTTATACTTCACATGGTCCTGCTCATCTTGTCAAGCAAAGAAAAATCTCATAATCAGTTTTAGCACCCCGGAGCCCTTCCAATTCTCAAAGTAATATTCCAAACAGCTCAAGTAGAGCACAGTAATGCACAACTCGGCAGCCAACCTATTGTAATACTACGAAAGAGCAGAAGTTCAGATGACAGAGGCCATGAATTTATAAAATCCTTTTAGGGCCATCCATACCACATTATGGTACTCAAATGAGCAGATCTCCCACCTGTTTGTTATGTTTGGGTTGTTGGTTTTTTTTCCTGGAAGAACTGGGAAGCAACAAAAGGACAGAGTGTTACCTAGCACTGTAAATCTGTACATTAAAAAAAATACATCATGTACTTCTTTAGTCTAGGCAGCATGCTACAGAATGGGCTATAAACAACAACAACAAAAACCCCAGCTCTCGAATCCTGCTTTACTTGTGTGTGTACACATACATGAGCACAAAGGTGTCCTTGACGTAGAGAGACTCCTGATTTCCTACTATCCAATCCCTAGAACAGCATCAAAAAAGGAATCCATAGCCTATAATTATGCTATGCAGGCAATCATATTTCCATTGGTTTGGGGAAAATCTGGGTAATAAAAGCTAATTTATAACTATTCTTAATACTCAATAATAGTTCAGAATCATCAATATAATTTTATCATATTCTGCAAATTGAAATGTAATCACATACATACAATGAGCAAGTTGTCCACAGGTTTGGGAGCACCTTCATCTAGGAAAACCATCCAAAATACCTGCTTTCTAATTCTTCTGATACTTCTTAAATCAGCCTGTACTGCATGCATTTTAATTGGTCTTCAGAAACATTACTAAAATAGAAGTAGTAAAGGCACCTGTTGAAATGTATGGGACAGAGAAAAAGGTTGAGTTCAAAGTGCTAAAGAACTGATAATTTTGTGTATAAATACAATCATATCAAAATTAGGGTGCTAGGACAGGGCACTGCTTACTCCTATTGATGTTCATGAATCATATCTTAGAAGAGGAGGCAGGAGTACAAAAGAGAAAGAAATGAAACTCAGTAGGAGGGACAAGAGGCAGCGCTGGTTTAACACTTTAATTTCCTTATCGGGAATCCAACAGTGGGAGCCTTGAGGAAGGGATTAGGAATTCACTATTCTAGATCAAAATTTCAGCATAACAATGAGCTCTATCATCTGGCTAAAGAATGCCTCATTTAGGTAAAGTTTAAACATCTGTTGCAAACATTAATTTCTGCACGTATCTTGTAAAGCTCCTTCAAACTCCATCTAAAAGGAAGTTTAGCACCAAATATTTTCAACATTTTTCTAGAAAATAAACCAGCAGCTCTCAGGCAGAGGGAGATAAGGGCTTGGGAGTTGGGTTTTTGTGGAGGGCATTTTGTTTTCTTTCTTTTTATTTTTTTTTAAAGGCCATAAAGTGGTGCCAAACTCTGGCCCAGATGATGAATACTCTGGCCTTCATGTCACACTTGGGTTTCTCTGTAGCTCAACCCTGCCAGCTCTTTGCATGCTGAGTCTGCTGCAGAGAGAAATGGATTTGCCAAGTCCATTTCTCTCGGCAGTAGGTTGTGCAAGCTTTACACATGAAAGATTCAGCAAAGGGAACTTGCTGAAGAGGTAGTTGATGTCCTTCCCAAGGCCTTTTCATGTGTAGAGCCACTTTGCTGTGCATTGGAGTCCACTATCAGATGAAGTTGCACATCAGAGTGTAAATATGCAAGCCGCAGAATGGGGTGAAAATAGTGCAAAAGGCGATTGGATGCTCAATGTTCTGCAATTACAAAACTTATGCAATCAAGGAGGTAAATTCAAGAGACAGAAGGAAAGGAAGAAAGGGCAAAAGTGAGAGAAGAAAAAGTCAAAAAAGGGAGAGAAAGGAGAAAAAAAAATGTAGAATTCCACTTCTTCAGGACATACAGTTAATAAGATGTAAAAACATTCGCAAAGATTAAGTTGCCCATCTGCCAAGCATCCTAGTCTTCTAGAAATCTGCATTACATTCCTATTAAGACAAAGTAAATCTGACTTAAAGAATGCAGAGTCTGAAAAAGGAGGCTAAGGAGAGAGTGGGGAAACAAAAGCAGAAAATTTCTGTGGTCTTCATAGGGGAGCCACAGCGTTTTCCTATTGAGTAACATTGAAAGCATAGGTTATCTTTATACAAATAATTCAGCATGTGATTAGTGCTTAATTTAGGTGCCATTTCAATGCCATTTGGTATATAATTACACTTCACCTTTGTTAGCAGTGCCAAACTGTAGATTAAACCCTGAATCAAGTTTCTTGCCAAAGAATAAATTGAATCACGTGCTCTAAAACAATTCCCACCACTAACTTCTCTCTTAGTAAAATCAAAGACGAGGACTCAGTTCAAATACCCAGAAGGCAATGTTTCAACTTACTTTTATAGTTCAAATTAAAAGCAGACTTCTACCTTTACAACACAATGCTAAATTTAAGTTTACCACAATAAAACAAGAATGACACTAATACTGCACAGGCATGCTATCTCTCCAAACAATTACTGTTTATATGTAAAATTAATTGTCTGAACTTTTAAAATGAAAAGTCTTTTGCAGTATTTCACAGCTGAGCTACTAAATGTATCTTACCAAGTCTTGCAGGTATGTCATTTAGTGACAACATAATTGTATTTTAAAATGTGTGTGCAAAAAGGCTCCCTAGTCCAGTTTGTACTGAGGCTTTAACCACATAATCGTGTCAACTGGTAAGGCAAACCTGTCCTGACTGGAGACAAGATCTCATTAGGTTACGTTGCATTATAACAAATTCATAACGGTTCCTAATGAAACACTTGCCATCCAGCAAAATAAGGTGATTAAGTAAACAGCAGTGCGGCGTGACACTGTGGTAAAATGCCATGGGGAAGGGTTTAATTGCAGAAGCTTGCATTAAATGCTGAGCTCCAAGCAAGCTGACCTGGATCCGAACTGATAGGAGAAGAAATAGTGCACTCTTCAGTATTTCTAGACTGTACATCTAATTACTCGTGGGCGGAAGCTAATGAAGTCCAAAATCTGGACAGCAAAGCAGGAAACATGACGGTGTGCCTATGTACATGTGCTTGTAGCTTTTTGAAACCATATAAAATTCACATCCTAAGGTGGCATACAGAGTGCATACATTAGGTCATATACGTGTATCTTCACAGTTGTTACCACTCAGGTCTCCTGTTTACATAAGCAAATGTTGAAAGACTGACCTAATGAAATATGCTACCAAATATACAGGTCTACCCAAATAAATACCAGGCGAGCCCTGCTCATCAGGCACCATGTTTTGATGTAGGGAGTTCACATCACCTTCAGGTGCATACTGGTTCAATGGAAGTAAAACTCTTTGCATCTTGGTAGAGAACAGAGAAGTTGCCTTCCCATCCTGTTCTCCACCCAGAGCAGGTCAACGTAGCCATACTGAGGCTTCATTGTGAAATTTTCAGAAGAGCCTAAATAACTTGGTCCCATCTTCCAAAGTGGTACAGATGCCAACGTATCGCTGGAAGCCAACAGGACCTCAGATTCTTTTGAGCTCCAATCACTTTGTACTTTGAAAGATCTGAACATCTTTGCTCTCAGAAAAGATGATTCTTCTCAAGTCATTTGATGACTTGAAAGCTTGAGAGTTCATTGAGCTCCCCAACAAACTTCCTCGTAGCAAGAAAAAACATCAGAGCTCCTGTGATTTTATTAAACTTTGCAGAACACGGTTCACAAATGGTGGCTCAGCTACCATGGGTGCTGCACACAAGCAGCCACGCGCTGATATTGTTTTCCCTGAAACGTAGAGCTAAATTTCCAGACAGACCTGGCCCTTGGTGCATGCAAATACCAGACGGCAGTAAAGGAAACTGCTTTTTGTTCAATGAAATAACACAGCTTGAGAAGATTGTGTTAAAAATAAACAAAAGACTGCAGACCTGAAGAGCACTGTGATTTTGGAGGCTGAGTTATCCTCTTAACTTTGGATAATGACAAGTCAGAAAATCTCCCCCAACTGCCTGCCCTGCTGGTCACCTGCCCGCCCTGCTGCTCAGCCCACTTCAGCATCCCCGACTGGGGCGAGCTGGAGGGTGTTCAAGAATTGGCTTTAGTAAGCAGCTGAAAAGGAGTTATGGAAGAGTCCTCATGAAACGCGTGGACTGACCACCTACCAGACCACCCAGGCAGGGCCCCGTGAGATAAATCTGCGCTGCCCAGGCTCCTCTGCCTGCTCTTCCAGAGCAGACAGCAAGTGCCACGGACATCACAGAGTTATCTCAGGGAAGCAGGGTCTGGGTTGCCTGGGCTCTGTTTATTTTTAAGCGTAGCCTGGGAGAATAAAACATGCTGTAAGCTAAACAATTAGCCTTCCAAGACAAATGGTATGGGTCAGACAGATATTACAGTGTAGCTTCTGATCTGCCAATGAAGTGGGCTACAGCTGCAAGTCATTACACTGAAGTGAAAATAGATTAACTGAATACATAAACTGCCTGATCCTTCTGTAAAACTGAGCAGAGGATTTGTGAGATCTGTAATCCTGGTATTCAGGTCTTTCCTTATGCTCAGCAGAGAAGTCTGAATCTGTTTCGGGCATGTCACACAGCTATTTTCAGCTGAGTCCCCTAGTACTGGGGAATTTAGAAAAGGTCTTTGCAACAATATTCAGCTATATTAGACATTAACTATCATGGAGTTTTAGGCAAATGCCAATACATATTGCCATTCCCCTTAAAGGGAAATATTTATAATGCAGTATATAAAGCATTACATACTATGTGGAGATTGTACTACTGTGACATCACTGTTTTCTGAGATTTTTACCTTTCATTTCTATTTGGAAATGTTTGTCTCTATAAATTGAAATTGTCCATATTATTGAAAAAATACATGTTTTAGGGCATCACTGCTTTGATGCTAATAACAAATATCTACATATAGAATGTAATACGAATATACATATTGTTTGTGCATGTATACAGATAAACCCAAATATGAAGACACACATGTAAAAAGTCACCAAAATAATGCTCTTGTTCATGAAATTAGCATGAAATTTTGCAAATATTTCATTAAATATAACCAATCCATCTAGAAATACATATAAAAATCCAAAAAGCCAACATCACAAAACCCTTCGGATGGTACAGGTGCTGGAGGAACCTGTGACTGGCAGCTCAAGCTCTGGAACCCAAAGCAGGTCTTCAGTTCCCCCTGCAGGGAGGACAGCAAAGACTGTGGGAGGCTCCCCATAATATGACATTATTAAAATTGGATGAAGTTCTAAGATACATATTCTTTTAGCTATAGATATTGTCTACTGAAGCAGAGAATAGTATTCAAGTAGTATTTTTTTAAGAGATCTACCTCATCAAAACGCTTACCTATCCAGGTCTCACTGATATCAAGTGGGGTTCTGTTATACATAATTAACCTAAAATCTTGGGAAAAATCTGGTTAAACACACAATACTTAAGCCATGTTAACCATGTCTGATCTTTAATAGAAACTCTCTCTTAATAGTCAAAAAAGCTCTCTCATAGACCTTCAAAAGGAGCAAAATTGCCAATACAAAAAGAATTATTTTCCAATAAAACCCATTTCCTTGAAACACAATTTTATGAAGAACAGTATTAACTCTTACAGAATTACAATCTATCCTGTTACTATTAGTATTCATGAATATGCTATTAATGAATTTGTAGAATATGCAATTTATATTGTAGATATGGCACTTAGGGACATGGTTTAGTGGTGGACTTCACAGTGTTAGGTTTATGTTATGACCTGATGTTCTTAAATGTCTTTTCCAACCTAAATGATTCTGTGGTTCTGTGATTATTCGACAGAATCAGTGCATAAATCAGCATTTTGGCCAGATTCTGATATTTCACTTTGATTTCAGAAACTGCATACTTGTGATACTAAAAACTACATTTTTAAGTGACAGTCTCTAGATTTCTCTCACACTGTTCGCTTTCAGTAATATTGTGCTCCAATTCCAAAAGCAGTGGATAAAAATGTGCATGAGAATTTGCAAATAGATTGAAGTTTTCTTTGAAGAAATGCAGCATAATTAAATTATCATAAGGAAGTGACAGTTTTGAAAGTATCTTTTGTGATGTTACTTTGAAAAGTGCCACTCCAGCTCACCATCAAGAGAGGGAGCATATACTTATGTGCAAAGGGGGAAAACAAGGGAATGCAAACTATTAAAATACTTCATAAAAGAACTTAGACCTCCTGGCTCTCTGCTAAAAATCTGTGCATCAGAGAACCTAGTATTAGGCCATAATCTAACATCAATAATGTTTTGGCAAGTATTTCTTAATACCTTCAGAAATAACGAGAGCTGAGTTAAAATCTAGCTGCCACTTCATGTTGTAAGAAAGAACCCGACACTTCCCAAAGACTGAGATACCTAAACTATTGGCATGCGTCTTGACTGAGGTATAAATTACCTACTCTCTTAAATGGTTTTCCATGAGGATACAAAAGAACTCCTGTAAGCCAATTTCCTTTGCTTCTCCATCAGACCTCCAGGTTTGTCATATTGTTACACAGAGTAACAGTTTTCTGATTTAAAAAAGAATTGTAGACAAGTATATTTTAGGAATTCAGAATTCTGTTATGCCATAGGAACACTTGTCCTTTTTTAAAAAGGATACGAAATTTAAAATAATAAAATTATATATATATATATATATGTATAAAAAAAAAAAAAACACCAAACCCACCACAGTTTGTTTTTATCACCACTACCAGCCAGGTCATGGAAAGATCAAAAAACCCCACTATTTTCCCTCTGTTCTCAGTTAATGTTGTGCTTTCAACAGAGTTACGCTGAAGATCAGTTCTGAAACTTGCAATAAATTATTTTGTATGTACTTGATATGCAGGCAGCAGATATACACAAAATAAGCCTAGCTGTAGGTAGCCTCCCAGGTTGGTTTTCATCACTGAGAAAAATTAATTATTTTTTTTTACCAAACTAATCCTTTGTTTTCTTCTTCCGTTATTTATCATAACTCATGAATTATTTCCTTTTCTCCTTTTTCCGTGATTTTGCTAGTACACTCCAACAGGACAGGTTGCTATTAAAAATAACACATTTGATTTTTTCCACCTAATGCCTCAGACTACCTCACCCAAACCATTTTCAGTGAGGATTTTCCACTCTTCTGAAATTCCTCCCTTCAAACAGGACTACAGCACATAGTCACAAGAGTTATTTGATCAACCACAGTCATAAGGGGTTACTCAATCTGCCATGGGTGTTGATGTAAATACATTTCATTTGCTTTGTTCTGGAAAATTTGTCAGATGCAACAGCAAGATGGTGGATTCCATATCCTCCTGTAAGACTTAACCAAAGCCCTAACCAAAATCCCTACACAGTACATAGACTCTCCCTTTTGATGTACAGGTCCACAACTGAAGCACCCTAGTAAGAAAGTAATTCTTTACAATTGTCTGTGGACAGTTCAGATGAATGAAAGGTTTCATTTTCATTTATTTATCATTCATTCGGGGAGCCTGGGAAGAAAAAAAACCTCTCAACTATCTTCATTGCAAAATCTTTTATTACTTAATTGAATTTATTTACTTATTCTCTGTACTTTCTGAGAAAACAAAAAAATCCATCAAAACCAAATTAAAAACCTGGCCCTACTGAGCAGCTTCACATCTGCAAGCATAAGTCTCTCTCAGATCTGCTCACTTTGGCAAGGAACCATAATGAAGCCTGAAGTGTGAGGGGGAAAGTCAACAGAACTCCAGAGACAATCCAGTCCTGTACAAAATACTAACAAGGTTTTCAAAATCTTTTGGGGCCCTAAACCAAAAATTATTTGGGATTGTGAATAATATGGGATTTTTTTTCCCCTTACTGGGAGGATTCAGACACTCAAACACAGGAAAAGCTCTAATTCCTAAAGCCTAAGTAAAACCGTAAATAAAAAACACTGTGAAAGTACTGCTTTATAGTACAGCAAAACTACGGGCAGGAAGCATGGACAGAGACATGAAAAATAATACAACGGTTAAAAAATCCACTCTTTCGCTAAAACTCATCCTGTTCTTTTCTGAGGGTCTGATGCCACAAGTTATTCTACATCATGAAGGACTTGCATGTCAAACCAAAATAAAAAACATATATTCTGTGAAACTGGTGCACATTTCTGCTTGAAAACTCAGTCTGACCTGAAAACAGCACTTGTGCATTCAGATGTGTTTCAGCCTGCTTTCATATTTTTTTAAGTATTTTTTGGTTGTTGACTTGAACAATGTACATCTACAGATACGTACCAGAAATGGCAAAGTATTAAAAAAAAAATTCTTAGTTTTTAGTAAGCCTGCAGTAACTATAGTAAATAAAATCTTATTACTTGTGAAATATAAGGTCAACAGCTCTGCTCTTACACAGTTGCTCTCTGTTTTCAGGGTAGTTTAATAAAACTAAACATGTCAGTTCCTGAAATATAAATGGCCACCAAGAGACTAGGTCCACAAAAAATACGTAGAGTTTCCACATATGGCTGATTTTGTTTTTAAACATTCCTTCTAATGGCAATAAAAAGAAATGAAATAACACAGTGGAGTGCATCTATCTGATGCAGCCTCTGGTAGCTGCCCCAGACAGGGGGAGAGAAGCACACTTTGGATACTGTAAATTAAAGCACTGTGGGTCATTAAGCTTTGCTGTCAAAGCCAGAGTTCTTCTCGCTTGGCTTCTGCTGTGTACACGTTGTTGGAGATGCTTTAAACCAAACCAGCTGAGTTCACCTTGATTCTGTTTCAAAACTTCTGAATGCATCGATTAATTAACATCTATACTACACAATTAGAGAAGCAACTTTCCCACAGATATATATCTTGACCCTTTTATGCACACATGCCTTTTATGTTCAAAAAGTCAAGTTGCCAAAACACCTTCCGCCACTGCTGACAGCAGTTAAATTAACAGTTTTATTTGCTGCTTCATCCAGCCTAACCTCTGAGGCCAGCTCTTTCATTCCTTTTGCATACAACATTTGCTAAAACGTTTTGCAAAATCTCTTGGTACTATCATTTTTTTCTTTTGATAATTAATGCTAATTTATACAATTATTACTACTCAGAAGTCAATTCTTCAATAACAAGATGCTTCCTTGTAACAAGAACAGTTTATTCATCTGACCCAAAGTTCACTGGAAGTCCCAGCTTTCGATAACCGACCCTCAGTAGACCACAAAACTGTTCAGAATGAATTTCCTAGCACGCACAGGACACTATGATACACTGCCAAGACTGGAGTCTACAGCAGTTGTGTTCAAGATGTGGAGTCATGAGACAAAAGTCCCAACGCGTACTGTTGGAGAGGGAAGCGTTTGCAAGGGACCCAAAGGCTAGATTAATTCTTACAACGTACATATGGGCTCTGTTGTCATGCTGGCTCACTAGAATAAACAAGGCTCAGGCAATTTCCTCCTATCTAGCTGCCTCTCCACCCTTTTCTGTGGAAATTGTCTCCTAACACATTTGGAAGCCATTAGGCAGCTTCAACCAGACCTGGAAGAGGGGTGGAAAATGGTGGGGAATTGATTTCCCTTCACTTTGGGAATTCAACAGATGGGGAGAGGAGAGGTCCCTGAATTCACACCCACAAAAAAGCAGGATGATCCTGCCCTTGCTGGCCGTGCCAGGCAGATCCTGCAGATGCCCAGCAGCTGTTCAGATGGCTCCTGGCTTTGAGCCAGTGGCAGAATGCTAAAGGGGTTCAGGAACCAAAACAGAAACTTTGAGAAAACTCAGGATTTTTCCCCTGCTATCCACAGGTCTATCTTTTTCAATAGTTATGATTAAGGATGCTTTCTGAAGTTTGAGGTTATGGAACATACTGAACACAAGCAACCACTTCATCTACCCGTGCCCACTGTTCCTCACAGTCATTCAGAAGGGAGATGTATGCCCTTCTTTATGTGACATGCCAATTCATTTCGTTATTTCATTAGCTTACTTTAAATGTCTTCCTCATCCAAAACAAAGCAGTTTGTTAGAAGAAAAAACACCTTGTTTCTCACATCACATCCTACCTGCAATATCCAGACAAAGGTGGGGTTTTTTCTGCTAAGAAGTCTAACATGAAGAGTGGTGAATAATTAAAATTGCAAAAATATTTTTTATAAAAATCTTTCTAAAGATGGTGTGTTAGTGTTTTGTTGCCATTACTCTAAGTTGGAAAAAAAGACTTAATTCTGATTTGGCATCTATGGCTTGGGGTTGGATTCCAAGTTTTATAGTTAAATAACTCTCTGTTCCATTGCACATGTGTGCATCTGTGAAAAAGAGCATTTGTATATCTGAAGAGATATTAATAACAGATAACAGATTAACTTTCACACTAAAAGGCAAAAGACAGATTAAATATTTGAAAACATGATGAGTCATGAATAAAATTATTAAAAGGGCATTTTGACAGTATTCTAATATATTCTTTACAACATTAAAGCATGAATTTTGGCTGTAAAAAAATACAAACTCCAAGTCTCTACATATTGTACACATTTGTCAATGGAAACTTCAGCCTTTGCCAGTAGGCACAGAATCAGTTCAGTTTTGCAGTTGAGAACACAAAGTTCTTTAATAAGCTTCTAGCTGTATTTGAATGGTACGGATGCAGTCGTAATAAACAGCAAATCTGTGTAATGACATAATCAAATACATTGTTAGCTATTACCTCCAGACAGAAGATGCTGAAGAACCATTCCAATTTTTCTCTTTTTTATCACCTAATGCTGTCGTGCAAGCTTATTTAAAAGAAAAAAATAATTAAAAAAAATATTGCAATCTTAGCATAGTACTTAATAACATTTGGAAAGGAGATCTCAACTCTCTGCATGTTGCATGTAGCACTGTGTGGGTGTTTTAAAACATGGTATGAAGAAACATTAGAACCAGGGAAAAACATGCTTTACTTGGTGTGCCCATATTCCCATGTAACAGCAATTAAAAAACCAAACCAAAACAAACACACACACCCCCCCCCTTTAATAATTCATAGTATTTTGAAAAAAAACCTAGACAAAATCAAAAAACATTATCCACAGCATTCATCCTGAAGCAAACCAATGCTTCACATTCCACAGGCTTCCCAACAACTTCACTGCCATTAGCTTGGTTTGTATAATTACTGTTATTTTAGTAAACACTTCACTACTTAATTCCAACTACTTAATACATTATTCACTGCAAATGGCTCCATTCTGCTCTTGTTAAATCAGTATCAATACTCAGCAACTATTTGGATAGAGATTATACTCAAAAAATATTTTTGTACTATTTTATATACATAAATTTCTCTATCTGTCCTTCTCTCTACAATATTTTGACATAGAAAACAGTATGTGCCAGTCTGGGGACATTTCCTAAATTTATATGCACAACATTCTCAGAATTTAGATGACCACATCAAGCGAGATCTGTAGTCCCAGGTCCTAGTGATCCCTAAATTGGGATTGTATTTCAGGTATGGTGAAATGTGTAGTAACTTGTGTTTAGAAAATGACAGAAGCTTCATCTTTTTAATAGATTTAAGATACATTTATTTCCCTTGATCTGAATCGTTTCACAAGTATCATACCTGTACGCTCCATGGAAACCAAAGCATCACGTCTTTCTTTGCAAAGCTTATAGGGCATTTTTTGGATCAATACCTCAATGCATTAGACTGCTTTCCAGCGCCAGCTTTTATCCTTCAACATGTTTCTTTTCAATATTCTTCCCTTATATTTTACTTCACCATTTTTTTAACCAAACTGACATTCTTAGTCAGTGTTTTCCTCCAATCTATTTTCTGCCCTGGTTGCACACATATCAGGATTGGGTAGTTTTGAAAAGAAAGTCTCTTTCCATGGTTTTGTGAATGCAAATGTAGGATTATTTTAATTCTTCCATTTTCTGTCTGCCACCTCCAGCTGTTCACACCGAACTGCAGCAGTGAACGATATTTGATCTTAGCTTTTTTTTTCCCCTCCTTCTCCACTTAAAAATGCAGTTTCTGTTTCTCTGGCATATCTGTAGTGTTTCAAGCTTTGTGGAAGTGAAAGCATGAAATGAAGAGAGGGGGAGGGTTTGAGCACTCCCAAATGTCTACCGAGCACAAACTGAGAGCAAATATAAACTCTTCACTTAGAAAACTTGTATCAGCCTTCCAGTACCTAAAGGGTCCTACAGGAAAGCTGGAGAGGGACTTTTGACAAGAGCCTGTAGCAACAGGACAAAAGTTGATGACTTTAAGCGGAAAGAGGGTAGGTTTAGATTAGGTATTAGGAAGAAATTCTGTACTGTGGGGGTGGCGAGGCACCGGCACAGGCTGCCCAGAGAAGCTGTGGCTGCCCCATCCCTGGCAGCGTTCAAGGCCAGGCTGGATGGGGCTGGGAGCAGCCTGGGCTGGTGGAAGGTGTCCCTGCCCCTGGCAGGGGGGTGGAACCAGATGGTCTTTAAGGTCCCTTCCAACCCAAACCATTCTATGAGTCTATGAAAATCCCTGCATAAATTCTATAAAAACCCACACATAAATTTAACTCTGCATCTGTGGAAAAACATTGAACCTTGGTTTAGAAAGGATGATTCTCAAAAGAACCAGACATTTTGGGTATTTTGCACATGCTAGCAAATGCTTTAGGAGAAATATGGAAAGACATGTGACAGGAGTGTTTTGGGGGAAAAGAGCGATTCTGAAGTGTGGAACTTCACACCTTTCCCTAGCTCTGCTGGGGCTTCTAGCTCAACAGGGGACCAAGTAATTTCCTCCAGATCAGACCACAACACTTACCACTTATACATACGTTCAAAAAATATTCATCTTTTTAATGATAGCTCCCAGAATGTTAACTTTTTAAAATATAAAATACCAAACACTGAGATATACTTATGTATTTCAATATTCTCTTCCCTCAACCATGGAGATAAAATTGAGTCAGTATAAATATCCTAGATTGGCAATACTGTTTCAGGAAACTGTTTTGATTTTACAGAATTTTTTTAGATAGGATTTCTTTAGGGAGTGGTGTTTATTTGTTTTTAAGAAAAAAGAATAATAAAAAGACAAAAGAAAAAAACCCTGCCTTTTCCAATAGAAAAAAACTATCTTTTTTGTGAAAAAAGATGTCATTGGGACAAACCAGTTACATTTCCTGACTAGCTGAGTGTTTTTGTCACTTCACCCTTAGCTGAGTGTTTTCCTCCACCACTGATTGTAGGTCTTTCTCACCATGAATAACTCCAATAGTTGTGAGCAGCAGGAACCCCCACAACAAACAACCTGCCCTGACCCTTGTCAATTCTACAGCTCCCCAACAAGACAGCAGTAGTACTGATTTGTTGTTTGGGTTTTTTTTTTTTTTCTCTGCTTGGGTAGGTTGTAAGTAAAGAAACATGGGAGCCATCTGTTTGTGGATGTTTGATGATAATCTCCCAAATGTAAGCCTCTACAGGCCTATCTCTAGGAAGATAAATTAATTTTATTTTAATTTAAAACTTAATTTCCTAAGAAATTGATGAAATGGATCCCACTTCCTACCATGCCCTTCCAGATACAATTTCCTAATCATCAGTAGCAAACTGATTCTCCAGTCCTGTTATTAGCCCAGATATAAGTCCTCTAGAAAATTTTATCAAAATGAATCATGGAGAAAATGAATTGGAGAGGTTTATGTTGCTTACCAAAATACATCATTAGCAGGAATTTACTATCCATCACCTACCTGTTCAATATATTCCAGCTTTCTTGTAACTTCACGATCAAACTCAGGACAATATTTAATGCTTGCTTTCCCCTTTGGTCTAGCTACTGCCTTTATTTAACAAATCCCTGCCTGGCTCTGGTAAGGGCATGGTCAGGGTAAACAGGGCATTTCAGGTCCTTTTTGGTGTCATGATCAGGATATGATAACATCTGTCTTCTTCCCATCACGAAGAGGTTGGCCTAGAATTCAGTAGGCTGCAAAGACACAGTGTCTTGGGTCTTGGGCCAACGTCTATTCCAGTATGGGAAATACAGATGGGGTATAATACTGGGAATATATGGGAACTGTTTGACTTTCTTTAGCCTTCCTTTATACCTGGAAGCAAAGCAATGCTCCCCATAGGATAGCTAACATAAATTGAATTAGTCCTGTTTCTGAACATTTAACTTATTGAACAATGTGAGCGTGATTTTTAATGTGTTTTAACTTAAGAGTGAAAAAATAAGAGAAGGAAAAGTAATTTGAAACTGAAAGTTACAGCAAAAAAAGGACTGCTTCTGCTCCATTACTGACAATGGGCACTGGGCTTTTCTCATTACCAGAGAAGTGGTCTCTGGTTTTATTATTGAAAATTTATTGGAAATAAACAAAATATATATATTTGGAATATAACCAAACCATTGCTGAGTGGTGAATGTTAATAAACTGGCTAAGATAATGTCGTCTCAAGCCTAAATTAAAACTTGCCATAATTACGTATTTTCCTTATTTCTTTCCCCTCCATACAAATAAAAAGTCATCCAGAGTCAAGTTCTGAATGTCCAATTCAGACTTTGAATATGCTGAGTGCCTCTCAATCTATCAGACTCCATGGTGATCATCCCTTGGTTCTCCAACAACTTTAAGGGGAGTCAGGAAAACTTCCTAGCTCTGACTCTCAGCAACACTATAATCTCTTCATAGAAGGTCCTGCCTGAATTAATTTTTAATTGTTAAAACAAGTTACTGCAACAACCTAAGAATAAGTGAAGTTGATTTTTCACTTCATTGTAACTAGCCATGCTATCGTTCTAGCTGCTTTTCCATGATTACATTGTATTGAGCCTGGCTTGTGATATGGAAAAAGATCCCATTAGAAACTGACTTAATCCAATCATGCAAAGAGCCCACAGGCTTAACGGGGAGGTTGGCCCGGTATCATCCATCTATCAAGAGTCCTACCTAATTATTGTGTCAGGTAATACAGGGCATCGATAGAGCCACAGACTCTGAAAGTAGTTCAGATATAAAGAACTTCTCGATCAATAATAACGGCTATTATTTCTCTTAAAAAAAAAAAACCACACAGAGCAACCTTTTTTTTTTACCCCTCATGTTGGAAACCTGGCCAGACACCTGACAACACATCTAGCTGTTAGGCTTTGAGTAAAAGGATGGGCAAGAGCAGAAGGTACATCACTGCATTTTCTTGCTCAGCCGGTGGAGTTTCTATTGCGGCTCAGCAGTCCTCCCTTCCCAACCTCTCACTCTCAGCTAGCTTATCCTCCCAGAGCTCTTTCAGCTGTTTCGCCTTAACATGGAAGGCCGCACAACCCTGTTTCCACTGAGCAAATGCATTCAACTGTCAACTCAGTAAATGATCAGAATTTTGGCAGTACTCATCTGTAACGTAATTGTTGACAGAGCAGCACAAAGGCTGATCTGCTGCCTATGACCCAAGAAAACCTCTGTAATGAAGCTGCTGGAGACAGTGGCAGAGAATGAACAAATGTAACACCGGGCGGTTGGGGAGGCTGCACAGTGCCTCCCCTCGCTTCCTCCTCTCACTTTGCCTTCCTAGGTAAGGCCCTGTGAGAAGTACAGCAGGTCTTTCACAAGTGACTGGAGATCGCTTGGTGCTCTGGTCCAGGTGGGCCTGAACCCCCCCAGTGCTGACACTGAGCCCTTGGGCCGTGCCGAGGAAGCTGAGGTCATGCTAACGCAGCCCCCGTCTCTGGATTTGGAGCTGGGTTCTGAATGCCTTGCTTGGAGAATAGGCAACATCAGCAGGTCAGCTGGCAAAAGAGAGAGAAATAAGCCAGACAGGATGAGAGCCTGGCAAGTTCAATATTCTGCAAACAGCACTCCCAGTAGTGAGTGTCTGAAGGCCAGGCAGGTATTTTTAGGCAACGCAGAAACAGTTCATGGTCTTACAGTATCTTTCTGATCAGAAAACAGACTGCTTCTGTGAGCATAAAGAAATTAAACCACCAGTTCCTTCCATTAGTATCAAAGCACTCAGGTGAAGGGGGAGAGTGTGTACACATCCTACCCTCCCTCCAGAAGACATCCACAGTTAAAGTAATTCCCTCCCAGCAACTCCCGCTGCAATAGTCATGATCCAATACAAGTCACACTAAAAAGGCTACAGATGCCTGCAGTAGTAGAGGAGAGCTGAGTTAGGGACCAGCTGTACAAACTGGACACATACAAGTCCATAAAATAGCTCTGCTGTAAAACACTTGGAGGTCCTGGCAGACGGCAAAGTGAATGTGAGTCAGCAGAGCACCTTTGAAGTAATGAAGACAAACCATGTCCTGGACCTGCAGCAGGTCAAGGGATGTGATTACTGTATTCTATTCAGCACTTGTTAGGCATGCCTGGAGTATCATATCCAGTTTTGGTCCCTCCACATTTCAAGAGAGATATTGAAAAATTGGATAGGGTCCAGTGAAGGGCCACCAAGATGATTAGAGAACTGCAGAGTTGAAGGAACTCTGCTTGAGAAGAAAAGGCTCAGAAGACCTATTCTTATTCTTTTTTATTATTATTCGTAGTTACAGAAAAGCAGAGGTACTCTTCTCATCAGGACGTATTTTGACAGAACATGAGGTAACAGGCACAAGTTGCTTCAGGGGAAAGTACAGCTGGATATAAGAAAAGAATTCTTCACTGTGAGAGCAACTGAGCATTGGAATAGATCAGTTGAAGAAGTGGTGGAATCTGCTTGCTGGAAATAATCAAGGCTTAGTTTGGTCACGTCCTCGATAACCTAATCTAAGGCCTGAAATCTAAAGCCTGCAAAAGAATGTCAGACCAGAAGTCCTTTCCAACCCAGACTTTTCTGTGGTTCTAATTCCAAACAAAAACGAAGAAAAAAAGTGCAACATTTTTCTCTAAATGAAGGTATTTCTACAAATTAATGTTCTTCACTCAACTCATTTAGCAACAATCATTGTTAAAAATACAACTCCCCCACACTCTCTCAAATCAAATTTAAAAAGAGCACAACTAAATGCCATAAATGTAACTTGCCACACACAAATTAACCTGCTGGGCTGTAAAACTGTGCAGCTTGTGAGAGCTACAATTACTTTTACAATGGTTAGGATCCAACTCGATATCAACAGCAAAGAGCTTAAGTTATCACCAGGAACACAAATCATTGTTTTATCCTAAATGTCTAAAGTTTAAGTGACTCTATTACTGAAAAAGGAGAATTCCATACAAAATCCCTGCAGTATTGTAAGAGAAATCAGAGGATGGAGCTGCCTGGCACGCAGCAAACTGTGGCCTGATTGCTGAGTGGTAATTCACAACCAGATTAAATGACAACTGGTTGTCTGAGACAGAAGGACTAAGAAATGGCTACTAACAGGCTTTTGATGATTTACCTAACCAAAATCAACACACATGAAAGGAAGAATATTGTCAAGATGGTTTACTAACAAAGATGAGACTCCAGGACCATCTTAGTAAGAGGAAGAGTAATACATTATTGCTATGTTCAAATCTGGAGGGAAAAAATATTATCCCATGTAGAATCTTAGAAGAAACAAGATGTTGAGTTATGTTAGATAGTTACACAGTCTGATGACAATGATCCAGCCTCCTGCCAGAAACCACTAGCAAGACAGCATTAAGACACAAAAATCAGAACAGATTAAAGTATCCCCAATTCAGTACTTCTCCAGGGACAGTAAGGAGTTTCCGTTCTTCCAAAGTCAGGCTGGACAGGGCTCTGAGCAGTTTGATCAAGTTGAAGGTGCTCCTGCTCATTGCAGAGGGGTTGGATTACTTGACCTTTAAAGGACCCTTCCAACCCTAACAGTTCTATTATTCCATGGCTTTTAAATTTCCAAGTTCAGTTTTGCAATCTGAATGCTTATCATAAGGTGCACATGTTATTTAAATACTGACGCTGAAGACTCAGTTTGTTGTTGCCTTATGCAGTTAGGAAAAAGAAATTTGACCAGCAAACCAATGCTCAACTGGAATCAGAACTGGGCAGAGACTTACACTCACCATCTGCTATTACTTAAAGCTCAATGTCACTCCTGTTTCTCCTCTAAAAATCAAAGCAACACAACAAGCATTTCATTCTCTGAAGTCTCTCTGATGGGAAGAAAAAAGGGCAGCAGATACCTCCTCACAGGTGTCTAGCAGGGGAGGAAAGATGCACCCAGTGTGGAGTGTGAGATGGCTTGTTGGGTCCACCGGGAAACAACAGAGGAAAAGGAGAATAAAAACCCGCACACTAGGGGAAAGCAAGATTTGAGAGATAAAGAAGGGAATAAATTATTTTTAAAAGGAAATAAAGGACAAGAGGGAACAAGATGAAGCGTTGGCAATTAAAAAGCAGAAGACAAAAAATAATTAGGAAAAAGCCTAAATGACCCATAGGAAGGAGAAGGCAGTTCATTTGCTCAGGTTGCTGTATTGCTCTGCCTCCCTTGCAGAAGCTGGGGAAGGAAAGGACAGGACAGCAAAGCACATTACTGAGAGCCGCGCAATGGGGGAATGCTCCAGCTGGCTGATGCAGTCTGTGGGAGGAAGCTCTGTATTTCCCCAGGTTTGATCTCTGAAAAACAGCACTAAAGTAAATATATGCTCCTGTGGAAGTTCAGCAATGTCCCTGGAGATCATTCATTTTCTAACCTTTTACCAGCTGCTGGCCTGACATGGTAGGAGTTCACTTTAAGCCGGACGGGATTTCAAAGGAAAGGTCCCAGAGGTGACAAGCTGCTCATTAATTCACTGTAATGCTTTAGTGCTGGAGGAACTGTTTTAAACACACAATCTGAAACTATTTAGAGCCACCAAATAATTGTATCATGAGAAGCCACACCACACACTTCACATTTACTAATGTTAAAATCTAGCTATGTCATCTGCTGATAGAATTAATGAAGAAAAAGGAGGAGACTGGCATTTTATTAAGAAATGCTAATCAACCTGTTTTTGAAGTGTCCCTCATTTGCATTACAAACATTATTATGAAAATTCAGCATTATGCTTCTTTGTGCAGCATTGTACTGCTCTGCTGAACATGAAAAATATTCACTTCCTTAGAGCAAGGAAAAAAAGGGAATGAAAAATCATGATCAAAGATAACTTCAATTACTTGTTAATTTCACCTTAATTCCACTCTTGGGATATTAAGCCTTCCTCATAAGTTCCCTTCCCTGTAACAAATTCTGATATATGCTTATAGGTCCCTAAATATATTCCCACAAGAAGTACATGAATAAATATGCATCAGTGTAATTTACATAGCCTTCACCACAAGCATGGTAGGATTGTTCATAAACTCACTACTGTTTACTGTGTGAAAAACTTATTAAACTCCCCTTTGAATACAGGAACAAAACTTATTTTTTAATTTATTAGGCATATTCTCATTGGTCTTCTATTCAACAACATCATTAGGGATGCACAGAGACACTTTTATTACCCAGTAAAAATAAAATAACAGTGCAGAAAAATCAGAAGTATATACTTTTGATAGTGTATCAAAACTTCACACACTCATTCCTGAATAAAGCACTACTTTTCCTGTTGATAAGTTGATATGAAGAAAAACTAATTTTTTCACGTTGGTTTATTTATCAAGTATTTATCTGATATTTATTACGGAATATACATTCTTCCCTTCTCACAGTGTGTTGAAATGTTAACTGTAAAGACTCATGGAAACAGACCAGGCTCACCGATCAACTCTATAAACAGGGAGAAAATTAAGAAATTATTGAACTTGAAAAAGCAGGCAATAAATTGGTAGATCTCAGCCACTTATTTAGCTCCATCAGCTGCATATAAAATAAATTCCTTGACAACATTTCTCTTGTGAGGAACTAGTGAACTCTGAAGAAAAAACTCATCTTGGAAAATTCTTGACCACCTCTGCCTAAAAACACAGACTATATAAAGCAATTTCCAGATTTTTCAGTGAGGCCAGACAAACTTGAACTGGAAGAAAAATTTTAAAAGATATCTGACCAGCAACATAATTCTTCTTTGGCTATGACTATTAAACTTAATTGATCAGACAAAATGACAAAACAGCTAAAAGCCAGCAAAGACACACAACTGCTTATTAAAACACAAATCTTTTGCAAGGAAAGGTGAGCTTATCTCAGCTTCTTAATCGAAAAAAACCTATTCCTCTTTCTTTTGTCTTTGTGCGTGTGCTTGTTTAGAAAGCAGAAGCTGAGGACCAAAAGTTGCCACAGTCTTTTCAGAAATGGAAGCCATCAAACGCTGTGTATCAAAATGGGGGAAACGGCCCCCTTTTACACTTTAGATAATGAGAACAAGCTCTCTCAGGAAAAAGGTGGACTAACTGAAACCATAAAATGCAGGTCTTCTGGAGACACAGCAGGAACTGTCATGGTGTATAGAAGGAGCCCAGCCTACGGCAGTCTTGCACCTACTATCTTTTTAAGCAGTTCCTGAAGCAATTTAGCTCTCCAGCCAGCCCCAGACTTGGTCTTTGAAAGAGCAAGCTGGAGCACTGCAAATCGAAGCTGGGGGAACGCTCAAGGCTGCTTCATCACCCTCTCTATTTAGCAGAGTAGATGCACCCAGTGACACTTTTGCTTCTCTGTTAGTCGCATATTTCCTTTCTTTCTGAAACAAGGTTGCTCTCAGGAACAGAAAAGTAAATCTGTATTGGATTCCATTTTGTCTGCTGGGGAGAGTAGGATTGTGCCTCCAGTAAGCCAATATGTGGAAGTTTCTATAGGATACTAGGACCCACACTTTAGTGATGGGTTTCATGATGGTTAAACATACACATTTAGTAAAACAGCATCTCCCATTGGCCCTTCACATGAGCAGGACTGCACTTTAAGCCAATAAAATGCCTTTTGAAGATACGGATAGTAATTTGAGAATGACTAAACCATAGGGTAGTGTCCATAAGTGTATATAACCCTTCCCTCTTCTCCTCTGTTTGTCCCCAGACTCCACCATTTTAATTTCACCAGTGGGATGGCTGACCTAATGAAAAGCCAAAATACACGGTCCTCTGCTGTTACAGATGCTTTCTCTGCACACTGAGTCTTCAAAATTTTCTCCCTGCTGGAAGACCAGGCCAAGGATCATTTGGTTTCAGTGTGTTAGGAAGGGGTCTCCCTTGCAACCTCATAAAGTGATAAATTCAGCAGCGGTCTGCTTCTCTGTCAAGAGGGTTACAGACTTTCCTGACACAGAAGGTCTGCCAAAGGAAAGAGGTGCACAGGAAAGAGGCCACGTTGTGGAAGAGAGAGAGAACTAACCACGATCAGGAGTACATCCCTAAAATGCATCCTTCTCTTTTGTATTTCTGGCTGTAGATAAAAAACAAACCAAATCCCCAATGAGCAGTGCTATGATGAATAATATGGTCATTACTCTTCTTTCTACCTGAACTGCAATTTTAGATGTCCTTCAGATTTGCTTTTATTTTACTCATCTGGATGGTTGAAATGTCAAACACCTTAAGGGATATATAAACCACTATTTACTCAATAGAAATTTAGTTTCTAAACCACATGCACTGGTCTGTCCAATCAACGTGACTTGAAACACAGCATGCTTGCTCAACAAAGTTCTGTAATATTTTTTCTGGATTCATATTATTTTTGAGTTGTTTTCTCTGCCGCATAATCCTCCCAAGGATATAAAACCCCAGGTAAATCAGCATATGATTTGTAAAACAGGCTGCATTCATTTTATTCAGCAATTTCCATTCACAGTATTTAGATATGGCAGACCTTAGGGAGCTGTTTTCTGAAGCTGCTCAGTTCTTTTTTCCCTTTTCCTTTTAAAAACATGCATTTGTATTATTGAGGACTGTGGTTTAGGAAAGACAGGAATATAGCATCTAGATACCTTGAACCGTTCTTATTTTCCCTCTTAGGCTATCATATTTTAAGTGACAGCATTGGTTCTTCCAGTGGGCACTTCATCTTTTATGGGGGTGCTTGACAATCTTCACTACTACAGTATTCAGTCTTCTAAGGTTAAACAGCTGCAGCGGTCATTAATTAAAGTATCCTCTGTTCATACTGTTTTACTGCATAACAATCTAATAACTACCAGGAAAACAAAATGTATTAAACAGCAGAGTTATTAGAAAAAGAATAAAGAGGAAGGAAAAAAAAAAAAAAAATTTGGGTAGGTACAGGCAGCGCCACAACTTAAATAAAGCACCTGGAACCACAGTCATCATAACAAAGGAAAAATATTACATTTGTGAATGCAATTTTTTAGGAGCTGCTTTTTTTCTTTTTTCCTTTTTTTTTTTTTTTTTGCTAATTCACCACATTCACTGTATTAAGTCTCTTGGCTTTCCATTCATATTGAGTTTCTCTTTTAATCAATACTTTAAACCAAGGGCTTGATCCAAAGCCAACAGGGACCAATGAAAAGTTTCTTCGACTTCAGAAGAGTGCAAGCACTAGAATTACATTAAGTAACAAGCATTCATTGTAGATTGACTAAATGCAAAACAAAGCATAAAATATTTGAAATTACAGTGTTTTAATAATGCTTCAGTACCACTTTAATCACATAGACATTTGCTCTGGGACTCTGACTTCGTATACCAAAATTCAAACAGAAGCTATCATTTTTGTCTCATTTACCCCACAGTGTAAACAGAAAAACATACATTATAGCAACTATATTAAAACTATTCTGCAGCACTTCAAAAGACAAGTCTCAATTTAAACCTCCATTTCTTATAGCCTGGATTTCAACCAGGATACCCGGGGCTAATAATTAAACTCCACAGAAATTACAGAAAGGGAACACTGAAAAAAAAGTCAATAAAGAAACCTTTTAGACTAATATATCTCTGGAACAAATGGTTGCAGTATTCATTCCATTAAACTGTACCTGAAGCAGAGAAGACCTTAAGCCAGTCCTTCGCACAAATGCTGCAGTTGCTACAGAACAGCTTCCTATCCTTTGGCAGATGCAACTTCATTGCAGGGGGGCTTTACTGTCTTATCAACTACAAAAAAAACCCCAAAACAACCAAACCAAAGCTGAAGTGTAGTGCAAATCATGGCATTAACTTTCATTCACAACACTGCACTGTAGTAACCACCAGTGATGGATGCTGAAGTTGAAACACCGAGACTTTCCTGTCAAGTGTGCCTAGGAAAGTCCCATGACAACGTTAGGTAATGAAGGCATCTAACACATGGCAAGTGCTGCCTCACTTAATTCTTTTTTCATTCTAAAAATAAGTCCTCAAATTACAATCTCGGGGTGGTACCTCAAACTTGCGTGAAACTGCATGGAGTTAGGAGAACTATTCAACCCATTTATCATTCCTTTGTTTCTTGCTTGACAGGAATGATAGCCTAATTTTTCCTCTGCATTAATAGAACATTCACGTCACATCAAATTCCAGAGTCATTAGTTAGTATATTCACCAGATCTACGGTAATAAAGCAATAACTTGATCACTGGCTTTTAAAGTGCCAATTCAAAATAGAAAAAAACAGGTGCTGTTTAAACAGCATAATCATTATTCTAATTGATACCTTCGAGTTAACACTACAGAAGAGGGAGTAACTACGAGCACTGAACTCCCACATACATTTTAGTTCAAGCAAATGTCTCTCACTCAGTGTTTAATGCACAAGAGTTACTGGCATGGGAACAAGAACTGCTCCCGTTAATGCTTGCGGATCTCTAACCTCATGAATGTATGCTATTGATTTAGCTTCCAAACGCTAAACTATCAGACTTCCTCACTGTGGGAGAGTTGTAGAGGAACAGAAACTTCAGCCAGAGACAGGATCATTAAATGAACCACCTCTGAATGGACCTGTTGCCAAAAATAAAAGCGCCTGCCATGATTCTGTACTCTGTAGGTCTAAATCTGCTCCAGGAGATTCGAAACCCTTTGAAATTGTAAGGTATGTTGATCTAAATCGCAAAGCTTGTGAAGCAGAGAGATGGAGAGAACTGGGGTTAAGAAGAGGTTCACCGCATGCCCTGAAAGGCGAAGGATTGCAGAAAATGTCTAAAGTTTGAGAGAAGAGCTTAAATCACTTTTCTAATAATCTCTCACAGAGGCTGCTGATTAGGCCTGCAACTCGTTAACAGGCTCTGGACTTGAAGTAAACATTCCTCCAAGTTATATCAGGGACAGTATGGAGTCCAGACCAAAAAAATACAAAGTCTGAAGTTTCTAATGGTGAGGAGAGATAAAAAACCAAAAAAATAAACTGCCTATTTCACAGTAACTGCCTGACTGTGCACCCCATTTACTGAGTGACCAGGAACAAGGAAGTTTTCACCTTCAAGTCTGATTACTCTGTCCCAAGATATCATCAGTACATTTTAAATAGTCATAACCCTCATTTAAAATGCAGCGTAGATAAATCTCCTTAAAACTTACAAATAATTGGAATATTTTATTCTATCATTGCAAAAATAAGTACAGTGGGAAGAGCCCCAGATTTACTGCAAAATACCTTTGAAAGACTGCAGTTCATGTCCCAAGTAAAATGAAGAAAAAGCAGCAGCAAATCTCACAGGTTTGTTAATTTAACAGTCTATTATGCAAGATAAATGTGCAAATAAAAAGAACAATAGTACTCAGATTTCAAGCATATTCATTTTCACACAATTGTTTATTCATCTGTCTTTTACATCATCCCTGTGATGGGCACACATGGAGAAATATAAAATGTGTTCACTGATTGAACAAACTGCACAAACAGGCATCTTTTGAAGTAGTTCAGGTAAGCAGGTATTTCTGCTTTACCTCAAAACTTAAGAGGGTTTACATTTTTTTAAGAATACAGTTGTATTTGTAAGAAGGTAATTACTGCTGAACAATTTATTGTGCCCTAACTGAGAATATAGCACAATCTCCTAGTGATGCTTCTTATACCGATATGAAAAGGTTAAGTAAAAGAAAAAAGCACAAGCAGAACATATAAAAGGGCACAGGGTCTTTGAACCTTTAAATGAAAACTTAACGGAAAACATTGAGGTGGTATTAACAAAGCACCTCCTGAATGAAAAAACATTTCAAAGCTTCAATTTTGTAAAGCTTGGACAAAAAACACTAAAAAATTGCAGCATAACAAAATGTTCTAAAAGACTTTCCAAGAGGAGGGTTTCAGGATGACCCACACAGGGACAGATCACAAGCCAGAGAATATTAACTTCAACTACAGAGGAAGTAACTGTCTTATAAAATGGGTAGTGGCCACTGTGGGAGAAAAGGCAGGGAGGGGGGGAAAGATACTAAAAACAAAGTTCTATATGGGAGCAAAAAAAAGATACATAACTAGCAAGAGAAATAGGTGGAGCAGCTTTCAAACATTACAACTTTACAGTGCCTCTGAGGTAAGTAAATATTACCTCTTTTTGCTTCATAATTGAGGCAATAAGGGTAAATGATTTATCAAGATCACACGGGAAGTCTGAGCCAGAGCCAGGAACCCAGATTTATTACCTAACCTCTACACCACGCTGACTCCCATGAACGATGTAGACAAACTGCAGGGAGTTCAGAAAGAAAAAAACTACCACTCCAGGCTGGCAAGACTAAGACACAAAATGAGGTTTAAAAAAAACCACTGGGGTTTGCAATGATAAAACCAACAAACTCATAACTTCACATCAAACCTAGCACTTAATTAGATACATAGTGGCTCACACATGTGAAGGAAAAGCAGCAAAAACCCAGCAGAAATGAAATTCTGGTCTCTTTTCTCGTACTTTTCTCCCACTGGTGACAGAGTAATGGAACAAGCAAGAGTGACAAGCATTAGTCACATTGCTCAGTCCGATGCTTGATAAATGCTGGACATTTCTGACATACTTTGGTGTAGCACAAGAGCCATACAGAATAGTGCATCAAACAATTCTGAAAAAACTTAATCCTTTCCTTGGCTAAGGAATGATTAAGTAGTTGTGGGACTTAACCGTTTCCATACTGTAATGGCTATTAATGGAACGGACTTATCTAAGTCATTTGGTTTTATCTGAGGGTATATATTATTGGACATAATGGGTTGAATGAAGAACCATAAAATTTAGGTCTAGTAAGAAGTAACAAATCCCCTAGGGATAGAAGTACTCCTCATATAACTATTGAGGAAAAAAATAAACATACTGGACAAAAATCCTGTCTTGATAAATAGTCTAAACACTTAATCCCACTTTAAAATGTATTTTTGCTGGGAAATGGATCAAGGGACTATATAGGGGGACCCAGCCTGACTCATCCAGAAGCTGAAAGTCAACAGCCCCATAATTTCCAATTTGAATACAGTATTTTTATAAAGCGGGGGAGTGTTATACAGAAGTAGAAAACTACTGCTGCTGAAGCAGCGACCTTCACTTCAGAGGACCTGTCAACACATGAAAGACTTGAACATCAAACAGGTTTAAGGTCAATTTTAGCTGTAACCTTTTAACTATTCCTTTAGCTTTAACATACATAACTGAGATCACAGAATTGACATCTATCCCCCAGGTCCTCCAGCAAAATTGATGAAAACAAGCCTAACTTTTGCAAAATACCCTGAAGAGTTCTGTTCCTGGGATACCACTTCTAAGGAGATATTTTACTCCACTTATTTTTAATTAAAACAACATTTAACACAATACAAAGCTGAAATGAGAAAGTATAATTAGTGCAGCCTCAGAGAAAGGACAGCATTTGCTGGTCAAGCAGGATGAAAGAGGTCACGGACCTTTTCTGGTTTATGGTTCATGTCCTCAGGTCCTGTTTAAGTTAGTTGGTTTTGAAAGAGGTCTAAGTAAGGCAGGGCATCATCTGTCCTAGGTGATGAGGTATATGGTACACATACGTATTTTTTCAAGTGCAACACACTTTTGAAGCCACACTTTCACAAACAGATACAATTTCATTGCGCTTGATGGGCTTTTCAGGATGGGGGATGATTCTCTCTTGCATGTTCAAATTCATTTCCCCACCATCACCGCTACCACCAGCAGCAGATTCACCACCACTTTCAGTATCTATCCAGGCAGATAAGATGTTACTGCTTAAACTAAATCAATTAGCACGTGGCAGACATCCAGGGCAAGTATCTTTTCCATGGAAGTCTGGTTCCTTGAAATCACTTGAAAGGTTAAGATGACAAAAGTTAAGACTCTGGCTAGGCTCTAATGCCTGTCACAGGGATGAGACCAACCACAGACAGCAATCAGATCAGGAAGGGAGAGCAGATGAAGGCAGCCCTACTAAAACTGAGACGTAAAGCGGAACATACATTGCACCGTGCAACTTCTTGCCAGATATGTCTCTGAACAAATCACTTTAGCAAAGCTGACATCCAATTAAATCTACTCTTTAGTGTGTGTCATTCTTCTTGCAAGTCCATGCAAAAGGGGTTATAGGAAACTTTTTGATGACATTAAACATTAATTGCTGGCTGTATTCTTATATCCTCATTCCAACATACCAGCTCCTAAATCAAAATTTATACCATGCATAGTAAAGTACTGTACAGCACATGTGAACACATCAGGACCTTATGTTGTAAGTAAATCTAAAAGCACATCTATAAACATCAGGCATGTATTGGGAAAAACATTTAAAATTAAGGGGGGGAGGGATCAAGACCGATTTTTCTATCAACTAACGTGTGGGTCTGAGGGATCTGAAACCATTCTGTCTTATGCTCTGTCTATACACACTGCTGACAGCAAAAACTCATGAGGAAACCTATCCTAGTGCTATCTGATGACTGACAGCGCAGCAATATATTCATTGGCAGAAAAGGAACACAAAAAGGACAGAAAAGACAACCTTAAGTTTCCATTAATCTGTCAGACTGACTTAGAATCCTCATATTATCAAGTAGATCTTTTTAAAAGCAGAACATGGGGGTAAAAAAGAGAATTCAGACTTCACAGGACCTAAATCCATTCACTGTAAGAAATTTTAACAAATGGTTCTTGACATCGCACAATGAAGACATGATATAGTGGGAAATTTTCACCTTAAACCATCATTTTATATCTCTGTACATCTATCTTTTAATCTGTAAGCTTTGTCAAAATTTTTTAAAAGTGCATTTTAAAAGAAGCTGGAAATACAATGCCATGAAGATGAATACTCAGAATTTCTTAAGATCAGCAGAGGAGTAGAGGACTCATTTTTGCAGTGGTTTATTTTGACAGTGCATGACTACTCTTCCATGAAAATCATGTCCATGCAAAGGTAATAAAAAGATAAATATATCTGAGCAAATCAGACCTGTATGGGGTTCATAATTGCAGAAGTGACTGCATCTCATACACACTTCAGGTAGCTGGAGAACTGAGGGTATTTGATGGATTTTAACACGCGTGTCCCTATTGCTGTTGCATCTTTCTTCAATTTACAAACATTTACTGGTCAAAAAAGAACTATGAACACTCTTAATTGCAACATGATTATCTTCTCAGTAGGCTGCCAGTATCATGTGTTGTGACAGCTTTATGTTTTGCTATGTTTATTCATAGTTTTCAAACATCACTAAAAAAATAAATTATGAAATGGCTCATTGTTACATAGACAAGCACAAAGACTCCCATGTTTGTGCTCTTTGTGGTGTTGACTCAAAATGGTGTGTGTGTTTACCCATCCACAGGTAATGCTGCACTGAAATATTCCCAACACTGAAAAATACTTAAGTGTTGGACAATAAAAAATGATTTTTAAAAAAAGCATTTAAGGAAACATAAAATCCTCAACAGAATCACATATGCAAAATTTTAAGCCAGTGACTTCACTGACATTAAACAAGTCATCACAGATCTACTTCAGTTAAGCACAAATCGATTGCACAATTTGAACTTCATGTGTTTTCCACAATATCACTTTAAAGCCATGAAAAAAACCAGAATCTCCATTTGTTTCAAATACTTTTTAAAACATACCCAAAAATATGTCTTTATGTAGTACGTGTTAGAGAATTGTTGGACCAAAAACTGCTTCTGATGCTAAAACAAACCGAGAATCTCTTTCCCTACCTTGCTGTTTCCATATGGTACCAAGAAAATACAATCCTTTTCCTACAGTACTTTATTTCTTTAGGTAGTTATCATGAAAATATGAAGATTCTTGGCCCCTTTTGTACTACAGGGGCTATCAGAAGCCCAGTTCCCTACTGTCTCCTTGATCGCCTTTGAAAATCTATAGGCCACTATGGGATCCAGGAATGCCAGCTGCCCCACTCACAGCCAAGCATAACCTCTTAGTGCCCGGACATATCAATTAGATCTGCTCAATGCATGTTTAAACACTAGAGTGTTTAATTTTAAATAGTCCATCTTTATTGCTGTTTTCTAAGCTATTAGCACTGGGGAAATCAAAATGAAGCTAGCAAAACCACGTTCACAGCACTGTAAATGTATTATGCTATTTCTCCTCTCCATAGGTTAACATAGGAGTTTCTTACTCCTTCAGAAAGTTGGTTTCCACATTAATGAAAGTAGACTGGAGAAAACATAAGTAATTCCTAGCTGGCTCTCCCTTCTTTTGTTTAAATCACTTTTTCTCTTTTCCCATTTCATTTTCCTGAAAATTATCTTCTCACTTTTATTACTCCATTTATTTTCTTCCCCTTGCGAATGTCCCCAATAGAAATGTGAAAATGCTAGCGTCGCCTGTAAAAAATGGGTTTGGCTGAAATAAATGGAAGGATTCATCTGACTCATGAATTTGGCCATCGCTGTAAAGAAGTAACTGGGTCCCAGTTGAACGTCACAAGATATGAAGCTAGCATATCTCAAACTGGGTAAATTCATACAAACAGTCTAAGTCAGCATGTCAAAAGTTCACACTTCACTCTGCAAAAAGCAAGAGCCATAAGTTTTCCTTGCCTCTTCCCACTTGTTATATAACCTCCAATTTAAAATGTTATGATCTTTGGGGATTTTTATTATTTTTTGTTGTTCTTCCAACTTATATTACCTTAGTTACCGAGTCACATTTTAAATTGCTGCCATTGATGGAAATAATCACAGCTCCAAAATACACACTTCTTATTTGTGCTGCTCTGATTGTAAACTTGATTAATGAGCCCTGAATTTAGAAGCATCTACACTAATCTTGTATTTTAAATAGTCTCACCTTCCTCAGCTAAAACAGAACATGTTCTTACTGCCTGATGGTGAAATATGGAGTTACAGTTTTAGTAGCTAGAGATTTTACCTCTACAAGCACATCTTGTTTAGTAACACCATAACCTCCCATCACACAATTATGGTAAAGATGTTGGTGTACAGACACACTGTCTAATACCCAGAACATCCAGAAAAAAACAACTCACAATGGTTAAGCCCAAGGTCAGAAAGTAAGCATTTGATGCTCAGAACTTGAAAAGTAGAACTAATTTAAATTCTTATTCAGGAGGTGTCAGTCTCGTTCACGTAGGAACACTTAGGCTGGCTCCAGTTGCTAGCACAACGAATTGTTTACTACCAAAACCATGTACCTTTTTATATTATCCCAAAAGCCACATCAATAGATATCAAGAAATACGACAAATCTTTGATGAAATAAAGGTGGAAGAGCGCAAATATATTTATCAAAATATTCTAAGTTTCCTCTGCAGATTGACTCCTCTTAGAGTTGAACAATCAAATAATTACTTTATTTACAGATGTAATGGTCCACACATGCAAAGTAAAATCAGTTTTGAAATAATTCCCATAAAGGCAAAAATAGAATATACCAGCACTCAACCAGCATCTCTTTAGGCAGAATTTTGTCACCAGGGAATGCAATTGCAGGAAGCTGTGAACTTTCATTTACTTGACTGCTCAGCCATGGGCACCAGCATCTTTCAGCATAAATAAGGAAAGAGAAGGTCCATCATGGGGAGATGGGGTTCTTGTTACAAAACTGACATCAGAAAGTGAAGAAGGATAATCTATATTAATCATAACTAATATATATAAATAATAATTAAGAAACAACAGGAGGTGAGAAACACTTCTTCCAGAGCAGCAAGACTCAAAAAAAGTCATGTTCAAAAAAGAAAGTGTGTTTCTGACTGAACAGATGTATTTACACCTCTAGTACCACAAGACCACGATATACCGCAATGCAGTATTTTCAGAAAAAACAGAAGTCACCCAAGCAGCTTTGGAAGTCACTTATGAGGCAGCATGGATGAAACCAGAAATTCAGTGTTGTTTTATCCCTAACTGGGGACAGAGCAAAGAAGGATTTCTTCCTTTTTCAACAGGCAAGTAGTTGCAAAGAGAGCTGACCCTTCACCCCTGCTGAAGTCTGTGGGAACAGGAATCTTTAAGAGCAGACATGATTTATTAAAAGGGCATGATCAATTAAAATCTCGTATTTCTAGCTGAACACTGTATTACCAATAAGTCTTCAGACATTACCATTACCAAGGAGTAAAAAAAACTTCTCCTGATGTGTTTTTTTACTCCAGTTCTCTGACTATGTGCACATGCCATTTTGGCCAGGTAGCTCCCAATAGCTCATATGAGTACAGAAAAATAAAAACAGGCCACAACCATGTGGTTTTAAGGCTAGAAATTTTCAGGAAGATATCATCAACGAAATACCTGAAACTACTTGAACTCCCTCTTTAGCAAATTTGAGATGTATAGCCCCTCTTTAGCAAATTTGAGATGTATAGCCTGTATTGAAAAAGATTAAGTATACAGGCAATCTAAATGCTACCTAATTACAGAGATTATCTACAGCATAATATATTGCACGCAAAATACACTGTTACTTATCAAAGTGTTAAGTATAGCAGGCTTCTCTTGAAATACTAATATCTTTTAAGATTCTCACATTGTACATTTTATATGTCTCTCCCATCTATGGTGCACTACTTCCAATGCAGCAGACCCCTGTAGTGAGAATGTTCTTTAACAAATAAGTGAAAACTTTGCTGCCAATCTTAACAGCTCAGAAGATGATGCAGGTGACATCTTAGAGGTACTTTTCAGAAGGTAACGTGGCATTTTTTACACGTACACTTGTACATGGTCTGACAGTACGCTTGTATGTGGTATGACACTAAGTAAAAATTCCCTCCTAAACTTTGTACACAGACAAGTTTCTTCAAGTCTTGTCTTACCTGAAGTGCTATCAGGAGAATAGATGTCAGCACTATAAAAATAGCAAATCTGAATCTCAGCATTGTGACTTCTGTATTAACACTGCCTGGCCCAAGCTGGAACCAGCAGAGAACTACTGACAGCTGTATCATCATCTTTCACCTAGCCTACACCTATCACCGAACAAGAGGAGAATGGGAAAAGCAATTTTTGCTGCATTAATAGTTCCACTCAATGCAAATTAACGCAAGAAACCAGACTCAGCTCCCAAGTGCACCGTGCAATACAAGCATTACTTACTCCAGAGGGAAACACACAGCTGAGACTGGAAGGACCCAGCTAAGGTTACCAACATCCTACCCATCAGCATTAAGTAGGCAGAAAGAAAAACATGCCTGAAATCCAACTTGCATCCTTCAGACACTTGTGTAGTTCCAAACTTGGAACATAAGTTTGTGCACTGCCAATACACAATGAAAATATTACAACTGTCAGGTACACGTCGTGCTGAACCATGGGCTATTAAACAGCATACACTTCTCTTGTGTCTCATGCCCAAACTGAGAATTGGGCATGCTCTGAGAGAACAGAGATTAAACGTCTCAATTCACAGTTACCTCTGTTGTTTTCTTGGTCAGATTTCTTGAATTTGTAAAGTGTTCATTTTCAGAAGATGCTGTGGTGGCTATGCTGTAGAGGCCAAACATCTATTTAAAACTACACAAAGCACAGAACAGTTTGATAAAGACCAAGTACATGCAAATAGGTAGCAATAAAGTAAAGCCTGTGAGCTAGTTTTAGCATTTTATTGATTTAAGGTATGTTCACTTTTTTTAATGCCTCATTCCAAGTCCTAAAAACAAAACAAAAATCCACTTGAGTCAGGACAGAGGTCAGCAATCACCATTTCAACTTAAAATATCTCCATTTAAATGCAAATACTAGCCTTTCTTCCTGACCTTTAAATGCTCATTTCATAGAAACGAAATAGAAAGTGTAAATTTTGTGTCTTGATATCTCTAAGCAGGTCCCATGTCATTTAGTCACATTTTCTGTCAAATAATTCCTTCTGATTAAATATATTCCTTCTGATTAAATATATGTCATTGTATCAGTGTGCCCTAGCTCCTCAGAGACAAAAAGCTGTAATTTTCCATGATGTTTCATTTCACAGAGTACACAGATTAAAATGTAGATTATCACTGTTTTTTGCTTTCTATTATTGGAGATAAACCCAAGTTTATGTGATACCAACAATAACACTACAATATTCTGAGGCTTCATAATAACAAATTTAAACAATGCTGATACTCATAACAGAGGCTTGCAAGCTTTCCTCAAACCAGTTCATCAAACTGAAAACCTCGCTCTCTAGTTTATCTACAGCTATGTATTACCTTAAATTTCCTGGCAATTAACAGACTGTTATATGCATAAACCCAAGAAAATTAATGGATGAATATTTCTTTTAATATCAAGGGGAGAAGTCTGGTCATTGCCCATGAAGTTATTACAGCAAAGTTTCCCGATAGGGCAGGACAAGGTCTAGTGGCTAATAACGAAGTGTGAAATGTAATATTGAGCTATTGACGTCTTAGCCCTGCTGCACACTGTGTGGCAGGATTGCTTTCATTACCTGTACTGCAGTAGCATCCAAGTCAAGCCCTGGACCAGCACATTCAGGCAGGTCCCACACAAACAGACCAAAGAGATTCCTCCCTGCTCCTAGGAAGAGCTACCCCATGTTTCTGTTCCACTGAAGTTCTTCTACGGAGGTCATATGTACCACCAAAGCAAGGCAGGGAAGACCTTGTTCCTTGAAGGAACATTTTTTTGCCTGTTTAAAAAATGACAACACTGCCATTTCAAGGAGCACTGACTTCATAAAATGTCAGATTCCCAGCTGGAGGGCAAAAAGGAACCAGTTCCTAGGTCAGATATGGTCACATCACCATTACTCCAGAGCAAAGGTCAATTAGTGTCTGTACAGTAATTTCATAAGGCTCAGTGCTGGGCCCTGTACTTGGGTCACACCAGCCCCCTGCAATGCTACAGGCTGGGGCAGAGCGGCTGGAAAGCTGCCCGGTGGAAAGGACCCAGGGGTGCTGGTTGATGGCCAGCTGAACAGGAGCCAGCTGTGTGCCCGGGGGCCAAGAAGAGCAACGGCTCCTGGCTGGTGTCACAAACTCTGTGGCCAGCAGGGCCGGGGCAGTGACCGTCCCCCCCCCGTGCTCGCACCCTGGGGTGTTTCAGGCCCCTCACTGCAGGGGGGACGCTGAGGGGCTGGAGCGTGTCCAGAGCCGGGCAGGGGCTGGGGACGGGGCTGGAGCACCAGGCTCACGGGGGGCGGCTGAGGGACCTGGGGGGGGTTGGCCTGGAGAGGACTTGGGGGACCTTATCGCTCTCTGCAGCTCCTGGCAGGGGCTGTGGGCAGGGGGGTCGGTCCCTTCTCCCAGGTGATGAGGGACAGCACAGGAGGGAATGGCCTCCAATTGCACCAGGGGAGGTTTCAATGGGATATTCAGAAAAATTTCTTGACTGAAAGGGTGGTGAAGCATTGGAGCAGGCTGCCCAGGGCGGTGGTGGAATCACCATCCCGGGAGGTGTTCAATGAAATTGTAGACGTCGTGCTTAGGGACATGGTTTAGTTGTGGGCTTGGCAGTCCTGGGTTAATGGTGGGACCTGATGATCTTAAAGGTCTTTTCAAACCTAAACAATTCCATGATTCTACAACTCTATGTCATGGTCTCCCCTTCCTGTTTCACCAGCAGACCACATTTATAGGTGCAATCGTCCTTTCAGGGAGGCATATAGGATTCTCTGTGCCCACATGTGTGAAAACATTTCTGTTGTTGCTGGTTTCACCAATTCAGTCATTAGTTTCTTAAATTAAATCCTATCCCTTTCCATATATTTAACTTCATGATTCAAAGGAGGACAGACTTTAATTTTACTGTTGATGAATTACACATGCAGAATCACAATGGCACTCTGGCAAACATGACTAACTTTAAAAAAAAAAAAAACATAATTATGCTTTATTATTTCATTTATCGGGGGATAGGGGGAAAAGTTTGATTTTGATTTTTTTTTTTTTTTTGGATGGCATTTGTTCCTCTTTGACTATCAGTCTTGCTAATGGTAGTAGCAAGTCCAAGGAATCATTAGTCTCATCTCTAAAAAAAAAAAAATAATGAAGAAAACCCAGGTGTGAAAATCAGTGTTTTGTACAGATTATTGGAGTAATTTCTGAAAAATATTTCAGAATGAGAGATCACTGCTTACATTTTTTGTCATTGTATAAAGAAATATTCTGCCAATTCTGCCATCCAGAGTTTAACTATTGAACAAATTAACTCTTTAACAAATCGTATGGTATTTAGAATTAAGCATGCAAAGGACATAGCATAACGTCAGACGATTACTAATCACAGCAAGTAGAGAATCACAGCACAGTCAATTCAATTTTCAGTGATGCCTCTTAAGCTCTAATGAACCATGGTGCCCTAATGAGAGGTTTCACTGAATCCTAGCCAATGAAGCAGAAAATTTATGGAGAAAAGGGAAAAGGTAAGACACAAACCCACTCAATAGCTGTATTTTACAGCAACATGTTCAACCATGGTTTAATGGTCACTCTTTAAACCTGTAAATAAAAGATCATGATAGAACTTTAACTTTGCAGTGCAGGTTCAGTTTGTTTCCTCCCCCTTCATGCCCCTCTCCCTCTCCCAAAAAGTGGTAGACAGCGAGCTGTACGGAGAGAAGAAATAAACACTGAAAACCAGTGAAAGGATTTGTGACGCCCTGGTTTGTCAGACACTGCGGCAGTATCTTGGGCTGCCCTCATAACTTGAACCACTTTGATTTATTGGGCCATTAAAGTTCTAGTAATAATTCCAGCGCACTTACACAACTAATGGTTACTGACAGGAAGAGTTTCTGTCTTTCCACTTAACAATGTTAAACAATAATGGATGCAATCCTGACCTCGCTGAAGTCAATAGCAAAACTTGAACGCAGTTCTGACTGATGAAGTTTTACACAGACATGCCTTCCAAGCTTTAAAATGGTTTTCTAAAAGAGTAATTACAATATGCGCAATGAGTGTTTTCAGCTGGTAAATTCTACACCAAAATGAAAACTTCGATCAGAGGGGTGGGTAGGCACTTAGAATATAAAGAACATAAATAGGTGGCCTGCTAGGTGTTTGTCTTAGAAAATAATCTTGGGTTTGGGTAGGCTGCAAGATGAGATATGTTTCCAGAGTAAGTACCTGAATCTGATGAGGAAACCTGAGCGTTTACAAGAGATTTAACTTTTGTCTTACTAGAGCAAATCAGAAGAAAAAGAAAAGAAGAAAAGTACTCACTACATCTGAATGTTTTCTTGTCAAAAGGGAAGAACTTGGATGTTGCTGATTTGGCAAAGGTTGTTCTCCTTATGAGAGTTCAAGTTGGGATGGAGGAATACCTCCTCACAAATTTCAAGACTATATAGGCTTTCTCTTCAAAGGATGATGATGAAGGACAATATAGAAAACAAAGCTTTCCTTTCTGGCTTTAAGAATTACAGTAAAGATTAGGATGTCCGTAAATCTCTCCCTTCCTCCTGATGAAGCAGAAGTGGGACATGTCATACTTACTCTAGCTCAAGAGCAAATTAATGGATTTTGGGCCTTACTCTTTCAAGACTCCCAGAAAAAACACTGTGTTACAGGGAAAAACTTCTACAAAGCACTTAACAAGTTTCATGGGCAAAGTGGCACAGGAGATTCTCTGAAGAAAGAATACAAGAAACTAATCTAATCTGCTTGGCACTAGAATAAAGCAAGAAAAGTCATGTAATTGTCACCAATGTGCTGCCTTTCACCTTTATGTTATGTCCAGTATGTCACACTTGCTTTCCATTCTTCGTCTGTAAGATGGGAATGATATCAACAGAGTAATATCATGGAATATTATCAGTGAATAATAGTATAATAATACCAAGGAAATTCTGAGCCTCTAGGTTCAGCCTCTCATACAAGGATGGTAGATCATAGCTGGGTATTAATAACTCCCTTCAATCTCAAAACATGTTTCACTCTGAAGCTACGATTTCTGTGTTTATGAGAAGAGATTGTCATATGGCTGCGATGCTTCTAAACCACATAGCCTCATACTTTAAAACGTGCATAAAAAGACTCTAGTGCTTCCAATTCTAGACTAACTAAAGACAAATGTGCAAACCAGAGGAGCAAAAATTGTTTCTGCTGCTTTTATATGAGGAGCTAATGAAAATTTAACTGAAAAAATATTGTTTCATAAAGGTCCTGAAAATTAATCGTATCAATGAATTTTAACAGACAAATGTAATTATACAATCTATATGCTTGGAAGCATTAAAATTAAGCACTGAATCAAGAGCTGTTTTGTGCCAGAAAGTCATCTACCCGATCCTTCCCTTCTCAAAGCAATGTTTCCTGTTTCTTAGGGTTGTTTTTTTTTAACTTTTAGGCGTTTTGTTTAAAAATAAGAATATTATATAGATATTCCTTATAAGTCAATGATTTTTCCTCTCTCTCAAGCGTTTGGTGGTTTTATGGACGGCTAAGTCTATATGCCTTGCAGAAGATACAGGATTTAACAACATTTCAGTTTAGTACGGTCCAGACAGTATAAAGGATTGACATCAAAATACAGAATTTTTCACTGCTATACCTTCATCCTGACTCTAACCCAAGCTCATAATTACCTTCATGTCAGTGAATCAATTCAGCTTTGCTGCTAGAATTCATAAATACTGACCTTTGATAAATGTGAAAGCAGATGGCTTTGTTGGATCGTTGGAAATTTGGCACATATCACACACCACAAAAACTATGCTGGCCTGTCAGCATCTTTTTTAGCCACCCCCTCCCACCTTGCTTTTTTTGTAAAGGTAGAGAGCTGGATCAATACAGAACATATGTTACGTTCAGACATCAGTGACTGCTGTTCCACAGTTCACTCTTCAGGCTCATTTAAGAAGGCAGGTAGCAAGGTAGCACTATTTCATCCCTTCACAAGCTATTCCTGCTCTCAAATGCAAGAGAAATTGGATTTAAAATTTACCTTTTGGCATCTTTTGGAAGCAATAGAAACATCTTAACCACACAGAAAGCACATTATCAAACACGTACAACAAAGTAACTTAGAAAAATATTTGTAAGCTGTATCAATTAGGATCACAAAGAAAAAATGGTAGATGAATGACTTAGCAGCCTAGGAATTGCCAGACAAGATCATCTCAGTGGTTCAACTTCTTCAGTGTTGTTTCACCAGCTGTGGCCAATACCAGATGTCTCTGATGAAGATGCAAGAAATCCAGATGGACACAATTAAGGGATAACATTATGCTTAAAGATAAACGTTTTCACCACACTGTGAATGTAATCTGAGTTTGTCCTTTGCCCTGAAGCAGGGTCACTTAAATTACTTCCAAAACCCAGGTTTTCGCATTTAGGTCTCCTTTCACACAGCAAGAAGGCTTATGTCATTGCTTTGGCCATGACAGTTTCCCTTCTTCCACCACCAAAATGTGACATTTGAACCTTTTGGCCAACTTCATCAAAACTCAAATGAAACGCCATGAAAGTCTAAAAGACAAGTATATTCCCAGAGTATCATGAAAGCCAGCTGACACACCTAAAGAAACACCTACATTCATGCATCTGCTGAGGGAAAGACAGGCCATAGCCTGCAGCTACCCCTCCTGTTTGGCAGCACCCAGCCATCAATCACATCACACTTACAGGCCGATCAACCAAAGCATGCCTAACCCAAGCCAAAGCCTTTTGACCCAGCAGAGGTAAGGGTCTCCTGCACAGTCCAGAGGAGGTGAAAGAAGGGAGCTGCTCTTAATTCATTGGGGATATTCAGGTGACAAAGGACAAGTACCCAGAAGAAACCTGGTTTCATTTGACTGAACACCCAGTAACCTGAGAAGCTTTTCCCTCCACGTGTAACTACTGACCCTGCAAAGGTCTAATCCCAGCATCTCCCCTTCCACCTTTTGCTTTTACTTCTTTTAAAGGCTTGGCCTATTATTTTTGAGCTGTAACTAATTAGACATTACATATTTTTTTTGTATCAGCTTTTGCTTTCTGTAGCTTGTTCAATTTCATGAAACTTCTCCCACATTTTTTCCTCATGTGACACAAAAAAACCAAGTTCTCACCTCTGTGTTCTTCTGTGTAACAACAACTCAATGTTTTCTAAGCTTTCCTCTACAGGGAAAACAAATCTTTTGAGTCTTTCTGTACAGAAGATTGTTTCTATGCCTCTAAATTATTTCAACTGCATAAATGTGGATCATTTTAAATACTACAACAGTTTACCTGTGTGAAAACATGGCTAAGAGCATCCAAAGTGCAAACTCACAATGAATTCATCATTACAGTATCTTCTGCACACACTTGCAGTCCATGCATTAGAGAAGCTAACAGTTGGTTCATTTTTTTAGCTGCACTCATACATTGGTCAACAGTCCATGATAATAAATGTTTTTACAAAGTGGAGCAGTCTGAGATGCAATACATGTTTATATAGAAAGACACTGTATCAGCAATACAGACCTGTACAGGGTAAGAAATTTCAAAATGTCTGAAATTCCGAGATTAATTTCACCTGCATTCCTTTGTAGGTGTTACGACGACAGACGTAATACTATAATATAATACCACTAATATGTACTACCTGTTAACAAGCCAAATAAAAAATATTTAATAAAAATTGGACTAAACTTGAAAAGATAAAATAATTATTGCAAACCTGTCTAATGATCAAAGATATGCATCCACAAAGTTTGCACAGCAACGGACAGTAAGAAAAAACAATTAAAAAAAAAAAACCAGAAGTGAACAATGTCACAGCATTTTACTGTCACTATCTCTACAGAATAAAATTGCTACTAAGAGACCTACAGGCAGAAAAAGACTTGGAACAGGAGGAAATATTTCACCCATACTAGAACATAAGCTGAACTTTTCACATAAATTTCTCTGTGTGCATGCCAGGGCACAGGGATCAACTTCATGTAGCACCTGAATGATACATGCCACCGTGACACATCCCAGTGCACACTCCACTAAAAATACAGCATAAATCATCATGCAGGGGATGGGCTACTGCAATTCCTGACCGTAAAACAAAAGGGCTGATGAACGCGTCCTAGAAAAAATAACTTTTGCCAACCGTCAGCTTTGACATTATTTTATCCTTAAAAGCTAAATAATGAGCATTGATGCCTTAATTTGTTCATTCGAACATTGGAGGCTTCCAGATCTATTAATTTGATGCTCTATTTAAATAGTCTACTGAATTGCTATAACTTGACGACATTAAATTTGAATTTTAAGTGATTAATTTGAAACAACTTTTATCCCAGAACAGCAATTGGTATTTAAGCTTTTAAACTGCTGACAACATTTAAATTAGTCATATATAAGTGTTTCAACCTGAAGGGGCAATAAATTAATTAGGATTCATTTGCTATGTCTTATCATGAGCACATGTCACAAATGTAACCTGGCAGTCGCAGGGCAGTGTTTTAATATTTTTAAGAGAGAAAAGGATTGGCTACAAAGTGGCATGTGGTGGAGGCCCATCAACACAATGCAGTGCAATTCAACATAGACACCAAATAAGCCCAAACCAGAATAAACTATTAGAGTAACAAGGAAGTAGACAGTAAAATGTGCGAGAGAGTATTTGTGTGGTAAAATTTAGGTGGACATAGTGTAGGCAGTGCTCTCTAACAAACAGAAAATATAATCAATGGAGCAAAACCCCTTTCCCTGGGAGGAACCAGACCCTCGGGCTTTTGTCATTAAAAAGCTTTTAAAATGCCTCTTTAGGCATCCTTCCATTCATAAGACTTTACTCTTTTCTGCCTTTCTATCTTCTCTATCAGATTACATATGATTCAAGTGCACTGTGACGAAGCTACAGGACAGTAATTTGCTCTTGTAACAACCATCCCCTCAGACTGAAATGCAATTCAAATACGTCCTCTTACAGTAGTCTGCTTTCACGTTGTCTGAAAGAACAGTAGAGAACCCAGCTCTGTGACTAACACATGGAGACCAAACTGCTGCTCTCAGCTGGCCACTCACAGCTTCTCTCTGTTTTATCTAGCAGCGGCAAACAGAGGTCAAGTGGTGCAATAAAAACATTTGCTCTTGAACCTGTGCTGATCGCTACATTCATGTAAGAGTTTCTGTAGAGCAGGGATGAGGCTCTGATACAACACAGCAAGCTAGGTTACATATCTTTTTTCTAGTCAACAAACTATCTAGTATTTATTGTGGAACCTGGATACTCACCACAGAAATGTCTTCTCTAAATCATATCCCAGCCCAGACCAAAAAAGTAGTAATATGCAGACCAGCAACGATTAGTGATGTAAAATACTCATAAAATGACCATCACTTATGACTCCATGCACAAAACTCAACAAGCTGTACTTATCTCATTGTTATCTTCTGTCACTGGAATTATTTTATATGATGCAGAGAGTGACTTTACCTCTAGGCAGGCAGGGAAGCAGTGCTAATAATTTTGTTAAGTCTAGGGAGTAGGTTCTGGCAGGTTTTGTTCTGTTCCTGAAGCCCTGGTGACAGAAGTCACTGACCTTTCAGTGACTGGGCAAGCTTTTGCAACAAATGCCACTGTGGTGTTCTTTGTAACAAAAAAGCAATTAAAAAAAAAAACAAACCAAAACCAAAAAACTCTGATAAGCAAAGTCCACAGAGAAACTACTAGGAAGCCAAACCAACCACTGCTAGTATTCCAAAATTCATCTCAGTCAATTTTTAATTCCTGGCAGAAAAAAAAATAAATTGTGAAAGCCACTTGCCTAAGTAGTACTAAAACCCTCTTCACGTTACTGACATTTCTACAGGAAATTTGTTTCAGAGTATTAAGGGAAAACAAATGTTCTCCCACAGTAAGAAAACAGCACAGGGAAAAAGCAGTTGAGGGGAGTAATGAGTGACAGCACCAGATTTGGACTGGCTGGTCTGAACTGGCTTCTTCCAGGCAACGAGATGGAATAACCAAAGGTCAGAAAAGGAGCGAGTGGAATGGAAAATCTGATTTTCTCTAATCAAATTTTGTGCATACAGGTATGTGTAATCTAATTCCAGCCTGCCAGATTAAGATATTAACCCAATTATGTTAATTTTATCACCTTGTAAAAATGAACCATCATTTTATTTAAATTTGTTCAACTGTTAAAGGCTAAGAGAGTAATATATTCCAATGTCAATACAGTGCCAAAATACATTTCATATAGAAAGCATCTATTTATATGAATCTTAATCAGTCCAGACAAGTGAAGAAGCACTTCTTAGTGCAGACCCAGAGGCACAGCAGATAGTAAATTGAGTGGGCATAGAGAAGATTTACATTAGTGAAACTGAAAACTCATTTCCTAGGCCCATTCATAATGGAGAAATTATTGTCCCATTCCCTACAGACTTTCCATTATCCCATTATAGGAAAGCCAGAACTTCTATCTGTGCTTCCACGCCCATGCACATATTGCATCAGGAGAGTATGTGAACTTAATTTGGCCGAGGGCCATAAATTCACTGTGAAAGGCAAATGAAGATCCTCTCAATCTGGTCACCAAGGCATGACATCCTAAAATCCAAGTAAGTCAGAGCTCAAAAGCCTTGTTGAATACAGCACGTTCTACCGAGGTGGTAAAGACCAACTGTGCTCTATCAACGTGGGTATCCCAAAATTAACAAGAGTAAATATATATATCTATCTCCTTGGGGCCCAATGACGAATTTTCAAACTGTTAAACACAAGCAAATTGAGAAGGAAAGTGCACAGTGCTACAGCTTAGTGGCATTAAATTCTTCCAAATTGTAACAAGCTAAGCCAGTCCCAACACCAATTCTTCTAACGCTACAATGTGGTATTGAAGACAAGGGAATTTTAGTGCTAAAAGATGGCAATTTGCAGGAAAATGGGATACCAGCAAAAGGTAAAATGGATTTTTAAATCAGACCAATAGACAACTCGTCTTATCAGCCATTTGTTCAGCCCGTGCTTAAGTGCTTTGGTGAACTGTGGCCACATCACCTTATCAATGATGTTCACGTAAAAAAACCCCCAACCAACCAACCAACCAAACAAACAAAAAAGAAAACAAACACCAAACCAAACCAAAAATATATAATGGAAACTTTGATAAAGTGAATGAAATAACACTCCATATCCTGGTCAGGGCAAATCTGCTATAAAAAGAGAAGTATCACAGGATGAGCCAGACATCTATGAGAACTTCTGAGGTCCTTTTCGTGAACCGTAGACTCCTATTCTCTTTTCTCAATGGTTTTATTTTTCCTTTCCTGTTTTGCCTGCCATCCTTCTCAAATAAACCATCATCTGTTATATTTTGTGAAAATCACTGTTTTATCCTACCTTGTTGCCCATTTCTACTCTTCACAAAACCAGCCACACTGAACCACCCACAGGTAACTCAAGTTTACTCTTTGAAGAGGGATTCTGAGAAGGTTGTGAAGTTTGTATCAATACAGTCTAAACATGCCGGGCAGGACATGGAAGCAGCATACAGGTCAGAAAGAGGCACCTACATGGCACTGACCCCTCCACTATCACTACTGACTAATGTGCAGTTTATTAAGGCAGGTTATTGTGCAAGTTATTCAATGTCAGCTGGAACGGACAGCTTATCCAGTAATGAAGGTTTCAGTGTGTCTCTACCAGCCCTCAGAACTATGCCATCCCACAGAGCATGTAACTGTAACTATTAGGATTTACAACCCCTAGACATATGTCATAGTTACCTTAAGCGCGATGGCTGCCTTCCTTACAGCCAACATATTAAGTCAAATGTAAAGCAAATTACATTAAGGCAAATGTAAAGCAGAACATGCATATTTTAAAATTATGTAAATAAAGCATAGTGGACCACCCTTGGAGAAATGAGCTACCTAGCCACATAAGCAGCAGCACTGCATTAAGAAAAAGGGGTGCTTGCTATGTAGATGAGGTACGTCTCTCCCAATAGCAGCACAGGTAAAGCTCACCCTGAAGAACAGGGCACTGGGTGCTTCCTGGGTGCAACATAAACCACAAGAGCAGATCAAAGGTATTACCTTGGAGTTGTAAAAAAAGACAAATCAAAACAAAGAAAATGCAGCTCTACACATCCCTTCAGCAATCTAGTAATCACCTGTGTTTATATGAACACATGGACACCACCCTCTTCTCATAACAGAGAACTCCAGCAGATTTTCCTTCAAACCCCACTAAGGGATCCGGGAATTCAGCATAAGACAATATGCAGAAACCATTAAGTACACAAACACACCCCACGGTCTTTCAGTAATTAACATAAAATATTTTTAAATATCAACTACAATAATTATTACTTTAAAAAAATGTGATGAGGGATCATAGTAACTTGAGTGGTCTGGAGAAAGTGATTAAATAGCAGCTGTTTACCACCTATTCACATGCAAGAACTGGAGTCAAATATAACAGGCAGCTGGGAGGCTTGAAAAAATCCCAAACAGAAGAAAAACAAGAGAACACGGCTCTTCATTAAACGTGCAATAAAACAGTGAAGAAGTGTGTCAGAATGCTGCAAATGTAAAGCATTATGTGAGTTCAAGAGACATTCAGGAACCTAAAATGTTGTTAAGAGTTACTAAGTAAAAACAACACCACTACTGTCGCTGGAGGAAGTCTCTGTTACAAAACCCTGGAAGATGGGAGAATATTTTGAGATTTGGGAATATTCTCACTGGCCCCTGACACAACACTGGGCTAAACACATCCTCAGCCTGATCCAGTACAGCCAGCACAATTTTCTTGTTTGAAATCTGAGGAAATGTGTAGATGGTTGTAGGGGACCTCAGCCTAGTAACTCCAAAATTGTTCACGCAGGCACTTTGATACAAAAGGCTACAGATTTCTGGTGAGCTGTTAGCTTGTATCTGACAGTGTTTCAGGGTCCTTCAAAATTAAAAGTTGTTTCTTTCAGAAGCCTCCCAGTTGACCAGATGTCCCCTAAAAATATCTTAACATAAAAACCTATTCAGCTTCGTGGATTTTCTGCTTTATTTATTTAACTAGTCAAAACACTTTTTTTTTTCTTGTTTACACACTGCAATTATTCATTTGTTTTATCATTTTACACAACTCAAATGCAATTTTGTTTTATCAGAAGGCATAATAGAAAGATCACTTTAAAGGCCACCACTCATATAATATAATTTACCACCATTACCCAGTTTGCTTAAAACATTTTGCCTGAGAACAGCCAGTAATAAAAAGCACTTCAATCGATCTCATCCTTGAGCTATGCCATAATTTTCAATTCAGTGTGTTAGCACCAAGGAAAGAAAGGTAAGCTAGAGTCTGTTATAAAAGTATCAAGCATATTAAAAAAAAATTGGTGGAAGAACTTGAGAGATCATTGTCCCCCTACTTCTTCAATCATTCCAACCATTTCCATCTGAACCCAACTTAAACATATTAATACATGCATTTACAACACCGACACGATTTCATTATACACCACATACAATTTTAAAGGTATCTTTTTCAAATGCACAAGTCCAATTGACTTTCAACAAAATTCATATTGTGACCCCATAGAGAAGTTGTGTGTTGGGGGGGGGGTTCAGCCTTGACTTCAAGGCAAGAATCTTTAAAAGTTTTCCTCTTCTCTTAGCTGTTCTACTGTGGATCTTAACTATTTTAATGCCAGAGTGACTTAGATTTCATACCACTACAGAGAGTTTTATTTGACGTATCAAAGATTCTATTAGACAACATTTCCCCTTCCTATTTTCTGACAAACTTAGATTTTCTTAAAAGGTGGAAACTATAGCTGATATAAATTAGAGTTGTAGAGATACATCCCTCTTTAATTTAAAAATTACTTCAACAAGCAAAAAAAAAAAGGAGATACGGGTACTACTGCAAACTCTTAAAAGCACCATGAAAATACATGACCTAACTGTATGCTTGCAAAATGTTTCACACGTTGTAAGTGCAGAGACAGCAGGCCCAGCTGTAAGCACCGATTACTGTGCATTGCTGAAGAAAAATGTTGTACGATAGCAGATTCATCCTCCTTTATCAGGGTAGAAGGAGATAAACTGATCAGGTCCACCTGTAATACTCACAGAGCATCTTCCAGCTACCAAAAGTGAATATTTTGGAACTGTGAGATGGATGAGACATAAGGATACTCAAAGGAGATTAAAAAAACAAAGCAAACTTTTTTGCCAGTGTAGGGAGAATCAGCATTCCTTGATGCTCAGAACATAACAAATAAAGATTTCGCTGATCATTGATAAAAATAATGAAGCTCAGTAAGAAATTGTAAAAATAAAACTGTAGAAACAAGGAAAAGGTAAACAACAAAGTAATGAAGTGCAAGACAGGCAAAAATGAGAAAAGGCCAGGTTTGCTATGTATTATACATGTCAAATAGTCCTTATTATCCACCCTTCTCCTTCCCATCTCTAGAAGGCAGCTCGTGCAGTATAAAGTTACATCAGCAGATGTAGGAAAATCCAAACACAGACTGGTTATTTTTCTGTACAGACCTAAATTCACAGAGAGACCATCCAGGATTGTAAACAAACATTCCTTCACTGCAGATAATAAGAAAAAACTCAAAGTACTGTGTGCCTGTGAAAGAAGGAGTTGATTCAGCGATTGATTAAGAGGTGCATATGTGTAAAGATTTACTTAATAGCATATTCCATGTCCTTTAAATAATAAACTTTGAATATTTTCTTAATCAGGCAAGTATTTCCCTCCAGTTTATAAAAAAACCAAAGTTTTATTTCTTTCTTTTCTACTTCTTTCCTTTTTTTGAGGTGAAAGCTCTTGCAATTAATTGTTACAAATATTTAAAACCAACGACAAGCCACTCATCAGAGAGTCACAATTACATTCAGATAAAGACTAACATAACAAAAAGAAACGTTCTAAGGGACTTTGATAGACTTTGGAAAGCCAATCCAACCAGCAGAAAAACTCTTACAGATCTGCAAAGAAGTCATTAGTTACGTGAAAGCGAATTATTCATTACTAAGTTGTTTGCTCCCCTCCTCTCCTTTTCTGAAAGTCAATACATCATATTTCACTCAAGAAGCCATTCTCTTTTCCTCTAATTTTTCCTATGTCTCTAATAATTAATTCATTTTGCTTACACTGCAGTAGCCTCAAAATCATGGTTTCAGTTTCTCTGCAATAGAACTCTGCCAAAGGCAATATGCCATGCCGTAACCTCAATTACAACTTACACAGGAGAAGGCTCCACTTATTTTCTGCTGGAGTCACTCTTTTGTCTTAAACAAAATTCTCTATAGGTTATTGGGTGCCAAAGATGTATGGTAAAAAAGCATATCAGATAATACAAAAATAATTCATTTCAGAGACAAGATAAAGATCCTTGTCAGAAAACTGAGATTATAGAAGTACATCAGTATTAGTTATCCTGTCGGATGCTTTCACAACTACAAAATACAATATTTACAAAATATTTGTAATTTAGCCTGTGACAAGAGAGTAAAAATAGTATGTGTAATAGAAAACATTATTTCCAAAACATATGATTCTCCTACAAGAACCACTGACAACTTTGTGTCAAAGGGTTTATTCATAAGATAAACTTCAAAAAATACCTAATATAGTAAAGACCAATTCTGAATTCCATTTCAGCATTTAAAGAGGAGTGCATTTAAAAAAACAATATCTCCAATTACTCCGCCACTGCCTACTCTTGCAAGCCCCTCAAAAGCATTTCAAGGGATACTATGTTCTTTCACTTCTTGACACAAAAAAGTGTGTAACTGGGTGGTCTACTGCATCCTTTGCTCCTCTTCCAAGGCTGTTTACAGTTATCAACATTGAATTGCATGTTGCAGGCTATGGGTGATCCTCGCGGAGCCACTACTCCCCCAGTAAGCCTTTGTGGGGCTGCAAAAGCACAACGCTGTGATCTACCTCACCAACAGAAATCCCCAGCACTGGCTTTAACAATCCCCAATTCTCTCTCTCATTTGCCCAAGAAAGGTCCTCTTTGGCAGCCACACACAAATACTTTTGACAGACTTCATGCGTGTTGTTCCTTCATTTAGGCATCAGTCAAAAAGGTCACCTGCTCTCTCTGAAAGAGAAGGCAAGTTATTGGAGACTAGTGGCCAGTATAATTGAAGTAGGTAGAATTAGCTGTGCAGTTTTCAGTGACAAGCCTAAAAATCATGTATTGCCTCAACCCATTAAGCAGGGCAAAAAAAAAAATGTGGGTTCCCTGAATGAAGTCTTTTTAGAGATCTGACATTCCAAGAGAAGTTCAAAGACTTTCCACAAAGTGAAACATAAGATAGAAGACTTTGAAACGTGAATGAAGAAATGCTTTGTCTAATTAACCTCCAACCTTAAAAAAAGAAAAACTCTTCTGGCTTAAGATCACAGAAGCCAAAATATGTGAGAAAGGATCTTTCACTGGGGAATGGAAGAAATTTTAAAATCTTTTAAAGAGTCAAGAATGACTTGGTGTGAATTTTATTTATGAAATCACCAATGTAGCGACATGAAATTAATTTTTCTTCCCATGCAACGAGTAACAGTGAGCTAATCGTTTATCTTAATGAACAGTATTTATTCACCTGAAAAGACAGAATTCAATTTTGTTAGTTAAGTTAATGCAACTGCTATTGGACATGCATAGCAAGAAGTAATTAATGGATGTGACTATGACAGAAAAACCTCAAGTCTATTTTCCCTTCTACAATTAAACTGAACATTTATGAGAAGTTACATGTTTTTATTCACAAGCTGTGTGTAATTTTCTGTCAAAAGGAGTAAAAGAATCAAAATAGTGTAAGAAAAAGACTAACATTCAGTTATAAATAACACACACAAAAAAAAAAAAAACCAGCAGCAGCAAAGAAAAAAGAAAGCTGTTATAAGAAATTGCAGCAACTTTTAAAAAATGCACAATTGTTTAACAGGACTAATCACGCGTTTTAGTTTAGTGCAATGAAGTAAGAAAGCATATGATGAGGGTCAAACTGAAGGCAGAGTCTTCAACAACTGCTAAAATTTCACAAGTTTAGTCTTCTCTTTTAATTGCAATTGGGAATGGTCTAATGCTTTTCCCGAAGTGTCTTCTGTGCTCAGCATAAGTTTAGCATGTGTGGCATGTGCCTTTAATCACTCTGTTCAGAGTGCAGGAATAAAATAGTTGAGGCACTTGCAATTTTAAGAACAGAAGTGTTTAATATATGGAAAGTCATGCATTGGAAAAGAAATAGTGTAATCTGAAAATAAACTGAAAGAAAAACTGGCAGATGACAAAGACAATAGCAGAATCTTGCCAAATATTTTTCACAGCAGGGCTTTTACAAACAAGAGGGTGGCCCTGTTCACTAATGCATCTTACTGTAATGGAGATGAAAAAAATAAATGGAGAACTGAATTACTGTATGACTGGAAATAACTGAAGCCAAAGGGGAAAAGGATAGAGCCGTTTGGGATAATGTTAAAGACAAGAGCAATTCTTCTTCCTTTTGTTTTATCAAAATCTGGTTCTCTTGTCAGAATTAGTGAAACCAAGTGACAGCAGTAACTGATGCTGTCAACAACCTCAAGCTAACTTCAAAAATCACAGTCTGGGAATGAACAACACAGCTACACAGTTGGCCAGAATACATAATGCCTTGGGCATAACACTGGTATTTGGTCTGTTACCTATCCATCAGCCTCATCGTGCCCTATGACCCCTTACAGATTGATGCACATAAAATATCTTTAACCAGAAATATCAAAAGGATACTTGTATTTCATTCAGCTTAGAATATAGCTTTGTGAGCAGCAACATCAGTGGTGACTCTGACCTGGTTTAGGCTCAAAAAAATCAAAGGACACACTCCTCTTAGCCTCCTCTTGGTAATTTGCCTTAGATAAACTCTATATATACATACGTATAGTTTTAATCAATGCATTATCATCCAATCCTGCATATGCATTCTAATCTGAAGCCACAATGTTAATTCATTCCAAATTGAGTTCTAGGCCACTTAAAATAATAGAGAAACAAATATAGGAAATTCAGTTCGGAAGCTGAACTGAGGCTACCAAGACTATCTTGATGTTTAGCACAGTATTAAAAATCCCATTAAAAAGTGCTACTTTGGACCAAAAAACTTAAATTTCATGCATCAGTTCAACCATTCACATCCGCACTGAATCTGTCTCATGTGGCTAATAACTCAGTTCATATTGGCCGTCAGAAGCCCAATCTGCTTTTACAAGCCTAAAACTAAAGAAAAAATAAACCAAACAAACCACAACACAAAACACCATCGGCATATCATCTCTTTAAGCTCTCAGTTTGGACTATCCCCTTATTTTTGGCTTTTGACATGTCTAGCTTTCTCTCTCACAACTGTTATGTCGATATCTAGAATTGTTACCAAATGCAATGCAGATGTCAAAAAGTGAATCTAATCTTTCTTGTGTAGCATCCCCTCTGATTTTCTGATTTAATGTCACCTTACTTAGTTATGTTCCGCTCTATCAGTGAGTGACCTTTTCATACAACATATTATGGACTATGTTTATGATTTATATTTGTTTCTACTTTTCCAAAAGACTAACCAAGCATCAAAACTGAGGTTATAAGAAGCATTAATAATTAATACAAGAATTTATAAAACGTAAAACAGTTTAATGAGATTTCTGAACACAATTCCTTCATGCAGGCAAGATAAACATATTACTGTCTATTTAAAGAACCATGTGTGTACGCTGGAGAAAGCTATATATTTTGGGTTTAAAGCTTTCAAGTATTTTTCAAGTGTTTTTAAACAGTCTGGAATTATTTAGTTGCCAGTGTATCACTGATATGATACTACACTGAAGTTTTCCTATATCTGTCTCCATGTTCTACCTTCCATATACCCAAGTGCCAGGGAGAGTAAGTGCTCTTCTCCTGGAGTACATGAAAGGATAATAGTGCGTACAAAGAGAAAGTTAGGCAATTAAGTGGTACAATCTCTATGACCTTTGCTCATCTAAGAAGAATTTGACCTGATGGTACCGAAGTGGTCATTTAATGGAACGTGGCTCTCCACTAGTAGTTTAAGCAAGTTCATTTCCATTGGCCTCTGTATTTGCATTTAATCTTTTATTTAGTCACAGAACACTGAGGTCACCTTTTTAGAAACCACCTATGGAAATAGGGGAGCAAGTCTTACATTTCCCCGATTCCTGCAGAATGGTACAAGATAATGGCAAGTGGAGACTATTTCTTCCATTAACCCTTTGACCCTTCTAGTTAATGGCCTTTTGGTTCATAGAGATACAACAAACAGAGCTCCCTCTAAGAAGCTAAGCTGTAGGTTACTTAAACAAGTAAAGGCTCCACAGTTACTTGAAAAACAACCTAGGTCATCCTATATGTTGAACACAGACCGTACTTAACTGCCATGTCAGAGGTTCACAAGTTGGCCCATTGGTTTAGTCATTTCATGCAAGAGATCATTCCGTAAAAAAGGCATACACCAAAACATTTTAGGTTTTTATGTCACAAAGCAGAAATAGATCAACAAAACTTTCAACCTCCTTCAAACAGCGGTTAAAAAATGGTGGTAGCCCCTTTTCACTCAAAAAGAATGCATGGTTAAATACCTGCAGAATACTTTTCAAAGCTATGGACATCCTTGTGATAAACACTTACAGAAAGTCAAATTAATACCAAGTCTTAATGAGGTGAAAGAAGCAATTAATTTCACTGATTTCATGCATTCTCATTACTGTTTTACAATGCACTGAATGGGAAACCTTTCACACAATGAAAATACCTTAAACCATGATGAACAGCATCACTGGAAGAGGAAGGTGTTCCCAAGACTAGTAATATTTTTCATCATTTGGTGTTGAATACTAGGTTAAGGTATGCCAACGTTTCTGCTGCCACGTTCCCTAAAATATAACTGATGTCACTAAGACAATGCCTGAGTACAAGAACATGGCTGCAAGTGTCATCTTGCTTATTTTGTACAGGAATTATGAAGTGCTGGGTGCCCTTGGGATTTCATAAAACCAGAAACTGACACTCCTATGGTCTGGAATTTATTTTTTATTTAAAAAAGGAAAAAAAGAAAAGTATCTGTTCCCAATTTTAACAAGATCTGTGGTAGTCTGTAACATTATGGCTTCTATAATGATTTAAAACAGAGTATTGTTATTCGTTTGATAAACAAAGCTATGCAAACCCATTAGACAAACATACAGGCGCAGAGTGCCAAAGCAGCCAGAGTGGGCTGCAAGAAGATGACTGTAGCAGAGATGTAGAGATGGCTCATTCCACCACCTGAGAAAGGATAGAGACCTTTCAAGTGTCAGTTTTAAGGGATACAGAAGCACAGGAAAGACAAGGTACAGATACTCCTATTCTTATACCCTTATACCTCCCCACCTTCCTACTCTTTTCCAGCTCTTCTCATAGCATCACTAAATGATTTGGTTTTTTCCATACATGAACGATGTGTAGAATCTGTGGTCATAGATATGCCCAGCTTTGCTGGCCTGCCTCGCACATCTGTTCCACCTGCATCACCTTTGGAGGCATCAGAATGTGGCGCATGGACCTATTCCCACAGTCTTCCAACCTTCAGCTCACCTCATGGGAATGGGAAGGTGCCATGGAAGACAAAGCTGAGAAAACCAACACAGAATTCCTAATTTAAATGTTTTTCTGTGGCATGCAAGGAAGTGCATTTCACTCCCAATAATCCCCATTAAAAAAAAACCAGTAAAGTAAGATGGATATCAGATCCAAATTTCACAACTCAGTAAGACTTTCATGGGCTTTGGATCAGTTTCTACATGAGGACAAGAAACAGATGTAGAGGCCTGTTATTATGCCCAAGAACGAATCAAGGCAGAATATCTAAGTGGACAAAACACACATTAAAGCTTAGTTTTATTTTCAACGTTAAAGTTGATGACAGTGTTTATGTACAAGTTCATTTATATTTAAATTTGCACAGAAAGGGTTATTATTTGTCAACATTCCCATGGTGATTTTCGAAATAGCATCAGGGCTGTGATTAGTTGCACACTCTGAAATGATCGTCCTTAGGACTGACTTTTAAACAGTCAGGCATACTGCACGTGAAGTCACACTGTAGTCACAACTCACTTTTTCAGTGAAAAATTTCTTTGCTAACAGATTAGGATATTTTGCCATTCCCTATTCTTCCATTGTCATGAGGACGACTACATTTCACTGTCTGTAAATACACTTGTACAGCTGAGACCGGTGGTATAAGGCAAACTCCGAGGGGGAATCCCTTTCTTTAGGCCAGACAGCTGTTAGGATTATTTCTGTCAGACACAATGCTATCTTAACCACTCAAGTGCTACTGAAACTTTATTCCATTATCATTTTCTCAATGAAAAGCACTTGTGAGACATCACCTCCCATGTTTTAGAATCAGATCAATTTTCTCTTATGGATTCCAGTTGTTTCAGGATCAGAATGCTCCCCAGAGCTATGCAGATCAAACACCGTACTTAAACTGAAGAAGATGAGGCAGCCTAGCAGATGATTCACTTTACCCAGAAACATGGCTTGTTTTTATTCTTTTGTTTTGCTTTGCAATTGGCACTCGTAAAAATTCTGAGAAGGCTACAGCTAGGTATTGTTTTAAAAAAAATAATAATTTAGAAAACAAACCACTTATAAAGAAGTAGACCTTTAGGAGACTGCAAATTCCTCCTAGAGCCAAGAGAAAAGCAGACTGCCTGAGGCAATATGTCATCTTCTTAGTTAACACACTGTTCTTTTTCCCCACCCTTTTAAGTGAACTGTTGGAAACGTTTTAGATCTTGTCTAGAGATAAAAAGTTAATTTTACATGGTGCATCAAAGGCGCAGCATAAACTCATAAATGAAATAATATTTTTCCAGTAAGCCTTCTGCTGGCAATACAGAAGCCTGACTTTGCAATGTTGCAGAACCTTCCTATAACAACAAGTTTCTACATACAAAGATTTCACTTACTTGTCTATCAGCAGAATTCAATAAAACGAGTTCAGATTTTTTAAGTGAAATTCATAACTGTTTAATATCAAACGCTGTCTTCCTCTGCTAAGAAGGCATTTAAAGTTTCAAAACTATCAAAATCATCTCCCATGAGTACAGCACAGATTTTCCTCTCGCACTGAGAACAAAACAGACACAAAACCAAAATGAACTATTAAGTAATAGCCATTGTCTTAATTATTTAGTTATTATTTAATTATACACATAAATTAGTTGTTACAGTTATTTTTTCCTTGCTTCAGTAGATTGTTTTTAATTCTTTGCTTTTCCTTGCACAGACAAGATGAATGCATCTTTTCTGGCAATTCCTGCATGCATTACCGATTTATTTTGATTGAAATTATACTTTTGGGTAACCCATGAAGCTCCAGAAGATGAAGAACAGCTCTATGTATGTGGCTCCTGTTTTACACCAATAAGAGCTACCAGTTACTGTGCACTGCCTGAGCCATTCTTGTCAAGAGACTCATTTATCAACTGAAGAGAAAAACCATGAAAAGAAAGTCCAAAACAACCTCTGATGATGTATTTGCTCTATGATAAGAATAAATGTTAACATGACCACAAAAACTGAAATACAAATGCTTAATATGTCAGCATAAGTATCTGATGCAGACCAGGTAACCCATGTGTTTTGAGATACAGGTGTCCTAAACTAATGACTTCATGCCCCAAAGATAGCTGCACAGAAAGCCTGTTTATCTGAGTGGTTCTTCAGTGTGACATGAAAACCTCCCCCTACAACAAGAGTGCTCTGGCAGATTACCAAATGATTCTTTCATACCCAGATAAACAGTTTTAATCCTTAGAGGCTATCCTAGCCAATCCTCTGCCAAATGTGATGAATGCAATTAAAGTCTTACCCTACAGTACTAATGTGATAAGCTCTCATTGTGAGAAAAAGCCAGCTGAATACATGTAGTAATAAATATCTTCATCTGCACGTATTAAAAACTGAGGCAAACAACCTTCCCAAACAACAGTAAGGATTTCTGCTCTCTTGGTTTTTTTTATATACAAAAACAAAACCAGAGGAATACACTATAAATACAAAATTGTGCAAGGAAGAGCACACAAACTAAATTGTATTAGTTATTATAAGTACAGAGCAATATGAGAGGGCTTGGTGATGAACTCACCAGTATGACATAATACCAGAAAACCGAGCATAGAAAACATCATGACAGTAGTACTTAAGTATTTCCCGTATGCCTGAACAATTTGTGCATTAACAGTCTATTGCCTCATCGCTTTCCCACAAAAAAATCTGAACTGATAACTTTTCTGACAAAAACCTGCCATTTTTTATCCAGTCTCACAGTGCCCAGAATAGCGGTATAAGCAAAAAGAAAGCATCCCGCTTGTAACACAGGGGTGTCCAAGAAGGGTTGCATTTTGCAGCCCATCTGCCAATGAAGACACACAGAACCTACGCTGGTAACTGCAGCTTCACGCAGGCATCACAGGACATATGAAAGGACACATATAGAGGAAGCCTGGTGCACATGGGGCCATGAAGAACATGGTCTTTCCTTTTTTGGTGGAAACCCTGTTAATGAACCCCTCGTCCTAAGGCTAGGAAGCAGGTCATGTGCCACAGAAGAGGTTGCAGCTGTGGGGCTGAGCAGGCAGGAGAGATTTATTGGCATCTGCAGTAAACTCAGAGCTAGGCTGGGAAACAGATTGGCTAAGGTTTCAGTTGAGCCCCAACTCTGCTCCCCTTGCCCCAAGCACTGTACGAGACAATAAAGAAGGAACATCACAGCATGATCAGTGTGGCCAATACACAGATATATATGCAGGAGTCTACTTCCTCATAGGTACATAGGAATAGTAGATTTTACCCATCTCTCTCTTTTCTTTGTCTCTGTCTTATGCTCATCTTTACAGCACAAAATGGTAGCAACTGAGATAAGACCTTCTTTCAAAAGGTATTTTAGACATGGTGTTTTTCCTAATATGTATTTTCTTTTTTTAGAGTTGATACAGGTTGATAATATAGATAGATATAAAGTAGCTATAAATACAATTATGCAACCAAAGGATGGCAATCTGACAAGAAAACTCTGAATCAGGCTGCAAAGAAAATAAATACCTTGTCAAAAATATGGAAATACTCTGTCATTAACAAAGTCTGAAGCAAACGCTTTACACAAAACACCACCAAGTCAGTTATTTGACAATAACTGGTTCTACTTTAAAAGCATCTCAAATTCACATTTAATTACGCCTAATGCATCATTTTATTCTCCTAACATAATTGGTTAGCATAAGCACACAAAGTGCTGACAGTGACCTTTCGGTCTCAAATATGCTATTCACAGCTATTTAATTAATCCCTTACGTGTAGCAGGACGTACAGCCTAATGTCCTACAGAAGGGCACTGAATTGGCCTTATTGTCACCATATGAGATGGCATTCATCTCCAAATGCCAAAGCACAACATAAGGAATGCAGAATAAGAATAGAAAGTATTTAAAAGAACAAGAGGAGAAGAAACTCTTGAATAGCTTGCTCATTTATTATCATTTACAGATCAACTTTTTCAATGAAAAATATCCAAGAGATTGTTTTCCCACTTGTGCAGTCCAAGTCTTTAAGTGCAGTGACTGCTTTTGCACTTTAAAAGAATGTTTCTTCACTAACCAGCAATTAAGAGTCCAAGGTCAATCAAGGCAAAATTCATCTTCTCCGGTTTTGTAATTTTCCCTCTTATCAAACTGTATGTATGCATAAAGCACAGACTGCGATGACTGTCATAAAACAGCTTGAAAGTTTCAGAAGCAAAGAGAGAGTGAACTGTATTTAGCTGCTCAAGTTTAAGAAATTCTGCTTCTCTCTTTTCTGATCCATAAGCCTGTCAAAAAGTAAGAGATTTTCAGTTTCGAGATTTATTTAAAAAAAAAAAAAAATTGGTCTGAATAAAAGTACATTAAAAATGTATTTTAAATAGTTACAAGCATAATTTGAAGAAAATTTAAAAATAAAACCAAATAACAAAAAACCTGTAAGTTTCTAAATATATAGAATTAGCTTAAGGTTAGCAATACTACATTTAAGACAAAATTGCATTTATTGTATTTAGATGCCTGGTTATTTTGCTTCAAAAGCACAATCTCTAAACAACAGATAAAAGTGCTAACCCTTCTCTACCCACTACACCTTCTGCAGCCTGTCCTCCTAGGGCACGCTTTAAAATTCTCACCACATCTTACATACTGAACTGTCAACTTCTAACTTCATCAACAAAAATAACTTAAAAACACGTTACATATTTCTTAATTATACAGCCATTTACAAATCTCTGTAGACAAATCAACAGTTATGCTAATTCTTATTGAAAAGAGGGACTGTTCCTGTTTCTCATTTTGCCCTGTGAAGTCTTAAGCAACCTTCCTTCCACGAAGCATTAGGTAAACACAATTAAAAAGAAATAATTCAAATGTCTCTTTTACACTGGAGATTTAAAGTACCTCAGAAAACACCATGATTTATGAAAATGTAATTGTATAACCTTTAAACAGTTCTACTGAAGTACTTTTACCAAATACAGTTCCCCAGATCTCTTTCTACTTCAATAGTTATTAACAACAGCATGTGCTTCTCATACACACAGATGAAGCCATTAAAACAAATGTACTCTGTGCAAAATCAATTTTTATTGATTGTTTTGAAAAGCAAATATTCTCTTATGTTTATACAACATTCTTATTTGTATTAAAAAGAAAAGAAACAACCTTCATTTCTCACACCAAGAATCCATGCTCCAATTATAATTTCCTGAATTTGTTCGCCTGGTCTGTACATAAAGAAAGCTAATGGTAGGAGGAAGGGGGAGTGCTGGGGTTTTTTTAGGTTCAGGGTTGTTTGCCTTTTTTTTAAGAGATATAGACACTCAGGATAATCCTAGTAAGTCAAAAACATACCTACATACCTGTTTCGGCCCATCAAGGAAAAGGATGCAAATTTAGTCTGCAGTCTCTTCAGGCCCCAAAGTCTCTTTTTAGCTTAGAAGGACCTATTAAATCTACCCCTCTGAAGTTTACATTGAATGTCACAAGTATGATACTTACTACACCATCAGACTTCCGGTGAAGAAATCAATAGGAAAACACTTTATGTTATCTCTTTGTTTAGTGAAAAATTATGGGATAAATAATTAAGGACAGGTCAGAAGAACTTTATCCCTTTGCACATGCACAGTACAAATTAAGACTACTAACACCAGCTTACATAGATTTGAAGAGTACAGAAATAAATAGTTCTTGGCACTTCTTGTCCCTGTGCACTTGCCTGGCATGGTCCCTACATAGTCTTTTGCTGTTCTTCTGCAAAACAGCTGCTGCTGTTTCCAACCCATTTCACTGGGGTATAAATCTAAATTCAGAACTGTGCTATTCAGAGGGCATATTCTGTTCCTAAAATGAAAGGACACTCTGGAAACCCCAAAAAGTTCTTTCAAAAAGCAGTATGAAAAATGGTGGGACACTGAAAAAGTACTAGGCCATTGCTTTAATGGCAGAAGGAAGGATTACAAAGCAGCAGGCTTGCTAAGACAACTGATATGTCATGTGTTCACTTAGTACTGTGTGCTGTGGGGAAGCATGATGATATGCTTTGTGAAGAACAACTTGAAATACACTGTCTCGTTAAAACACAGGACTACACTGCACACTGCACTAAGCCTCACATGATTATAATAATAATAAATATTTCAAGCAGCTCACGCGCATTTGCACACTCTGTGCCAGAGGAATCTTCCTGGAACTTTTTGATAGCTGCCTTTCAGATTTGACAGTTCATACTCTATTAATCAACACTGTAAATCCCAACAGTCCCTCATCACCCCCTGAAGGCCTTAAGAGTGATTTTTTAGTACTTTATCAGACGTGACTGCAGAAACTCAAGTCAGAAAAGGAGAAGCAGCAGAGGCGTGTCACTGAGAATTACAATCTGCTTCACATTATAAAATTAAGATTCTGTTTCGAGCAGCTAAGCTTCTGCAACAACCTTTTCTCTTCTGAATCAATTACCTTTAACTTTTTTCTTCATCAAATTCCATGCTAATGCTAGCCTTCAGTTTGGGCCACCTTTACCTTTAAAGGGTCATGACAGCTGGTGAGCAAGAGTATGCAAAAGGCCAGTGGACAGCACTCAGGATGGCTAGGGAGAAGAATATATAGTATAGCTCTTGACAAACTGAATAGCTCTTCGAAGCCTGCCATTCCCTGCTTACACATCCTTTTAGTGCTAGCCTTTCTGCTCCATCCTGGATTTTAACACTGATTAAAGCCCCTTCTCAAAGGCTATGGATATTGATTCTAGATCAGTTTTCTATTCCCAAATAGCCCTATAATCTCTATTTACTTTCCCAAATTAAAACTAGCATGCTTTCCTCAGAGTTGCTATGCTTTCATTGTTTCCAATGGAAATTGCAAGTGCCCATCTTCTCTAGACTCTGGCTGTACAGCGTGAAAGGCCTGGCTTGTGTCTCTCTGAAAATGCTACAAAAAGAAGCCCACATTAGAGACAAAAGCAGTCCTTTGTTCGGTCCACCAGATCACACAGCTTCATGTTATCAAGTCTCCTCTCACTGCTAAAGAGATTATACTGGTGTTTTCCAAGAAAAATTGCTCAGTTCCAGACTGTCGAGTTGTAAGAAACTTGAAGCAACTCCTGCTGGCCAGCAGGGAAGTAGGAAAAGCAGAGCAGGTATCCTGCATCGCTGAGAGGTGGCTGCCAACAACTGGTTCCTTCAAGAAATTGAACTCTGACCACCAACAAACATCCTGCATTTATTTCTTACACCAAATGCTAGCAAACTAATGAAAGGATGAATATTCCCCTCCTTTTTTTAAGTTTAAAATATGTGAGCATAGGTAACAGATGCTCTTTGATATTTCCCGTGTTGTCTCAATTAGTGGGCCAGAAATCCTGTGTTTTAGAATCACACTGAATTCTCCCTCTACTAGACTTGCAATCTGGCACACAGCAGGCACCAAAGAAAATGACTAGTGCAGATAGGTATGCAGCAGAGATCAGAAGTGTGGATACAGTATACCTGTCCCTTCAAGCAGTGTGTGTTTTCAATATCCAGGCATTCAAATCTCACATCCATCACGTTCAGTGCAAGACTGAATACTCGCTTTTTCCTGCAACATCTTCAGTGTACAGAGAACCTATATCCACATCCATCACGTTCAGTGAAGTAAGAGTCTATCTGCAAATGTTGAGCTTCAATGTTCCTGCAGTGATCTGAATTACAATATGCTGCAGGTGAACATGTTAAATTTCTGAATTGGTAGACATGAAAAAAGTTCTGGCAGAGTCATTAATAAATGTGGCTAATGTGGAAAAAGACTCATTTCAGAATGTAGCTGGGCACCATTAATGGTGATAGAAAAAGCTCTTTTTCAGCTAGCAAATATAATAATTATAGCAGATATCAGTGTGTGTAACAGAGATAAAGATGGAGTATCTGTATTTATTACTATAACATGTAAAATGCTGATATCCACAGTGTAAATTACCCAGGGCAATGCTGCTTCTAAACCTATTAAGGCAACATAATGCACTTTCAAATTCATTTATTGTGTCCATATTGAACGCTTTTGGGGTTTTTTTCACCCTACCAACAACCTATCAGTGATGCCAAGTACCACTGATGATGAAAACCTGGGTTTGGAGGATAAGTCTATATAATGTATAAAACAGTGAACACCTATCAGACTCTCGAAATATTGTTACTGTTTTCAGGCACTGCACATGAAAAAGAAGGAAGGCTTCACGTGAGGTATATTGTCAGTGTTGTCAGTGCACCCTTGCCATAAATTATGCAAACACAAATCAGTAAACAAGAAAAATGGAACTCCAGGTAAAGACTAATTCAATTCACAAGTCATGATAATGCCCATAAGCCATCTGGATACGTGACTACCTTTTAACTGCAACCTTGAAGAAAAGATTCTCTTTCCTGGAAATGAACAGAATTAATGGTTGAATACTGATTAGTTAGGTAAAGGCACCATGGTCCCTCAGCAACATACTGGTTTGTTTTCTTTTTAATCTCTCCTGCTATACTGTTGGGAAATAGAGTATCTACCAGTTTTGATGTTTGAAATTAGCTTTCAGGTGAAAGTAAAAACTCCTAATGTAAAGAGCATTATAAACAAATGAATCTACAAAGATGAGACTCAAAATAATCTTTGCACAATGGGTAAAGGGCTAACAGAGACCCTCAGAGAAAAGAAATCCCATCTTTGCTGCTATAACCACAGCACGTGCTACACTTAAACTGAAGTCAGAGAGAAAGGGTAATATGAATTGACTAAGAAGTTGGAAAAATCTCTATTATAGCCAAAAAAAACCCCAAACAACACAACCAAAAAACCAACCAGCCAAAGCCCAAACTCAAAACTGAGTAACAAGAGAGATGATTCAGAGATTATTTCAGTTTCAATCTGCATGCCTCAGAATCCTTCCCAGCTGGGTCCCCCACAGAAGTAATATCATCTTTCCCTAAACCAGAGATTTCTGATAGAGCCATCCTGCTCCACACCTAACCCCTGAATAAACCTTGATGGCCTTCAGGAGGGATGGCACAGGTGCACTGCATTCCGCTGATTATTCCCAGCAAAAGAGTTGCTAATCATTCAAAGATAGGAACTGGCCTTGTCCCACTGACAGGCTCTGTCCACTCTCAATGCTTGAAGCTGAAGAAATTAGACCTTTTTTCTATAGCCTTGTCTGAGCCGTAAGCTAGTTGGTTAAATAAAACATACTGTCTATCACAGCAAAAATACCTGATGCAAGTCATTACATGCTTCTCTAACTGCTAGAGACAGAAAGGGGGGTGGGGGAAAGAAAATAGTAACAGTCCCTTTCCTTGGTGGCCTGAGAATTTGGTAAGTTCAAGCCTACTGATCCTGTGGAAAAGCACAGACACACCCAACTTTTACCGGGCTTAGCTTGAGAACCCTCTTATCCATGAAATAATGAAACTAAGACAGAACTGTACTGAAATTGTATCAAATGGAGTGTGGAATGACTATTATATAAGAACAATTTTCTTGTAATATCAAATCTTACTTATTTTTATGAGACTCTAAATAATTTCTTCCTAGACTTTCTTTGTGGCTTTTCAGCACTGCATAAATGAATATCAAACAGCTATTTAAGGTCTTTCCCATTCCTTTTCTAGTTGCCTCTTGGCAACTAGACTTATTTAATAGGAGAATACTGGATATTTATATCTGATACGGTATTTCTGTGATACGAAAATAACTGAAAGCCACCCAACTAACAAGAAAATAGGGTGTGAAAACACACACACACCTAAAACAACCTCTTCTAGACTTTCATACAAGTTTTTCTCATTAAGTTTTTATGTTTGGAAGAAGCATTATTAAATATTGTGTTTTAGTCCACAAACTGCTCAATAAAAACACCCTTTTTATATTTTCTGAATTCCCACTGCTGCCAATTTGTTTAGTGTTCCTATTATCCAAGATGTTCTTTATATTGTGTGGTCTAAAGTCACTTCCATATTTTTTTCATGCACTACCAAGATTTTTCTGTTGTTGGTAGTGGTGCTTTTTTTAAAGTATGCACCTGTCACAGGCTAGCATTAAAATATCACCTGGAAACCAGCAATAGAAATTGATTACTTAATATCTGCTTCAGCAACTAATTATGCAGATAATATTTTTCATGGGCCTCTGGAACCCTTGGCCAGTCCCATTTGTTTGTTAGTGGTTTATTATTACAAAGCCGACATTTCTGTCACGAGGAACAAAAGTTATCTAGCCTTCAAAGAAAAAAGAAGGAACATCCTTTCCACGTTAGGTCTTCAAACTGGAGAAGGAGGATTTCAAGTTTTTCTCCAATTTATAACTATGCAATTTGTAACTTGCATTTATGAGATAACATGTTTGGTCACACAAGTTATGCTGTCCACTGCACTCATCTACTGGGTCTAGTTTTTGTTCAGTGGTGCAATATTTCACTAAATTTTTCTTCAGTCTCTGTGGCAATTTGGTATTTATTTTAATATATCGGAGGCTGCAATTTGACAGATTCATGCTTCTATGTTTTTGTTTGTCAAAAACAGTTAAGGTTTCCATCTAGTGTTTGTTAAAGACACTCAGTGTCATGACTGACAAATCTAAGACTGCAGGTAGCCTGAAAAAATTTGAACATTTTCCATCAAAAAGGTTTTGCCATCTCTTCCTTCATGCCTTGGTCCTCTCAACCTTAAGCCTTCCCCCCTCCCTCCTTCTGACCTTAACTGATTCCTCTCAGCCACTACTATACCACTACATACCCAAACTGTTGGAATTATTTTTTTTTATAAACTCCAAAATTAACTGTATTCTGCTAATCTCTGAATGCACTGTAACCTTTTAAACTTTTCAGTATTTTCAGTTTTGAAGAAGAGGCTTATAAGGAAAATTGCTGGGCTCATTCAAAGCAGAAAAAGGAGTTTTTCTGTTCACTAGCAAAACGTTACATTCTTCCATAGACTCTACTACTTAACCTACCATTTTCATCAATATTGATTATTATAGTGATGCCTTTCCTTTTGGTATTTCTGTATCCATTCTCCTACATGTTTTCATGTTCTTCACTGAAAATGTAACATCTAACTAGTTTCTTCCCCTGCCTTTTGAGCAAATACTTCAGTGGATAACACAGACAGGTATGTCCTTAATGTTCATGTAGTCTCCTTTCCTCCATCACTTCCATATGTTTCCATCTGAACTCTACCACTGAAGCTGAATTTTTAATTTATATGATTACCTCTGCATTTAGGTGTCCCCTTCCCTCTCTTTTCTTCAGATTGCCTTCTTATTCTAATATATCTATTATATTAGATATATATCTAATAGAACTTCATATCTAGGTTTCTCTACCTACCCAACACACATTTCCTGGATTTCTGGTTCTCATTGCCTGGCTGTTTCACTTCCCACCCACTGCACAGGAGAGCTCTGCCCCTCATTTACACTCAGCAGCAATAAAAGTCAGGAGGTGCTCCTTATGCCCTCAAACAAACAACTTTTCTTCCATTGCTGGCAGAAAGCCACCTGTTTCCCAAAAATTCCTCCCCACTGCAAGCATAGCCACCGACAGTGTTCAGTCACTTCGGCTTCCTTAGTTCAATTTCACCTGCACACTCAAAAGAGAAAGCAATCAATGAAGGGCACAACTGAGAAAACACCATGCAGAAAATCATTATTCCAGGACCAATGGAGTTTGTCTTGCCAAAATATGAGTGCATGAGTATTTCTTAGAAGTCACTAGTTGTAAGAATTAAAATATTTATTTGAGGGACTAAGACAAGTAAACCTCAGAGGCTTAACACCCAGATTCAGCAACTCAAAACTTCACCTCAATTTCACTTCAAAATGTTGTATTACCACTTCTTTGTTTTGGTTTTTTTAAAAATGTCATTTTTCCTTTCTTCCTTGAAGTGTTCATGGCATATGTAAAACATGTTACATTCACAACCTTATTCTTTATTCTATTTAGAAGAGATACAAATCTAAACAGAAATGTTATTATGTGGATATTAAAATACAGATTACTGGATCAGATATGAAGATCTCATGAAGAAAGATCCTACTTGCATGAGAAAGCAAATAAATGCTGGTTCCTTATAATACAGAAGGAAATTCCAACATTTTCTGCAATAAAAAACACCTAATGATCCAGCACATAAGTATAATTTGTACAATGAATAATAAGTGAGCCTCAACAGTATACATGCTTTGGAATTTGAAATGTTTCCTTCACAGGTACTACTCTGCATAGATGTGAATGTAATTTGAATTTTAAGTTCAAGGAGGATGTCAAGGCGCATTAATTCCAAAAACACCTGTAAGTACCTTACGTAACACACAGTAAAATAGTGCAAATGCAGAAAAATCCAATTCTTTACAAAATCTTTAAGCCTATAACTACTTAATTTCTAGGACAGAAATTAATAAAAAGGAGAAGCTTGAAAACTAGGAAGGTCACATCATAGGATACAGCAGCATAATTGGTGTGAAGACAGTGTGCCATGTTTGAACATTAAAAGTGTGAAAACATTTATCTCTTCTTAGATGTCAAACAGCTTTTAAAATTATGTACAATTAGACCTAATAAACATCACACTTCTTTTTCAAGCTACTGCACTTTGACTGTAGGCTACACATATTCTAATGCTAGCAGTCTTGAAGCGACATTTTATAATGTCATTGCATAGAGAGACAAAATCATTATGAACTAACATCTCTGAAAGTACAGAGAGTTGGAAGATACTCTTAACTGTAGATGCCATATTAATAAATCTCTTTAATCTGAAATACAGACAGACAGTCATCCTCGAATAGAATTCTACTTTCATTTACATACTGTTGGTGCACTGTACTCTGCCATGTATACCGAGTTTATATCGGACCTCCAATAGATAGAGTTACCCACACTCTTAACTGAAAGGTGTGGTATGTGCATGTCTGGTTAGAGCAGTTTTTTCACTAGACAACTCACTCTGTTTTATTCACAAGACACTAATACATCGGATATATACTACAGACAGTACTTGTCTCCTGCAAGGAAACTTTTTTTCTCTCTCTTCCATTTCTGAAGAACATTTGGATCAGTTAAATTAGACACACACACATGCACACACTCAAATCATTCCTATTAACTTAAAATTAACAGAGCAAAGAATGTATTTTGTGTCAATGTTTAAAATCAATTCACTTTCTTAAGATTTTTTTGAGATCATAATTAATGATATATCACGGATTTGAAGAAATCAAACAAAAAAACCTACACTGAGTGCGTTTAGGGGTACTCTTCCATGTGTAACAAGTGAAGGAGCAGATGGTCAACAGATAAGTCCAGCTCTCCAAATCCTTTCAAGAAGCAAGCGTGATTCACATGAGGTTGTGATCTGACCCCTTTTGTAGCTAAGTCAGTTCAAAGAATACTATAACAAGCAGCCAAGGTGTGGGAATTATGAGAAGAGACACCATGGAAATGGAAAGATTAAGATAAAACTCCTGATAGTAACAGCTGAAATTGATACCTCTTGAGCTTTGTCTGAGTGAGTTGTTACTGCCCCATGCCAGTGTGTATGGATGCTCCACTGAAGTGGGTTCTATGGGGACAGGCTTTCTGAGGACAAGCGCTACTATTGCGCACTTGCTGCTTTCTGACCAATTAAGGAGAGGGTTGCATAAACAATATTTATAAATTACAATTTGCACAATGTTCCAAGTCAGCAAAGAGTTATTAAAATGTAGGTAGATTCAACCTGATCAGTGAAACAAATAACACACCTTGTTTTTAAAAGACCATAGCGTAGCAGTGCATGGTCCTAATTTGGTTAAAACCAAATACTCATAACAGTTCATAATGAACTTTAATGCTTCTTTGTAAGAAATATTGAAGCATTATATTCTTCTGCCAAAAATGATTTCACACTTTCAAATAGGTGAGAAAATAAGAACCACATTGCCAGTACAGTGAAGTTGTGAATTTTGTTTTCGACCAAAGCAGAGAAAAGGCCTTAAATCACAGGTACATTGTAAAAATAAAACACTGCAGATCTACAAAAACAACAAAAATTGAACTCATCAAGTTCTCCTGTGAAACCACAGAAGTACAAACACCCACTGTGTCTTTGATTTTATTGAACATTTGGTTTTTGAACTGAGCTGGGCAAAGCATTTCTGGAAAAATATCCTAATCAAAGAATCAGAAATTTCTCATTGGAAATTTCCTTTTTAAAAAATGGAGCACAATTCAAGGCATTCTGGTGGGAACAGCCACACCTTCTCCCCTCCTTCACGTTCCTCTAGGTATCAGAGACCCAGAAAAGGAAAGAAGCTGGAACACCAAGCCAGCTGTTACACAATCAAGCAAATCACACGTTATTGAAGCATAAAGTTAAGAGACACAGACTGCTCTGATCATAAGGATAACAGACAAATTAGCAGGTGCCCATTTATGCTGGAGGTAACATCTGTGGCATGGGAAAGAAGAGTTGTATCTGAGGAACTCATTTCTACTCCTGAAACAAAAATTATAGAGGTCATCTGTGAGCCTCCAAACACCACTTCCTCCAAGAACTCACTCTATGTAAGGACGCTGGTACATTGCAAAACAGAATGAAAGTATGTAGAGCACATTAGGTCCCAACTGCCAATTGCTGTGGCTTAGACTAACTTTGTAAAGTAAAGCTACCTCATTCTGAAAAGAAGATTATTATTGAGCAACATACTTAATGTACATTTGCTTTCTAGTTTATTTTTCTACTTCAAAAGAATTGCATTGCTTTACTATGGAAGGAAAATGAGTGTATATAAAAAAACCTACATCAGTCCAAATTTTATTTTAATATCCAGGTCTCAGCCAACACCACTGTTACATGACAGTAGCAAACCAGATGTTCTTTCTGGGCTTGGACATGCAAACACCACAGCAAATGGTCTCAGGTCGCTTCACATTGTTATACCTGGATCTGCCACGAGAAGTAGCTTTTGAATTAGAAAATATGCAACCAGGGGAGCACACATTTTATATTCTTTGGAGGCTCATTAGCACATTTCAACAATCTGCCTGGGAAAATAAGGCTTGCTACAGAGAATAACAGTCAAGCCAAGAATGGGAGACACTTCCACAATTCTGGCTTGCAAAACAAGATGGGAACGAACCATGTCATTCACATGCATGCCCAAACCTGTTTGTTCCCAGAGCTGAGACAGCAGCACTGCTCATAAACAGCTGTGAGCAGGGTAATGACATGCAAACACTGAGCATGTTAGGATTCTTTACAAAGCAAAGGAAATATTTACTGTATAGTACATACTGCCTTCATGTCCTAGGGTATCAGCCTCAGTAAAGCAGTAATCCCTGTGAAAAACTATTACAGAGAGTGAGATTTATGATATTTATGTTCATACATAGGGCTGATTAGTGAACAATCAAATTTATGGCAGTGCATCCAAATCATAGAAGATATGCTCTCTTTCAGAAATTCTTAAAGAACTCTGTTGGGAATTGGCAATTTCTGAATCTCTCAATCATTCTACTTTGAAACATTTAATAATAACCAAGAAGCTTTATGTTTTAATACAGAGGGTTCTTTAAGCAGAGGATGATAGGAAATCTTTTCTGAAGTCCTGCAACATTTTGTAAGACTCAGTGACTAACAATGCAGGACAGCATAATTGGGCATGATTTTTCACTGCTTCAAAAATATTTTCATGTTTTATCCTAAAGGAAAGAAATGAAGAAATCTTTTGTCTGTGCTTTACAGTAAGATTGCAATGATATATTCTGAATTGTGGTACTTGTGCTCTAGACTTTTACTCACGCTACAGCCCCAGAGAGGGGAGAAGTCCACACCAGAGAAGATCTCCTTGACTATAATATATGCAAACCATGATGTCGACACATATACACTATGTACCTCTTTAAACAAGGAGTTGCACCATATGATTACATAAACTACCATTTGGAAATTTAGTCCCCATTATGGCAGAACTTGTCCATATCTGCCAAGTAAGATAAAAGACTGGTTTTGAAAAGATTTTTTTTTTCCCATTTCAGTGAAGCAAGAAAGCAGAAATGACAGGGTTTCCCCACAGCCTGGATAAAACTTGCGTTATATTTTGCTGAGTTGAAGATAGGTGGCACAGAGTTTCCCTTTCTTTCAGAGATTCAAATGGGATTCTGTTGAGCTCCATTCCTTGCCCACAAGGCATGTTCAGAGAGAAGTCCAAGATGCTGTATGCTTGCACCAAATACTTTAGAGGCAGCAAAACAGAGGAGGTCTCATTAACCAAGTTAACTCAAAGTACCACCCACCAGACAGCCTTCCTAAAATTATTTTTATGCAAAATTCTTTTGTACAAGCAGATATGGTTGGTCACTGGAACAAGCTCCCCAGGGAAGTGGTCATGGCACCAAGCCTGTCAGAGTTCAAGGAGCATCTGGACAACGCTTTTAGTCATATGGCTTAGGTTTAGGTAGTCCTGCAAAGAGCAGGGAGTTGGAATTAGTGACCCTTATAGGTCCCATCCAACTTGAGATATTCTATGATGCTATGATTCTACATACACATTTCAAAAAATACCCTGCATCATGCCTTTTACTGAACATGCTCAGTAGTCTGAGTAACTCAGGGTTGGCATGGTTTTGTTGTCTTGACCATACGGAAGATTGTTATGTTTTAATCTAGGAAGACATGCAATTATAAAATTAACACAGGCAAATTGTGTTTTTTATAGAAGTTCATGCCTTTGATTACTTTAGACAGCCAAATAGATTACAAAGGCACCTGCTCAGCTACTCAATGGGTGTCTCAAAGAAAATGTGTGGGTAGTCTTCAAGGAAAAGAGTCCCAAGTGATATCTATTCAATTAGAAAGGATCTGACGCTGCACCTAAATTCCTCTGTATTGCTATCTGATGTAGGTGACATAAGGTGCATATAATTCCAGGGCCATCATCATTCAAATGCAGCGTAAAGCCTATTTGTGGAACACATCTCATTTGCCCTTTATCCCAAAAATACCACAAGAGGGCATGTCATAGGGCAAGACTGAAGTATTTTTTGTGCTTGGCAGAGCTGAAAGAAAAACTAGTAAGTCTTAAGATAATCATACCCAGTCATAAGTCATATGCAGCCTGCAACACCCTGGAGAAACATGATGACTATGACCCAGCCTGAAAATAGGTAACATGCATCTGAAGGGGCCAGAGTGGATCAGCACTGGGAAGGCAACAACCCTTTAGACGTGCTGGAAGAGACTAGTTCTGACTTATGAAGAGGACGTAATCCTTTGGACAAGACTGGTCCCAATACATGGAAAGAGTGATGCACAGTGGAGGCTGAGAAATAAAGGTGAAACCCACTGACCTCCCTCATCTCATGCTGAGCCAGCTTGACCTCAGGGATGAAAAGCCGTCATGGTTTGCAGCCAGCAGAGTCAACAATACAGCATCAGATATATGGTACTGTAGACCTGAGGCTTGACCAGTATGTTTGATTAATGCTTATTTTTTAGTTATGTGATTTGTTATGTGATAAATAGCATAGCAGTTAAGCATAAATAAATGCTTCTTTGTGGTTTCTGAAATTTGCCAAAATATTCCCACCACAGTAGTCCCCAATTTCCTAATCAAAATAGCTGTTACACTTCCTAAACCGTCCATATCTGAGCCACCCATTTGCATACTAGCTCTAACAAATCAAACACTTTTTTTGGATTATATCCAAACTTGAGCCCAACGTACCGTTTCAGAAATCCCAAATTCCTTGTTGCTGAAAAGAAATGAAAAGCAATTCATTTACTTTGCAGACAGGCAGGATCAGCTAACCATCTCTGGCAAACATGCTTGAATGTTGGATACTGACTCTATCTACAAACCTACTATCTCACTTAGGCAATCAGACAAACACATCCTCCAAGAACACAAACATACCTGCTAGTCTGGATTGTACTAAAGGACAAGCTTTCCAACTCTTGTATTCTCTTACAGCAACTATGTGCACAGATAAAGACTATGGATCAATGCCCATGGGATCTCATGAGTGCAAAGAATCCCTTTCATGTGGGAAGTTCACAAAACTGAAGCGAGCACAGAAGAGCTTTCTATTTAATGCATGAATTACACACCCAAGACACAGAGGTCATTACTGCAGATGGCTATGATTTCCAACTGCACAACATACAAGCAGCAGTCAACCTAGCTGCTTAAGCAAAAGCTCACTGCTATCTGTGATAAGGAACATAAACACTTGTTTTCTCAAGAGGCTGGAAGTAACCCAGGGGACAGCAAGACAAAGAAAGCTGTGTCACAAAGACATGCTTAGCTCTACAGAATGCTAGGCTCTGCAGAAGCATGTAGAAAAAGAATCTATGGAGAGAACAGAGGTGTAAACACAAAGAAACACAACGATACGGAAAAAGCAACTAGCACCAAAGATCTTGGTGTACTGAAAACACAAATGTTACTTTTCCATGCAGGTGGCATTGCCTTTCTCTCAGTACTGGAATGCCATCCCCAGAGGTAGTGGTATGACAGACCCGCAGGTGTGTCTTTTTTCTTTTAATGCAAGACATTAATGGTGTAAACAGCAAACGAGAAAAACTGAGACAAACTATACAGCTCATGTTGCATCTTTCCAAGTCTAAGTGATGCAGTTGGTTGACTATAGGGAAGAAAGATGTTATGCAGCACATCTTCTTTGATAATGCCCTACTTTAGGACCAAAGAGCAGGTTGATTATATTTTGAAAGCTACACGATCAAAGGAAATTAGAAAAAGCCTTTTGAACCATTTTAGTAGATGCTTCTATCAAACTGTATCAGACCAAATCCACCCTTTCAGTTTGAACAGTATGAGCCATAGCATCACTCTTCTGCTCTTTAAATCTATTAATAAAAAAAATAAATAAAATCCTTCCCCAAAGAAATGACCACACTAACCCATTATCTTGTGTAACCAAGTGCAATCAAAGAGCTTCATTTATTTTATGTAAATGCCCTCTCCCTTTCCCAGGCTTAATGTTTTCTTATTCTCTGTTGTGTCACCTCATATCTAACCTAGATACTAAGATTGTCTGGGTGGAGACTCTGGGTAAAAAAAGTCACTACTGACTAAAAAAATCAGCACCTTAATAACGTAAGATACTTTTTAAGTAAATACCCTAGTTCTTCCTTCTCTGCTTACAATAATTAAAAAAAAAGTGTGCATACAACATATCCAAATATTCCCATATTAATTGAAATCTATTTTCTGTCAATAAGAAGTTTATAATTCTTTATGATCTAAAATCAAGACTGATTTTCAGTAGCCTAAGATGTTTAAAGCAGAGAGGCATACAGTACAGTGTTATTAAATATGTAATTGCTTCATGCTTACAGCATTTCCTCTCTTAATGTTAATAAACCAGGTGTAGAAGCCACAATTGCTTCCTCCAAACAGCACCACTCAGTCTGCCATTGTGTCCAATTACATTTCTGATTCAAAGGCTGGTAGCAGAGCGCCAGGAAATGACAGCTGCTCCATTGTCAACATGTCCTACGGTACAAAACCATGAGTCATGGCATAAAGGGGTTAAAGTGTGTGATGGCAATGACAGAATTTTGGGGAGGTATTAAAGCTCTCTGAAGCCTTGGTGGTTTACTGCCGAAGTGTAACGCATTCCCATGTTTCATTCTGTGGCTGGTTACGGCAGTGTGCGGTATTTACTTGTACAGCCGTTCTTACTTCTCCTCTGCTTCTCTCCTGAAAACTACAGTATAGTATTGGCAAAAATAAAGGGTGATGAGATTTTGTAGACCAAGGTCTCCTCTAAGATTCAAACACTCACATTCACTAAACGAATGTGAGAGGAAGACTTGCCTTATATCCTTTGATACAATAGAATTTGATGGAAGAGATTTTATCTCTGTTTTCTCTTGTTCTGTTTTCACTTAACAGGAAATCTTTATGCATTGGCAGTCAGATTTCACAGCTAAAAAAATAATACCTGCCTTGAAAATTTGAGTGTCTTTCATCTCTTTTCCTTTAGCGCATATCAATGAGTGTTTCATCTGAGACACATCAGGATATACACCAAGCTCTTAAACACACTAAACCAACTGGATCAAGTCCTTTAAATGTGTTACCTTATGTCTGCCTTGGTCTTTCATTTTACATCATTTATTAATTCTACATGTACTGTACTAAAGCAGAATAAAATAGAATTAATTTTTTCTCAGGCCATTTTATATCCCTTTTCCCCTTCATCTCCTTGCCACTTTACATATTACCTGTAACCATACCCTGGGTAGGTGACCAGTATCTCAAATACACAAGCAGGAAAAAACTCAATTGTTCCTCTTTCTTGGTGAATCCTTTCTGTTTCCAACTATCGGTGACATTGCCAGTGCTCTCTCTCAACAAAGCTCACACTCTTCTTTTTCATACCTTTATACTTCCCAATGGTCTCGTCAACAGGTTTTGTCTTTAATTACCCACTGCAGAATTTGTAATAACTATCTCTTCAACATTATTTTTTAATTTTCCTATTCAGGTCCTAAGTATCTTTTATTAAGATGAAACAATCCTCCTATTCTTGAGCTTCCATGTATCTGCTGCAATTCCTTTTACATACATCCAGAATACAGCTACTCAAGTCATTTCACCTCTCCTATCACTTTGGCTATGCCCAGTTTATGCTTCTCCACATTTAGCTATTAACTTTTATTCAAACAAAGTGCACAATTATTTTACTCATATGTCCAATATTAGCATTAACCCATACTATCATTATAGCTGAAAGATAGAGATTAACTGTATCATCAAGCCAAGTATCACTATCCTGAAAGTTGATATTATTGATATGGTTGTTGTTATAAATACTATTTTTTTTATTTTTTTTTACTCTGGCAACCAGCAAACATTTTAATACAGTAGCAGCACGTGTACTGATTACAACAGCATACAGGAGGTCATAACCTACAACTACTCAATGGCAACGATCTGCTGACCTCAGGGAAATGCTTCTTTCCTGCTCTAAACTCAAGTAAAGGTGATGTAACATATGCTTCCAACAAAAAGAAAACTGTTGAACCACCATCTTCGTTCTGTTTGGATTAAGTTTGTATTATAAATTATACTGGTAGCTTCCAGAGGCTTGCAGTTTTCAACATTATAGAAGGTTGTAGATCTGGCTTTCACAATTAGTAAGCCACATGGGGTTTTTGTTTGTGGGGTTTTTATTTTGTTTGTTTGTTTTTTTTAACAGGTGCAACTGCACACAGCCAAAATAACAAGAAGGAGGAGCCCCCACTCTGCCGTGGCACAGCCATGCAGCTTCAGCAAGTTGGAAGCCACCATTTAAACAGCCAGGAGAACAATCTGTAGGATTTCCAAAGCTATTTCAACACCATCTCTTTTGGTAGCATTGCAGCGGAGCGCAAACAGCCACCACAATTTTATATAAGTGTTTCACATAAATGTTGGTGGACCTTTCTACCCAAGAAGCACTCCAAAGAAGTAGAAAAAGGCAATTTCTTTATATACATTGACTATATAATTTGGCCGATTTGTTGAAAGAGAGGAGTTGATGACAGGGCCATCATTGGTACGACTTTTTACATATGTAACTCTTCTCAGAAGCTCATCTCTTTGCCTCCCTGCTAGCTTCAAACATGCTAACAAAAAAGGGAATGGGCAGAAATCTTAAACACCTGGGCACTAAACAAGAATCCCGGTGAACAAAACCAGTAAGAAAATACACATGTGTATGGCCAAACTTCAGACTTGACTGCAATAGCCCTGTGCTCCACTGTGGCACACAGGAAGAAATCTGAACCTCAGATTCATTCCTAATTTCATCATTATTTCAATTCCTAATTTCATCATTAAATGCTATGCCAGTGGGATACAGGCTGCACAAGCCCAGAGGATGTAAAGCTTGTGCTTAATACTTTTTAAAAATTATTTGCTTCTAGGGGTGGCTTGTATCAATTTTTATTTCAGGTCAGCATATATAACATCCAAACACTTTTTTTTTTTCCCCTACACAGAAATTATATTTGTATATTTACCTTTCCCTACATTCCATTCTTGAATACCTCCCATTCCATTGCAGTCCTAGATGTGACCAGGAACAAATCACTGGATTTTCCATTCCCTAGGCCATATCAACATAAGGAACTGGAAAGACAAGAAACTGTCTGAATTTGAATCCTCTGTTTCTGCTATAATTAGCTTTTGTAGAAATGGTGTTAGAAACTTACAGTAGGGGAAAAAACTAAACCACAGCTTTCTGCATAATTATTTTCCAATCCCGTGCATTCTACAGTGAGCAGTAATAGGTGAGTTTGGGACTTGTAAAGCCATTCACCCTCTGCCCCAGAGAAAAAGCCATTGATGGGTCTAAGTCGTACAAACGACAGCATGCATATATGTTACTCAAACAGAAGTATGTAATATGAATGCAAATTGCACATGGCAAAAAAACGCTAAAAAAGGCAGAGGAAGAAGAGTAGATTTCTAAAAGGGAAATACATTATTAAAAGGTATCTTCGTAATATATGCAAAGCTGTCTTTTTTACTAAGCTATTGACCAGGGAAAAAGGACTACAGGTCTTTGCTATTATAGTGTGCTGCCAGCTTTCAGCTTTATATACTCACTTCTCCAGTGAGATTTGAATATCCTAGTCCTTTGCCATTTTTACCCTCTCCCCAGCATTTGACTGAATTTTAAATGTCTAACACATTGAAATTCAGTGAATGAGATGGAATAAAAGTGTGCAGTGAATAATCAGCAGTGAATAACATACGGAAAGCACTTGTGTATTTCTTTCCTACTGAGAAAAATGTCCTAAACAACATCTGATTTATTTACCCCGATGTTCTCCTTACAGGGACTGACATTGCTGTTGACTGGGCATTTATTTATGATCAGTTGGTACCAGGCTCTGTGGGTTTCGTAGCAGGAAATGTGAAATTCATTACTCTTATCACACTACACAGTCCATTTTTATGTATTATACAGTGTGCCGATTTACCACAGGTATAGACTTGAAAACCTGGAAAATGAATATTTAATGATTATAACATTATATATGCCTGTATTGTGTTGTAAGGAAACTGTATCAGTGTATTTTGCTGCATAAATTCCATTATGTTTTTCTAACAGGTCAGTATTTGCAATGGTACTGTCCAGCTGTTGGTACCAGACATTTATTTCTGCTTTACCTAGCATCACTTCTACCAAATTTCTAGTGTAAGTAGTTCTACTAAGAATAGGAAGAGCATGATGACAGGTCTTCAATGAGCAAAATTATTGAATCTGATAAAAAAAAAGCAACTTCCCCTGAATCAGAATTAGTCTACTTTCATATCTGTGTCTGGGAACCAAGCTGTCATCTAGCTTAAATTAAAGGACCGTTGGATTCAGAATATGAATTTAACAGCTGAGTTCTGAAGTAAATCTTTTTTAATAAGAAGCACTTAAGCAGAAGTATTTACAAAAAAAAAAAAAGGATTCTGACTAAATTTTTCCTTCATAATTTAATTAACATATAATGCAATATGGGGGTTCTTGACATCAAATACAACTTGCATATATTTCTATTTATAAGCTATATATAACTATGACACAGAAATAAAGTAAATACTTCAGCTTATGATCCAAACCTTGAAAGTGCATAGTTCATCATTTTGACTTTGCTTAATTCACTTGTTTGTGTGTTATCACATGTTATTAAGATTACATAAAAATTCTGTAACAAAAATGAGCAGAATAACACTTCACATACCAGATTTGATGTCAAGCATATAATGGCTCAGCTAACCTAGCATTCTTAAGTTGCTAATCTATAGCAATGTAATGAACCATAAAGGGAAGAAAAAAAAAAGAAAAAAAAATAAAGAGGGGAAAGGGGAAGGACACACAAAACCTCAAAAGAAAATTGCAATCCAGTTACAGGATTTTCCATGAAACCATGAATATTTATGAAAAAGCTAGGAGGTTTTTTTCACTTAGCTTCAAATGTCTCCTTTAAAAACTCTTCTCAAATATTAAGACATGTATTAAAAAAAATAAACTGTGCATATAAAAGAAGGCCCGAATGAAAGACATGCAGCTTTTAAGATAAGCATGCTTTCAGTGCTAGCATCTGCACTCAGAAGAGCATTTACACAAATTAACATATTTTATCCACTGTAAGGACCATAAAGCATTTCCAATTCAGCATATAATTTTTATTTGAATTGATATGACAACATCTTTAAGTGTAGGGCTAGTAGAAGACACAAGAAACTGCAATGACCAAAGGCAACAGTGCATTTCCCTGTATAAAGACATGAATAAAAATCAAAAAAAGGATTGGATATTTGGGGTAGAAAGAGGGTGTTATTTTCAAATCTACAGAATCAGCTTCTTGTTACCATGATGTTTTAAAACAAATATAATCTCTGAGTGAAGACAGAGAAAAAGATTACATGATACAGTACAATCCCTTCTCTAGAAACATGGCAATTTTGTCATTGATACACGGGTGAGAGATGTCATTACTCTTGGAAAATAAAAGAATTAGAAAGCTCCTATACAGCTGTCCCGCACAGTGCTATGCCTAGCAAACAAGGGCACACCACATTCAAAGCTCTATACCATTTGCAGGTTAAGGTCTGCTGATACTAGACCCAGTTCCTCCATCTACCGAAATTCAGTACCTTGGTACATGCCACAGATAGGGTCGCTACGGTACAGCACTCACAAAGGTGATGACTGCTTCCAGCACTTTATTTCATGGCTGCAAGGACTTGTCTTGCTTGATTAATTTTGACTCAGTGATGAAAATACTAATAATACTGAAATATGAAAAACAAATTTAGGGAGCTACGGTGGCTCTAGGACTATGTCATTATGTACTCCTCTGCAACAAAACTTTGAAAAGAGATTGTTACGTCTCAGGCATAAATAGGAAAAATACTAAAGTACCTTCTAAATACACAGTATACTTAGTTGTATGTGTAAAGCATCAACATAGTGGACAAGAAGTTTCTTGTAAATTATCTTTTTCCCCTTTACTCATGCTCTGACACGAGGTGTCTTTCCAAGGTGGGTTCTGTATCAGAAAAGGTATTTTATTCTATATTAATGGTTACAGAAAACAGATTTGGTTAAATATATAATGTCCAACATGCACTGCCATCCTCTAAAAAGATTCCCAATAACAAATTGTCTTATGCCAGTGTTTTTGGGTGGCATTTATCCCACGTTGCCATCAGAAATCTAATGAATATGCCTAAATTATCAAATTAGCTGTCCCTCTTCAGGAGTGAGGGAGAAGTGTATCTCCTCCACTCACATCTGCAGATACCTAAACTCAGACACCTCAGTTAAGCACCCAAAGGCAGACAGCACAAATGAATCTGGGCCTTATAGTCTCCCCAGTAGACTCCATGTCCTCAACCTGATTATTTTTAAGTAATTGTGATTTTTAATTTTTTTTTGCCTGAGGCAGACTATACTAGAGCTCTCTTTCGCAACCCTGTTTCTCAAGTTATTCTTAGTCAATCAGATATATTTTTTTAATAACACAGGTGCATATAATATGGCATAGGCACAGTCACCTGTCTAAAATCTACTGCCAATTATTGTAATGTACATTACTTTCAGTGTACTTCATTGCTTCACAAGCACCAAAATCTTACATTTTTAGAAACTGTTACTTTAATTCACAAACTCAGATTCAAAATCCTAAGAAAAGCTAAAATCCGCTCCAAAACAGGTGAAAATCCTTTGAAGAAGCTGCCATTTACCACCACATCTGAACCCTCACGTTAGAACCTCCATCTTGAACTTCAAGTCAGAAATCCACAGCCTGGACCTACACAAGAAATCTTAGCAGCTACACTGTCAAATAAAAATCTCACTGAAATGTGCCTGAAATGATACCAGTAATTTGTTACTCTTGCTTAAACAACATGTAGGAGAGAGAAGGCTCCCAGTGACTCAACATGCAAGCGAACTGGCACTGTACTTACCCGGTGTCACTATCTGGAACTCCAGAGTAATAAATGGATGAAATGCAGCTCATAAAAATATTCATATGATGAAATTTATGGCTTACATTAAAGCATGTTTAACTTGAAAAATGACTATGTAAAGCTCAACTGATCTGTTCCCTGTGTATATTCACAGTCATATCTGTTTACTTTGGAGCTGCACGTTTAAATTTATTTCCACTTGAACATATCCAAACTGTGTGCACGTCCCAAACAGCTGAAACTTTTTTTTTAAAAAAAAAAGTATGTGCAGGTACTCTATTTAAAACAAAGCCTGGTACAATTCAATCTTCTGGACCAGAGGCACAGCCAGACCCCGAGATGGATAGTGCAGAACTCCTGCCCCCTTCCCTCTGCAAAGCCAAGGCAGACAGGACAGGTGAGCTTTGCCACTCAGGGTGCAAGTAACCAGCCCTGCAAAGCCCGGCTTGCCGAGGGGGCGACTGTATCCAGAGCACAGGTTCCCCCTTTCTTTTAACACACCACTCGTGGGAAGAGACACAGTTATCCTCCGTGCACAACACAGCTGCCTGGGACCATGGAGACGGACATGTCCAACATCAAGCCATCTTTGCCCACCTCAAAGGCTGCTGAGGGGAGAAGGCGCAGGAGGAGGCTAGCCACATGAATCAACCTGCGCGGGCAGAGCCAGCTGCCTGCCGGTTAGGCAACCCAGCCTGAAGCTCTGACCAGAAAGCTGTTGCACAGATGCCAGTATAGATTACATAGGTCTTCTTATTTATACCTCTATTAGCATAACTAACAAGGAGTAAGCAGGATTCTCTTCCAGCTCATACGTAAAACAAGTATCTCCTCCAAGTGTTTTTCACTGTAGATAAAGAAAAAAATCTTTCACATGCTCTTAAGCTTCTCAATTTCCCAGTAGCAACAACACATTTTTCCTTTTTTTGGGGCAGCAGAAATTTAACACTAGTACTTCTCAGTTTAACATCCCCTACGGTTTTAGTCTGAGATCTCTACTGTGGTATCTAGATTTTTAATATACCGAGGGAAAATAAGTAAGAAACTTCCACAATGCAATCTGCATGGTCTTCAAACAAGACACCAGGTTTACAACGTGACTGAGTACCATCAGGGAGTCATCCCAAATTCCTTACCAACATACCGATAAAAGCAGCTAGTAATGAAACACCTAGGGACAATACTACTCGTTGGATGTGTTACAATGTAGATGGGAAAATGAAAAATTATCATTCTAGAAGTATTGATGAGCTAGTACAGGATGAGGAGTTTTGCAGATTGACTTGCATTCATAAAGGACAGTACTGAACCGGAATGTTCTCAGTAAAGAGTTATTTTCCCTTTGTTTCATTCACAAGTACAGGTCAGCCTGATGGAACTAATACTTTAAAGTAGACAGAAGTACAGTTTCCAGTACATACAGATCAATTCAAGCTACAGTGCAATGCATGCTACTCATGTATTGAATTTCTTTTAGTTGTTCTGTTTTGTGTAAAGAATTGCTTTTCCTTCTGCCTCAAAAAGAACCTATCCTTCCCCTAAATATATATACATTAACTCTAGTGCAGTTTCTTTTTCTTTTCCCTTTTTTGAGGCAAAACCCCCCAACAAAATGAAAACCAAACCTGCAAGTGTAGAGGAGGACAATCGGCTCCAGAGACTTGGGAGCAACCAGATGACTTCCCAAAACTATTGTGTATTTAGATCTGATTATTTGCAATTAAATGCTCTTGTAAGTTAATAGCATCTGCAACCTTTTCAAAACCAGCATCTATTCCCAATTCCATTACATCCAATTTGCTAAAAAACAACCTGAGTGACCTGTCATTTACAGAATGGGTATTCCTCAGAGACAGTCACATTTACTCAGGGCGAGGGTGGGAGAAAGACATAATTCTGAGGAGACATGTGGATTGAGAACCAAACTCTCCTTAAATCTTTTCTGAACTGTCTTTTATTGCTCAGTTGAAAGGAATTTGCAGTGCAAAATGATAAGAAATACAAACCACCTTCTTAATACATATGCCAAAACATTTACTTTTCTTTTTAATGCCACTTTAATTCCTGGTAAAATTCCAAACCAAGCGTTTATATTTCATGATATTGTCAACTTTGCATAAAACTACTGGTACTGCTCATGACTTATACAGCCTCAGGGAGACTATTGATTTTTTTCCCCTTCATAAATCTGAAAATGCTCTGTCTCTTCCCAGTGGACCCATTATATTTATTGGTATCCATCCCAAAACAACTGCTCAAGGTTATAGCTATGAAAACATTTGGGGTTTTAATTCACTATACAGAGTCCAGAGAAGCCCACAGATTTTGGCTCAGAACCGAAAATTTGCCCTGACTGCAACAGATTTTTTTTATTATTTTTTTTTTTAGTTGTGTATCAGGACAACTGGGTAAAACTTCTTCCCTGGACAGGGCTTATACCCTCTGTAATGGAATGTTAAGCAAAGCCCTTCTTTATAGGCAGTTGAGATCAGACAATGACAGTTACCAATAAATAAATATTGCATAAATATTTCTCCTAAAACTCAAATCTTCTGTATGGAATAGCTAAAATAAAGAAATTATCCTGGCCCTCAAGAATAGATGTCCAACTTTGAAAACGCTTTGAATGTCTGACATTTCAGATGGCAATAGAATATATGTAGGTGTGGTCAAAGATGAAAAAGATTTAAGCTCTGCAGGTCATTAAAATACAGTATGCTATAGTGACTGATTATGTTGCTATTGCTTTAATTGGTGTTTGAATCTTCAAAGATAACTTTGCATCAACTTTTAAGCTAATTTATGAAGGAACAAGGCATCATGCAATAATAACCTTCTACTCCCTCTACCTGTACTGAATCCAAATGGAAGATTTGCATGCGAATTATATAAAAACTATACTAAGCCACATATCCTATGCTGTAATGATCTTCCAAGGGAGTACATGCCTGTGGGATGTTCCTCTCAACACAAGAGAACTGCTGCCAATAGACACCAAGGCACTTTAATCTGAGTCATGGGACTACTTATGAGCTTAGCCATGGCCACCCCTGGAGCAGGTACTAGAAATACGTAGAAGAGTATTAGAGTAATGATTCTTTCTTTGATTTCTTTCCCTACGTTATGAGTATGGACTTGAAAGGGGGGAGTACCATCACCCTTAGCACGTTACCTGTTTCACAAAGCAGCTGCACACCAAACTGCAAGGAAAAGAATGCTGCCTCCAAAAGCAGCAGCTACAGCAATGTCACTTAGTTTTAAGACATGTAAAAATATAGTCATCACAATAAAAACGGTAGCCTTTGCCAACAGATTTCACTAAGTGGTATCTCAGATACCATAATTTTGATTACATTTAGAACAAAAGCATATGCCTACTGTGCAGTTAAAGTACGCAAATGCTGACTATATATTGCTTTGCGCTGTACTTTAATAAATTAAACACAGAAATTGCAGTATGTTATCCATAGTCTACATGAAAATACCTACAGCATAATTTATAACTGGCATCTGACCAGTTGGCAAGGCAGGCCTAGACTTTGCATATCACACAAATACATAGTCTTACATTTGTAATCTTGCTTTCATAAAATGAGCAGTAGCAAATTTTCAAGTCTGTAAATTCTGTGCTGAACCAACACACTCAGCTATAAAATCTTGTGTCCCAGGAGTGTGACCTGTTCCAGAAAAAAAATGGGTTTCCTTTAGATCATTTTACAGTGTCAGCTTTTATAAGCATGTTTGGTAAATAGCTATCGAGGCACATACTTCTGTTTTGCTATAAACCTTTGAAAGAAATCAGCTTTCAACAACAATCAAAAAATTAGGGCTATTTCCAATAACCTGAGATTGTCAAATGTTAAAACCATGGGTTTACTTGCTTTTCTGATGTGGTGGTTATTTGCTTAAAGGCAGTATTTCATAACATTGCTCTTTTCCTTTACTTTTCACAATATTGAAACTACCATCAGCTGACTATTGTAGCAAGAGAATCATCACAAATCTTTCCTGCTTTGCTCGTTAAATTTAACAAATTCAAATTGAGAAAACTGTTCCATGTGTATGTACTGCTAACTGTACATGCAGTTTGTTATAGATACATAGCAACAACAGAAACAGTAGCTTTCAGAAATTACTTAATAATATATTATCATTAAAATATGTCATACCTACAGCTTTAAAAATTGTTGTCATAGTAGGAAACATTCTTAGCCTACAATCACAGAAAAATTGTACTTCCTGAAATTTATTGAGAAACATATACACTATATTTTGACCCACTGACACATGTAATTAGATTTTGTATGACAATTTGTGAGAGGAAAATGTGGAATGTAAATTTACAGGTAATTAAAATACCTTGATATTAAACATTAAATACCTTTACATAAATTACTGAGGCTATGAGTAAAGAAAACACAGAATCCAGATGGTTCAGGATTCAAGTAAGTGACTTGAAAGTAATAAAAACACCTCTGACAAACACAAAACATGATAAAATGCACCGGTTTCTTTCTTTTCTAAACAGGACTCATTAAATAAAACTTCTTTCTCCAGAGGAAAGCAACCATGTTGCATGTTTAAAAAAAGTGCGGGAAAGCATTGCACTTGGGCTGAAAGCAACACACACTGTGATGCAGCTTTTTTCCTTTGCTATTAGAAGCAATGACAAAGTTACTCAAAACACTGAACCAACACGATGTCCAGGGTAGGTATCAGTGCCAACCATCCGTATCATCGTTAGGGACAAAGGGGTATGACTTGGGACTGAGCTACATTTGGAACATGCCTTTGGGTGTCCCAGAGTTCACCACACAAATAGAAAAGGTAAGAAATGACACAATGTATTTGGTGTTATCTTGGTTTCAACGTGCCAGTGAATATGACATGATTCACTTGGTCCTTAAAATCTCATTTCTCCCCGTATAATTGATTCTTCACTGATTCCCCTTTTTGCTTCTGAGCACAAAGGGGAAAATTACACCTATCATTTGCCATGATTCCCCATCTTTCCCAGACCACCCTCCGCTGACACCAACGTAAAAAGTCATCAAGCAGATTACGCAGAATTATACATTAAGATTTTTTACATATACCTGTATATCAAAATGAACATGTGATTTATCATTTGATAGACTCATTGTATGTGTTAGATAAGTTACGCTATTCTTCTGTTACCTCTGCTAAGCAATGTAACAATGAGCAGCGAGGCTAATCATAATGGCATCTACCTTTTGAAATCACACTCACTGAAATAAACAAGACATTCCTAGTTAGAAATACCTAACATTCCAAACAGAATTTACTATACAAGTTGTATTTGCTTCATATTTACCAAGTTTTCTTTTCAACTGCAGAGACAAGAGATTTTCTCACCCTTCACTTTAAGTGACAGTTATGGCTCTGAGCAGCAAGAAGTTAGCCTGGTGCACAGTTTAGAATGAAGCACCACTACATACTTAATAAATACAAGCCTGTATAATACTATTAGGGGAAAAGATGCAGCTGCATCATGTTTAGATCACTAAAAAATTGTTGCTGTTGTAAGAAAGTGCCCCAAGGGACCAAGAAGCAAGTCATGACATCGTGATTTTGCATTGATTTTACAGAGAGGATATCTGAATACTGCAATGGCGAGTGATACATTCATATCCTCAAGCCCACAAGACCAAACAGAAATGGGCTAGCTAGTGAAAGTAATTAACTGTAAAAAGAATTTGAAAATGAAATCTAAAACCAAGATGTGTGAGGAGAAACATAAGATTTTTAGCAAAGACAGAAAATGTTATGGAACACGTTGAATGGTACCTGTAAAAATATCTCACTTTCACCTACACAGAGGTTACCTTTCCAGAGGTAAGGCTGAGGTATTTCACCAAATTACATTTCCTATTCTGCTCCCTCTGTGTTTACTGCAGTTTCAAAAGAACGTATATGAGTACCACATGAACAGCAGCAGGAAATAAAATCTATTTTTAATAGGAACTACTTAAATAAAGTTTAAAAATAAAGTACTTCTTTTCAAAACTAGATTGCTTAATTTTTTAAGGGCTTTGGCTCTGCAGTGTACAAGGGTGCTCTAAGATGCATATACCCAAAACCCCGATTCACTTTAAAATTAGTGCTCTCTTAGAAGTATGAATTGCTCCATCTGGAAGTGATTAGGGTTCCAAGGATGTGCAGCATTAAGTAATTTAACTTACTGAAGTAGTTCTTTTTTAATAAGCTCTTCAATTTAAAAATAAGAATAGTTTAAAAAAAAAAACCAACAACTTCCTAGTACAGCTGTTCGAGTCACATGAGCCACTTTATTCGTTTAATATACTGAAAGAGGTGGGGGAAGGAATTACTTGAAGCCAACAGTAATAATTGTAATAGCAACAACCTAGAGGTGCAACTGTACGGGCTGGGGGGAAGTCAAATACTTGACCTAAAATGTTTGTCTGTGATAATCACCAGGCTATCCCTTTGCATAGCTACCAACTGGATACTTCTTATTTTCATTGGAAGATGTCGCTGGAAAAAAAGTAGGGACCGCATGACACCTACCATCGGCAATTGATCAATAAACAATGCATGTATACCTTGCACATATAAATAGTAAACATAATTGTTACAGTATTATGCAACAGCCAGTATTTTGAGCACAGAAATCAAAGTGCATTTCATAGGGGCTGAGACTGATGCATGCTGACACAGATGTCTATTTTTTCCTTCTTAAAAGGCAGGGGGTAAAGAAAGGACTTACTAACTTTGTCATTTGCTTTCACCAGTCTTGTGTAGATCGTTATTTGAAGCCAGACCCAAAAATGTGTTGGGTGTCTTCCAACTGAAAGAACCCACTGAAGCACCAAGGACTGCACACCCCTGGCAAAGGGTACGCATGAACAACAAGCAGGAACAAATGGTGCAGCACACAGCTGAAGAGGTCAGTGATGATGGATCACTTTTTCTAGAGATCAAGTTTTCCTCTGACAGAAACATATAGTTTATTTTCATGACTTTCCACTTTTGCCACAATTAGCTTCCTGAAAGTATCACTACAGAAATTACTCTCTAACGCATGAAAACTCTTGTGGGAAAGCATTCAAACTGGCATTTTAAAGTTCAGTATCTCAGGCCACAGATAAAATCAAAATTAGTCGCTTTATCTTCTAGTAGGAAATTCTTCTTTGTCTGCCTTTGAAATTTTTTTATTAGTATTTCTTAGAAGGTTTTAGGGTGTTTTAATAGAAGATAAATTAAGACTTGGTGTTTGACAATGGCAATTTTGGCATTTTTCAGGTTAAAATCTCTTTGTAATTTTGAAGGGTTGAAGTGTTAAAGTAAGAGATGCTAATTTCTCTGGGGAACATGAAAATTAAAATATATTTCCAATTTGAATGAACTGACATGCATCATCAGTTGTATTTTCAATTAAGGTTCTGCAATGTTGATTAATTCACTCATTTGAAAAACATTTACATACAAGATGGTCAGGGAAGTGGAATGTTGCCCTGGGGGAACTCAAGAGAAGAGTCGGGGATCAAAGTTTGAAAGCAAATTGACATATTTGGGGAGCTTTCAATCGCATGGTAGCAGTGGCTGAAGATCACAGCAGTCAGAAGAATGTTTTTTTGCTTAGAAGATGGTTACTGCCATCATTGAAGATTTAAGCCTTCAGATTTTTTTATAAACACACAGCCTTGTAATTCAAACTATCAAGAAAATGCCAGCCATTAGTCTAGGGAAATATTTGAATACTGAAATGGAAATTAGCTTTACAATTTGCATTCAGGAATGTGTAAGTGTGTGGATGGGCTTTTACATTATGAAATTATTGCCTTGTTTAAAAAAACTGTACCTTTGCCAGCTGACTCCAGGAAAACTCTCTCTACTCGGTTGTTATGACTAACCAGGAATATTAATGAGAAATTGAACTATTTATAAAGAAATTTATTGAGAAAGATTACCGATAGTTGCTGTAGTATTTCAATGGGACCCGCTAAGTTAGATTTTGATTTGCTACGCTTAAATTGCAAAAACAATTCAAATTGCAATCAACTTCATGGTCTCTTTAAATTGTAAAGAAAAATCAGAGATGCAGCATCTGAGGAAATTAATGTAGCTAACATTTTAAAAGAATTCACCCAATTATAAAATTTACTCACAACGCCAAAATACCATGCCAAGACTGTTGGTTTCACACTTCCCACGTAAGGAAATGTTTAGTAAAGTAAAAAGCACATATTATGTATAAGTTAAATCAATGTCAAGCAGAAAACAAAAAATTCAGTAAATATTAGTTTGAACTTGAGACAAACTATGAAATATGAAAAAACATGTGATTTTTTTTAACCCATTTCATAAGAAACAGCAAAAGTGCCCTTCACCAGCTGTTGCTGGAAAGCTGTCAGTTCATTTTTAAACAGAGATGTCAAAGGTCTGCAAACCTGTTATTGAACAAGACTGAACAATTGAAAATGACTGGGGTGATGGGGTTAGGTGCAGGGACACATGATTTTAGGCAACCTTCTGCCTTTCCACGTTCTTTGAAACTCAGTCCTAGTGAGCTTTTAGGGCTCTACTGTTACCCTAGTGATACAGAAATTCAAGACTGCGAAGCATACCTCAGCCTCTCTGCTGTAGGGGCTCCCAAGTTAAAAATGTCAGCACAGACGGACTTTCAGAAGTGAAAAGTTATTACGCCCTAAACCTCTAGAGGTAAAAGGCAGACCTGTACCTAAACTCCAATGCAACCCACTTCTGCTCTAATAATATATTCTACAAACAGAAAGCGTCCGTTGTAAAATACCATTCAATTAGTGTCAGGTACATAGAAACACATTTAAAACTCTTACACTTTATGATGAAAACTACAGTTCTTCATTGTTTAAGTATTTTTTCCTATGACAATGTGAAGGTACATATTTTTACTGATGTAATTGTATAATCTAACTCTTATGTGGATGCTAAGCAGAAAACTGCATTAATGTAAAAGTTTGATCTGTGCCAGTATATGATGCAAGAACAGAAACTTCTCTATTGGCTTCAAACATATAGTGCCACAGAAGTGACTGTGCTTGAAAACTGAGCATTTTTTTTTTCCTTCAGGCCAAATAATTAGTATATCAATAGGTGTGCAATCATTAACAAAAATCAAGGATAAGTTACCCCTACCTACATTTAGCAATAGCATCAAAGGCTCATTAATGCAAACAGTGAGGAACATATTTCCTTTTGCAGTGTTGAAAAAAAAAAAAAATAGACATGAAAGGGCCAATTGCATGAAATGCAGCAACAAGTTGTTACATCTCATGCCACTGGTATCATGCAGATAAACTAGTAAAGCAAAACCACAGAGTGTAGCAGAGCTGGGGGTCAGACAGGGATCTTTCTGCATGGTCCCTGGATTAGTGCTGGCTTCTTCATACAGTATTTATGTGTAGACCAATACACAGGGCATGTGAAAGACAGCATTACATTTTTAAAGATACAAACCCAAAACACGGCCAAACACAACCCACAGCATTTCAAGAAAGTAACGCAGACCACTATGTTTGTTTAAAGGATGAAAACTCCACCACTTAATGTGTGCAGAGATATGCACAGATTATCCAAAAGACTAACTGGACAGTCATGAAGAGTGCACAGATTAGGAAAAACACTTTCTAGAGATGGCAGGTAGAAGTAATAAACAATACTGGTGTTATCAGTATTTTGCACATTCTCAGCATCTCCACAGGCACAGCAGAGTCCTTCCTGTGCAGAGTGATGGATGACTACATTTAAGCCGTGCAGAAGGGATGCTGTTAGGGATGCTGTCACGAGGACTTTGGTTGCTGAGCTTAAACTGCAGGAACTCAGGACATTAGCTCTTGAACTGCCCCGTTCAAATCAGAGCCTGCCAGCTGAAAAGGCAGCCATCACATATCTGTAAAACCCACTTCTCTCTGTGCGCCACTCTTAACTGGCCTCCCATGTAGGCGAACGGCTAGATGAACTGACAAAGCCGGTACAGCAGAAACTCCAAAGCAAAATATTTTCTTCTTTTTAAAAAATAGGACTTGACAGAGGTGTCCATCCATTGGCAGCTCTAGCTCTGGAACCTGTGCATGCTTCATTTTTAATGCTGTTTACTTCAAGTAGTTGACAGCACCAGCAATAATCATTGCTACTGTCTTTCTACTAGCAGCTCTGCATGATCAGGGTCTATGCTAGTCATGCCCCCCAGGTACAGTTCTTTACTGTAGCAAGAATTTAAAGTACAAGAAACAGTGAACAACAAAATACAATCATTAGAAACTTTTAGAAGAAAAATATGGAGAACACATTACAACTGAAGATATTTTAACTAGCGTTATTTAACGTAGTGGGTTTGTGTCACAATCTGTTGGTAGTTGCGGGGAGGGGGGGGGGCAGGCTGCAGGGGTGGCTTCTGTAAGAAGCTGCTGGAAGCTTCCCCCAATGTCCAATGGAGCCAAAGCCAGCCGGCTCCGAGATGGACCTGCTGCTGGCCGAGGCCGAGCCCATCAGCGATGGCGGCAGCACCTCCATATGGGATAGCATATTGAGAAGAGGGGGGAAATCTGTGCCAGCAGAAGAGAGGGGTGACACTATGTGGGAGCAGCAGCCCTGAGCGCCCAGGCCAGGGCAGGAGGGGCAGGAGGAGCTCCCGGTGCCAGAGCAGAGGTTCCCCAGCAGCCCATGGTGAAGCCCACGGCGGGACAGGCTGTGCCCCCAGCCCATGGAGCCCACGGGGGAGCAGATCCCCCCCCACAGCCCGGTGAGGGCTCCATGCCTGGGCAGGTGGGTGCCCGCAGGGGGCTGTGACCCATGGTCAGCCTGTGCTGGAGCAGCTCCGGGCAGCGCCTGTGGCCCCGTGGAGAGAGGGGGCCGGGCTGGGGACCCCGCGGGGGACCCACACTGGAACCGGGCATCCCTGTCACCCTGCGCCACGGATGGGGAAGAGACAGAGCAAATGGGGAGTGAAGCTGTGCCGGAAAGAAGGGAGAGGTAGGGGGAAGGTGTTTTAAGATTTAGGTTTTATTTCTCATTATCCTACTCTGATTTGATTGGCAATAAATTAATTTCCCCAAGTCGAGTCTGTGTTGCCTGTGACTGTAACTGGCGAGTGATCTCTCCCTGCCCTTATCTCGACCCACCAGCCTTTCGTTACATTCTCTCTCCTCTGCCCAGCTGAGGAGGGGAGGGATAGAGCGGCTGTGGTGGGCGCCTGGTGTCCAGCCAGAGTCAAACCACCACAAATGAAGGCAAGGTGACTCTAAAAGACAGAAAGACAGCAGACTGCAGATTTACATGTAAATAAAAAGAAGAGAGCAAGCAGTCGTATAGCTGGATATAAATCTTGAGTAATGCAATGAAACATGGCTATATTATCAATTTTGCTAATGCTATCATCGGATTATTTATTTGCAGGGAAATATAGCAACGAGTTAAAGCCCATTTAACAAAAACACCAAAACAGTGTAACTGGATGACTGTAAGGATTCTTCTGTAAAAATACCAGAAAATCCAACTACTTGAGAAGCACACATTTTTAAAAGTCATATTAGGGAATGAAAAGAGTATGTCCTTTTCCCTTCAGCAGGCCTATTTATATGCCTAAAATTAAACACATGCCTAATAATTAAGCATGATTAGGTTCCAATTACTTCGTTTGTGCTTCTTTAGTGCTTCTTTCATTTCATTCTAGCTGCATCAAAATGTGAAAACCAGAGATGTGAATGGCTGAGATTGACTGCCATCGGTTTCAGACACATTTCAGCCCACCCTGAAAAATGTACGCTTCCTGTCATACACTGTCAGTAAAACTCATGTCTTCTAAACAAAGGTTCTGAGAACAGAGCTCACACGGCACCTTTAGATTTTACATTTTGTTTGACATCTACCATTTGTGAGAAATGGCATTTTATAACCACTTTCCATCCTGTCTGTCCCCATCACCACCACCCCCACCAACCATAATTGCTTTTGCTATAAATAACTGACAGTGCCACTGAAAGTAATAGAGAGTAAGATTTAGAAAGCTCTTTTTGACTGCTTAATAGATTTGTTATATAAGTGCAAATCTTCTTCTAGTGTTAGTGTTAAGTAGGTTCTTTTCTGCCAGGGGGAAAAAAAAAGGGGGTGGGGGGGGGGGGGGTGGGGAAGGAATATATCATCTTTCACAAGCGGATAGCACAGTCTGACCAGGAGAAAAACAATTCTTGTACTTAAAGCACATTTGAAAAGTTAGCTTATCATCAGGCAGCACACTACATAAATGTAAGTTTCATCTCAGAGATTCAATATTAATTTCCTTTTTATCAGTTTCTTATTTGAAGATATCCTAAGTTTGGTAGGTACAGTACATTTACTAAGCAAAAGGAAAAGGAATTAGGTTTGCCCAGGTAAATCCCATTATTTTCTGACTCAAACACTCATTAAAGTAGGAAATAACCAATATGATGCACTGTATCAGCTGCTATGGAAAACGACCTTTGCTGAATGCTCAATTTACTGAATGGGACTTCCAGTGTTCCAGAGCCACCAATAATAACTGCGTGGCAAGCTTTGTCAACAGAAAAGCAAATCAACCGATCTAAACTGACATACAAAGAAATCAATCTTGTATTAAAAAGAAACTTGATCAGTTCAAAAAGATGTTCACTTTAAAAGATAAACATTCCAACACAATTACAGATGAATCCATAAATTCAGATGAAAGGTGTTATTCAGGGCACCAAAGAGCTTCCAAATTAAAACTGCAGGAATATTTCCCTACAGAAATCGTTCTGGTCACATTAAAAGAGGAGATGAGGTTATAAGTTTTGGGTTCTTTTCAATTCTGTTACCACTCAAGTAATTCTGTAAACCGAGAGTGCAAATCTAGGTAAGCGCTATTGTGAAGACACAACTTTAAATACCAAAACAAAGACTGTTCTGAAATTTTTCTTCATATGTTTCTTTCATGGAGCAGAAGGCCTGGGTTTCAGAATGGCTGCTCACAGTCAACACCTGCTCCTTTGTGCTTTTGCGAAATTTCACCTAAGAAAAAAATATTTTGCTAAATTAAGTAAAAACCAGGATCTCAGCCAGAAGGTCCCACCTTATCCCCAAGATCTTGAGAAATTTGAAGTCCTGAGGCAGCACTAGGACTGATGCATAACTAGCAATTTCTCACATGATTACACAAAAAACAAAGAGGAGGAAATGCAATTATTTCACAATCAGCATCAAAGTTCAGCAATAGATTATGGCAACTACAGCCCATGGAAAAACCATCCTTCCAGCAGTACCCCTAAGTGGAAGTGATTCCCCTCCCACGCTGGCTACCCCTTCACAGCCCAGACCTTATTCCCTGCCTGGTATCGACTCCCTTCCCCAAGCAGCATCCTCCGATAAGTTCATATGTTCTCAGATCATCCAACAGAGTCAGTTACAAGAGGAGGTAGCCTGACTATGATGGTAACTTGCCTCTGAAGCACAGGGGACAGATTGTACCTCTCAGAGCTGCCATTTCCTAACATCAGAAAGTAATTCATCTGAGTTGACTTCCATCATGGAGCAAACAGTTTGCCAACAGTAACCACCAAATATTATATTAGAAATTATACACGTTCGCTACACTGGAGGTGCACCTAAAGCATTAACTGTAAATGGTATTTTCAGCAGGGATGTGTATGTGGGCATGCGCACTGGAGTCAGAAAAGCTGTGGCAGTCATGGATTGCACAACCATTTCCATAAACAGAATCTTCTGTGGATAGCTTTTTCCCCTGCTGTACTAAAGTTTTCCATGTTTGGCCTCAGAAAAAAACAGAAGTGCGCTACCCTGGGAATGAAAGAACTGTTCCCATCTTAAATCCATCACTGGGGAGAGAAACAGGAGTCTGATTTCATGGTGTTTGTTCTTTTCCAAGATTTACTTTAACACATGGTACCTTCTCCATTTTCATCTTTAATTTTTGGTTCTTCCATTCAGAAAATAATGAGCGAGGCAAGGTTTACTCAGACAGCGAAACATATCAGAGCAGAGAGCAGCCCTGTCAGTGCTTAAAATCAGTTGGGACACCTAGGGATGGAGGGCTCATCAACTGAGCCTTGCAAACCATGGACCAGTTAGGAAAAGCTGGACAATAGCTCATACCCTGCTTTCCACATTTTGGAGCCTGGAAAGGTGCTGGAATGCTTGAACAACAGCGCTGGCAATATTCCATCATAAGTATGTAAAGAACACAGTTAAAAGTCAAGCATTATTAGCTAAATTCAGTGTGATGGATGAAACGGACCCATTCCTGCCCTACATATCATTTAAGCTGTTGTTTCCTCAAGTAGTGCATAAACTGTACGATGGCATTTTAAGGAGGGTGATTTCACACTGAACCATTTCCAGAAGTCCTGTGAGATACGAAGATCTACTGTGCTGTTTACATTTCTTATGTTCAAAAGAAGGCTTTCTCCAGAAATACTCATGACACAAGGTAGATAAGCCGCACGTAAAGAAAGGAATCATTCACACACACACAGAACAAAGTTCTCCCTATACAATCTGACGTTATCTACCTAGGCTGAAATATAATCAGTGTTTTCTTCTAAACATTAGGAAAACAAAACAAAAGCCCAAGCATACACATGAAATTGCTGCCAAGAGGAAAATCCATATTATGCAGGTGACAGCTTCCCCTAACAAAGCATTTAAAATAGCAAAATATGGGAAATACCGCTGCCTGCCTTCAAATACCTGTGGAAAAGGTTAAGGAATAAAAAAGGCAATAAAGAAAGAAATATTAGCACACAACAACATAAGAGTGCAAAGTGCGTTAATTAGTGTATTATAATGACTTCTGACAGCGTCACATAATGCCTTTTCATCATCACACTGTTTCAATTATGCATTCTCCACTTCCCGCATTAAAAACAGCTTCACTATTATTTTTCACCTGCTGCTTCACTATTAGGTTTAAGCACTTATGTCTTTTGGGAAAATAATTTTATTTTCTGGAAGTTAATCACTGATTCCCTTAATAAACACTATGGAAAAAATTCCTCAACTCTGTGAAAGCATAAAAAGAAAAGAAAAGAAAGGGGAACGTTATAATGCAGTATGCTTTGTTATCTCCAATACACCATGATCCTCCATGCTTCACAGAGCCTTTGGTTAGAAGCCAATCATGCAGCTCAGAGCTGGAGCACACTGATACTGAAATCTAAAAGCTGGACTAACTTTCCCCAAATGCTGAAAGAAACATCAAGCAGCCCATTTTTTTTTACCAGCTATTAAACATGGAAACAAGCATTAAGACAAATGACTGGAAGTCTGATCTACTAATAATATAAATTAAAAGATCATTCGCTACTCCATTCCTAATGACCCGCTGGGGAAATATGTACCTTCCAATTATATTTTTTTAACCTTTTTTTAAACCTTGTAGAATCTGAAACAAGGAAATCCAAAATGAATGCATACATGGGCCTGAATCCTTTCCAAAATTTAAAATACTAGATTATTCCATTATACGCGTTGAAGTGTGGTGTAGCAGACTGGAAGACTACTTCACTCCTCTCCTTGAAAGGCCAAGCAGTACACCAAGATGTCAAATGCAAAGGAGAAGTAACACTAGGTGGAGTGTGAACAGATTTAAGGGGCACAATTCCACAGCAGATCCTTACAGCCACTCACAAAAGTGGGCTCTGACAACAGAGCTGAGACGTAATGAATGGGTCTCCTCCTACACACGCCTCTGAGCTCGCTCTGGGGAGAGGCAGCAGCAGGAGGGTGATGATTGCCTCCGGGAAACAATCTTTCCCATACCAAGCTTCATGGGACACACCCTATCTCCAGTCATGGTATGGGTGCAAGAATTTTTTCCATGCACTCATCAACCACTCTGTTCCAACAGGTCTGGTACATTCTTCCTCCATCTACTCCTGAAAGGTGCCAAGAACCTGCAAAGCAAGCTGAGAGTTTTAGCAGCGCCCTACAGGTATCCAAAGCCTTGCAGGATTTGATGTTCAGAAAACCACCAGAGGCAGAGAAGTGTTACACAGGGCAAAAGATCTTGATCATTTAATGATAGTTTACTGTAGCAAGCTTCAATATACCCACATTTTCAACCACTTCTCCACTCATTTTATGAAACAATCACTTAGTAAGGAAAGCCTTGACAGAGAGCCACAAAACAGAAACTCCTCCTTGAAATTTTCATGCAGCAACTCATCACCCAGTTATTGCTCTTCTTTTTAAATCTCACTGAATTTTAACACTGAAAATGGTATGAGGTTAAGACAACTTTTTGGACTAAATTATATATTTGCCCAAAGTTCTCAATTCCTCTTCATCTCTGCCCCCTCTTCCCCCACAACATAATGCTGTAAGCCCTTAATTAAAGTTTACACAGTTAGGGTGAAACTCCCAGGCAATGAAAATATATACTTGGAGGTTTGACAGTAATATCTTCTACCAAGTAATGCACCACATTAAGGAGCTGCAAACTTTTGTTTTCTTTTTTTCGATTTTTTTTTTTTTTTTTAAGACATTTGGATGCTTGTAGCAATCATGGCTTGCTGGGCTGAATTTTCAATCTCAGGCACCTTTTAAGCAAGACTCTTCAGGCTCCACGGTGCCCTTTTTAAAAAAAAAAATGAATTAATAAAAATTAAAGAATTATTTAGCGGCCAAGTTTTCCCACATGCCTAGTACCCACACACTCACTCTGCAATCTCTCTGAATAGGTGTCTAGTAAGATCTTAAATCAGCACCGGAGTGCTTAGAATTAGTATGTATTAACAGATTTAGGCAATAAAATTTTAAGCTACTGAAGCTTATTATTTTCATTCTTAAAATCTATTCATGTAAGTGCAGACACCTTCTCATTCAGAGCAAAAGATTTGAGATTTAAATGTAGGTTCACTTGAAGTGATTTTAACACACAAAAAGTGACAGGAGTTGGAATATGGCTCATTTGTGAATTGAAGAAAAAGAAACGAAATAATAGAAGCAGCAAACAAATTACAAGACCTGTCAACCTTGTTAGGTACTGTGTTGAGAGCAGTAGGGATGAATGGGGACTTCCCACTTCTATGCCTATCACAAACAAATGAAAATATATGCAAGGTTTTGAATAAGGCATTTAGGAAGTGACAGATAAGTCTTGGGAAGGCAAGTTTGCTTTCCCTGCTGAGAAAATAACATATCTCAATACCAGTACTTTCTTTCAAATTCCTTAGGACAATGCCTTACATAGAGCAATTTTAATTTGAGTGTTTGCTCTGTGTTGACAATCCAAGTTGGCAACTTCCAATATTCTACTTTAGGAAGCAGTCTTAAACGTCACAGCGCAAGCTGTAAAGAATTAGTACCTTCCAAATAATACATCTCTTAAGAAACCATCTTTCTTCCCAGCTATTCCAACCTTAATTCCTGCATTCCAGCTTCATGTTTGTTTTGTCCAACAGGAAGGCATTTTATTCCAGAATGTTATTCTTTCCATTATTTTGGAATTACACACATCAACCATGTCTGAGTAAGGCCAAAAAAACATGAGGGGGAAAAAAAGTATTTTTAAAAAAAAATTATTTATTACTTGAATGTCAGAAATTGCTATTCTTGAGAAAGATCTGTGCTCATTTATGTACTTGAGAAATTCCTTCTCTTAAGATTTCCCCTATTTGAAGAACACGACCATATGCTAAATAAACATACAGAATCATAGTGCTATCTGCAATATCAAAATAGATTTACGCAGACAGCATATTTAACTGCACTGTACCCATCTTAACATGAAGGGCACAAGACAGAGAAAGAAAACCAATCTCTGCTTGCATAACTAAGGATTGTGTCACTGCCACAACCTAACCAATTACTTTTAAATGTACAATAAAGCCTGCAAACTACATTAAGCTTCCGAAAAGGCTTTCCAAGCAAAAATTTTCCACCACTGCTTTGTTCAGGTTGCTGAAACGACATCTTAACAGAGGGCAAACCGAAATTCCTTGGTGTTAAAAGTCTCAGACAACAACCATTCCTCTCAACCAAGACACTATTTTTATTTTTTAGATCATTCTATTCCTTTAAGTAGAAAAAGTACACCTGCTGTTTGTTCACTATTGTCAAGTAATCTGAAAAGTATAGGAATGTAAAATTAAAGCTCTAACAAAACTGACATAAGCTTCAAAAATCATTCCACATCATTTGAAGATTCCTGCTTCACTAAGTTTTATTGTTCTCCAGTTTAGTTAATCCTCTGATATGTAAAGGTCATTGTTCCATGTATTTGAAGGTTTATACTTATGCAGGAATGTAGGGATGGTTGTGTAGGTAACTCCAAAATCAATCCCATTAGGGCAGAAAAAAAAGAATAGATGCCAAAACTCCTCTCCTACAATGATAAAATGTAAATGCTCTACAGAAAGTGAAAACAGCTCCTCAGGGAATTGTTAGGAACTGGGCAAAAGAGCAATGCAAACGTTTCATTAGTCAAGTAGAAACTTGAAGAAAGAGAACTGGGAGCGCTTGTGAGAACACAACAGCACTGCCAGCATGGTGCAGCAATAGAGAAAGCCCAATGACTAGTTCACTGACCTTGCATACTGATAAACGTCAATAAAAGAAAAGGAAATAAGATAAAAATCTGTACATATAAAGTATATCCCCATTTATTCCTTAAAGGATTTTGTAAATTCCACATCTTCAGAAACAAAGATAAGCCATCTACTCATGAAGGGCAAAGAACTGCCAGTGTTCAAGCCAACTTCACTGAGTTTAGTAAGGACTCCTGGGAGAATCAGCATTTAATAACATCTCTCACTGGTCTTCAAGAAAGAGCTTCCTAAACGGGACCCATAGTTTAACCTTCTTCCCTTTGGAAAATTGTTGTTAAGAAAACTTCAAAAGGAAGAAGGAAAACTGTTTTACTTGTATCTTTCTCAGCTTGTTTGTTAAGATTGAATTCTCCGTGTAATTCTTCATCACAATTATGGCCTGAATGCATTAAGTATGACTGATACTCAGGAAAAGAAACAGTGGGATGTATTAATGATCCACATCTTTTAGATTTTTAATATAATCTAACAAAATATGAAAATGTTAAAGAGGTTCAGCTGGAAAACAGAATGATAAATATATCACAGTCTCTTTAATCCAAATATTTTCTTTAAAATAAACTCCACTTTCAGGGTTCATTTACAATCTCATTTGCACAGAGTTGCCAATCCTGATTAGCCTGAATGAACTCCCTAAACATGAAGGTGAAATCTCCCAGACAGTGATATAGCAGGAGATTAGAACACCTGCAGACATCCATTGTGCCACAAGAGGCTTTCTTTTTACTTGGAACTACCCTCAGATCAATACCATCAAATAAATGTACAAAAGAAAGGATCTCACAATCCTTGGTTACACAGAAACCTCACATTTTGAAGACTGAGGAAATGCATGCTGCTTCAGACTAAAAGCTAAAAACCAAAGAAGTCTCTAGCTTTCAAAAACAATGAACACTTGAAAAGGGAGAAAAGTATGATTTTTACCAAAGTCTCAAGATGCTTTTAATAGGATAACTAGTCATGAGCGGTGTTACAGTAGGCAAGGTAAAGAAATATTTGTTCAGCCCACCAGTTGAACATATACTTCTTCATGAAGACACAAACCACAACCATCTGAAAAGCCATTATTTCTTTAAAAAACAAACCCAAAACCTGATAACTTGATAGATACTAATGATATTATTATGAGTCAGACTGCAGATGAAACTCATGTCAAGAAAGTAAGTAACAAATGTCTCAATAAAGGAGGATTTTTCACACCCAGCAAATCAGTACATGCCATCTATTCCTGCTGATTATGGCATTTATTTGGTCAAGTATTCACAAGTTAAAACTCTGTGTGTTTAATCACAGGGTCTGGCCTATTATAAGGCATTGTGTCTTAAGACTTTATTTGATCAGAAGGCAAGCTTAGACTAGTTCCTGTAACTTTGAGAAACTGCAGTCAACCATTTCTCAACATCTGATAGGAAGGAAGCACAAGGAATGCATTTTAAAATGTGTATGGTTTGATCAATGATCAACAAGTAACGTTTCAACGGTTGTGATTGTTAAAAATGACAGGGTATTCACTGTACATATAGAAGAGAGTATTGCACATATCACATCTCATGCAGTAAAAAGAAACATAAATATCTTAAATGCATATATTAAAACAAGGTGCATAATTGAGATGAAAAATAAAACATTTTTAGTTATTGAACTGTACTGAGAATTAACTATGGTTTGAATTAATGTATTGGTTTAAATGAGAAAAATGTATTTTGAGATTAACTGGAAATGCTCAAGCCTAGCTATACAGATACCTGATGAAAGAGGACTGGTTTGCTTATGGGATGATAGCATTTCCATCTTCCTATAGCCCGAGTCCAGATGTTTCTCTTAGATTTAGCAAGAATGAACCCTAAACCTTAATTCAAACAAGTCTGATTTTAATTAAACCCAAGATCTAGACTCAACTTCGTACTAAGAGGAAGTGTTCCTTTCATTAGGTAGAAGATAAAAATGGAGGTAAACACAAAAATAAATTAAAAAAAAAAAACCAAAACAAAAAAAGATTTCACATCAAACAGAAGCAACACGAACAACAAATGGAGAAGGAAAGAAAGCTGAGAAAGGGCGAGAGGTGGCTGGGAAAACACTAAACTGATAAAGGATGCTCTGACAGTCTATGAAAAGACACAATAACGATACGGAGATATCGCCGCTAAAAGTGACTGCCCAAGAAAGTGGTGGAAACATTTGAAGTCAAAAAACACAGGGGTAGAGGAGGGATAATATACTTGCCAGGCACAGTATTCAGATAAGAGACACTGTAGTTAAATCTGTTAATTGCACGCCTGCCATCTTATCAATTTAGAGGCTAAAGGTGCAAGATATAATGGATCCTGGGCTTGGAGCCAAATCACAGCTCCTGCTGTTGAATATCCAGCTACTATAAGCCAATAGGGGTGCTTTTATTTTTTAAAGCATTGGTAGGTAAACCCATTGTTTTCCAAATATCAACAGCACATCTCTGTTACAGTCTCTCCAATAAAATACACAATGACCCGAATGAGCATTAGCACTGGTTTGTATTAAGGAGATCCTGGAGCTAATAGACAAATAAAGCCCAGTATCAAAGAAACACACTGAGTCCCTCTGCCACAGGCTGGGAGATGCGTTTGGCTGCTTTCAAGTGAGGGAGGCGTGGGAAGAGAACAAGCATGTGTACCGCATATGTGGCCAATAATGGCACTACGGAGAGGTGACCACCTCGGAGGCATTCGTTTCAGAGCAGAGCTCATGCAGCTGGCCTTGCCCAAAGCCTGCCCAGTGTTAAAGCCACTGAATTCACCTCTTAAAAGACCGGGCAGATAGGAAACAATTCATTCACCTGATGGTGATACACTGAAATCTCAGGCTGCTCACACTGGCAGCCTGCTGTAAACACACAAGACAGGGACTTACCATACCTGCGTCTAACATTAGTTGCTATTTATTTAATAAAGTAGGATTCTTATGAGGAACTAGATTAGATAATGGCTTACAAAGCCATTTGCTTATATAACTCTGCTTAAAATCCAACACCAAATAGCAGTGGCAGAAAATTGTTACCAACTGGTGCCGGTACAGTGGCTTACTTGAAATGCACTGATACCCTCAGTTTGTTCATGGTGGGTAAGTCACTCCAATACAGAAGTCAAATCCACAGTTGGAATTAACTCAAAGAATACTTTTATAAGCCAAGAATATTCCGAAACCTGAAAAAAAAATATTTTCCTCTCCTATGAAAAGATAGTCAACCTAAGCCAGATTTGGATACTTTCTCTTTATCGTTGCCGTCCTGCCAACCCACCTGTCCAATGCATGTTACACACAGAGAGGGGTTTTGGTTTTTTATTTTTAAACCGGCGCTTAAAGTCTCTATCCCTGCAGGCATGAAGGCAGCTCTTAGCTGTCTGGGAGGAGAGCAACAGCAGCGGAAGGAGCTATGCAGCTACAGTTTCTTCATATGCCACAGGAACACACAACACTCCAAACAGCATTACAGTGTGTGACAAAGGCCAAAGTCTCCCAAGCTCTTTGGTAAATGAGGTAAGGACTTGTCCCACCTTAGAAAATTTCCTTTCAGAACATGCTGTGTCTGCCGTACAGGGTATTTACTCATTTGTGCCACCCTGATTTGGCCTCTAAAATACCGTTGCTAATAAAATAAAATTAAAAAAAAAAAAAAAAAAAAAAAAGACCAATAAAGTCCTCTCTCATTTTCACCCTCACCTTCTATGCATGACCACAAGAGGTTCTCTGAACCATGAACTAACTGCTCTTTTAGATAAAACCATCAGTAGAAAAGCTAAATAAATTATTGTCTACAATCAACAACAAAAAGGTAAGGAAAAAATAAGATGAAATCTTACAGTGTTTTGAGATCTTGAAGGCTTACAGATTACACTAATTTCACAACAAGTGTCTGGGGAACTTAGAGAAAAACTCAGATACCCCAATTGCATAAATAACATTTAATAAAGAAAAAGGACTCGTGGATCTGCAGCTGCAATAGGACATTCAAGTATCTATGATTCATAGACCTCCGACACGGATCTTCTGCCAGTTCTCTAACACCTTTCAATTCCCCACGGGGGCAAACCTGTATACAAGTTGTCTTTACTTCTACCCTATTTGTTCCTGTACTAACACAGTGGCATTCAAGTTGATCAAGCATAATTTAGATAATTTTTCACACCCACATCTGGGCTGTTGGACAAGTCCATTCCCTTGCCAAAAGCAGAAAATCCAAGAAAGGCTAAAGTGGTGGCTGTGCTGTACAAGAGCTAATTTAACTCAGGAGCATGAGCCAGTGAGGAAGGCAAGGGCAATGCTGAAAGCATTTTAATCATAACCACTGTAAAAATTTTAATCCAAACACAGGGGTTTTTCTTGTTCTTTGGTGGGGTTTGGCTTGGTTTTTTGGTCTTGTTTTTTCTTTTGTAATCTGGGGATAAATCTCAGTCTTGGCTAAAACTAATTTTTATGTCAAAGACAATCTCCACTTGAACAGTCCTTAAGCAAGACAGGTAATAAATATTCCTTAACAATAAATCACAACAAGAGGAGAGTTTTCATGCCCTTCAAAACCATGCAATAAGAGGGGTCCAAACAGTGATGGAGAGGCAGTTTTCTTTTTAAGTTGTGGCCAAGTGTTCAAACCCCAAACTCATTTTCTGAAGTTGTCTTTCATTACCAAGTGCAAGACTATGATTTAAAATGACTTGGTTTGCATCTTTCTTTATGTTTAACTCTCTAATCTGAAAGAACTCCAACATATTCATGGCTCCCCAGTCAATTTTGCGTTAACTTCACTTTCAGCTTCTCATGAACAGGGCTGTATTTATTACAATAAATTAATTTTAAATGAACAGTCTTCCCTGGAAACATTTCTGCTCTTTTTTTTTTTTTTTTTTTTTTTGGGGGGGGGGGGAAGTGTTTTAAACAAGATTACACCTCTGACAGGATTACACCTGACACAATTGCAATCTTTTACTTGAATGAATTGTGATTTTCAAAACTGCAGGCTTTCAAGAGCATATTATATGACACTATTTTGCCATCCATGACACCTCTCAAAGTCTCAAGATTTTTTTCCTCCTCTCTGGTTCACATATAACATGACTGGAGTTTCCCCAGTTCTACTGGAGAATTAAAAATTAATAATGTGGCTGTTAAAACAAAAAGCTTCAACAAGAAACTGTTTCCTCCTTTGTGTTCATGGGTACTTTAAACCATTTACAGTCTTGACGACCTAGCCCATGTAGGCTAACATATTAAACAATATTCTTACTGTATTCTTACCTTCTCAAAACCTACCCAAATGTTTAATTCTAATGCAAACACTGTATACTGAAAATACAGTAAGAAAGTTGTAAAAATAAATGTGATCCAGGAAGACATACACATATTTAGATACCAAAAATGTTATTTTTACTGTTGCAAAGCATTTGTCCTTTATGCATTTATTTATTTATAAGCCCTGAAAAGCGTTGGAAAACTACCAACTCTTTTTATTGAAAACTAAATGTGAAGCATACTTAGAAGTGTGAAGCTATGTATCAAACACATTCTTTATTGCCACGTTGAAACATTACGATGGTCAGACATTTCTCTGTCCATCTCTTTCATACATCACTAGAAAATACATGAATTTAGACCACTGTGTCTGAGATTAAAGGGCATTCAGTATAACTCACTTTTCTGATGAGTCAGAAGAGAGATCTGTAGCATGACAAAGAGCTAAGAAAGAGTATGTAAGAAGATGCATTCAAAGTTGGAATAGTTATTTAAATATCACTTTGTTCCGGCTTATTACTGCATAAGTTATATTATACAAATTATATTCACCTACAAACCAGCGTATGAGCAGAAACAGATATAAAAAAGTTTAGACTGAAAGTACTGTATCTTGCATCAATACACTTTCGTCCTAAACCTGATTCTAGAACTATTATCAGTTACTTGGACTACCGCTGGGTCTTTTTTGAATATTAACAAAAAAACAAACTAACAAAGACATTCAGAAAGTTGTAAAGCCCAGATGACAGTTACTGCTGTGCCCTGTAGATGACGCATTTCAAAGTTCCTCTCTATTCCCAACAGTGAAACTTCAGTTCTAATGCAACAAGCTAAAAGCGCTGTGCTGCAACTACTAAAAACTAACACTTCTTTTCTCTGAGTGTTCTGAAAATGGCCAAAAATCAATGACATCCAGAACCTATTTTTTCTTAACAGCTAATTCACCTAAAAGATACTGCCATTTATCCAGAACAGAATAAGTGGTAGAACATTGGCAAGTTATGCAATGGTGTAAATATTCTGTGACACTTACTAGCATGCACAGAGAAAATATAAACACACATATAGATAAACAGATGTACAGCTACAGATATATAGTAACATAAATGCATCCCCTCCATCTCTTGGGTTTCCTTGTTTCTCTTTTTGTAAAAAGATACAAGATCACTGATGATAACTCAAGAATCTTCATAAACATCATTGAAAACTCATGAATACCAAAAAGGAAGGAAAGAATCTGAGAAATTTGAGGAGAAATTAAAAATTAACACCTAATGTATCCTCTTCAACTGGTGCAAAATATTTCACACAAAATTAAGAAAAAAATAATACAAGTAGAAAGCAATGTTAAGGGGGATGTTATCAGAAAACTAAAAAAAGGAGAACTAATTTATCATAAATTTCTAGTACTGCACAACAACAACAAAAAAACCAACATTTGATTTTGATCCCAATACTAAAAGGCAAAACCTCATGGATAATGGTATAGTTTCACTAGTACTGAAACAGGATCTTCAGCATGTAAAACAATACCCCCCCCCCTTTTTTTTTTATTATGTGGTTAACCAGTATTTAGATTCTTTCCTCCAGCAATTAAAACAATATTTACACCCTGCAGCCTCATACCCGATGTCTTCTTCCTGAAGAGAAATCTTTCAAATGTTTGACCTCAGTTTTTAACCAAAAAAACAGGTTTTGGTCTTTGCACTTAGTTTATGTGAAACAGCCTCAAGATACCTCTGCTTAATGAGACAAAGGCCTTTTAAAAAAAACATTTTACATCACTTTCCCATTCTATTCACTTTAACTGGTCTAAAGGAATTACATTACAGGTAAAGACTCTTGAAACATTCCTACTTTTCATTTGTAAGATTCTTTAAAAATATATTCAGGGGAAAAAAAAAATAACAACCTCAAGTAAACAGCAAGGGTTGTGAGCAAATGAAGAATAACAAAAAAATTACAGCACCTTTCACATCCATATTTTTCCTTTTGCTTTATTTCAAAATAGTAGAATGAAAACAGCTATGTTCTGTGCTATTACCTATGAACTGACTATTTCCATCTGCAAAAAAATTGCCATATTTTTGGCCAAGGAATATGCAGATTCAGCACAAAAAGGAATCCTATACTTTGCTTGCAAGAAAGAAAATTAGGCTGTACTGTTTTTACAACATTCCAGCTACAATAATATAATTATTATTAATCTGAAGAAATGATATGAAGTTAATGACCTCCGAGAGGCTACAATTTTAAACCTTCTTCCTACCCTAGGGAGATGGAGGATCAGCAGTTAGTGTTCCAATTCCAACCCCAAGCCTGTGCCAACGTATTTTATAAGCTAAATCCAGGTTTGGGAGACAGGCTGCATATTTTTCAGAGACTAACCCAGCATAAATCACAAAGTGCCAACACACTATGAGGTTAATGTTGTGTTTTACTACAGTAAGCATTTAAAATGAGACAAGCAAAATTCAGGCAGACAAAATCTCATGCATCAAAGATTAATTTTTCAAGTACTGAGTGTAGGCTTTGGCTACTGAGGGAACGTATTAGAGTGGGAGCAGCAGCAACTGCTGCAGTTAAAGGAGCATAAACATCTCCATTATAACCCATTGTAACCCCTTTTCCTTGTCAGCTGACTGTAGCGATCAGAATTTTGTTTATTTTTCTGCTACAAATTAGACTTTTTTATTATTATTATTTGAGTAAAAAGAACTAACTATATTCAAGGAAGAGGGAAGAAGGAGGAAATAAAATATATTAGCCTTAAGGGGCACAACGCCCTGCTCCAGTGCCAACATGCCTGAGGAATGACTATATGCCACCCGTGTGGAAAGGCATATTCCAGTGCAAAATATTTTTCACCGAATTAAGAGACATTTTAAATAGCACCTTACACATAATTTAAGCATTAGTAAAGTGTTTATACCTGGTTAACTTACTCTCAATTTCTTGCAGGAGGGATCCAGAGGGTGACCCCAGCACACTGAATGCCAACACCACTGAATGTGCTACCAAACAGCGAGGGCTGCCACCACCACCACGCTACACTGCAAATGTACTTGTGTAACTGCTTTCAGTAACACCAAGAATTAGACCCTTGCAAAAAATTTACATGTCCAGAATTACAGAAATGAGGCCAGGGAGGGAAATTCATGGCACAAGTTTCTACTGCCTGCCATTACACTATATTAACACCCACGTTATAAGCCAACAGTGGAATCAAGTACCAAGCGAAGGGTTCAGACCTCCTCTCAATTTTGTCTGTGCCCACTCCTGCCCCGGTGTTCAGTGTTTCATGACCAGTTTGTAACAAGTCATGCCCAGAAGAGGAGGATTTAGAATGAGCAGTGAAGTATAATATTATTATAATAATATTGTAATGAAATCGACAGTACAATATTTCCTTTAGACACAATGCATACATTTGTTAACTGAACAATTTGCTGTGAAATAACAGTTTCCAGCAGTACATGCCATAAGTTAACCACAACATGGCACTACACAGAGCACTGACAAACATGCACTCCAGTCCATTCACAATTTAAATTTCAAGGACTCTATCCATTAAAAAAATGTATATGAATTAGGTTTGAATCCAAGGACAAAGACCATATACTCCTGTGATGGAAGATACTCGCTGATTCATAACTGCACATTTCAACTGCTATCGACAACACTTGTCCCTTTTCTACCCAAACTGATAACAGACCTTGAGCAGACTTGGAAGAGAAGATCTTTGAACTTGTTTACTAGAAGTTGATAAATTAATTTCCACCATTCCCCACAAATCCTAACTTCTCCCTTTGTGTGTGAGTGGGGTGGGGGTGTGGTGTACATAAGGGAAAGACAAGCCATAAAGATTTACAATATTGCATAAAACCCTCTCTAAAAATCTAAGCAGGTTTTAGGACCAAAATAATAATATTTCCCTTCCAACACATTTACAGCATATGCAATGTATGCTATTGTTAACAGTGAATATAGCAGGTCATTAAGATGACTGGAGGCAATTAGACCAAATTAAAACACAGTAAAGACATCACTGCACCTATTTCCAAAATGGTCATGCCATACATAAATTGAGCTTATTAAAAAAACAACAACAAAACCAACTTTGAAACTTAAACACAACTCAGAAGAAAAACACACAACCATGTACAGGTTTTTTTTTAACCATTAAAAAAACTTTCCCAAAGAAATCTAAACAAAAATATCACTCAAGAACAAGGCATCTTGGGCATTTGATTAATATTATCTTGCTTTGCTTCATTTTAAATTTAGCTTTAAATATTTAAGTAATGATACTTGTTTAAAAAAAATATGAACAAGGGATAGCAAACAGCTGGTGCAGCTCAGCATTCTTTCACAAAATAACTGTCTAGAGCTTTTTCTGGCTATATCTTTTTTTCCAGTAGGTGTCACGCAGTTTGGCTACAATGCTTACAATAATGTGATGCTACTCAGGTAAGACAAGAGTATAAAGACATCCCTCCTGGAAAACTATCGTAACATTTATGAAGCTTCAATTATGCTTATCAGTAGCCTTTTTCAACAGAAATTTCATCAAACTTCAGTCTAGTTATACATCTGGTGGCACACCTGTTCTCACTTAAATATTTAAAAGCAATTGTGAGAGAAGATCAAGGTCCTTGGACCAACTGGGAGTTAGACTTCTCTAAGCAATCCTCTCCTGTCCACATATTGCTCCCTTTTAATGCCTTCCTTTTAAATTCCCACACTTATTTTCCAATTCCCAGACTTACCTCCACCTGGAAAAAATAGGGAGGTAGCAAACTGAACAATCATGCAAAGATAATGTTCTGCACATCAGAACCAGGAAGAATAAAATATCTCTCTGACTCTCAAAATCAGAAATTTAGAATAGTTTGAAACAAATTTTCTGTATTATTACATCATCCAAGGTTTTAAAAATAAGGAAACAAAGTTCTTTGTGGAATCCCAGAAATTCAGATATAAGCTGACTATTATGCCCCATTTTTCCAATTGACCTGTTTTGGAGTACTGGAATAGAGTTCTGTTTCTGCATAATCGACCTTATAATTACAGCTCTTTATGTGTTTTCCAGAAAATATGGGGAGATTTAAAATCAGTACCCTTACAGCCTCACTTTAAAATAATATCCTCCAAATGTTCACCTGTAAAATATAGACATTAATATCTATATAATAGAAGCATACTTTTTAATCTCTACTTTTTAATCTCCACTTTTTAATCTGATTAAACAAATTTAAAGGCTGATTCCTCCTACTGCGTTTAATACTAGCACTCCTCCTAACTACTTATTTCACAGCAGGAATTGTCTTTAAGAGCACATTCACATTATTACTCCAGAATGATCTACACAGTGACTTTGGACGAGAAGACTATGCTATATGTGGCACTTACTAAAGGATATTGCATAAAGTACTAAAAATATCAACGCAAACAGAAAAATTATTCAAAGTATTATAGCTTTATTAACAACATAAACCAATGTATTAGAAACTGCCTAGCATTTCCAGCAAGGTACCTCCACTGAAAGGCCACCTTTCAGATTTAATTTACCAATCATTGGCTCTATCCCATATTAGAGGCTGTAAGCTTTTATTTTCCTCAGTTTAGGGGTTTTATTACCAAATGTTTTTCAGAAAATAAAATAAATTATTACTAGACATACTAACAATAGAAAGATAGTTTGGCAGTCCTTTCCTGCAAGGTCAGGGTACCACTCACCTGTACTGGGTATCATCACCTCATTTTCAGTTGGTTTTCAGCTGTTAAATACCTTGTGGAACAGGACTGTTTTTCCTAATGTGGTCTGAGAGGGTCTTTTTTTATAGTGAACCTCTGCAAGCAGGTAACAAGCCACAAGGCTGTTATGGACCCTTGGTTCTAGCCACAAACACAATTTATATTCAGACCATTTTCTGCCAGTAGAGCCAACTGAGACTATTAATCAAATGAGAAAGAAAACAAGCATTTGCAGAGCTTTAAACAGATACTGTTCATCTGTTATTTAAAGCATGACGGTATCACAGTACTGCTCAATGTTTGAAGACCAGTTGTACAATATTTAGAATGAACTTTTCTTTAAAAGGAACAACAATATGAAGTACAGAAGTAATTGATGATCAGTCTGAGAAAGCATCTCAGAGCAAAAAGCGCTGCCTTTTTCAGCCCTTCAAAGCGCTATGAAAACTTGGGTGCCTGCATAGGTGTTTGCTGAAAAACAACAATAGATGACATCAACTAAATTATGTATTCAGCAAATAACTGTTGGCATTTGGGGGGGACTTTGTGTAGGCTTTTGCAGCACAGAAGGCAGATGGTGATTACAGCAACTTTTGTAAAACTATACTGAACGTTACATTAACTGGTAATTAGAAAACTCAATTTGATTTCACTTCTATTTTCATACAGACTATTTTTTGGCATTCAGAAAGATGTATCTTGAAAAGTCCATAACGCAACATCTCTAGGCTATAGACATGTTAATCTTGGTCTATTCACACTATCCGAATAAAAAGATGAGGAAAAATGAACTATTTTATGTATTGTCTCCCTAAACATTTACTGTTACTTGTGTATTTCACAAACTGAAATACACAAGTAATGTTCTCCAACTCAGATGCAACAAGAACAAGTCACAGAAAGCATCTATACCCTAAATAAATCTTTGCATTTTTGAGTCAGACATTTTTCTATCGTTCCTGTGTGAAGAGATTATTTAGCAGAACTGTTCTTATTTAACCCAAGTAAACACAGCAAAGCATTCAATAAAAATACAATAGATCATAAAGGAGATTGCCAGAGTGCTTATTTACCAACTACCATCTTCCTAATAAAGCATACCTCCCCTTCAAATGCCAAATTTAATTCAACCTCCTCCAAGTTGTCTATAAAACAAAGCAATATGCTGCATAATCTTTGAATACTAAGTCTTCTTTAACATGGAGTCCTCAGCTAAAGCCTGAGTCCTGCATCATACAGCACACATGCAGGCTCCTCTGTCCCAGAGCAGTTTTGCTTATTTCAGCAAACTGCTTCCAAGCAAAGCATTTCAGTATCAAGAACGAAAGACAAGAAAATCCCAGGGGTAGGAAATATGATTGTAACATTTTACAATTCTGTTAAATAAGATAAAAATTACAATTCATCATGCTAGGAAACACATTTCACATTTACTATCATTATTCATTCAACTAAAGTCACAAGAAGAGCAGAGACAACAAAATAATCATTGCACTACTCAAACTGTTAATGGATTATTGTAGTTGGTCTCCTACATACGAATAGATAAGTGAAAAGCAAATTCATTGTGAAAACTGGGAGTTATCCATTCATCTCTAACCTTCAACAAACTGAGGACACACAAAATTGCATCACAGTATATCTGGATGGGGAAGTCTGGACCTCCCATTGTGCTGCTGCTCACATCACAAAAATCATATGTAAAATAGTTTCCATAGTTAAATTGTCATACTATTATGACAAAGTGACATGGAGTTACAAAAAATGTCCAGTGACTATAGCTCTTTAAAGTATGAAAACAGAATGTTGATTATTAACTTTCAGACAAATGGTCTAAAAAGTACTATCATTTAATGAGCCTACAACCTTAAGCTTCTAAAGGGAAAAGTAAAAGAAAACAGTTGGTAAACAGAATATGTTTTAAGGAAAAAAAAGCCTAAGAAATCAAGAGTATAACTCTCAGCCTCTGCATGCAAAGTGTACACTTCCCTCCCTGTTTGTCAGTTAATGTAGCCTTTCCCCCTCTCATGTTGATGCACGATCAAATACAAATAGACATCTCTGGTACAATTTCATTTTCTAAAAATATTGATTAAGCAGAATATTGACTTTTCTCCATGTCTGGTTACAGTACTTATTACCAACTGCAAGTGATAATGGGTTTTCCCACTGTTTTGTTTATTATTCCTACATAAAGGGCAAACCAAAAAATTCTTCTATAGTCTTTAAACAGGATGCGATTCTACAAACCTAACTTGCAGCATAAGACCCATTAAACTATTATAAAAGGTAAAGAAAGGCCATGCCTCTAGACATGGAATCCTCAGCTAAACTCCTCAGTGTTCTCTTTCTAAGACAGTTCAGTGCTCATTGCTTTGATACCTTGTGTTTAATTTCTCTCATTAAACATGGGAAGAATTCTGCACCTATGGATAAGTAGCTTTTCTATCCCTCCCAACATATTTTTTTTTTAAAGGGAAGAATTAAACATCAAAAAATCCCCAGCAGAGTAAATTATAAGGTGTTCTCTAACAAACCTATCCATTTTATAGGAATCCAGTGAAGATTTTGGTCATATACACACTCACTGTAACAACCACATTGCATCTCCCTCAACCATTTTCCTGACCTCTAGTCAAAGTAGCCTTTCATAAATAATCATTAATACATGGAGAAACTATGTATGAAATACAGTTAAGTTTTCCCATATATAGCAGTTATCACTGTCAAGGAAATAATTGGTAGCTCTCATCATCATCATAGAAGCTGCCAACAGATGACTGGGAACACAATTTTCTTCTTTACCTAAGGAAGCTGAAAAGATGCCTGCTACTGCATTAAGCATTTGATTTTACATGGAAAATGTATAGAATAAATTAAGAGAACAGATGTAAATACTTTTGAATGAGCCATGTTCCTAGTGCAGACTGCATATAAAAAAAAAAAGAGCTTGAGTTCTAGTTATACGCTGTTCATAATGCTTTCTTTGTACTTGTATCATCATATCTTAATATACTATTCTGTCAGAGCCTTACTTGCAGAGATTTCCTATTTTTCATTCTTACATAATAGACTGGTTGACCAATGTGCTGTCAGCATGTTCGTTTTTTCCAAGAAAAACTCAGCATCTACACAACAAGGTCAAATAGCCATCTTCTTATTTTAAATAGGATGGGAATTTTGACAATTCCACTTTCAAAGTGAAAAAACATTCCAGCACTGAGCTGCACCCTGTCGAAAGCTAAAGTGTGACAGCTGCCTTCACAGTAATTGCCAGTCCGCCTCTACGTAGCAGCTGAAAACACAATACATCACTTTGATCTCCTTGGCTCTCAAAGTATTCACAATCAAGGAATCTGCATGAAGAATATGAAATATGCAACATTTCCAAAAACTGTCTCCGTGGAACTTAAATATGATAATGTATATTTTGTTCATACTTCATAAAGCATTTCCAATCCTTTATTATGCATATGAAAGGATATGTTTTAGCTTGCAAAAAATAAACATGAAAGATGCTTTATATTTTAGAGACATGTAGGTTTTCATTGGATAACATAGGTGAAATAATTGTTTAGAAAAGCCTGAATTGCTTTGAGGGGAAGATGTTATTACAGAACATGGTTAATCAAGTCCCACTGCTAATTTTCTAAAATGAATACCTTGTGGAACTAGACTACAGGGAAATAAAAGCATGCATACCAGCTCCACGTGCTTTCAACAAAAAGAAAACTCTGAGAAAGGGTCAACTTACATTTTGCAGGTAGGTCGTAGCCACACGTAATTTTTGCTTGCCCAGTCTCACAGCCACTCAGGTTGCGACATTCAGCAACCAAGCAGGGCCCAGCAGCTCTGTGTATACAGCCATCCACTACAAAAGCAAACCCAGAAACTTTTAGTTATTAAAAGCCAGTGTTTATGTTGTCTTCACACAAATACACAGTCACAAACATTTACTACTCATTTTACATTCACTGGACAGACCTACTAATCTATAAGTAGATATTCAAATACATACAAACATTTTTTCTGCCAAAACTAGTCAACGTGTTTATAAAAAAAATAATATTCAGTAAACTTCTGCTAACTGAAAACACCCAGAAAAGGTAAAGCAGAATTAAAATTTCAATATTAGAAATGTCTTATTCAAGGTTCTAAGAATTTATCGCTACAAATTATGAAAACAAATTTGATCCCCAGCTAAATACCAAACTCTCTTTTACTATATACCTCTGATACTTCTACAATCACGCAGAACATTTAACGTCACCATCCTATTAATGCCTTATGCAAATATTCCAAAAAATAATGCTTATGGATTTGAAATAAATACTTTGCTTTGACCTTTTTTCTTTTTTACATTTTTTTAATTTTGCATTATTCATGCAATACTTTGAACTTAATTAAATAATAACTACTAAAGGTTGCAATTGCAGCTAAGTATGCTAGAAAATTAGTAGAGTGCATAGATCTTATTACCCTAAGGAGCCAGCAAAAGTGTAGTAGCAGCAACAAAGAATAAAAAAGGCTGCTGGCACGGCATTTCTGCACTCTCACCGTGCAATCAAAGAAATGATTTACTGTAATTAAGGCAAAGAGTTTAAGAAAAGTGAAACATACAAAATAAGGGAAATATCGTGTGCATGAACAGTCACTACAGTAAGGCCCTAAGTCAGCACCAATGATGAAGTTCATCTATGAGAATAACCATATAGCCTACAACATCAAATAAAAAAGGGTAAAATGAGCTCAAGCATAAAGGCTAAACTAATGCTTACGGAGACAAGAAAGAATGATTCTGTATGCATATCGTTCAATATTTATTTCAGATTTCACTAGTTCAAAGTTATAGCAGTACCCAACAGCATGTGTGAAGCAATTAAAACAGAAAAGGTTTGCAAAGCCAAGTGTAGATAGGTTTTCAAAGATGCACATAATCTGTTAATAGCATAAACTGTGTAGCTTTTTACAGGCTAGCAGTGTAAGATCTGGGCAATACAAAGCGCAGGCGCTCAGCACATCTACTGACCGTTCACTGCCCACTGGGATGCAGGGAGACAGGTCATCCCTCACCCCACAATGTTTTTTCAAGTTGGAATTGAAACAACAGGCCTCTCTGCGTTAAGGGCATAGCTGGTTTTGCAGGGTGTTGAGTCTTTCCCTGAAGCCACAGATCCCTATGTCGAGGAACAGATAACATCTTTATCAGAATGAAGGCACCTTCTCCTAAGTGTTAAAAACCTGATTGCCTTTCCTGAGGTGTTCTCTGCCAGACTTAAAATTCAAATGACACAGCAAAATCGGACAAGCAGTTCCTGGTAATACTCCATACTCATCCTGGACACGGTGCCACTGGTTTTCAAAATGCCACTTTTAAAAACTTTATATTAGACAAAGATAATTACAGAATCATGTGATTTTGCACTTTCTATGAAATTTTCTAAAATTTTCATATTGAAAAAGATGTGGGTGCTCAGCCACCATACATAAGCATGTCGTGCACTCTCTATGCCAAGACACCAAGCCTTATTACTCTGTCAGCTGAACTTTTGTTTTTAACTTACCCAAAACCTCTGCTCAACAGACTCCAAGATGCTAAATGCAAGAATAATATTTTGTAACCTCAAGGGCAAAAAAGAATGCTTGAAAACTATCCTGTGCGCATAATATCCAATTTAATTATTTTAACTTAATTACTAAATGCTTTTCCAAACCAAGCAGGATAAGTAAACCAGTATGTGTTGAAACCTCAGGTATATTTTTTACAAGCATCACCACCATGATCTTTACCAACATTAATGCTTCTTCCTGAGACAGTAACATAAAAACAGCACTGATGCTTAGGACTAGCACTTTCTGCATGACGCTTTACAGATGAAGAAGTCTTTCACCTCATGGGTACCAGACAAGGACTCAAGTTCATGCAATTATTCTCTTGGCAGTGGATTAATCATCACCACCCCTGAGATCCTTCTTGTCCCTAACAAGTAGGCACCCTTCCTTGAGCAGTGTCTGTACAACGATTTGTTTAGCTACCCTCTGAACGAACCCACCTGGATAAATCAGGCTCCTTTTCCCCAAACTCCATTCACTTTAACCCCAGCCCAGCTCAGAGCACAGACAAACATCACCTGCACAAAGAAACCACTTCCTCTGGCAGGGAAGTGGAAGCACAGATTTTTCCACTTCTAAATCTGCAATGTATTAACATACCCAACATGTTAACATACCCAACATGTTAACATACCACGTGCCAGATCAGCTGTGACAGCCAACACATACGCAGTCCCAGCTCCCCATCTATAAACCATCTCATGACAGAATAAGCATGCTCTTAATGTACGTACAGCTATGATACAGATGGTATGTCACTAGTTTCATGGAGCTGGTTCCACACAGGTCCATGCTCAGTCTTTATAATCAAAATAACCTCCACAAAGATAAAAACATAATTGAAATCCCTGGAGGTATTTAAAAGACATGTAGATGAGGTGCTTAGTGGATGCGGTTTAGTGGTGGACTTGGAAGTGACAGTTTACTGGTTGGACTCGATGACCTTAAAGGTCTTTTCCAACCTTTCAAAAAAATTAAACTGTTAATGGAGGAAAATAAATTCTATCATAACCAATTTAAAAATATGACAAGGAAAATGGAAGATATCTGCCAAAATGAAACAACTAGACGTCCATACTTCCCTTATAAATGTGGCATAACAGACAATAGATTGAACACTCCAGACAGCCATAGATGGGAAGGCAGACATTAGCATTTGATATAATTCAGTGACTGATGACATAGAAAGACGACGGGGAGACAAAGGGGAACGATGACACAACCACCAGCAAAAAAAACTCCACAAAAAAAAAAAACCAAAAAACCCCACCAAACACCAAATTACCCACAATTTTCTGAATAATCTCTTTTCTCTACCATACTTTATTAAATACTTGAGCAGAGATAACCTCTGCTCTACATATGGATTTTCCATTTAATATTGTAACCCAATAAATCATGCTAGAATTATTCCATGTTTCCAATAATACATAAAACCTATAACACAAGTTTGATAATTCTTAAAGATAAAACCCATGCAGTGAAATATATTGTCAAATACCAGCACTGTGCATAACATCAAGAAAAAAATTGGCAAAGGTAGAGTGGATTTGCAAATCTAAATGTGATACTTCAGCCTCTGCTAAAACATGTCTTAGGTGTCTTAAGTCAAAAAAAAACCCACCAAAAACATGGAACGGGCACGCAGAAAACACCTGCATGAGTTATTTTGTTTTCTGAAGTGTGCACTAACTAGTAATCTAAGTGTACAGAGAAGTAAGCATTGTTAACATGGAAACTTTATGGCAATTACAGGTAACAGCAACAACCATAGGAGGGAAAAAATGATGACCAAAGATCTATTGTTATTGTGTAGTAAGGAAGAAGAGATTTATGTGATAATAATGGCATGCTGCCAAACCGCTTTTACAGGCAAGTGAAGAATCATTCATATATTTGTTTCAGATACTTCATCTGTATAATAAGTTTGACATATAGATGCTCAACTACATTTTTCAAAACAGATTTGGAAAACGTTAGACCATATCCCACTGTTCCTTCCCTGGAATTTCTTCGTGCAACTGGCCAAAAAATGGAGGCAGTTATGGTCAATTCTGACTTGTGCCATATGACAGCAATAAGGAATTGTGCATTATCACTGTTTTCTACAAGCAATGAAAAATGTCATTTTACTTCAAAGCTATCACTCTGCTTCACAGTATGCTTTTTTTCTACAGGCTGCCTTCTGTCCATGTTTATGGAAATCGCATATATACTTTGGGTCATTTATATACACAAATGACCTGCCATTTCACAGATACAGGAAAGATATGGGAAAATCCCACAGACAAAACTATCAATCATAACCGACAAGAAATCCAATCTCCGGTCTGCATTCTGATTGATTGGCATTTCTAAGTACTGGTAACACCTGAAAGTACTAAAGACAGGGCTGCTAACCACCTTCATTGATGCTGTGCTTCTTGATACGAGTTTCATGCTTATAAACCAAGCTATTTCTAAGGATTTTTGAAAGCATTAATACTGAATGAACCCTGCCTGGGGCCACCCGCAAGGTAGCAAATATCCACAGGATGGTCCCTCTTCTCTTCTGCATTCCGCTTCCAACAAACAAACTGCCAGGCTGCCCAATGATCCCCACAACGTACCTTGAGGTAAAATAAATATTTTGAAAAAGCACAGAACCCTTTCTTTCAGATGACTGCTAAATTTTAACAGGTCAACTTGTCTTTTGAAATGGGATCCCGTTACACTGTACTGTCTCATGTGGAAAACCCATACAAATGGAGTTCCTGTATTTATTGTTTCACAATAGCTTGGCTGGACAAGCACATGGAATGGGTTTCTTAGTTTTGAAGACCCACATCCACGTAATGTATTTTGAGAGCTGAAGAACAGTTCAAGGAGCTTTAGATTCAGCTATGTAGTTAAAGTAGTGTATATTTGCCTAAACTAAAAAAAAAAAAAACCGAAAACCTAAAAAAAAAAAAAAGGTACTACTGACATTTGACATTTTTTCATTACAAATAATATTAGCAATCTCATTGCATGCATCCGTAAGTTTTAGTAGCCACGAGGGACAGCATTTGGTTCTCCCAACAATTCAGCAGAAGCCATTAATGAAGAAAAAACGCTTTACAAAGCTACTGCAGTCAATGGTATTGGTTGCGCAAAGAAGTCACCAGAAAATAATCGCTTAAAATACATGGACAAAATGAAGTATCAAAAGAAGACTCCTATGCAAAATGACAGCATACTAAAAACAATGTGTTAAAAATACAGAAATCTTTGACAACATCTTTCTCACTGCACACTAAAGTATGCTAACAGGTTAAATGCTTTCTTATTTCATTTATTGTAAAGCATCTGTATTTGTTCTCCAGAATTAAAGGGTTAAAGTTATATAGTAAAAAGTAGCTAATTTACCAATGTACAATATAGAAAAAGTCTATTCCTTGTAGAAAATCTCTTGAAATTGCAAACGAAGCAAAAGTGCAGGAAACACGGAATTAAGGGTATCATGGGATGCTGCTTAAAAAAAAAAAAGAAAAGGAAAAAGAAAAACACCTCAGCAAAACTAGCCTCACAGTGCAGATGGTAATAAAAAAGGGTAAGGTAATCAAAAACCACAGCAAAAATATACAAATTCCCCCAGGAATAATAAGCTCCAAACTTCTTTTGTGACCTTGTGTGTGATTCTGGATAAATTGAAGTTATGATGTAAACAACATATGTAGATTTATCATGTTATATTTCAAGAATCTAAATATTCTTTTTTCCTTAGTAATGCCTGTTCCGTGGTACTTTCCCAGATTTTCATTTTTTGTTTTCACTATGAAAGTCAGGAGATTTACTTATTTCACTGTGCGTAGTTTATCTATGAAGCAGTATTGCTCTTCTACATGACAAATGCCAGGCGTAAATAAAAACAGAAAAATGTCATTATATCAGATGTATTGCTAGGGATACACAAGAGGAAGCTGTGTCCCCATACAAACACACCTCTTGTATATGTGTCCTCAGTCCTTGTGGACCTTTCAAAAATGCTCATTGTAAAGACATGTGTGGAAAGCAGAAAATTATAAGAAAAATACTCAAAAAAACCCCAAGCACCCCCAAAACACCCCCATCAAAACTCGAAAAAAAACTAATTCACAACCAAAAGCAATCTCATTCTGCTAAACTGGTGAAGTCCCTCTAGGAAGTTCATTGGAACCAAGTGCTGTCAAAGTCACAACTGCACCTCCGAGACCAATGTCAAGGGGAAATAAATCCTGCCCAGCAAGACACAACAGCTGCTGGTCTAATGAACAAAGGTGGCGATCTTAAAAAGATTACAACACAGATGCCAATCAGCTGGTGCTGCTAGAAATGGCAGTTTATATTATGGAGATGGCCTATGCCATTGGGAAGTTTAATGAACTGAAGATTTTTAATCAATGCACTGGTTTATAGGCCTCCAACATAATTAATTTTAAATACTTAGCATTTATACTGTACTTTCTGGCCAAGATCTCAAAGACCTTAAAAAGATGATCTGCTTTAGCCTTAAAATTCTCCATTTTAAAAACAGAAAGCACAGACAAACCATTTAGAGATGGCTATTTCACTGAATTAGGTTCAGGTTTCATCACAGACAATCTAAATTTATGGTTCCCTATTCTTATTTTCCAAAACTCTTAGTTCCTACACCTGCATTATCTCAAGACAAAACTGAGAGTTGAAAGTCTTGATGCTTAAGCTACTGATTACCTAATGTTTCAATTCCCTGTATAGTGGCTATCTTTATTTAAGAATCAATATTCTGAGGCTGCACAAGGGACCTCCCTGCAGCCAGAATTAAAATTCTGGTCCTCCCAGATCCAACCACTAACATTTGTTGCAGAGTGAGTTTAATGAAAAGTAATAATAAGACGTAATAAATTCATTATTCCAGTAGAAACTGAAAGGAACAAAACTAGTCGTAACAATGGCATATCTAAGCCTTATTGTTGAGTCATGCATGGGAAACTTATTTTAGAATATTGTTTAGCTGAAATCCTGCAAATTTAGCTTTTAAAACCACCAGTTATTGCCTGCTATGGTGAAAAGTGCTGGGAATTACATTTTAAAACCTACTGTTGTTTTAACTGTCCTTTATGTGCATGCAGTTCACATTCAAGCATAACAAAAGCAGCTGAAAGACCAAACATAATCAATGTCCATGCTATAAACTGGCAAAAAGACATATAGAAATGAAGAAGTCAACAATGATACAAAATAAAGCTCACTTACCCACGGACCTGTTAAATTTTAAGTGTTCTATATTTATTGCACACAATCAATCATTCTTACTTTGACAAAAACACAAAACAATAGTAAACTCAATACTTTTGGCAGATTTTTTACTTTAGTCAAATATCTTGGGATATCTGAAACTCATATTAAAAATATATGAAAAGCCAAATAAAAGTTGTTCCGTCACGTTAGCAATGACAATTGGTGAATTTCTCCCATAAACAACTAAGCAATAAAGAAAGCATTTGGTTTATCTCACACTTAGGACGTCATCTTTCTTAGTCTCCGAATGCTCCACTCCAATTTTGTAGACAGTTATAATGTCAATAGGATTCACACTTTTTTCAGCCCACTCAAGCAGCATAAGGGCTCAGAGAAACATGGGTCTGATAAACCTGTCTGAATGTCACACTTTTGGCAGGAAAAAAAGAACTAGGAAAGGCTCCAATAGTGTTTTTCCAGTTTTTCCCAGTCCAAAATGCTGACATTAAGGCATGTGTGAAGGAACTGTTCACTTCCTTTTAATTGTGTTAGTGTTGAAGCACCTAACATACCACACTTTCCTACAGATGGAAATGAGACAGCTAAGCCTTAAATACCTCACTGCAGCAAGCAGAAAAATTGTGTATTGTTTCTTGACAATTGAAGCAATAAGCTGAAGTCTGGTGAAATTTCAGGCTATTCTATGCTATTAAACCAAACTCAGCTCATGTTCACCTCAACTTGCTCTCCCAGCTTCCCAAACTGACTATTAAGAAGCTGCAAGGGTGTTTTTTTTTATGTGTTATGACCTTGAAGAAATGGGTTTGGTGACTCCAAAATGCTCTCCTCAAGCCTCCTGGGCAGGCACAGTACTTCATTTCCAGCTAAATACCACATAGACTGGGAGGACAAAAAGGCTTATCTACATTTCAGTGCTAGGATGCCTACTGTGTCCTGGATTTCCATTCATGTTAGTGGTGCTATTATAACAGGACTCTCGTTCTTCATTAAGAAAACATCTCTGAGGTCTAACTTCATGCACTGTAGCCTCTTCCTATACTCATTAAAAAAATAAAAAGTGTGTGGAACAGATTAAGATCATGTGAAAAAGTTCACAGCTGCGTCCCTCTGAAAAGGCAGGAAATTGAGAGGATTAGTTACACTCTTTGCATTACCCAGTTTAGCAATACAAATAAAAATCTATTAGTTAAGCTTTAACCTACCATTTAGGGGTTTGTACCACCTTGAATTTAAATGATGTAAATGTTTAGGGAGATGGCATCACAACTTTTTTCCACCGCATCCCCACTCCTTTGCAAATTAGGCTGTTTAACACTTACTTCTAATTCCACACAGAGAAGTCGATGCCCATCTTCACCTGGTCCAAGATGCCAGCCTCCTGCAGCACCTCACTTGTTTCTTTTTTTAAACAAGCACCTTTGCACTACCTTCCTCAAGCACAGGAGAAACTCACAGTAAATATCCACAGTACTGTTTTTAAAATCTTGCTGAAACTCTCTTTTGCCATGATAGCTATTAAGCTATTGATGACATTAGGCTCTACCATAGTATCAGTCTCTGTCCAGTGCATAAAACTGTGGAGTCTATTTTTCCTTCTGTAGTGTTTGGAAACATAATGTTAAATTCTGAGAAACAGTAAAGAAACAAGTATATAAAAAGATAAAACACATGCCTGAAAGGGCAGTGAATCTCAGGATTTATTTAAAAAAAAAAAAAAGGCAATTTACTAATGTTCTGATGCTGCATGCAAATGAAATAAGGAACATAGAAATAGACAAACTGGTAAGACTCACTGTCCATCTGTCTCAGCAGCCTATCTCACATGATGGCCAAAAGAAAATGCTTAAAAGAAGAGGGCAAGATCAGAGGAAGAAATTACCAGTGCTTCCACAGAATATTCTGCCAACTCTTCGTTACTGGCAACTCACAAACCTGAGCAAGATGTCTTTTCTGTATCACTCTGGACATGCTTTTTTTCTTGGCTTTTTCTGAGCATTTTGTGAGTAACTCAGACTCACATAAGCATTTGGATTTGTATCTTCCAATTTTATGTAGTCCTTCCTGTAATGTGGACAGCAGCATTAGCAAGGAAAGAAATACTGCAGATTACTCTGAAGAAAAGCATGCTGCTAACCTAGAAAAAGAGAACGAACGTAGAAAAACTACTGCAAAGTCTTTAAGGAAGTTTTTTGTTTGTTTTTTTCTCCATTTACAACACACGCAGACAAGCACTTCCTCTCTGTTGTCCGATAACTATTTTTCTTTGGGTTTTTTGTAATACATCTTCTCCTCCTCTGCAGGTTGCAGCATTTTAGGGCTCCTCATGAAAAGACAGGAGACTGCAATGGTGTGCTCCATTACTTGCAGACACTTCAAAAATACTAAACGCATGGACCAGTCATGGCAGATGAATTGTATTAAGCCAGAATAGGTATTTGCATATTTGGAGTACAGTTATTATGCAGTCATCACACAGTGATTATACAAATGTATTCACTATGATCAGCTAGCGGTTGTCAGGCACAGGTCAAGGATTTAGACAGAGCAGGCTACCAATAATAATTGTAAAATGACTGTTTAAAAGGGAGCCTTAGAACAGTGGTGTATCCTCACAGCCCAGCAGGCTGTGGGTCTGTCATTCCTGAGAGTTTTAAAGCTATAGTTAATTTATTTTTCCTAATGTCTAAAGTGAACCACTTTTTCCCCACCAAAATGCAAAGGGATGTGATCTAAGACCTTCACTTCACAGAGAACAGGGAAGGAAAGGCATTCTCATATAGGTCTTTTCAGATTTGAAGCCTGAAGGATTCTGTAGCGAAATACCACTTCTACCTAAATATAACTAAACCAGACATGGGAGAAAGTGATGTTTCTCTTTAGCTATAGGGTGCACCAAGCATGAGAACATTATACATCACTGCTAGAATAAAAAATACATTAAGGCTTTTGAGAAAACCTGGGAGAAGACACTGAGCCTGAACCAGACGAAGGAGATGCAAGGTGAATAGCTCCACTTCCCTGGAAAATCTTGCAAAATAAAAATGGGCAGGTCTGCCATGAAAGCACTTTTGTGACTTATGACTTCAAATATTACATTCTAAAAACTTTTTGTAAGTAATTTGTTTGTTTCCAAAAGCCATCTCCTCCCTTCCCCTCTAACCCATATGGGTTCAGTTTGACTATGTGACAGCACTGAACCTTCATGCAGGTTTAAGTAATGCTTTTTCTACAAGAGAGAGAAGATGCAGAAAGCAGCAGAGGAAAGGTTAGATACAGAAGCAAGGTACATCCAGTTCTGGGCATACTTCAAAAGGAACTTGAAAAAACCACAGGGATTGTAGGAGCTCTGATTTAGGGCAGCAGCTGGATCATACAACGCAGTAAGACTAAGTACCAACAAGGAGATATTCTCTTGCTTGCAGTAAGGCTTAACAGGCTAAAGGAATACTACAAAGTATTTACTGAGTGGCAGCTGGTTTTCTTATTTCCTGGACCATTTTCACTTGCGCTAATTTACTTTTATCATAAACCAGTGAAGGGAGAATACTTGGTGGAGATACTTCGCAGTCTGCTATCACAGAAACATCCTCTCAATTTGGAGTGCTGTTTCAAGCCAGATTAATTAACAGTATTAATTATACCAAAATTGCCTTGCAATAGGCAAATCCAATTGAACATATCACAATGTATTCACATGGAATAAATACATGGAAAGAAAGAGGTAAACACTAGTTTAACCACAAAATGATGTATGAACAAGGTTCTTTCAGATAGTGTTTTAACACAAGCCTGAGTAGTAATTAACCATAAAAAGTCTCAAATATTCTTTCCTTTTGTTGAGACACTATGACAAATCATATGTACCACACATCTAAGACAAAGATAACTTAAAAGATCTTGCCAAAAGATAACTTAAGAGATCTAGGACACAATCAACATTGAGCATTGTTAAAATATCAAATGCTTTCCAGCAACATGCAAAAATATCACATACACTAAGTACAATTTCTCATATTAAAACAGTATCATATCCTGGTACAGACTTATACCACAAATCAAATACAGAAGAAATACTATTTACTCTCACTTACATGTCAGCTTGCATTGCTGAATCTAACAAATCTGTAAAAATATTAGAGGCATCAGCACAACCTTCACACATAATTAACTGTATATGGAGTAAAGGGGGCAAGCTGCCATCATCAGGCCCCACCCTTCCACTTCCATTCCTGGACAGATTGTCTCTTGACAGTAAAGTTCTATTTCCAAGGTAGATGGAAAAGCATTATACTAACCTAGCATTGTCAGATATATTCATAATGATCAAGTAGAATTTCAGTGACTGTATAACCATGATTAAAAAGAAAAGGAATAAAAAACTCTTGAGCATTTATTTATTTAATGTCAGAAATAAAAACAAGATAATGGAAAGAGCATGAGAGAACAAAATGTCTCCCGCATCACCCACTGTACTTGGGGGTTTATGCAGTGTAATGACTTTGGACAAAAATAATTTAAAAAAGGAGAAGGACACAACGCCTGGTAATAGCAAGTGACGTTTAGATTGAGTTCAAAAGTTGCACAGAGAACTTCTCCGAGCTGTTCACTATCCAGCCCTCCACAGGACCATATCTCAACAGCTCTCGCCAAGTCCCACACAAGCTTTTTTGACCTATAAGAAAGGTAATTAATGAACTTATTAGTTATCTGAGCTGGCCACAATGCTCCTTATGCTCCACAGGTTGTGGGAAGGGTAATTGAAGTACTTACTAAGCACAGATTAAAATTACAATCTAATAGATTTCGAGTAAGAAACATGACACCCCACTTAGATGACTATATGTACCAGTTTGGTAATACTGGCAATTCCCTTCCAAACAACTGTATGTTTTTCCTAAAACACTATTAAAAGGGAGATAAGGAACAGGAGAACTAAAGAGCTGGTTAATCTGCGCAGTATCATTATGTATTATTTAGTTTAATATCTTCTTGTAGTAAATACAAAATCATTAAGTGCCATTTTCTTCAAGAGAACATTGTAGTAAATTTGGTGTTGCAACAGAACCATTAAAGTATAATAGTGTACACAGAAAAATTCTACTGATTAGCAAGCAAAAATATGTAATTATACCCACAGTGTGGGACTCAGTTGGCTGGTGTTTTATTGCACACAGCTTTGTAAGACTAGTTTGCTGCCAAAACTGATGAGGAAAATACTGAGTTGTTACTTCCAGTTGTACTAGAGGGTTTTGTCTTGATTTTATTGACATTTATAAAGTGATCATCACATGTAACAAACAAGCCACAGTGCCAACACTGCAAACGGCAGCCTACAGTAATTAAGGAGTAAACAGCATCAATTCCATAGCAATGTTCGATTGATACATAATGTATTAACTGAATTTTTAAGTAACTCTGAACAATTTACCCAAAGCATCTCAAGTTCTCAGCAGCTTGAGCAATATTAATGAACTAATACAACAGCACTGAGACATGACTTCAAAAGGAAAAAGCAGCTCAACATTAGCCCATAAAAGCTGTAGTAAACATATTCAAATGTGCGTATGTCCAATATATAAAAATAGTTTTTAAAGAAAACACACATGATTATAAGTAGAAAGACTGAACAACACATATCCTATGATATTTGTTATTATACTTAAGCCTCCACATTTTCCTTTCCAGCTTTCATTAAAAGGGTGCAGTGGGGGTTATATTTTCAGCATTGTACAAAAAACACGGAAAGTTTCAGTCTAAAAAGCTTGCAGAGAAATCAAAAAACCCAAAGAGTTAATCTGTTTCTGAGAAGTTACGTTGGAACCTTTAAGCCAGACTCATTAAATTTACTGGGTTTTAACCATACGTGTTTCATATCTAAAATACAGCCTGGTGCCATTAGAAAGAGCTAATCATTCTAATATGCCAAAGAATAAAGGGAGAGAGCATGTAACGCTGGCTGAAAATACCAAAGCTCCAAAGAATATCTCAGTGATGAACCCTAGGCATGAATTCCACTTCCAGATTGCCCTCCTTTCTTGAAATGTTTATGGAACAGCATCTTTACCCATATTTTTAAAAAATAATAAATCTTAATAACTTATGTCAATGGTGTCAAATGCAGAATAAATGTCAATGTAATTCTTAACATTATCCCAGCCACTGTCAGAAAACGTACTTTAAAAATTGCTTTGCCTACTTTCATAGTAGTAAAATTAGGAAGTCATACACAGGGTGATGAAAAGAGACTACGGTGAATTTGTCAAGGAAGCTTGGAGAGGCATTGTGAACTACAATCCACACAAAGGATATATCAAGCCCCATATACATTTTTCTATTAAAATTTGGAATTTTGGATACATCTTCATTAGCAAATAGAGGACCAATAAAAGCACATCTCTGGAGTAAAATAACTGGTGTTGAGAACCAGTTCTACAAATACTATACACATTTCAGGGTATTTTGGTGCTGGGGAGAGGCTTTTTCTTGTTTGTTTTGGGTTTTATTTGTTTTTACTATGGGATAGTTCTTGTCTGGTCCTAGGACTGAATGCCAGTTTTCCAGTGGCATACACAAGGGACACATCCCCTAGTCTACTTATACCGAACAGAAACTTAGCTCATGGGCTCTGACATACTTAATGCTAAATACCAAAGCAGTCAGGAGAGTCGGGGGATTTCCTTCAAAAGCACATTCTAGGCACCAGCTATAAAGAACTAGGTAAACATATCCTTTAAGTATTGTTTTTAGTTGAATTTTTTTGAATTTTTCAGGATTTTAGCAATGCCTAAGTTAGTGTACCTGCAAATAAAGGGGGAAAGCCCGCATTCTCGCACCCAGGTGAAACAAATTTCTGTAATACAAAAGGGCAGCAGTTTTGTTACTGAGCCTTAACAACCTGTATGAATCAAAGTTCAAAGGATCAAAGTAACAATTCACATCAAACTCAGACTCTGCACCAGCCACACACAGAAGTCAGCACGATAGGATATTCATCCCTTGAGGATTTTAGTTGTAAACAGGCACTAACAGAGCAATGGCAGAACAAAAACATTCAGCAGTCACCCTAGGGTACAAGCATAAACAAGCCTTGTCTTAGAATGACTAAAACGTTCCACTTGCAGTGGTGATGTTAAGGATGAAGCGTCGGGAAGCAACAAGACTGAGGGAATGATGGAGAACTTCTTTCAGAGCACTGAGATGACTTTAATAATCTAATGCCACAGTTCTAGTTACTTCTGATAGGAAGTTGATTGAGAAAAGTAAGTCACCTTCAAAATATTATGCATAAAATTTTACACTGCTAAGTACTTGTGAAATAAACACCTCAGTTCAAACTGAATAAGCAAAATGTGTGAATATGCTGATGAAACATTTTATAAGACAGTCTCCAGAAGACCTATGGCTCATTTACAATCCCACACCATAAATATTTCACGTTTCGGTATTACCAGCATCACACTGTAAAGTCAAGCTCATCACAGTCCTACGGAAAGATGTCTTTAACTCCAGTAAATGGACATGTTAGATTTATTAGCTATAATAGTACTGATTTATTTTATTTTCAACATATATCCTTTGACAGAAACAGAAAATAACTTAGGCTGGATTGGATCCTGGAGGTTCTGTGGTCCCACTCTCTGCTCAACTTTCTTTTACAAAACAAAAGCAAGGTAGGAATAGATCTGCCTTCTACCCTTCTGAAGTGATGAAAATCTACAGAAGAAGTTGAGAGCTGTTCTACCATCTAAAATCTTGTTATTGTTATTATTTTTACTAATTATATTTATGCTCCAGGGTAAAGCAACACCCAACACCTACATGTTACTGAAAATAAATGTTTTTCAGTTATTAAGATGGACGAATGAAAGCTAAACAGTAGCTGGCACAAAAAGTTCACTTAAAAACAGTCCCAAGATGACACCTATGCTGTTTGGCCAGGCACCTATTTATGGTGATAGCAAGAACCACAAAAAATAGGTGTAGCTAAAGTATTAAGGAGGATGAAAGGTCTAAGCTGACAGCATATACAAACCAGATCTGAATACTCCCATCAGACCTCCATTTGTGGTGGCCAGACTATTATTTGTTATCTAAGCATTCAGGTATGCACAACACAGGCAAGCACTGCAGGCAGAGGGAGGAGTGCAAAGATCCTTAATGAGGGAAAATCTAAACCCTCAAATCTCTCAACATGTAACATGGTGTGATTCACAAAAGAAAGGGCTGACTTATAACACGGCTTTCAGCAGAGAAATGGGATTCTGATTTCTTTTTCTTACATCTGGATTATTTTTCTTAATTTTCTCTTCCTTTTCAACAAGAACAAGGATTTTTATACCTACCTCTTCTAATTGGAAGTCCAACTTCCTGATCTATTGACCTATTGCACAATATGATCTTAATTAGTTCACACTGACATGCCATGCCTGGAGTTTAAGTATTGTTTTTCCCGAACAAATCTATTTGCCCATTGAAAGCATCTACATAAACAACCCAACAAAAGCATTTTTGAAAATATCATTCTATAAAATCCCATGGGATATAGTTGATTACTGGCCTGACTGTCGTAAAACGGTGAGTGTGACATTCACGACCTTCTGAAAGGCGCTTTCCTCTATTGAGCTACACTTCCTACTTGATTTTTTTGTTTACAATTAATAGGATTTTTTTTGTCAAGTACCAATATATTGTTCCTTCTCCATTAATGCCTTATACGCATGTCAGCACAGATACAGATTATTAAAAGAATATTTGTTTTGAATAGAAATCTCATTCAGCAATGTTTTACAGACCAGACATAATTTGAAAGCAAGAGGTTTTATCACATCAAAACAATTCCTCAAGGCTTCACACAGCCTTTTTATTAGAGGCTTTTATGTACTTCACAAAGGAGACGGACACCAAACAGGAAAACACAGAGGGAAACAGAGGGTAAAATGACGTGTGTATTTTCAGTGCCTTCCAGACACTCCCTATATCTCCAGAAAGCCCCACATGTCCTGTCTCCCTTCACCTACTGTACACTCAGTTCTTCCACACCTTCAGCCTGGATCCTTTTGGTTTGCTGGCAGGATAAAAGCCACACATGCTATACTAAATCTGAAATACCAGCTAGCCACGTGATTCCAACAAAATATATAATGGTTGAGTCTCCCTGGATTTCCCCACCTTACTCGAGGCTTTCTCTCTGGACACCAGTTTTCAGAAATATGCAGAAACCTACTTGTTTTGAACCCTGCAACCCGCTGACAAACACATCTGCAAATAACCATTAGATTAAATAACACGTTGGGAATTAATAGTAGGCAACAGATATTACAAGGAAACCAGAATAAGAGTGTTTCAAAATCTGCAGACTGCTCATATAGGACGGGGCATAAACAAAGCATAAATGGATACTATCACATATTTCCTTTCCAGTTTGACAAGAAATCCCTTGACAAAACTATCTTGGACTTCAAGGAGCCCCAGGTTTCACTACAGCAATCTGCACATCTCTGAATGAGTAAGTGAAGCGTGTGCACCTGTGGTAACATTTATGAAAGACAGCAAAGATCACGGCCATCATTGACAAGATGACTCAGTGAACATCAGGGTTTGAACTTCTACCTCTAGCATTTATTGGTGGAACATCAACCAAGAAGTCTGAATGTTTTCTCATGTTCAGCAGATTCCCTATCAAATATGAGTTGAGCTAGTGTTGCAAGCCTACTACTTGAAAGCCACAAAATAGCTCCACAAGACAGCATTTGCACTTTTTTTAGATGCTGTAGAGTTAATACCTTGTGAAACTAATAATGTTCTCTTGATACTTCAAATAGATACCCCAGGAAAGTACAGAATAAAAAGTGAAAAGAAAGAAGTTTAGATAGCTATGTTCAATCTTTCCCTTCTATTATTCATAAACCTGCAGGTTTTAAAGGCAAATGCAATTACTAAGGGTTCTCAGAGAAACCTGGCCTAATTAAGTTTTAATTCCAATAGATCAAGACTTCTTCCCTGCAAACACAGAGCCACATTTTAGCAGCAAATGTCTTTTCCCAAAAAGACAACATTCATCAGTAATCCTGCAACGGATTTAGTCCAAAATTTGGCACCATCTGTATATCATAATAGGCCTTTGTGATTCAGGAGCCTAACCAGCCACCTTGTCTGTAGGACTACTGATAGTCACTTTGGCCACAGATGCCTCCAGAATCCTGTGAGGAATTGAAAATCATTGCAGAATAGCTCCAAAAAAGACCCTTCCTTCCTCTTAAAACCTCTTTCTACTTTCTGGCCTCAGGATATGCTTAAACTGCTCTAGAAGTATTTTAATAGTAAAATGCTATTACCCAGGGATTGATCCCTTCAAAAACAACCACAAAACAGCAAAACATGTCAGAGGCACTGCAGTAGGGGAAAGGAAGAAGTGTAGAGATCCATATGTAAAGCTTTTCATAAAGTATAAATGCTAGGATGGGCCAGAAGTCCCAATAGTTAGTGTCACTGTTCTCATTTCCACCGATACATTCCTAAATTAATCTCAAGGACAAAATACATTCTTGCAATACACAAGACTCCTTGACTCAGACAAAACTTCACCTACATTGCCATCAGTCTAACATAGTCTTTAATGGCACTTTCTAAACATATTCTGGTCTTGAGCTTTGTGAAAGAGTTAAAATTGAAGCATTGCTAAACAACACTCAAAAATAACGTCTGTATGGGGCAGAATCATCACTACAGTCAATTAGGTATTCATGGCTCTGCTCCCATTTCTGCTGCAGTAGGTGTGATTGTTGTACTTTACTGTTTCCCCAATTCTTGCGCTCCATTTAGTTACACTGGTCTAGATACCGCTTCACTACACATCAAAAAAAACCCCACTCTAAAGTGAAGCAGAAACTGATTTACAAAGTAGAAAACAAGGCAAAATTTTTCAAAAGCCCCAAAATTGGATGCAATACCACATGGTATGCCTCAGAAGGTAAACGTGGATATCTGAAAGGTCTCTTCAAAAATGAGGATTTTGCGAGCATTCCCTCCTGAAAGCTGAGACACTTGGGTGACTGCACAAAAGCACCATGCTAACTGCAGCACATACTTTTCTTTGGCACATATACGGAGAAACAACAATTAAGCTTTTACAAAATATATCTTTCTTCCAACAAACAAATTCTTCCAAAATATCTGTGCTGCCAATGTCTCTCTCACATATATAGTTATACAGTCTTAAAAGAGTACAGAGTCAAATGGAATTGTTAAATAACCAAATGTGTTTTCTCTGTCTTACTTTTGATTATTCAACATTAGCGTATAAATTGACAGTTATTAAGTAAATGATAAATGTTATCTGTTCATACAAAGAACACTTTACTGAATCAAAATCATTACCAGTTCCCAAAAGCATAAATGTAATTCTTTTATAATACTGAAAAGGAAAGCTACACACACCCCAAAAATAAAAGTGTAGATGTTATTACACTCAGGAACATATGCAGAGAGTCCCCAGAAGAGGCAAGCAACACAGCTGACCTAACACACTACCGCTTAAAAATCATTGTAAAAGGAATTTAATGTGTGTAAGATAAGAAAACATGAAAATTGATTTCTTTTCCGTATGCCTCAGAGCTTCTGCTATGCTTCTAGTTGATTTTACCAAGCTGAAGTAGTACTATAAATTTTAAGCATAAATCTACCCTTGCACAAATTTTCTACCACACAAAAAAAATAAGTATTCTTTGTCAAGCACAATGACCACGTTAAAGAATGGGAACTTAACAGAAAGTTACTTCTATTCAAATACCCTTAATTCAACTCAGAAGATTCAGAAACACTGCAGGAAGTGGGGGGACAGATTTTGAAAATTCTTCCAGGACATGTAACGGTGGCAAATTGAAGTTACAATCTAGATGTCCCACTCCTTTCTGTCTTTTCAAGTGTGGTATTACAGTGTTCCTCTGACATCTGCCAGGGAAAGAAATGAGAAATACACGGCGAAAGACTCGTCGTTCTGCTTGGAGAAAGGCCCATCTCCTCATAGCTGTAAGATATCCCTTGCCCTTCGGATGACTTGTTGACCTATCAACACCAAAGTTTACAAAACACCCATCAACAAGTATCAGCAAAGCCAAAGAGAAAACCTTTTCTGTGGGTTTTGCTCCATCGCACTTTTGATGCAAGTGAATGATAGAAGGTCTCAGACCATAAAGTGAATATTCTACAAGAGAGTTATAATATGGTTTTCCCTAAGAAAGGGAACAGAGGTACTTCTGGATAATGAGACAGGAAACATGTAAGTCCCAACCCACTTTCTTGTTTAAAGAGTTTAATAAAGCAAGACTGTATTGTGGCACACCAATATATTTTGGCAGCATTCAAAAAGATAGCACCTCCTGAGCTGTGAGTACTGTATTTTACTGCACCCTGTCAGGTTAGATAAAAGCTGTCTGCAACTTTTATATTTTTCCTAGACAGAAGAGTTACACAATATTGCCACTAAGCTTTAGAACCATACATGCTAACCTATCACTACTGCCAAACAATTTTTTAAAATTATATTTCCCCTTCAGTCTAAAAGGCACTCTGGCAACTCTATAAACATTCAAGAAAGCAGCATATTCTCCAGCTACTCTGCAACACACATTGAGACAGGGCCTTAGAGAGCCTGGCTTTGGAAACTTCAGTCTTACAAATTCTTAAACTATTTATAACAACTTTTCTGTGAAATTATTTTTTATTATTATTTTCACATTTAGAGAATAAACATTCTTTAAAAATTAGGTTCTCTCCTCCAAAACTAGCCCTAAAGGAGTAAGGCACAAAGTAAAAGGAAGAGGGAAAATAAGGAAATAAGAACATGCAGTAAATATGTCATTTATTTTAGCATGTAAAATATCAATGGAGAGAAGAGAAACTTCACTTAATAGCAGCCTGATTATTCCAGTAGGGCCACTTAGGACTAGTGATGGAAAGATAACACTTGCTTAACTAATGTTTGTAAAGTACTTTACATTCCTCAGATAGAAGAACTACAGATACATTAAACACCATCATCATTAACACTGGCTGCTGCTGTGACTTTTGTAAATAATTAAAGGCTGTGATATCATTCCTGTGAAGTATATCATAATGTAACATCTGGGGGGTGGGAGGAGCAGACATGACCAATTTCTCCATCCTATATTTTATGCATAAAGAGTCATACTTCATCATGTGATCAGAGCATGACCACCAAGAGGGATAGCTTGTAGCTAGTGATGTTTCCTGGAGAGACTGCGAAGTTCCTTTTGTTAAGACAATAAGCGATCAATAAGCTCCAGAAGTAAGCTGCAATAATATGGGCCAACTTTCAAAGCAGTCTTTCTTTTGGAGAAATTTGTTTTGTTTACTTTGTTGGAAGCTCTTAAAAACATCTTCCAGTCCAGTGCTCAATACCTTCAGGGGACAATTACTCCTTTACCAGAAGCATCAATTAGATTTGATTACTCCTTCTGACAAATACTTTGTGCAGAGCGTAACGTGGGTATGTTTTATTAACAGTCCAGGAAGTTAAGGGTTTTTACACTGGGGGGCCGCATGGATGACCAAACCTGTTCTATTATTATATCAGTAATTAAAACTAGGAAAGATACAAAACATGCAACACAAAATGCATAAAACTCTGACTTTCAAGCTAGGGAGGCAACTTTGTGAAAGTCTTTTTCCAGACCATTTACAGTAAATAAAATTTCAATTGACTTGTTTCTGTCCATTTTTGCTACTCTTCTATCAGACGCTGGGCAACGCTAGCATACAGCAGCAATAGATAATGGTGCAGTGAAGATGGAAAGGCATGAAGTAAGAATAAGTCTATTTGAGCACAGAGAAGAAACAGAGAAGTTAGGAGACACTTAAGTTATGAGAGATTGTCATTGTTTTCAATGGTGAGGTGATTCATTAAATGATCTTAGGCAGACAGGTCTGTCAATACTGGAACAAAGCTACTTACAAAAACATCATTTTAATTAAGCTCTTAGAGGATGTCCAGTGAGTTAACTGGTATTAAATCATGTACAAAGAATGTTCTTATTCCATGTGACGTGTTTTCTTCTAGACATTCATCTCACAGGAGGAACGCTAAAAGCAGTGATAAAATGTTTTCTGTTTTTCTGTGTACCAGCAAGTTTACCAGAAAGCTAGGAATTAACTTCCACTGGATAATCACTACACAGTAGCTAATTTTATAAGGTACACATGTGGTATTCCAATTAAACATATATATTTAATTCATCTAGAAATTCTAATATCAAGATGCGGCTTTTAAACATCTAAAAATATGCATACTATGAAAGCAGGAAAACACCACCAAAAAGCACCTTCTTAATTGTATCACAAACTGAAGTTGGTGACACTCGGCGTGTCAAAAAGCATCTCTCTCTGCCTAATGTGACCTTAAGCCATGGCTGAAGACTGAAGGAGAACTGCTAAAAGGAGAAGAGAATGACATCCACTGCATGCCACAAAACCACAGAAAATGGGTTTATTCCACAACCCAAGAGCAAGAAGGGAAGAAAACTAAAACACGATATACAGCAGTCAGAAATAACTGGTAGAGAAGAAAAATCTCTGGTGGCCCTGCAGTCCAGCCCCTCACTCAGGCAGGGCAGGACAATCTCCAAACACCAGACTGGGTCAAACTTTGCATACAACAGTCCAGGTATATGGAAGGGAACTGGTTAGAAGCCCACTGCTTCAGAACACAGCTCCTGTTGTCTCATTGCTGTTTCTCCATCTCACTTCATGTCAGAGGTATCTGCACAGTGAGCTCTTGCAATCACCTGGCAGAGCAGGAAAGCATCTATGAGGAGACAAGTCAGCTCCCTGAAGCCAAGGCAGAGCAAATCTTCCCCACTGCCTCTAGGATGACCTCCACCATGCTCCCTCCATACACACATAATTAGCAATGTGTTTCAGGCACTGTACTTTCCACTTAGGTAATGAGGAACATTTATCAAAACTATTGTATTTCTTCCTGTACACTAAAGACTTCGTAAAACTGATGCTCTTTCTGCAAATATGTTTTCCTCACCTTTCCATAACATTTGTGCATTATTTACTACCATGATTTTCACAGAAAGTTTTCCTTTCAAAGTAGAAAGATCTGACTACTAGCATTGCATTAAATAGAACGAGAGGAGTTTTCAACATTTGGTGTTAGTTTTTCAATATTTGTTTCAGCGCTTTTCTGATTCAAGGCCAAACTCTTTCTTGTACACACATCCTTCAACATTACTCATGAGCTAATTTAAACGCAGCTATCATCTCGTTTCTATGAAAGACTGAAGTGAAAACAAATACAATAATTTAATATAAACTGCTATAATATGACGAATAGTACATTTTAGAAGAGTATGCTAGGAAAATAATTTATATTGTATACTAAATAAAAAGGATCATAGTCTCAAGAGCTTTTGAAACGTTAACTTTCCCCCAATGAATTACAATGCAATTTTCTAGCCAACTAATTTCACTAAAGAAGATAATGACTTGAGCAAAAGGCTAATCAACTGCCAATCAGGATTCCTTGAAGCACAGAATGTCAAATATTGAAGCAATTTTTTACAAGTCATAAAAGCACTTAAGTTGCACGATGTCATAAAACCTGTGATGAAAATCTGAAGTTGATGAAGCATTCTTATTTCTCTAGTGATATTCCTAAACAAACAAGTTTCAACTTTAACCAAATCTTCCATTAATATTCAGATCTATTAAAGAAGCATCATCACTACACAATTAGCTGTGTAAATGTCAGTCAGAGAACTAAACAGATTAATCATCGAGGTTGTTTTCTCCACCAAGTGTCTGGATTGTCAATGTTATTTAACTTCTTCAGCAGTGGAAGGTGAGAAGCGAAATATTTTTTTAAAAAAAATCTTCACTTATTAGAGAAGATCTTTAACATGATAGGAAGCGCTAATTGATCATTACAATTAATTTTAAATTTAAATCTACTTTGGTTTTTTGTTCTGTAATATTCCACTTACACCTTTTTCTGTAATGCAGCACAAAATATTTCAGAACTAAAGCTTTGTAGAAAAACATTAATTGCCATCATCTTTTCTTCACAAGAAACACAGGTCACTACTCTTTTATGTCTGGATAAATAGTATTCTCTGAAGGCAGGACTTTATTTATATGTAGCTTGTCTCCTCCTTCCTATTTTTAAAGTCAATAATTAATTCTTTGTCTAGGCAGCTTCTGTTTCACCATCTTGTGTATTTTTCTGGTAAGAAAGCAAGGCAGCTTGAACCTCTATTACCCCCTTGATCTAATTATGATGTTTTAACTTGGTTACATATTTTGTGACTGGAGTGTTAACACTGATGAATACTAAAGAACAGAAAAGAACATTTTTAAGCAATCTAAATCAACAGTGTTTTCAAATTTCAAAACTTTTGGACACCAGGAAGAAGGAAAGCAGACAGTCCAGTCTCATATCCTAAAAATCTATTTCTGAAAATTAAATACACTGCACAAGCCCAGAAGACACTGTAAAAAAGTGTTATAGATTATAGATTAAATCAAACATTTTTAAACAGGATACTGTATACAGCTAAAAGTATTTGATTCATTTTTGGTCCTTACATAAATAAGGACCATATTTAAAACTAAGAAATTAAAGTCATCAAATGTTTTATTAGACTACCACATTTTACCCTGCTTCCAAAATCTGCTTACAGTACAATGCCTGTATCGACTTATGCAAAAAGAATTGGTGCAATTCCTGTGATAAGTGGATATGATGTAAACAAAGCCCACATTAAGTACAGATAAAACCCCTAACCACGGCACCAGTTGTTCCTGCTGTTTCTCACCCTCATGCAGCCCTCAAGTCCCCTCTCCTCTGCTGGGCTTGGCAGACCTGGAAAAAACATTTTCCCCTCCTTTCTTGCACTAATAACTGTTACATACAAGATTCATGTGGTCTTACTACTATTGATACCGGGTGTTCGATCCTGCTCCTTTCCCTGGATATGGATTGCATACAAATAAAGACCTACAGTAGCCTGCTCCAACAAGCTAGTTCGTTCCAGCTGCTGGCATGAATAATCCCTTGACAGTGCCTTGGTAGCTGCTATGCTTTGACTACTGCCTAACCCAAAATTTGTGGTCATCCCTCCATTGTGCTGGGCTTTCCAGGCCTGCTTTCTAAATCTGCCTGTTGTCTCTTGTCCTCCTCTTGCGTGGGGAGCTCTTCAGGGCAGGGATAGTCTTTTATTGTTCCATGCTGGCACTGAGTGACAACAGCAGTGCTACAGTCACCAATAAGAGCCACCCGGAGCTACAGCAATTTAAAAAAAGACTTTAAATCCTTTTCGAACATCAGAGGGAGAAGAGTAGCAAAATGCAAGAACTTCCAAGCAAGGCAAGGACCCCTGACAGAGCAAAGCAAGAGGTAAGAAGTAGTCTTGCATGAGAAACAGCTGCATCCCCTGCTTACCTGGCTTACCATTGCAGACCCTTACTTTTCTACAAATTGGGGATGAGTGCTAGAAGAGGCAAAACATTTTTCAGTGGAACAAAAAAGAGGAGATATCTGGGAAAAGGCAGGAAAATTTGGGCCTTTTTGAGGCAACAGGCCAACTCCTAAGACAGCACAGCAGGGAGAGGAAAACTTTATCCTCTTTTTTGAGAGAGAGATTTTACATACGTATGTATGTGTTTGTGTAAGACATAAAAAACAGTCCTTTCCAAGACCCTAGGTCTTCCTTAGACCTCCATCTGTTCCTAGAAAAATTATGTCTCAATGAAACTATTTAATGCCTTGTTAAGATTTCTACCAACAACTGGTTTGTTTCAAGGAGGGAGGAGGAAAAACTAAACTTAGGTTGGCTGAACAGCTGGTCCACCTTCCGACTGGCCTCCCCAAATCCCTCAGATCTGCAGAAAGCAATCAGGTGATGACAGAGCCAATCAGCTAAGCATCCAGTCAAAGTATATGTATTAGTACAAATTCTCACTGGCCAAACAAGCACAGAGAGCATACAGCTGGAGAAAGCCACTTCTGAACGTTGACCTGCCCAATGTATATGCTTGTACCTCAGGAATTAAGATCACAGACCAAGAGAAAACCAAGACTGGGAGGTGGGGTGTGGAAACTTTATAGGCAGCAAAGTACAAAATGAGTTACAGCACTGTGAGCACAGTAAGACGCTACGTGTTCCATATTCTTTAGCTATTAACTCCAAGAACATCCTTCTGTCTCGCCAAACACTTGTTGAATGCTTAAGTATTTTAACATATCAAGCTTATTAGATCACTGTTTGGAAGTCTTTCCAAGAAAACTGATCTGGTAAAGCAATCACTATTTCAGGGAGCATAGCTGAGCTGTGGAAAGCCACATGTGCTAGAAACGCTTGACTTGTTTTAAAACAGTCAGTGGAAGAGCAGGGTGGAAGAATAGAATAGAAATAACTTCCATAAAAATCCAGATTTAACAAAATCAGGAAAGAAGTAAAAAGGTTCACCAAGGCCTATCAGATCTAATAAAATTTGACTTCATAAGACTTGAGTCATTTTCTAATCATGTATATGGACGCTGTAGGCAAAACCCATAATCCCTGACTTTCCAGGGCAGTGCACTGTTTCCAGATGCTTGTATACTTTTCCGGTGTTTTGCTTTTCACACTGAAGTGAGACAGGCTTTTTCGTGTATAGGAAAGTTTTAAAAAAAATTGAATGAAATAGCTAATCTGTGCCCATACAAGGGTAAAAAAATGTATGATTTTTAAACTGTAAATTGCTCTTCGCTTCCTCACAAACTTCTAGGTTCCTATCACTTACACAGGATTAGCCTAAACTGGTTGGCCAACCTGTTCAGGTCTGTCCCTGGGTGGCAAGGAAGGAGGTGGAGTGAAAGAAAAATGCCACATCTTTCTTGACAGACTAAAGTGTATCAAGAAAGAGACAATGCAACACAACTTTGCAGCTGACTGCCACAACAAACTGAAGTGCAGCTCAGAGTTTCTAATCGCACTGCTGAAAAAGACATGCACGCAAACAAATTAAAAAAAACTGTGACTAGACTTGTTACAGAGGCATTACAGAATCACTGAGGATTTCTTTTTCTTACATATACATACATCTAGAACTGCTCTGTTCCTGGATTATTTTATGAAAAAGTGAATCTCAAGCAAAATCACATTTAGGAGTGATGGAGTGGAAAGCAGTGGCGAAGGCTGTGATGGGGTGGATGAGGTGGCCAGCTGAGGCAGGGAATAGGAGGCAGGTACTGGAGCTATACTGACTATGGGATTCTTCACATCCACAGCACGCTGCAGAGCAATGAAGCACCATCTGTCTGAGGGGTCTGCACTCGGATGGTAGGGAAGTGACAAAGGTACTTGCTAACCTGACAACATGTAACTTAGTTTTCCATGATGACATAAAAAGTAGTACAGATGTAATTTGTGTGAGTATAAAGCAATGTATACTTCATCTCATTTATTAAGGTGGTTTCTGATTGCTTTTCCCATTTTTGAGGAAAATGCTCCAGACTCACTAAAAAACTGAAGGCTGGTGCTGGAGCAACCTTTAAGCACCAGAGCACAATATCTTTACATGCAGGAAATTCTAACTTTCAAGGCTAGAAAGAAATACAAATGGTGAGAATATTACCACTAGATCACCTGCCTCCAGAAAAACGAGCAAAGAAAAACTGTTCGCAGTACAGATCTTCCAAAAATCAACAGGGTACATTAACCAAGAAACAGGACACTGATTTTTCCTGCTTTTTTAACCCACGCATGCTGTCATTTTCTGTCCTTCCTGGTTTCCCTCATCATACACATTTACATTGACACTTTTACCTTCCATTTTACTGTCTCCACCTCAGATTTTCTGACAAAAGAATGGCTTTTGCCATCTGTCTCACTCTGCTTCTGCCACCAGGGAACAATGTCACTGACTAAGCCTCATATAAAACGCCATAAAGATCTAGTGAGCCATGGGACCTTGATGATTCAGGGATGATGGAGCAGCGCGCACCCTATTAGCATGATACTGCTGCCTGGCCTTGCAATAAAATCACAAAAAGGGCACATATGCCCCAAAGACACATTGTTGTATGTCCTGTGACTCTGTTGAAAATAACAAGCTTCCACAATAGCATGGAGTACAGGGGCTGTCATAAATAAATGGCATTCAAGTGAACTGGTTGGATTTTAGTTCTACTTTCAATTTGTTATTGATTTGGGAGGCTCTTTTCTCTTGAACATGACATTGCACAGAAGTTGTGGCCATGACACAAACGTAGGTCCTTTTCTGAAGTCTGACCTGAGCCTTGTCAGTGCCCTGGGCCTTTCAGAGACAAGGCTGCACGCTTTGGCTTTGCTCACGACAAGAAGTAGACACAGGCACATTTTATAAACAAATTGGAGACAAACCTAATCACACACCCACCAGCAAAAACAGAAGAGCCATATTCAGCATCAGACAATAAAAACTACCTAATATAATTTGTTTTTATTACTTGTAGTAATTTTTTTCCTACTCTTTTTCCTTGCTATGACTTACTAACTTCTCATATTGCAATGTTTAAGTTAACCCTCTGTTTAATCAATACCTAAACTTGTTTTAATGGCCTACCGTGAGAATTAAATACTTAATAACCGAGTACAGCATTAATTTGTGCTTAAACTGGCTTCCTCTTGATGATCAAACATCTGGGTAGATAATTTTCAGCAAAAAGCTCTATAAACAAGGTACAATGCCAAAAAAAACCTAATGTATTTTTTTTACTTTAAATTCATAGGTATAAAAGTAAGATATCCACAGGCTGCTGCCAAGAGCTCAGGAGTGCAATTCTTTCTGTAGATAATGTTCTCTTTTCTGCTTTCTAAGAAAAATCATTGATCTAGTTTATGATTCAAAGTCTAGATAAGTGCCTGAATATTCTGTCTCACATCTCCACACCTCATTTTAAAATGCAGGCAATTTAGGAATAATGAAAATCTGGAAGTAGTCAAAACATACGGCATTTAACAAATCGTAAAACTTGGGATCAGTGATGGGTATATTATGAGAACCTATATAGTACCGTCTCACAACATAGGAGGTAAGAAAAGCTCTGTGAGGCCAAGCAGAGGCCAGTACATAGCAACAGTTAGATTCTGAATTTACAACAAGTAGAAATGTCAAAACTCCTCTCTCTCCCTTTTATAGCCCTTCCACCTTTGGCTCACTTGCAGAAATCCTTCAGTCACATTAACAGCACTTTGGGGGAGCTGCATCTATGGAATGTATTAGTACAGTGAGGCTTTCCAATAGTCCTCAATGAGGCACAATCCTGGAAGTTTAATCTAGACATCATTCATAAGGGGTAGTAGAAGAGATAATGTCCGTTTTGGGGTAAAGCCCCTACTGACTACAGAGGTAACAAAGCAGCCAGATACAGAAATTAACAGCAAAGTAATTAATTTCCATCTCTCCAGTAAAGTGAAAATCTAGTTTTGGTAAGGATTAGCCTTGTACAACATATAACAAAACAGGAGAATAGCCAAAGGAAACTAATTATTTGATATACTTTAGGGGAAATGTCTGCATCCCCCACAACACACACAAGCCAAGGACATAGCCAAGAAAACTCTGAAATTGCACACACAGTCGCTTGGCACATCATGAGTACGTGAAGAAAAGACACTAGACATGAAAATTAGAATTCACAGCATTGAATTCACTCACAATCACGTAGGTTGAAATTACTGAAATTGGGGCAAGCAGGCAGTGAAGCAGCGCTGTTTGCAGAAGGCTCCTGCAGGAGGACATTTGTGATAAAAGGGAGCTGCAAATGGGTACATAGTACAGTCACAGCCACTTGTTTTCCGTAACAACCAAGTAACACAGAGATACGAACTTAATTTAGTAGCCAACTTGCACTGCTATACCTCTGCTGCAGTGCAGTGTAGAGACACCTAAGCTAGTCTTAAAATCCCTATGGCAGCACAGAGCAAGGCATACATTGACCAGTTCTGTGTTTATTCTTTAGTGTATTTTGCAGGCTACGCTGGACTGCAGGCTCCAGCAGCTCTCAGTCATTGCAATGCCCAGACAAGGTAGGGAGTGACCACAGTCCACATGCACACTTAGAATTAGCCAAGAACAGAAGATTTAATGGAGAAAAAGGGAAACCACAACGGTGTTATGAGAAGAAAACAATTTTGACAGAAATTTCAGCATCTAACCCAAACCTTAAGAGCAGTCCTACTGTTGGAACTATTCTGATAAACTGTTGCAACCTGAAAGCAGTTTTATACCCAAAAAAAATGCATTTTCTTGATCTTTGATTTGAAATTAATCTCCTTTGAGAGGCAGCATTTTCTTTTGTTTTGCTTCTCAGCTTACAGTTACGGTGTAACTGTAACCCCAATGAAGGGGCATGGGGAGAGGGGGAGCCTGGCTCTCTGCTGGAAGGAGCTGGCCCTTCCCTGTGGCAGGAGGCTCCCCTGGCCAGCTGCAGCAGCCAGGAAAGAAGGGATCCCTAGCAAGATGTGGGGAGCCCGTGCTCCAACAGGGGCTGCTGAAGGAGGCATGGGGCCAGCAGCCTGTTCTCCAAAAGCTTCTTCCCATCACCCTGCTGTTATCCAAGAGCACCAAATTGATTGAAACACAGCCTGAAAGCAGGAAGCTGCCTGCCAGGACAAAGGGTTGTCTATAAACCCTTTTTATTTCAGTTCTATCTTGCCTTATTCACTTCAAGTTTTCTCTGATTAAGATGTGAGATATTATAGCACGCATCCAAATACAATGTGGCTTTTTGAGTTTAGAAGCTCTGCCGCTGGGCAGACCCCCTTCCCAGCCCTGGCCAATTCAAAATCTTGCAACAACTCTGTCCCTCTCTTCCCCAGTGTAATCCAATTTACATGACGACAGTATTATTTTGGGTTTTGTACCACCCTTAAACATACTTTTCTTTCTGTAAGCTTTTCTTCTACTCCAGACAATACTTATTTCTTGCAAGGCAGTGTCTTTCTAACACATTACTGGGCAAAACATGAGAGCCAGCACGTAGCACTTGCAGTCGGTCTGGAAATTCATAGTGGGTACAGGAGGTGGGCTGTGTTTGTAATGCAAAGGGCAACTTCATACTAAATGTTGGCCAGTGGGTGACACTTCTGGCTAACAGAAAAACAGAAAGCTACCAGGAGCAAAGAGTCTTCCCAACCCAAGCAAACCTGCTTTGCACCTGTACTTTATTGTCCAAGGAAACATTCTGTCTTGGAAACTGGAAAATAAGCATCATCCTATGAAGCGAAATGGAAAGACAGACCTAGGAGGAGGACCACCACACTAGATGTTACAAGTTCCCTTGATGTCCTGCCCCTGAAAAGAAAGCCCAGCTTTCTTTTCACACTGAGAATGGACTAGGAGTGGAAGATCTGTACTCTGGGAAAAGGAAATACATTTTGCATCTTTCAGAGTAAAGACATTAATAAGAAATCACATTTTTCAGGCTGAAAAAAGGATATTCTAAAAACCATTAAGCTCCACAAAGATTTATGTAAACTGCACTTCAAATAGATAGCAATCACCACCCATTTTGATTTTGTTGTTAAGGGTTACAATGTCAGTAGCAGCACAGCATAACAATATTTAAATGCCATAATATACACAGAAGAATTCTGCAAATATTATAAGTCTGAGCTAACCTTATTAACTGCCTGCAGCATTGCTTCAGTTCATTACTTGACACAAACAGACCAAATCTATATAACTGCATCTAAAATTACAAACAGGTAGTGTTATACTTCCATGACTATAGTCTTAGCAGTGGTATATATGCAGCCATGAATAAAGTCCTGCCAGCATTTTGATTACAAAACTGTATTTCTAGGAATTTTTTTAAGTTGTTTGGAAAAATGTGATTTGACTTGAAAGTTACCATTAAGATTTTGATTAAGACTTTGTACAACTAATAACTCTTTAATATCTAGAATAATTTTACAGAAAAAAAACTCATAGGGTCAAATTAAAAGTAGTACAGGGATCACAGGAATGAGAATATTTCTCGGAGAGATATTGACAAGTTGACTAGGACAGAAATTCAAACTAATCACAGATTTTCTAAATCTAATATGGTCTGCAGTGAGGCTGAGCATCCTTCTTCAAAATCGCAATGGGTATCTGTATGAGTGAGAAGCCTTACAGAAATACCGTTACAATCTAAATAAATTATGTTAAAATGCCAAGAGAGTAAAGGCTGAGGTTATATACAAATGCAAAAAAATTTGTATCTGCAGAGGTTGACATCAGTTCACAGCTGTACTCTGTCGTCTTAAAAGAAAAAAAATAAGATAGTAAAAAAATCGGACCCTACAACTACTTTTTTCTTCCATAACAATCTCTTTTGTCTTGGACACAGAAGCAGAAGCAGTAGGCATGGTTTAGTTAGGTTGTAATTCATCTCTACTATGAGTTATCTGACAAAAACAGTGTGCAGTGTCATTCTTTCCTTCGTCTGGGAGCTGGTGGAAGTGGTTTTGTCGTGTTTTTTCTGTCCCTTACAATATAAGATGTCAGAAGCTTTCAATCTATTCCTCAGGTTTTTCAGGCATCTTTTGTCCATTTTTATCTCTTGGCATTGTACCCTCCCATGAGTTTATAAATCTTTGATGAGATCATATGCCGCTATTCTCTGGAGGTCTATATCTGGAAGATGCCAAGGGTGCAGCATTGTGTGATACTCGTGCGTCAAGAGTTACCTAAACATCACTTAGCACTGAAGCCACCGCAATTTACTAAGTCCTTAGGGGCTGTATCACAACATGGTGATAAAAACATCAAATTAAGTGCTATGAACACAGATCTAGGAACCTCACTGCCCCTTCCCCCTCCCCTAATCATAATTTACAAATTTTGGGTAAATATTCACATACCTACTAGGTAGTTTTAGGTAGCTCTCCAGTATTTCTTCAAATAAAAAAGGAACATATGTCTGATTAAAACCAAACAAACTAGCAGCTGAGGCCTATGTCTCTAGGATAGGCTCAGATGGCCAGTGCTGTGTTATCAGTTATTACAACTTGGGATGCAACAAATTAGGACCTCGGAGCATGGCTTCCCAGCCCCACACAAGACAGAGGATCCATCAGCCTAAGCATGAGTCAACCAAGAGACCACTGTGTGGAAACCACCACATCTGAGGCTAAGAGGAGAAATGGGTAACAAACTGGTAAAACTTTTTCCCCAATGGCTATGAAAATTAGAAGGAAATAGAGAGAACGCCGTCTTCCCTGCAACACATGCAGAGATATCTGTCATTAAAAGACTCTTTGATATAACAAACAAAGCAAAGGTCCAGTGGTTCAAATCTCAGTCCAGAAAAGTTCAGACAGAAATAAGGATCATAATTAACACATATAATTAACCAGTTGGAACAGCTTCTGACACAGGATGCTGTAAATTACTCTAGAAGCCTATAAAACAGATTTTTATGGTAAATTTTCATTTAAAACTTTCTAACAGAAAATCTGTTTTGATGCCAAAAAGTGACCAAAAATAGCTACCAATCAAAACAAGTAAAAGAGGAATTTTTATAAACGTGTGACTGCTAGATCTTTTTTTCCAATTGGAATCAAAGAGACACAAACCTCAAAACCTTTGCAAACAAAGCAATTGTGCAGTTGAAGTGTTGCAGAACCTCTAAAGGAAACTGAACAAACCCAGTCCTAGCTCCATTAATCTGTTCATGCCCTGGAAACAGTTCTAACAGGACACACAACAAGAGATTATTAGAGAGTTGTTCTGATTTTTTTTTTTTTAACTTTTTAAATTGTTATTACTCATATAAGTAAAGTAATATCTTTATTTTAAATATGAATCATAAGCTGACACAGTGCATTAAAAAAAAATTCCAGGCATTTATATGGCACATCACACAAACTAGCTGCCACTGAGATGCATTAGACTATCGTCTGAAGTCTAGTCTCCAGGGGGAAGTGGAGCACTAAATTGAACAAAAAGCTATCACTACTTCTGTGGAACAATCCTGAACATGCCAGAAGATGGAGAGATGACCTAACAAGTTTCATCTTCAAAGTGAGAACATCAAGGGATTAAAAAAAAAAAAGGGGGGGGGGGGGGGGAATATTTTAATTTTTACTGTTTGAAAATTGTAGAAAAGTATTTTTTGCAGAAGGAAAAGGCTAGTGGGAGAAACTTGGTAGTATCTGCTTCCAAGAAAGGTGATGAACAGATTTATCAGGAAATTATGGTTTCTTCATGTTAACCTTCCTCGTCACAACAGCAGAAAGAGCATAGCTGCTGAAGACTGCCCAGGGCACAAGGACTGGCTCATTCTCCCAGAGAGACTCCTAGCTGAGGACAAACATGTGCACTCCCCAGCTTCTGTCCATGGTGGAGATGACTCAGAAAAAAAAATGTACTCCAGGGGAGGTTTCCATTTGTACCCGGAGTAACCCTTGTCTTTTCCAAATTTCCACTAAGGGACCCCTATCTCAAATTAATTTTAAAGCTTATTTCTAATGGCAATGTGGAATAAGTGGGCATCCAGCATCAAGGGAGAGTACGTCTCCCAGGAAATATATAGTATAAGGTAAAATACCATCCTCAGTAGACATAAAAGAGTAAGAAAGGAGCAGAAATATTAAACATCAAAAGTTAAAAACAAAACAAAGACTAAGTAATGCACCATCTGGGGTTAGTTTGTGTGCATATGAAGTTTTAGAACAGAGCTAGTTAAGCAAGTGCCAGGGGTAAGCCTGACCACATTTCTCATATTCTTCAGGTGTTTTCAAAACATAACTGTCATTTGCCTGGAAGGGAATTTTTTTCTCCATCCTAGCCTATTATCTATACTCTGAAGCTGTAGCAAGGGCCTGTAACAGAATTTTCTGGTTATAGTTTCTCTTCTAAAAGCAAAGGACATTTTCATGCTGCTGTGGGCTCTGTTATCAGAAGTTCTGATTTACTGAATACAAAGTCAATGATATTTTAATTTTTCCAGGCTTACACAAGAGGCAGCAATTCAGCTTGATTTAACAAAGCTTTTTTAACAATGAGGCAACATTTGGCTCTAAGTCTGACATTCAAACAGCAGCTTACCTTTGGGAATGAGAGTACGTTTCTCTCCCAGAGCCAGATTTCTGTGATGATGAAAAAGTTCCTGTTAAGCACTGATGCATATAACTAATTTAGACAAGTTAGGAAGCGCACCCTTTGCTCATTACCTGAAATTTACAGTATCTGTGGGAAAAATATCAGTTATGGCACAGATTCTCATAATGTCATCTAACACCAGTGCTTAGCAAAGAAGTTTCTAGATAAGCTTGCTATTATCTGATAGCAACGGGTCCTCTTCAACTGTTGAATTGCATTAAGAGGCACAAAATACTCCTGAAATATTTATTTTCCTTCTGAGCAATGGCTGAAGTATTGATAAAGCATAAAGGATGTATATAAAGTCAGAAATGGAATGCACAGAATCTGAACCCTAAATTACCACTAAAAAGTGGCACACACTATGAAAACATTTGCAAACCTTTGACTTGAAGCACTCAGACAGTAACAGGATATTCACAGACATGCTTTATAAGGGCAAACACATAGAGAGTGTAAGCAGAAAAAAAGGACTGAGGTGATGAACAGGGGCAAAGCAGCTAAAGATGTGTAATAACAGCAATTATTCCACAGTTTCAGATACAGATCTCAGCACAGAGTTTGATAAAGATATTGCTAGCTACAGAGACAATGTTTTTGTACATCAAATTTATGTTTGAAGATAGTTATTGTATGGAGAACCACTTGAGAGTTAGAAAATGGCCGTTTGATGTGTACAGGCTTACTTCAGTCTGTTGTATTATACTACAGGGGTGGCTGCCTTTTGTCTAAGTAACATCTACCTGACAAAGAATGGATCGTACTCTAACTACTCAAAATTTTAATTCTTGCTGTTCAGTACGAAGCCACTTCCTCTTTACTTTTCAGTTTACTTTTCGCTCAGATGCTTATCAAGACCAGCCATGAAAACTAATTTATGAAAATATCCTGGTAGGAGTCATGACATTTGACATAGAATTATCCGTGTGCTTAATAATGTTCCTTAGCTTATTTTCATACTAATGAAATAGCACTATTATTTGCATTTGTGAACTGCATGGAAACATAGTTGGCTAAAAAGTCTCTTTCATCTCTGAAGCAGACAATGTTCCACAGGGATGCGCTCTTTACTGAATATATTTGTTAAATTATTAAGAAGTCTGAAAATTCAACTATTGTTTAAAACGTGTCCAAGTAATATAATACTGTCAAAAGGGGGGGGTGGGGGGTGGGGCAAATGCTTATCCTGTAGCCAAATATCAAATCTGTACTCTAACACTGAGGAGTACTAGACCTATTTAAGGAAAAAAACAATCTCCAGTTTTGCGTACTGGAAAGCCATTTTACCTGAAAAATATGAAAAAATTATAAACTTGGCAAACATCCAGCAATGAATATTTCATTTTGAACAAGTGGGTAAATTTACAAGCTATAAGAAGATGGTTGTTTGCAAAGGATCAAGCCATCTTACAAGTATCTAGCTGTGGTGGTTTGACTCTGGCTGGACACCAGGCGCCCACCACAGCCGCTCTATCCCTCCCCTCCTCAGCTGGGCAGGGGAGAGAGAATGTAACGAAAGGCTGGTGGGTCGAGATAAGGGCAGGGAGAGATCACTCGCCAGTTACAGTCACAGGCAACACAGACTCAACTTGGGGAAATTAATTTATTGCCAATCAAATCAGAGTAGGATAATGAGAAATAAAACCTAAATCTTAAAACACCTTCCCCCTACCTCTCCCTTCTTTCCGGCACAGCTTCACTCCCCATTTGCTCTGTCTCTTCCCCATCCGTGGCGCAGGGTGACAGGGATGCCCGGTTCCAGTGTGGGTCCCCCGCGGGGTCCCCAGCCCAGCCCCCTCTCTCCACGGGGCCACAGGCGCTGCCCGGAGCTGCTCCAGCACAGGCTGACCATGGGTCACAGCCCCCTGCGGGCACCCACCTGCCCAGGCATGGAGCCCTCACCGGGCTGTGGGGGGGGATCTGCTCCCCCGTGGGCTCCATGGGCTGGGGGCACAGCCTGTCCCGCCGTGGGCTTCACCATGGGCTGCTGGGGAACCTCTGCTCTGGCACCGGGAGCTCCTCCTGCCCCTCCTGCCCTGGCCTGAGCGCTCAGGGCTGCTGCTCCCACACAGTCTGACTCCTTTCTTTCACTGTAATTGCTGTTGGTGCAGCAACTTGATTTATCCCCTTGTTAAATATGTTATCCCAGAGGCACTAGCACCGTCACTGCTGGGCTCAGCCTCGGCCAGCAGCAGGTCCATCTCGGAGCCGGCTGGTGTTGGCTCCATTGGACACTGGGGGAAGCTTCCAGCAGCTTCTCACAGAAGCCACCCCTGCAGCCTCCCACAACCAAAACGTTGCCATGCAAACCCAATACATTAGCTTTACTTATAAAAATAAACACTACTGCAAGCATTTTAACCATTTTCCCCTAAGTATCACATAAGTAAGTAGGACCGTTGTTTGGTAACTGGAGAATCAAGTTTAAGTCCCCTCATCTTAGACCATCATTGGCCTTGTCCTTCAGTTCCCAGTGCAAAGGAGATAGACACATCCAAAGAACTAACACGCTTCCATTTGTCTGGGATGGGAATCACATGAGTACCTAAAATAGATAAGAGATGCCCTGTGCTAACAGTAAATCTTATCAGATGTATTTTTTAAAAAAATCATATTACAGCAAGAAGAATTTTTACCTTTAAAGAGAATATAAATGATTTAATGCCCCCCAAAATCCATTACTTTCATGCACAGTAGCAAAATAAATATTTTACAAACAATGAACTTCCACCTCTCTGCCTTTGAATTCCCTTTCATCTCCAGTTTCAATCTGTTTAATCCTGGTCTCCTCTCTTACAGAGCTATACCATCCTGAAATGCCAAAAATTTTCAGCACAAATGAAGTGATCCTTTCACAGTATGCTTGCTGTTTAAACACACTTAATTAAATATGTAAATCTAATGATTTGTCTCTAATATTTCTGAATATGCATTTTAAAAAATCAACATAAGCAGAAGTCTAAGATCATAACGCTGAAGTCAAAACCTATACTCCCATAGAAGAGCCCTTGACCAAGTAAACTGACATGTGCAACAACTAATGCAGAGATTGAGATCTGTTTAATTAGTCCATTAAAACAACATGTACAGTTGTGAAATCTGTGTCATTAGAAGTCATCCTCTTTAATCTATTCTGCACCATTTTTCAAATCTTTTCCACAAGGTATCAGCAGGTCTTTAAGATCAAGTATTGTTAGCAAATGTTCTCCTGATACAACCCATCTGTTAGGTGTTAGCGTTGATCTTTTCTCAACATTCATAAAACAGTCTCTTCTCTATTGTGGATTATAAATATCAGCAACGGCGCAGAAACAGCGTTGTTTAGGACTGCCGAGACCTCCAGTCTTGCAAATGTTGTATATTAGTCTCCAGTAAAACCAAATTTCACAGGGTTTTTAGCATTGTTTTAATTACTCTGTGTTTTTCAATATCATTAAAGGTATAATCAGCAGATCATGTTAGGTAAAAATCTCAATTTCTGTACATTGAGAAAAAAAGCTAAAATTTGACTTTTTTTTTTTATAGTATTAATACATTTTGATGAGGTTACATTTACCAAAAAAGCTGTCAATTTAAATTTTAGTCACTTGCAGTCTTTAAACATTATTGAGAATCTACCTAGACATGAACAGTTATACTTCGAAAGATGAAGCTAAAATAGCCATAAAAAGGACAAAGGAGGAGGAAGCATGCTTTCTACATCTGAGGCAAAGCAAACAATTGCAGCGGTAATTATAGCCTTTTTCTTTAAAGGAGACTTTAGACCAATTGTCCTGAGGCCACTGAAGGAAGAACAAGATTTAGTTACAGTGGCCATTTGATACTGCAATTTATTGCTTGCTGTATTTTCCTTGAAACAAGATATTTGAGAGAGCCAGTTGCTTGGTGTTAAAAGCTTAATTTTCAAAGCAAATTTGAAGAATGATTCCAGATTTTGACATGGCCAGTCTTCTTATTACTCTTCACATGTTTTCCTTTGGCTATGAAAACAATTCCAGATTCTTTTTTTCATTTTGACCATAGCAAATGAATAATGTGTCCACGCAAGTGATACATTTAAAAAATCAAGGTCAGGCAATTCTGCCCCTATGTTCTTTACTTATATCCTATGTTAACATAGTGTTATTATTAAATTACATGCTGAAATAACCTTATTTTAAAGCTGCTATATGCTTTATAAAATATTACATTTAGAATATTTTTCCGTTATTAATTCTTCAAATAGTAACTTAGACTGCCTCAGAGTTGTTTTGGTTTTTTTTTTAATATTCTTTTTATGTAATGAATAGACAAAAGAAGTTCAGGTCAGGACTATCTATAGGTATACCCACACATTCACATGTTTTAAATGTAGTAGATCATCTCTGGGAACCTGAGCTACTAAAAAAAATATTTAAAACTTTATGGTTGAGATTTTTTCAAACATCCTATGCTGATTTGCCTTTAAATGTATTGAAATAAATTGTCACAGTTAAGTGATCTGATGTGGGCAAGTCTAACCTGCTGCCTGCCCTCAGGTCAGGGAGAGCTGACAGAGCTTTAAGCCTTTAGAGGAACAGCTTGGCACCGCACAGGACTGAACTTTTCAAGTGCTTGTGAGATAGAGAATTATGAATACGCAAATACTTACTGATGGATAAGACCTTTTTTTGACACGATAGCTCCCTTCACGAAATGTTTGATATACAGGAGTCAGTCCTGGTGGCTCCCAGGAGCTGACAAAACCAACACAAATTTGCTAATACATTGCAAGCAGACGGAATATGATGGTCAGTAAACATTGAGCAAGCTATTCATGTTCCTCCCCTACAACTGGAAGCGGTCTTTGCAAGGAAATTATTAGGAAAGTAAAACAATGAAGGTGACGTAAGAAAGGGCATAATCAGAAGACCAAACTAAATGAAAAAAATAAAGACAGAAAAAGAGCAAAGGAAAACAGCAATAAAGTTCGTATTAGATGAAGAGTGCTTGAGAGAGGACAGATGAGAGCGTTTTGAACACTCAGCTGCAGATCAGATAGGCTGGAATCAAAAATGGTGGGAATGGGGAGACCAGGAACATAACCAGTGTCTGAGAGCTTCACATGCAACTGGTTTGACAGGCTCCTGCCAGCTCAGTCTCTCTTCTGAGCCTGTTTCATCTCAGTGACGTTCTTCTTTCCTAACCCACATCACACAGCACAAAGCAGCATGCAAAATGTCCTGCTCCCTCTTCTACTCCTGCATTATCTCTGCTCTAGCTGGTACCATGCAGCTTCCTGCCAACTACCCATTCACACCCAATAGCTTACTCCAGTACGTGTGCTCCTGTGCTACATTTTTTTCATTCATCAGTCTCTGTTCTCCTACCACAACTGGGGGCCATAGAAAAATCCCTGTACATGCACCTGCTAGAGGAACAGATGGCAAATAAGAGAACCGATGAATCTAGGGCTAGTTCCCCAAATATCTCACCATTAAAAATGTACCAAATTTATTTCCTTTAATTTTTCTTATCTGTACACCGGGATTAACACTTCCAATCTGTTTGTGCACAATTCTTTAAGATACGATGATGAAAATTTCTTCAGCAATGCTAAATATTAGTACCATTAAGGTCATAGCATGGTTGAGAGTAGGGGTATCATTTCATAAATGGTTACGAGCATTTGTCAAGTCCACATCCCACACAAACTGTTGAACTACTGGAATGGAAAAAGCCCTGAAAAACAGAGAGGAACGCCAACACTGTTCATTCAAATTACATGAAGTGCTACATATTAATGATCTCAGCTCTGGTTTGGATAGATGGTTCCTCAGAATGTACAGCTGCTCTTGATTTTCCCTATCATTGTTAATAGTAAATGTCTGAAAGTATCAAATGAAGACATTAAATAAATTAAGAAACAATTTTCCTATCAAAAGTAATTAGCACACGTTTTTACATCCTTGCCAGATACCTCTCTCATTACTGGTTATTCTCTTTGGCACACACATTGGATAGTGAGAAGATTATATTTTCCACTGTCCAACAAGACAGATTTATTCTTCAAGGACTAAACCGTTTCATATATTTTTTTAAGAAAAAAATCAGCAAAAATAAACACGCAAAATCATCATGTAGCTGGCCATAAGAAATTCCAGTGTAACTATTTTTGGCAGAATCACCATTATGTGAAAAGAGGAAATTAAAATACACTGCTGACATCAATACTACCAAAAAAAGAGTGGAAATAAATTTGCAAAGTGATGCTGTAATTAAGATGGCCCTTGGGGTCTTGAGCCGATGTTCTGCCCAACTGCAGAGAAAAGGGGAGAAACTTAAAAGGCACCAAATGCAATTCCAGACTGCCACAGCACTGTCTATGACAGCAATAATTTGTGTCAATGGCTTCAGGATTACTGTCGCTGAGAGGTACTTTATTATGTTTCACCCCTCCCTCAGCATACTTTCAGAGCTATAGAGCAGAAGAGAAGCTAGGTCAAAACCAGTAACTCTTAACTACACAGAGAAGTCTTCATCTCGATAACAAGAAAAAGAGTCTAGTTACCATTTTGAGTTCAGAAGGCTGCCACTTTATATAACTTAAGAGAAAAAATTCAAAGAATATTTTGATAAAGCTATTCAGTCTTCCTAATTTCTTAAGACAGAAAAGCAAGTAACACATTGTTAATGATCCAGTTCATATTTTCCATTCCTGAATCATACAAGGCTTTTTGTCTCGGGTAGCATTCCAAGTTTCTCCAAATTTTTTCTCAGCTTCTACTACTTGGTTGTTTTTTAAGCATTACTCATCCATCCATCCAAACTAGCTACGCCCCAGACTGACAGCAAGCTAGTTATAAACATTTGTTTACTCTTGACTCCTTCCTCTACACTTAATTTATGTTACATTTTAGAAGCTTTTAATTAGGGAGCATCTACTGATAACAGGAAGGAAGTGGTTTAAAAGTGCATGAACAAAATCATAGATAGGAATCAAGTTAAAATAAAAAGAATACATGAAACTGTTTTTCATTCTAACTCACAGCTGGGAAACACAGCGGTGACTTCTTTGTACCTTTTACCACTGGCTTCAATTTCTGCTTTAGAGTAATGTGAACTACGTGGAGATAAAACCTTTATTCTATCAAACAAAGCCTTTGTTTCATGAATGAGAAAATACTAATATTTCTAATTAATTTGTAAACTAAAAGATGTTTCCAAATTTCTTTGTAGCATTATTCAAAACATTCATTGAAAATCACAGTCACCAGGTTTTGCCACACAAGGTTTTTAAACAGCATTTGAGTAGGGCATATTTCACAGCCAGCAATGGATTGAGATTGCAATTACATTTTTTTTTAAAGGCCATTTGTGCATAGATCACAGCAAGGAGAGCAAACCTCTTGGGTTTGAGCAAGGGCTGTGAGACTTGCAGCTTACCTGTGGCAGGCTGGGGAAGCTCCTCTCTGTAGTTCTGGACCAAGTAGCAACACTACTCTGAACGGATCCTAGAAAACCACTTCTTACTATTAGATGTAGAGCCAGTCCACAGCCCAGAATAAGCATTTGGAAGAGATCCAATGTTCTTGGCTCTCACATCTGCTTTCTAGATAGTGGTCTTGCCCTTGTTTGGATATATTTATGACCTTCGTAAATTAAAGATAAGGTTAAGAATATACCGTCTTTAATAATGGGCTTTAATCATTAATCTTTAGAATAGATTATTATTTCCACAACTCAATAAATCAAACACTTTCACAAGAGAAAATACATAAATTAGTAGAAAACTGGCCAACAGTATTGGTGAGAATATCTCTGACCTTTCCAGATATATTTTACTGTCCTTCTCTCTTCCCTGCATTATTTTCTGTTTTGTAACATGGCTTTTATTTCTCTGAGCATGATAAGCTCATGGGATTCAGTTTGACCCCTCAAATGAGACTACTAGATTATAGCCATCACAAGAAATCAAAATGGTGCATCCACAACCAACTAGTTTAAAAGTTGTGCTTATCACAAGCCATTTTAGTTACCTCACATAGCTGTGGTTCCTTTCCTTGGGGATACTATATGTGATTGTGTTTTGTTTCTTTTACATTTATACCATGCATATTTTCTACATTTTCAAGCAATATTCTGAGTGCACACTACACTAAAATGGCACAACATTCAACTGAAGCCTTATCAGTAGATTGGCTTTAACCATCTGAAACGTTCCATGCTATTCCTCTAGTGTTAGAGAGAATCCTGATTTATTGGATAACCTAAGTCATACTACTGGCACGTTTGGTACATCCATAACCACTTTTCAAGTTCAATTATTGCTATAAAAATATAAAATGATGCAGAATGGGTTGCAATCTGCAAAATAAATGCTAGGTGTAACCAATTTGAATTTTCAGATCAGTATACATAATTTGTCATTATTTTTTGTGTGGCAAATCAATGAATAACTAAACTAAATCAGTCAACACTAAGTGTTTTACTGGAGATTGATATCCCTCACTGTCAAAAGTTAAGTTGTTACAAATGTTTTTTGGTACATAGATTTTTATTTTCTGTAGGAGCTCTCAGATTTATTTACAAGAGAATAGGGAGGCTTCTGTTCAGCTCATAACCATAAAATAAGCCAATACTACACTGTCAAAACCCACAGTTGCAAAGTGATATAACCAAAAAGATTAAGGAATTATCATGTGTTGCTCTCAAGAACCTAACTTCTCCTCCAGCCTCCCTATTCTTCTGTCTTCTTACCCTGTCTGCAAAACAAGTCTGATACTAACAAATGTTCAAACCCAGTCTAACTAACATTTTTTTCATCTTCAGCTGAAAAAAATCCAATGCATGTTGAAAAACAGGTGTAATATTAGCAAGCACATAAACTGGAACATATATTTAAACAAAACAGAAGATTCCTTACAATAGCTAACTCTATATTTAATTTGGATACTTTGCAATGCCAGGTTTTACCCCTGCAGATACACTTAGAGCCTTGCCTCAGTAACTGAATGCCAACTCTTTCAGACAAGTAAGATTGCTGAAACTAGCATTGGCTTTTCCTGATTTAAGCCACATAGTTTACACATAATTTATGTAGGCTATGTATATGAAGGATCTGTTTTCATCAAAACGAATGTTTTCACTTAGGAAATACAAACCAAATTTGCCTGTATTATTCTTCTCAAACCTTTCTTGGTTTGACAGGAAAATCCACACATTTGCCAAGCATCAAGCACCTAAAAGATTTTTCTTTGGTACTGAACGCACAATGTGTTCCCAACAAATAATCTCCATTTTCCTGTGACACATTATATTCTCTGGACAATGAAAGAGGTTGTGTAGGAACAAATGTCTTCCTGAAGCATAACTCACAAAACCCGCGAAAGAAAACTAGTACCCTGGATTAAGTGTTTTTCTTTTTTCTTTAATCAAAATTCTAAAAGGGTAACAGAAGAATCCCCCACCCTATTTATCCTTCAGTCCACACACAAAAAAAAAAAAGGCTTCAAATGCAGGAAGAAGAAGGAATTAAGCAAAGTTGGTTTGTATCTACATTCAGCTGAAAACATTTATAGGCATGTTTATTGCTAGCTTTGCAGGTAGAAGTCCTCCAACATGTAGCCACAAATTAGGAAAATACAGAATGATTTAAAATCGGAAACAGCACAGTGCAGGAAGACGTTCAAGTGTGGTACTCCAGGGAAGTCGGTAAGTCACTGACTTAGGAGGAGATCCCCAGTCAAGGGGGAGTCACCTCAAACAAAATCTCTGTTCAGATTCTCTGATTTTCCCTGAATTAAATAGAAAGAGGCAGCAGCCAAAATCAAAGCAGCCAGTTCTGAAGAGGGTTTTCAACCCACACTATTTACAGTCCAAGCATTCAGGGCTTTTAGAATTAGCTTATGTATTTTGGTGTTTAAAAAAAATAAGACAATTTTTTTATTTTATCTATTCAGGATTCAAATTTTCAGCATTTGCTGGAAATTGGTAAAGCCAACACAGAGAAAGACCGTGCTATAAATGTCACATTCATATCCAGTGCTAAGATAAAGCTCCCTGTTACAGACCACTTTGAGAAAGCCACTCTCTCTGGCATGAGAAGTAACTTTTCAAATTAAAGACAAGGTTTTCATGTCATAATTTTAAAGCAGGTCCTCATTTACTTAGCACCTAATTGCAAATGAAAATACTGCTCAAATCAAAAACTCTTGTAAAGCTAGAAGCAAGCCATATACTATAATCTTGTCAAACACAAACATGCCACTTTCCCTAACATTAAGAATAGCAAGAAGTAGGGAGGAAGCATCTTTTCAAACATAACCAAATCTATCCCCCTGGCGTCCCGAGTAAGAGACACCTCAGGCTGAAGCACAATGATAAGAAGAGAATCTACTGTTTAACCCATCAGCATCAATGTCTTCTGAGACTTCCTCCTTTGATTGCTGAGCAAGGAATTGGGGCACAGAATTTCTATGAAGGAATTGTTTTCTCAAGAAAAAGAGATGAAAATAGTTTTCTAAATGAAAATGGACACAGAGAACAGCAAAGGAATCAGATCTACAGGGTGCTGAATGCCCTCACTTCAGGTCATGTTAGTAACAGTCACAGGTACCAAACAACCTGCAAAACTGGACCCAGAAAGAATGAAACAGAACATCTCAGCATCACTTATTCTTCATTAAAAGTGAATAAAAAACCCACCACCACCCTGCAGTCTTATCATTGGATACATACAAGCAGAAGCAACAGAAAAAATCTTCCTAGCCCTTGTACAATGTCAGAACACACCAATAGTTTAAAGCTTTATACTTCTTAGTACGGCACAAGCACTACCTGAAGACATAATTTTTCATTGAGCAATTGAATGTAGGAACATGGATTTGTCACATAATGTACATGGTTCATTTACCTCAGAGAAGAAACACATTTTTACGGACATTAAATACAAACTACCAAAAAGCATTGTATAGTTATACAATTGCCATTCCTATTCTTTCATAAGCAATGCCATCTAAAAGGATAAAGCCAGGGTTAAGACCTTCATTTAAACTAATCAGAATAAATGTCAACATAAGAATCCGCAGAGGAAGGCATGCCAAAAATAATAGAAAAATAGTAAAGACAAAACAAACAATAAAGCCAGTTAAAATCTTGGATACTGATTTATCTTATGATGCAGAACAGAATACCAGAAGGCAAAAAAGAAGTTTACCCACTTTCCACTTATTTAAAGGATCTGAACATAAACGCTGTCCCTGTAATTTCTGTAATCAAATGATTTTGAAGTTCTTTGCATTTCTTTAAAGGAGCTACCTGTGCTTAGCTGGGACATTTCTGAAATCAGAAATACATTCCGTCAATGTGAACCAGAGAAATGATGCAACAGGAAAGGTTCTTCATGCCCACCTCCTCTTGGGCACTGAGGCAGAGGTATCTGTAAGGACACAGATTAGCTGCTGCTGGGAAAGGCACATATGTAAGAGAGAGCTGCACTCAGATGACATGCTCACAAAAAATATGGCTAGTAACTGCTACTTCCAAAACTAGCAAGTTAGCATTCTTTAATATTTGTTATTTGCCTTGAATGTTCAAAGCCATGAAGACAGTATCATGTCTGGCAACCTGGTAAAATTATAACTCCCCAAAAATGTACACCAGATTAGGTAACTGATAAGGGAAGCTTAAATTGTTCAAAGCTCTGGTTGGCACCTGTAAACATTCACATCAGGATTCTTAAATTAAGCCTCAGAGCTGGGTCCACTCATCAACTACATAGTTTCCATTGCTTAGGTTCTGACCTTTGCTGAAGTTGTCTTCTATGTCTGGACATCAACCCAGACACAGGTCAGTAGTTCAAAGCATTATGGGCTATGTAATGTATTTTTTCTCTCCAAACAAAGAACTGAAACACAGTTTTTAAAGGCAGTTATTACAAAAATGGAGGGGAAAAAAATATTATCCTAAGACGATTACAAAGCTATGATCAACAAATGATGCTTTTTCCCCAAATTCTGAAGCACTGACAAACTGATGTCCTCCTAATAGCCAGCTATTACAAGGGGGGTGGGGGATGTGGGGCGTAAAAAAACACAAAAAAGAGGATGACTCTAAGATTATTATGAAATATGATCAACAAATGATGCTTTTTTTTCCCCAAAGTCTAAAGTACTGACAAACTGATGTCCTGTATACATGATGACTCCATTAGCTGTCAGTAATCACTAATCAGATCTAGAATGTCATGATGCAGTTAATCATTTCCTTTAAATACCCAGCACTCATTATTTAGTATGATGACACAAACATGGACCGTAAAATGACCTACTGCAGTCTCATTAGTCATGTCCTCTTTTGCTCGAAAATGCAACAAGAATGGATCTGCGCAGAGATTAAAGCAGACTGCTTTTAGGTAACTGCTCAAATACATTGTAAAGTCTTTTTCTCTCTGCTTTCATGGCTACCAGCAGTCTTGCCACTCTTTAACAAAATTAACCTTGGTCTAAGGCATTTGTTGCTTACAAGTGACTTACTGAACATTACTATTGTAAGTAAGATGTATAAAAAAACATTGCATTAGTTCTGCTCATGGCAAACTGACAGTTGCAAGACATTTTCCCTCTTTATGTAATAACAGAATAAAGTTGAATTAAATGAAGCAAGAGACATGAAGCCTCTAACCTATTTCTGTAAACTGTACAAAGGCATTACACTCTAAACCAAGAGGATTTTTTTGTATGGACTTTGATTCCAAATCTATGACAAATTTCTGAAATAGCCCATTGCATCTGGTTGGAAATTCGGGATTTGGGAATACTCAATTGCAGGATCAATGCCTCAATTAACAAACCTGCAAAGTCAGCAGGTTTTCATTTTCTTTAGAAGTTATGCATATTAGTGGTAATGCACAGAACACTAAAAGACAGCTGACTGGAATTCTCATGACTTAGAAATAACTGTGACCAAATAAGAAAATTTTTAGATATGCATCTATGCTGACATACTTTTCTCTACTTAGTACCAAGTTGATTGACTTGAGGAGAGACACATACTGTTTTGTAACTTGAAGGCAAATGTGAGTGCACAGGATTTTAACATTAACAAAGGGTTAACACCCATGCCATCACCAAAAAAGACTGAGTACAACTTCACTCAACTATTACAAATTATAAAATAATCATCCAGCACTTTTTAGAGTAAAGTAGAAGTGAGAAAAAGGGGGTTTAGGTGATCCAGTGGGGATCAGCCACCAACACCTCTAAGGCCTTTTGGCAATTACTGAGATTTTATATATGAACAAACACCTTTTTTTCTAAACTGCTGAGCACATACAAATGTGAATTAACCATTTTGTGCTACAAGCAATTAAGACAAATTAGAAAACAGTTTCATGTGCTTTCTGCATCACAAATACCCTATAAATGCTTTTCAGTGACCCAAAAAGTGAACAATAAGGACTATGTTAAAGGCTACTGTCAGAGAGACAAAGAGTAAAGACATGCAAGCTTTGTCAATGCTCTTCCAGAGAAACTCAGCAAATTGCTCTGTCATGCATCTTGTACCCTCCCCAGCAATCATGTGAACCTTTGCCCTTTTGCCCTGACAGATTAAATCGAAGCATGAAGGAGTGGGATCTTAGCCAAAGAATATTACATTTTAAAAGCTGACCTAAGCTTTTTTTATTTGCCCTTTCATTTTGATCTCATGATGATGTTTGAGTACTTTCCTTATATATTGAGTTCATCAATATCTAACTCTCTCCTGGTGTACTTTAGGTTCTGCATTTCTTCCATTTCTGGGAAGGGTGTTTTGCACTTTACAGATCAACTTTAATAAAATGGCCTCAATGATACAAGAAATCTAGAATACTTAATAAGAAAGAGGGCATTTACCTCTCAAATTATGAGTATTTTTATGCACCAAGGCTCAAAACAGCAAAAGAATTATCACTTGTTTATATACTAATTTTGGACTTGCATACAATTTATCACTAGTGAAAGGTTCTGTGCAAACACCCCTTCTGCTCACTCACCCACCCACCACCACCCTTCCTTAAACAGTTGCATGAAGTGCCTTGTAAATACTTTGTAATCGGCTGTTCAGCTTTTCTTAAACCTCTAAAACTGACATAAAGATTAATGACATTTGACACCATGAGTGAATAGCAGCATAAACTACCATACTATTTTATTTGAAATTAAAATTCTCTGGTCTGCTTTTAAATGTTACCTTTTAAATGTGCCTCTGGCATAAAGCTTTCAGACCTGAAAACCGAGGGTGCAATATGCAGAGCTCACGACTTAAGTAATGAAACACTGAATCTTCCAGCTCATAAAGACCCAAATTTTTGAAAGGTTTAAGCACCTTACAGAGGTTAAACCAAACTAGTTGCCTCAGTCTAGCTTTGAAATGGATGTATCACTCATTAATAGGAATAAAAGCTCATGGACATTTTAACTACCCTCATACTTCAAAAAACATACTTGTAAGTCAGGATTGAAGTTTCCATTGCCATTGTATGAGATATAAAAATACTTGCTTGGGCAATTTAACTTGTGAAAACACGTTCAGTTCATATAAAGCAATGAAAACACTATTATAGAGAATAGCATTATAACATTTAAAAAAATAAATCCATTTATGACGCATTATAGTAGAGCCAAAGATATATACCAACCCTGAATTTTTATGTGGGACACTCCACACCAAGCACACAGACTTGAATTTATGTAATTCCTGATGACTAAGAAGCCAATATCTGTTCTTTGTACACAATGATCTAATATTACACGTAGTCATTCAATTATTCCTGACAATGTAGTAGAAAAAGCACACATATTTGTACACAAAGGATCAATATTTAGAGACTGCATAATTATTCATCTCTTTAGATGGGCCATCCTAGAAATTAGTCATCTTTAAAAGTGATACTCCCAGAGAAAAAGGACATTTTTGCAATGTGCAGACTGTTGTGATGGATACAGAACATTCAAGTCCTCTAGCCAGATACATTATGCTTTCTCCTTTTGAATTAGAAAACTGTTTTTTCTATTCAATTTTTCAGAGATAACAGTATTGAAAGGTGGTAAAATAATAGTCCAGATAACAGAGGACTGAAATTTGAATCCGAGAAAAACACTATTGTTTAAAATGCTGTTTAGTAGTATTTTATGACCAGATCTCTCTTAATTCAAATATTCAATGAAAGCTGCAAGACATTGTTCTGCTGTAATGAGCCCTTACTCCTTGATTTAAAGGCTGAGAAAGTTCACAACAGATACTGAAACTTCCAGTAAACACAGTGAAGACAATGCTTATACTTACTAAAATTGAAGCCAAACAATTGTAAAGAAAACACCAAAAAATAAAGATAAAAAGGAAAAGAGGGAAGAAATAATATTAACGGCAGACACAAAGCAAAACTCTGGCATTTTCAAGCCGTCAGCTTTTTTACATAAGCATATCTTTGGCATATCAACTTTCATGCATAAGAACAATATTTCTATAGCACCTAAATCTGCTATTAGTTATCAGCTTTGGAACACATGAGCCTGCTGTTGACACAATCCAAGAAAAAGGCGTTTCAGGGCAGTTTTTAAATGGGCTTGACTTTGGCTGTTCCATCCATAACCAGAGCCTATGTTTCCAAATGACAATTCAAATTTGTTACAACATAATAAATGCAGCATATTATGGCTAGCAACAGTAATTTCTCTCTTATTTAAGGCAACTGTTTACATTAAAGAACCTCCCAGAAGGATTTTGCGTACCAGTGATTATCTTTTAACTGACAGTAAAGTTATTAGCAAAGTTATAGTCTATTATCAGAATGTCTTTTATTATTATGCACACATTAGCACTTCATACTTACCAGAGGACTATGCAAAATGTTTCTAATATTCACTGAAATAAAATAATTTCAATTCCACAGAGAATGTATATGTACTTAGATAGAAACTAAAACTGTTAATTATTCATATGTCTGAGACATCAGCCACTTCCATTATATGTAGCAGAAAGCTTAAGAAAAGAGTCTTGAAATAATTCCCTAGTCCTACATACGACTGAAGGGAATAAGGTTATGTGTTTGTGGTCTCACATGCCAACACTGTTTATCAACACGTTCTAGCCTGACTTTATACATTTTGTGCAGAAAAACCAGCTACCTGGTTGGTACCCTATGAAAACAGATTTAGTATATGCCTCTAGGTATTTCACTGGAAAAGCATGCTGAAGATGTGGATGGGTCTAGGGATGTTCCAGAGAAAGGATTCTGAGAAGGCTACACTTTCCACGGTTAATGCAATTCTGGCAGTCTCTTAATACAGTAGCAATAAAACTAAATTATATAATCTGACCACTTCCTATGCTTGGATGCCCAATTAAATAAATGGAAATAAGCGAAGGATTCCTCAGAAACCATGGGTTTTCTACCCAAAAAAGAAAGTCGCTCTTGATATGCTGATGTAAATAAATAAGGAGATATTTCTGCAGACATAATTCATAGAAATTAGAACAGACTTCAAGAAGTCACACAGTCTATCATCTCCCGTTCTCTGATGCTACTTAAGTAAATATGGCATCCCTGCCAAATCTTTATCAAGCCGATGTAGAAAAAGCCTTTCTGCCTATTCAGTATTTAACTGCTATGTAGCTGAGATTTCCTCCAATTAAAATCCCCTTGCTACGCCTTTAAGCTGTTATTTCTTCTAATCACCACCAGGCATGGAAAACAATTGGTCATTATTCACATTCAAAGAAAACAAAACTAAGTCTGTAAACCTTTTCTGAAAGATCAAGTTTTAATTATATTTGTTTCTGACAGATTTCTCTGGACTCTCCAACTGTAGTGTGCAAGAAGCAAACTGAGAAATACGTGGTGCTAAAAAGGCATCTTGAATCTTTTTCCAGCATGGCAAAGGTATTTTACTTTAATCACTCAGACTCCTGTACCTATAAAACCTGGGGCCAGTCTTCACAAAATCCTTTGTAGCTCCTAGATCTGTGGAGGTTCTTAGATATTCCAGACTACAGAAAAACCTTCAAAAGCCAATTAAGCTCCACATCTGTTTTGTACTGGGGAGCCCAGAGCTGGACACAGTGTTCCAAATGTATACATATATACTAGTTATCATTCTTAAGCAAAGACATGAGCTAGATATCATAGCACTCATTCCATATTAAAAAAGAAAAAAACCAAACCAAAACGCACAAACACACACACACAAAAGCCACAACAAAAAACTAAACAAAGAAAAGAACCAACCCCCAAAATCCTCTACATGAAACTTTGACAGTGCAGGTTAAATTTTCAATATGACAAGTACTTTATTTACTTTGCCCTAGTTCATATATTTGGCAAGGGCAGAGAGGGCTTCTTAACTGCCACTAAGAGACCAAAGGCAATTCCTGCAAAGTGGTCTCTGTCATCTAAAGATGACACACAAAAACCACATTCCAAATACTTCCTTCTGTTAGGATTATGAAGCTAATCTAAATATGCTACTCACTGATTATGTCTAGGCCGTCTTATTAGATTTGAAACCAAAGAGAATAATATTTCTCAAAATTAAAATGCAAGAACTGAAAATAAAAGGGAGGCTGATAGGCATTTGGTTGAGTGAACAGGCTTATTAGTTATCAACCCCCAACCCACAGAACTGCCCAAAGAAAGAGGGATAAAAACATGATACAGTTATAATTCTGGAATCACAGTTTTGTATAACATAAACAGATAGATAGTGGTCAAAATTGACAGTAGTTAAGTATTCAAAGACAAAGATATACAGAACAGAGATACAAATCTCTATTCAGTTCTGGAATTTGTAATGCAAAGAACAATTAAATGCATCAGTACAAGGAAAAAAGGAATTAAATATATCACAAGGTCCAGAGTTTAGTTCAAAACTTCATGAGAATTTAGATTTTACACTTTGGAATTTTTTTATTTTTTTTTTAAAGAAAAAGAAGAAGAATATTCAGCCAAGAAAATTCAATACTTTCAAGAACATGTCTGGACTATTTAATCTAAGGACTGAATCACAACAGCTTGGGGGCAGCGGAGGGAAACTAGACAGAAACAAGAACTTGGTAGAACTCCTAGTTGGAAAGATGAGAAAATAATACAGGACAAAAGAGCTAAGAATAAGAGACAAGGTTACAACTGATGAGGCCTTTGCACTGATATGCAATTTTTTGTGTTATGTTTAGGTAATTTTATTCCCAATTCTCAGTTTATTTTACACACATGCAGCACATGTAATGAGAACACACCTTCACAATGAAATCTGAAATATCAGGAATTAAATTGTCCCCATTTCTAGGTTAATAAATATCAAGAGAGTGAGGTCAAAACCTGCCCCTCTCCCCCTTTTTTTTAAATGTGCAAAAGTCAGCAGAGAATTAAGCACCTTCGTGTTTACAATATGAAATACTGGATTTCATAAAACCTGATGCCTGGAGTAACAGAGGCACTACAGGCTTGGCCAGGCCACAGCTAGTCTCTGAATGCATTGAAGGTACAGCAATAATTAGGTTTTTCCCCAAACAAAGCCTTTATTTCATTTCAGTTAAACCACAGAAATTATGTGTGTTTACATTATCTACTCCAAAGTCTCATTTCCTTTTCACTTATTACATACATGAGACAGGAACTTCAAATAATTAAGCTTAGGTGCATTAATGAAATGGTGAATTACTTGCTGTTTTTTATTTACAGCACTTACAAAAAAGATACATGTATATGCCAAAGAAACTTGGGTGAGCATCAGTACTCTCTTTACCTTTTAGGACTGAAAATAAATTACTCCAACACAGATTATCATATGTATCATGAAGTGTTATACACTGAAGTAAGGAAATAGATGCCTAAGTAATGAAAAACAAAACAGACAGGAATTCTACATCTGATTTGGTCATCAAAGTATCTGTATCAAGTAAAGGAACAAGTTATGTTCCCCAGTTGCAAGTTAAGAGACATTTCTTTCCATTTAAAAACTGCACATTCCATACTGGCAACAAAAATATGTCTGCCAATATCTTAATGCACTATATTTGTTCAAAGAAATTTACTATAATATACAGCAAATGCATATCCTACACACACACAGGAACCGATGGGCAGAGACTGGTTTTGGTTTGATTTATAATCATGCCTGTTATCGTTTGTGAATATCATCAGAGAGCTACAGATTTCTTAAAATGTAGCACATTTCAGCTAGTTACAAGTCTGTGCTACAGGCTTGCCTTCACTGCAACAACATATTCTTAAACTAACAGTTTGTCAGCAAAATGAAATTCAAACATTGATTGCTTTCATCATGTCAGTGATGTTCAGAAGTTGTTTAAAAATTACTTCCTGAAATGTATTTCCAGAGATCATTCCAGACACAAGACAATGATCTTGTGCCCAGAAAGGCTGTAATTGTCTTGCAGCTTCCTCCCAAAAGGCCTCCCTTTCATTCCATGATCCAGCAGCAACCCGGATAACATTCAACTACCACACATTCTCCCTTTCATCTTATTCATGCTTTTCTTCTCATAAGAATCCCATTTCCTCTCAGACCATGCAAACATCTCCCCTTTTCCCTACTCTGTCCATGGAGCAGGAGACGGAAGACACACTATCCTTTGCTCTGTCTTGGGGAAATCAGAGCAACAATATATCCTGTAGTATTTCCTGGTATTCATCTATGAATTATCCTCGCTTCCTAAATAATGTACGTTGACGTATGGACACCACCATACACATCTGGAAGGAATCTCAGTGTTTTTTATATTACATTGGTATCGGAAGAGGTATACTGGGAGAGATTGTTACAAAATGCAAGTGGAACAGAACAGGATTCTGCTTTCTACATGGGTTCCATGCTGGAACTGAGAAGATAACTACTGAGGATCAATGTAATTTTGCCCTGAGAGGAAAAAAGTGGTCCTTTGACCTCTCAGAGAAACCCAGAGCTTCTAGAGGTTGAATAACCAAACAAAAATGTCCCATCCCAAAAGCTATATTGTTCTGAGACTTCAAAAGATCAGGCCTGTGCTGAGTGACTTGTCAATAATACTGGTGTCCATCCATCACGTCCAAACACTCAAATTTTTTGTGGAATTGTGTTTTTCATTTCTTGAGATCCCAGAAGTTAGCCATTTTAGACACTTTTAGCCAACAGTTCTCAAATATATTTTAATATATGTGTACCATCTTTGTCATAACCCATCTTTCATGCAGAACTGTAAAAACAGCAATATCCCTTTGCAACTACTGCAGTTGTTAGAAAAGTGAGAGCATGAAAACTGAACTGAAATCTGTTAAATTCATATCTTTATATCTGTATATATTATATACTTATACAGCCACACCAACGCATTTACACAGACAGATACACACTCATACCCCTACCATGAAGAAAGCCAGTATCAAAGGACTGCCTAAGCCTCAGGCCACTATGACCCAGTCACTTGCTGACAGTTGAGAGATTCAGATTCACTACAGCTTAGCAGTCATGCTTTTGACACCAGTTCGACAACCCTCTTCGCTGATGTTTCTATGAATACAGGGAACAAACTCAAGTTCGTATTTGTATTTGGGCTGCTTTGGTCTATCAACCTGCATCCTTCTCAGCATAAGACCATGCATTCTTTGCTCCATTTACAAGCCCAGAAGTTTCGAGCTGGTAACATCCACTCAGGTCTCTGCCAAACAAATAACAATCAGCAATTATTCTTCAGGTTTCAGATGCCCAGACTGCAAGGGAAAGAGGTTTCGTTGAGCTCACAATCAACTCAAAGCCACATCTTCAAAAAACCTCAAGGTTTTATTAGTTCTAGTATTCCTGAAATAACTGGTTTTTACTAGTGGTTTGACAGCAATAAAACTTATAAAACTATTGTTTCTTTTCTGGATAAGCAATGTCTTCAACCAGAGAGTCACATCTTCCAAACATGTGTGATTATTGTGCAATTAAAAAAAAACCAACAAACTTTCCCACTCCCTGCTTTCACCAAAGCAAAGAGACGCTGCTTAATAATTGCAAGTACTGTGCAAGAATTATATTAAATAGCTTCAGCTTCTTCATTTCTAAAATAGACTCCAAAATTAGCTCGGAAATGACAACAATATATTCACTTCACATTATATCAATTGTTTCTTAAAATTCTCTTATAAAAAAATCCCCCTCTGAACTAAAATTAAAAAAAAATACTCATGGTATGTTATGCCTCAAATATTGAAAACTACTTTTCAAGAAACACACATTCGTAAGCAGTAACAGAGTTAACAGCACCTAGGTATTGCCTAAAATCTGCAACACGCCATCTTTTTTTTTAAGTTTCAAAGCTTAAAATTGTGGCAAGCAGCTTTGTCTTAAAGAAGCTTACAGATTCCACAACAGTGTAAGTTAGACCCTGTAAAATATGTCATGACAACAAAGGGGCAGACGGGATGGCAGCACAAAATGGCCAGCCAAGAACAAACTATGGGTAGTTGGATCTTGAGGGGGGATTTATTTGGAGGGGAGTACACATTTAATGTAGAAAGAAAACCTTCTAGGATTCATATTCACAGAAGCCCATCTTCCATAGTACAAACATTCCAACCAACCAAATTATTTTGTTTAAAACTGTTCTTGAGAAGCTGAAACCTCCTTATGGCTTAGGTACGTATTACAGCATCTGAGTTTAGAAAGGAGAGCTATAACCTCCAAAGGCAATTTACTTCAGTCCACTTCAGCATTGTTTATTTAGAAACAGGTCCTTACGGCCAACATTTCAATGCAGCATTCTGGTTTTTGCAAGTGCAAGGTCAGAAAAATTCCCCCAAAAGGAAACAAACTAAAAGACATTCAGAAAGGTGACTTCTATGTACATATCTCCTACAATGAATACAGTCTTCATTGCACTATATGTAGCTACTCCTAGGCGTTGCTGTGGTACTGAATACAAATAAAACTATACATTCCAGTATCTCATCTGAGCATTTAATCACTTGACAAATCAATCAACACTCACTTAACTCAAAAATATAAAGGGACAGATTCACCCCCTGGTTCCAGGGGGGTCTGCAATCATAGATTGAGATGAAAAGAGCCCAGGGCTTCTCCAGTTTCTTTGCTCTGCTCATTCTGTTTCAGGCAGTTCCAGCAGGAAACAGACAGTATTAAAGCTGCCTGCCAATTAAAAGGAGGCACGCCCTTCCGTCATCTGGCTTTTGAAAGTCCAAAAGCCAACATGGGAACGAGAGATGAACTGGGGTCAAACTTGGTGCTCAGGCTTCTTGTCAGGTACTTTTCATCTCTGCTCTCCAGCACGCCACCCTTGCAGCAGATGAGTCACAATACCCCATAGCCAGCCAGGGAGGCACTGTATTCCTTCCTAGTGAATGTATAGGAGTTACAGAAGACAGATAGAACAGTAGTAGTCTACCAGTAGGAGAAATAATTCTTCCACACCACAGGTGGTCTTGAGGGAAGAATCTGCTGTATGGATGAACCAGACACAAGGTAAAACTTACAAAAACATTAAACAGTGCTGGAGAAGGAAGATGAGTAAAAAAATCCTGCATAATGGAGGTAAAGTTTTCTATTTGTACTACCCAATTACCTAAAACTAAGGGGCAAGCCCTCAACCCAGATATCAGTTAAAACTTGCTACACAATTGATTGCAGCAGACTGCATGTCTGTGAAACACAAATACTTAAGGACTTCATTTAGAATTCATATTTTACATTGCAATGTGGGAAACAGCATTTATATCCTTAATGATACATTTTCACAGTGAAAAGACCGGCTTATAACAAAACCAAAGTAGTCATCACAGTATCTGCAGAGATTGTGCCATTTTCCTGCATGTTTCAGCGTCAGTGTTCGAATCCAAAGCACTCTGGTCCTTCCCAAAGGAATTTTGTAGCAGGTAGCGTTAATAATCCTTGAAACAGGATTCTCTTTGCTGCACCAGCTAGAAGTTAGGGGAAAAAGGATTATGACAAAGACTTCACCTGACCCAGTAATGCCTCTGTCATTTGTCACCTATCATGTCAGTTTTAGAATAAGCAGGTATAACATTTCAATCATAATACTGCAGATTTACTTCTACACTTGCCAAGGTTGAAGGCTAATGTGCTCTTAGAGAGCCATTCTCCTGCAGGAAAATAAATGGAAATTAGGAAGAGCTACATTCTACGAGGAACTGTCAGTTTTCTTCAGGGCTTTTACAAACCCCTTCTCCTCTGTTCAATCAGTTTGAGGTGGGGGGGCGGGGGGGGTGGGGGGTGGGGGGGTGGGTAGGGGGCAGGGATAAAGGTGAGGTAGAGGTCAAGCCAGAACATCTCCAGTGAACATCATCTGCGTGACAGTTTTCTGAAGTCACCTTACTGAAAGTAATACTGCTTCTTGTCTTAACATGAATGCTTTCTAGTTTTCATTTATGTTGATTGCTCATGCAGTAAAAAATATGTCTGGGGCAGCAAGGTAACATCACGTAAGGAAGAGCTGAAAGATATGACACCTTTCTAATATCTAATCCCAAAGTTACAGATGCATCAGAGCCATCATTTTGTCATTAAAGTCCTATCTTTATAATAAATTAAAGACCTTTGGACCCATGTTATACACCGGAGTTATATAAGTACATTTACAAAATATTTCGCTATTAAATATGTACTTTTCCAAAATGCAATAAAAATAATTTATTTCATGTGGGACATTCACCAGACACATTTTAAATATACCATACAAAATCTTGGATGTTTTCCCATAAATATTTGAGATGTAGATGAAAAATTCTAAGAGATATTAAATAACTTTATTTGGTATATTTACTTCATTTTGAACTATTCCATAAATTTCCAGACTTCCTTCATCTTTTAAATGGCGATTTAGCACTTTAAAATGCTACAAGATAAGTATATCCATATACTTGAAAACAACAGAAAAAGGCAAAATCACTGCATTAACAGCAAATTTAGAAAATCTGTGCCTAGAGATCCAATGTACTGATTTCTTTTTTATTTAAAGGGAAAAAAAATAATTCAGGATCTGGATCATATCAGAAAGAGATTTCATCTTCTAGTGCTATTGACCAGAACCAGAAACATTCATGTAAAATACCTTTATTTTGATTTGTCAACTTTGATGAATTCAGATATAGCTGGACAGAGCTACTGTATGGATTAGGTTTCTGAATAAAATTGTAATTTTCAAAAATAGTTATTTCTATGAAATTCTAGTCTGTGGTGGTTACAGTGTCATCGGATCTGTTGAGTTTCGATCAGCTTTTCAATCCAAAGCAGACTATCATGACCACCTTAGACACTAAAACCAGATTTTACCCCAGAGGCAATTCACATTCCCATTTTCAGACCATATGCTATTTTCAAATCGACTAAAGTAGGTGCTATGATAACCTGCTAGAAAAGCAGGGCACTGCTCTTTACATTTGCAAAGAAAAAGCAATCAGCATATATTCAGTTTAAATAAGAGTAAAATGACTAGGAAGATTTCAGCTACGCATTTGTATAAGATTTTAAAACCCTTATTCCTTCAGCATTTGAGAGAGATGTTTGTTTAAAATATTAAGCTATTGAGAAGGTACCTTTTGGTGCTTCAGTTCTTCATAAAAAGAAGCATTAATGTATTTTATTACTTGTTTTAAGCAGACACAGTATGTCAAGATCTGGTCCTCAATGAGTAAAGTGGAGGATAGCTTACTGTAATAAGGCTAGCAGCTTTAAAGAAAACAACAACATGTTTCAGGAATTTTCTTCTCCCATCCAATTTATTCTGCCCACACTTTCCAGTGCTCTCAATCCTACACTCAGATTTCCTGCTCTTCCCGCTCCCTTTCACACACTTGTAACTATTCTTTTCCTTTTCAGCCCATCACCCTTTGTCCTTCTAGCTCCATTGCTCCTATGAATCCACCTCTCCTCCCACTTCTGCTATTTCCATATTTCTTTTAAAACAAAACAAAAAAAGAGAGAAGTCCCCAAAGAAATTCCCCCTTATAAAAAGCAAAATAAAAAACAAACAAAAACTCAGGGAAAACAATTAATAGCCCTGCAACTGTACAGAGCTCCGTTGATCTGTATGGCACATTAGACTATTGTCTTTTGCCTTTTTATTTATTTAGACTATAAAGCAAACAAGTTAAGATCAGAGATTTGATTCAGTAGGTCACTTATTTGATTTCAGGACACAAAGATGGATGGCTGAAGGAGTTTAGGTGGCTTAAGCAACTACTGCAAAAAACAACCAAAATTAAGCTTCTATCAAGGAGATGCAAGATTCTCCCTAAACTCATCATCTTAACAGCATCCTAGCTGCATCAACAGGATTACTTACATCTTGCACTACAACCAGCAGGAATTTGGAGGGCTCTGCAGTGTCTGGTTGCCATGTAACTATCATCCACATTCGAAGATACATTCATGTCTGGAATAGGAACTAAGCTTTTCCCATGTTAGTGGCTTTAACTGGAGTGTGGCTTCCCCTTTATCCTCCCCTCTGACTTCTCTATTTCTTTTTTCCAGGCACTGAGATTAAGTGCCTATATATCAAAAAATGATTGCCAAGGAAAGCATAAGTTAGATTATAATCAAAACAAAGCTCAAGCCTCAGTCCTTAAACTCCTCATAGGGCCAGCATCAAAACAGTAAGTGCTCCATATGCCTTTAGACACATTCAGCCTCACTCACGTACTCTTGTCCCATCGTGAGGTCTGCTGCCAGCCTACAATGAACAGTGCAAATGCACCTGCACAGATCTAAAAATTTAACCTGAAGTTCACATTAATAATGAAGCACTCCAGGTGGTCTGCAAGCTGGGACCGTAATGAGGAACTTTCAGTGACACACTAGCTATCAAATGTTGAGCCAGGTCACTACACATGAATAAAGTGATCTCCTTGGAAAGATGAAAGGGGAATTATTTTTTTAAGAAAAGATTACACTTGCCTTCTGTAAAAAGTCTCGAGTCAGACAATGTGCTAAAGCATTTAACTTGATTAGACTGGAACTGAATAAAACACATCAAGAACTATTAAAGGAGCAGAAAATAATTGTGAACTGTATATGCAACAGCGTCTAAATCCTGCCTGGTGCCCTCTCAACCCCTGCTGACAGCAGACCTCTTAACTGCAGTTGCACCACTTGCAGAACAGTGGAAGAATGACGCTGATCTCAAGGACCGCTGCTGGGGGAAGGAAGCAGGGGCACAGGGAACACCAGAGGTGATAGCACTGGCCCTGGGAACAAGGAGCACCTTTCTCACAACCCAGTGCCCATCTCTGCTCACCACATACCAATTCAATGAGGCAGGCTGTCCCTGAGCTCTGTAGGGACAACCTTCAGGAAGAGGCATGACAAGCATCTGAAGGAAAATTAGGGTCTCCCTTCAGCCTGCAAGGGACTGAGCCCCCATTAGCCCTGCTTCACACCTGCTCTGTCCCTCAGCAAGTAGGAGGGATATGAAAACACTTTGGGACTCACTCAGATCGGAGGATGAGGGACAGGCACTGTCTGCAAGAGACTGTGCTTTGAAGAGCCCAGGCAATATATGCATAGGGAAGAACATACATAGGATACAGACCTGATGACCTATGTTGCCTGTGCATCAGAAGGTCTTCATACAGCCCTAGATGGCAGATCATTATAGCAGACAGCCACATAAGCAGCTGCATAACAGTTCTGATCTGTTCAGTCCCATGTGTGCGTGACCTGTATAGCACATCTACTACAAACCACTTCATGTTCTTAGCTGAAACAAGGCTTTGCCCTTGCTAGGGAATGGCAGAAAGAAGCAATGGCATACAGAAGGCAGCTCATTCATACAGCCACCTTGGGCATCCCCTTTCATCCTACAAGAAGAAAAAAGAACCAGAATGCAAAAATGAGAAAGCCAAGAGGGTCTTAAGCTTTACAGCCTTTGCTGTTTTTATCCCAGTGGCTTGCCATAAGGGAAAATTACTTCTAAAGCTTTGCCTACTGAGAAAGAAAGGCCAGTTATTGTAGCAGGGAGCAAGGAAATACTGGACTGCACACTCAGCAACATATTGTGACTGTATAGGAGTAAGTTGATAAAACCTGGAAATGGGGAAAGAAGGAAAGAGAGCAGGATGGTCCCATAAAATCTTAGCAACAGTAGGTCTGTTTGAAGTTCCCTATATATTGTAATACATCTTTGACTAAGCACTAGAACAATACAATTATGTTACAAATCAGGTTCAGTTCAAACAAGGAAAGTTCTTCATATATTTCACAGATGGGTATACTACAAGGACACAGGAAACTACAAGGAGTAAAGTCCCTGAACTTACTTTGTACCCGATTCTGTAATCAAAAGCAAGTAAGCTTTCATTGTTCTTTACTCCTTCACAAAAAAAGGTATTTCAGTGAGATACCAAAAGACATACTAAAAAATATCCTCAAAGATATAACAAATCAGTTAGTTGTTCTTCTCATAAAGATAATTCAAGCACTATACAGAAATTATGGGTTAGCTTCCTTGCCAATATGCACAATTCAAAATCAACAGCATTCAATCTTCTTCAGAAAGACGAACACATATGCTATCATACCAGCTTAAAAAAACAAAAATAAGTCTATTTACTGCATGACTCTGAAAACTAAATGTAAAGCTTTCCCTGAGAGAAAGCCAGCTCCAAATCTTATGAAGCTGTTTTAGCTTAATTGTTTTGAGATGTAAATGTAAACAATGTAGAGTGACATTCTTCATTTGGGAGAAAAAACAAAACCAAAGAATAAACACAGTTGCTGGATCTGAAGCAAGCTGTTCGCTGTCCTGAAATAATATAACTTACTTAGACATGTTTTCATGCTGAGAAGCTGGAGAAGCCAAAGTGTTGCTTAAGGGACATTTGAGACACTTTTGCACCCAATGAGGACAGCATATTTTTTGCAAGATAGTCTTATTTTCTTTTTTTGCATGCATCCCTACATGGAAACAGGTATCAGCTTCTGAAATATTGCAGCCTGTGTATTATCACCCAAATAAATCATTGTACTTCTGGGGAAAAAAACCAACACCTGGAACAGGTATAATGGAAAAATGTATCCAAAAGCAAAAAATGTATAGAAACTAAAAAACAAGTTTCTTTTTTTTTTTTTTTTTACTTACTTTTTTTTTTTCATCACTGTGCAGGCCTCATTGCCAGAAAGAATTAATCCCAATACTAACCTGAAGACTTCTATGAACTAATACTAAACATACCTATCTTTATCTTCTTAAAATACATTTTTAGTAAAACCTGACCACTAACTCTAGCAAGCTGTTCTCAGATGTCAAGCTTACTATTTTTCACATCACCTGAAACATGGTCTTGTGTCTTTAAAGGACCCTTTCTGAAGAAACAGTATGTTAGCATTCATTACTGTAACCCATTGATGTATATTTTATTTGTGGGCTTAAAGTTTTCAACCACTTTTCTTTGATGCAATGTATAATCAGTAGTAGTTAAAAGACTACCTTAAAAAATGGAAGCCTCTGAACAAATTTTGTGACAAACCATCAAAGGAGCGGAGTTTGAATTAGAAGTCTGAAGGGTAAGAAACAAACTGAATTTGAAACAACTGAGGTCTCTAAGAACAATGGCAGGAGCGGGGGAAATCTCTACCATTAACACTGGAAAGCTTAATTTGAAATAACTATCAGACACAGCTTCTTTGTTAACCTGGATCTGGAATTAAAACTACTGATGCTCTCCATCTTACACCAGTATAAAAGTGCACCTTTGTTTCTATACTGAAAACGGTTCAACAGTCAACCATACAATCCTACTTCACAGCCCAATGAAAAGTGATCACACAGGATCCTTAGATGAAAAGTAGCATATTTTGGATCACTACTACTGACTTTAGTCCATGAAGGGCTTAAAATCCTATGTGGAAGGAATCCATAAAAGGTAACATGAGAAGGCTAAAACCCATGCTATGTACAGGCCATACTTACACTACAAAATGTACCATCATTCACAAATTAGAAAAGGCTGAAAAATGCTTCTGTAGGCAATTTTCATTTATTAGTAATGGGAATGTTTTATGGGTACCTTATACTTTAGAACAAACATGCATCAAGCATTTATCTAATATTTTTATTATACTTAATGCTAAATTTATGTAAATATAGGTTACTAATGAATGACTAGAAACTAGAAAACACAAGCTTTATTTATTCTTACTTAATGGATTAAAACAGCTACCAGTCTACAGGTGGAAAAGTTTACTGCAAATCCCATTCACTTTATTTTAAAAATAACATAATTTCAAAACCTTTTGAAAGTCACTTGCCTCCAAGCAGTCTTTTACATCATTTCAAAGCTCGAGTCCTTGAGCTTTAAAAATAATACTTAAGTTTATTATTCCAAGAAAGGAATTCCACTGAAAACTCTCTTTCAGTGTTTGAACAAGCATTGATGAAATGGGGGGCAAAAAGTTCGCAGCATTGCTGGCAGTCACAGAAGCAATTTTATCAGTGCTCCACAAAATTCAGATTCAGACAATAGACCCCTACATAGTCAGACCTTTTTAAGTAGACAGGGGCAGGCCTGTCATGGAGTGTGGGAAGTCTGCCAATCCTCAAAATCAGCAGTATAGCTGGGAAAAGGAGCCTGAACTATTGCAACACCTTAAACCAAAAATACAGAGCTCTTAAATAGTTCTAAACACATTTAAATTGAAAGTAATATAAAATTTTAGTTCTCATTAGCATTTCCTATGTATATCAATGAGAAATGTTAATATAACTCCTTGGAACAACCAAATACTGTATGCACTTTTTTAACAGCAAAATTAAAGATACAGAAAAAAGGTCTTGCATAACACAAAGATAAAAGGTTTCCTTCTGAACTTAGCTACTGTTAACATTTGCACCTGGTGCTTACATAATTAAATACAGAAAACAACAATTGTACCCTAAGAAAAACTTAATTAGATTAGGCATGTAGTAACAAATGCAAAATTACCATCATTAGTATGTCAGTGTTCTACAAATGGAAATGCTTAACTGCCAAGCCTACAATTCTCATGTCTGATTTATTCCCACAGATGAGGAGGAGACAGCCATTTGCACCCTTCTGTAATTTCAGGGCAACTGCATCCAGGGGAGATTTGCTCACAAAGGAGCAGGCAGGAGCACTCCTGTCATGTTGACTCTCTCCAGAAATTCAGAAGGTGTACTTTTGTTTACAGAAGTTTTGTGGTACAAAAGCAAAACCAGGTTGTGCAGCCTGGAACAATCTAATGAGTCTACAAATCTCTTACGTGTCCTGATCCTCCATCATTAGCCTTGTGGACTGCTTCACAGGCACCTGTTTTTCTCACAGAGAGACATTGTGAATGACATGACAGCTCACCACCATCACCCACCCCACCCACCGCAAAGCAATAGGAATCCTTTAATTTCAGGCTTAAAGCCGTAACAACAACAACGAAAGACTCCAGGGAAAAATGTTTCAATGACATAACGGTATAGATAGTGATGCACTGGAAAAGACTGCCTACAGAAGTTGCACGGTCACAAGCAGGAACACAAAGAAGTTACCAGGAGCAACCTAAGCAAAAGTGATACTGTCTGATCCAGTCTTGCTTTCTTCTGATTATATATAGAATCTTTTAAAATATTTTGAATACTTTTACCCAGACCTACTAAAGATCAGCAGCTGTGATGCCTGTGTGCAGAGTCACATGAGTGAAAAGAAATTTTCCCCACAGTTATTATAGAACAAGAACTTTCCCAGTTGTTTTCTACCGTCTTAGTCAAGGGGAACAGTGCTCACAAATCTTCAAATCCCAGCACCGAAAGAGATCAGACTCAGTATGACTAAATACAACCGGGTACATCATGGTTTTGTGAACCCAAATGTTCTGTTTCACATGGAATGGACACACTGCTGTAAGCCCCAAACTTACTCTTAAAAGTTTGTAATTCTCTAAACGCCAAACACTTTAATTTCTCAGGAATTAATGTGAGCTTAAAATAGGTATTTAAATGCTTTATATATTTCATCAACTTCCCTCAATTACCAAACCGTAAATACTCCCCGAGTATTAGGGCAATAATTTGCTCTAAGAAGCTCCCAGAGACTACAGCAGCCTTCCTGGACACTTCATGCCTGTGAAGTTATTTAAACTTTACCACTGAAACTGTAAAGCTAAACAAATCTTCCTCCCAGTGTCTTCTCTGGCAGGGCAGGTATTTAACTAAACATGGCATCTAAAGATAGACAATATTTAAATTGCTGTTTGATAGCAGTTCCAGAGGATACCTGACGCAACTTGTTCAATAAGAAGTATTAGGTTTTAAATAACATAAATGAAAGAAAACCTCATAATTAAGAATCCAGATTGCTTTGAAAAAACCCTATGCTTGATGGCAAACCTGTCACACCCACCAGCATGGACTCTTTGCCTTCCTCCTGCTGCACTACTAAGAGCCTGCAATCACATCTGGCCTTCCCTTTATTAAAAAAAGCCAGAGAAGCATCAGGCAAAATTGTAGTCTGACTTTACACTTTACTAGGTAGTCAAGAAATGAAAAAAAGAAAAAAAAAAAAGTCTTGTTCATGAATTTTTGAAGCAAAATTCACATGAAGATAGTACAGGGTATCGACATGATTGTTTCTTGAGAAAACTATAGATACAGAAGGTTACCCAGCTGTGTAGCCATGAAACATATTTTTCTTGATTAAATAAGGAACTATGGCAACCAAGGGTACTATGGCCTCACATATGCTGCAATAATGAGACATAATGAAGGGTCTTCTGGGAGCTCTCCCACAACTGTTAAAATTTTATAGCATTAAATTTGGGAATTAATTTTGAAAAAGAGAGAATCCTATTTAATATTTGATGTGCGTTGGTATTTTTTCCTTGATAATGAAACAATTTCCTCTAAACATCCACATTCTTTATGTCTAAAAAAATTCAACTGCTCCCGCTGAATCAACTCCCAAGGGAGAAGAAGACAATAATATTGCATATGAACTTTACAGTATTTGCTTAGTATATCCTATTTGCAGATATCACCTTCTTTGAATAATCATATGTTTGCAATTTTCCAGCCCCTGATGAAAAACTGACCTGTCATCAGAGCAAATTTCCCTCAAACTCACATATGATTGTGAGTCTATGTGGTGTTATTAAGAAGATTCATTTTTTTGACACTCATTCTACTAATTATCTATAAACTTATAAATATATAGCAGGTCTCATCCCAGCCCACAGGGAGGTCATGCTACTTTTCTTTTCTGTAAAAAGTCACTTGAAATAATTGTCCGATAAACCTGTCAATTCTTTGTCCAGCTGTCATTTCAAGGGAGAAGTTTTCTGCTGAATCTTTTGTTCTCTGGGAGGGCAGGCAGTCCTGGCTGAAGCCCTAATTGCTTGTAAGCCCAAAGAAGAGGCTACATTCCACCACAGCTGGGTTATATCTGGATCGAACAAAGGCCCCACCCTTGAACAAATAATCCCCATGGAGAAATTACTGCCCAATCATCAAGGGTGAAGAAATGCAAAGAAGGTAGTAACACCAGGGGTTTTATATCCTTTTACACCAACGACAATACTGCCTTCATTCCTAAGAGCAATGGAACAGCAGACAGGGTGACCACCATAGTACAGCTTGGTCGGGCTAACCATTTTAAATCAAAACTGTGATTAAAAGATAAACAACGATGACAACTGTAACTGTAGGCTTTCATAAGCTTTTTCTTCACTTAACAGCAACTCTGAAATTGGCAGTTCTTTCATTTGCTTGAGTAATGAATCCACTTGGCTCGACAAATTACTGCCTGTTCAGAACACTTCTTCCCTTCGTCCCCGTAGAAGGTGGTGAGAGGAAGGAGAATGGGTGCTACCTGCATTTAGGGGCAGATTACATGATTCAAGATGAGAAGGACTGGTGACTAAAGCTGTGATTAGGATATGGCATAAGAGCAAAGCTGGAAATGAAAGGGCACAGGCATGAGATTCAAAGAGAAAGAATCTCAGAAATTGGCCTGAGACTAAACTAAACCATTTCCCAGTAAAGAAATCAGACAGCGAGCAAGGAGCAGAGAGAAACCATGAGTGGCTAGACACGGAGACTAGTTTTTAGAAGTAAACATGAAGGTTAGAATTTAGAAAGAGGACACTCACTCCCCGCACCCCAAATGTTTGAGAACAAGGTCTCACATTACAATCTGCCCAGCAGCAGATGAAGTTATCACTCATCTCTTCCCCTTCGCACTTGTTTCCACACCCATCACTCCTCTCTCAATCAGCTCTCCTCTCCTTAATCACATCCAAGTAAACCTTTTTAAGACCACAGTCAGAAATTTTCCAAGTAAAAACTCTCTCTAAAGTCAATCCCCCTTTAATACGTAAATTTAGGCCACCAGATTTTTGAATGGATGTAATTAAGGGAGCAGTAAACTGTAAAATGCAGGTAGTGGGACTGGGAACAAAAAGTAAAGATGAAGGTGGGAATCACGAGGTGAATTTCAGTCTGGTGATTTATAACGTTGCATTACATCCACAGTTGATACACAAGTTCAACTTTGCAGAATCACTTGGAATCTACCAGACCTACTTTTTGAAATATAAGGACTTCCATTTCTTTACAAAAATTAGTCCCCTGTTGTATAGCTTGAGCCTTAAAATTAGAATTCTGACCTTAATCTCTGAGTTGTTGGTTTGGGTTTGGGTTTTGTTCCTTTTGGTGATGTTAACACCATTGTTTTAGGGAAGACAAATAAATTACCTATGAAATCTTTAGTTATGAAATCATATACCAAACCAGTAAGTACCATAACAAATACTGGTTTGCAGACCAGAGTTTCAGTACACAAAAAGTAAAACATGGGCTTGCTTAGAACAAAGAGGATGACTGAAATGAAGTTCCAGCTGGAAAAACAGTGCAATTGCACAGTTAGAGGCAATATCGTAATACACATATGCATAGAGACTGCGAGCCTGCAGGCAACTTTAATTTTGGCACTTCCTAACTTTAAGTACTTGGTTTTGCACCTTAATAACATTCTTTTAACATTGTGTGCATATAATACACTCATAGATCACTCAGCCAAGGCATAATTGATTTAATCATCCACATTTGTGAATGATTTGTGAAGCTTACATGAGTTTGCTAAGTTGCAGCCCTGCCCAATAAAAATTAAAACAGATGCCTCTGTGAAGCCCAGAGAAACAAGCTGATAATGTAAAAGGAACAGACTGAACTTTAACAGGAGAAGTGTGACAAAAAATATTTTGTTCTTTGCTACTGTATATGTAGCCAAAACTACAACACTACAGATCTGTCAGTCCAAATGGCAAAAATATGATTTTGAATTTTAAAAAGCTAAATTAGCTTTCAAAGAAACTTGAATTATAATCCCTACACATGACAAAGCATTTACGTAAGAACAAGGAAAAAGATGTAAATAAGGTGAATTCGTAAAGAAAAAAACAACTATTTTACACATAATTATAACGTAGCCTTTTAATGGAAGAATCATTGACATTCTTGTGCTGTTGGAAGAGGCTAAATTGGTCAATATTGAAATTAGATACTTTCTTAATCCAGAAGACTCTCTTGTTGTCATCAAAGATTTTTAAATGGTTTATTAATAACATACAAATTCAAATTCAAAGTAAACCGCCCTTCTCTAACAATATAGAAAAGATGCAAATAAGAGCAGTGAATTGTTGTATATTTAGAATTATTAACGGTAGTAGCCTCAAGTACATCACATTTTCCTATATTAAAATGTTGACTCCATTAGTGTAAAACCAGTTATCCAGCAGTATCTTACTTCCAATTGGTGGTCCTTCTGCCATTACTTTACAGAATTAGCTATATAACCAATTAAGGCCTAATTGTCAGAAAGCTGCTCTCAGTAGAGTATGTTTTCTCTTTTTCCAAATATCATCCTGTTTCTACTCATGAAACTGGTACTAAAATTAAAATTCCACTTCTTTCCAAATAGGAATCAAAAATTCCTATTTGCAAAACTGATATAGGCATTATGAAACCCCAGTGAGTTATGCTTTGCCTTCAGAGAGCCGATTTTTGCTCTTTTCCATTTGGACCTTTTGCAAAACATACGGTTTCCTTGTCTTATTTTCCCAACTGTAAAATGGAAAAACATTACTTCTCTGTTTACAGAGCAATTAGGATAAATGCACCAAAGGTCTGTGGAGCATTTAGATTCTGTGATAATAATGCTCATATGGATGAGGTTCATCATGTGTTTTCTTTCATATCAAAGCCATCCTCAGCAGTTCCTGTCCCTCATTACTTCACAGCGTGGTTTACTATTCCCTCACTGTAACTGACTTTAAAAATGAAGTCTAAATTGAATATACAAAGTCATTCAGGCTAAACTTGAAGCCCTACAAAGGGCTGGGAGCTTTTTTATTTGTTTCTTAAATCACAGGAGCTGTCTACTTCATAGCTTGCCACATGGCATTAGAATGAAAATTAGCAACTGGAAGCTGCATTACCATTCAATATTATCAGTTTAAAAAGATGAGCAACTGCAAAGACAGACTTGTACATGGCAGGTTTTCCACTGATGTCTCTTAAAAATCAGTTCCACCTATGTAAGAGTCTTAATCCTTTGTTAGAAATCACCATATTTCATTTTTTTTTATTATGCCAAAAGTTCATTCCACTTCATACTGTCCGTTTGATTGAGGGTTCTCGAAACTGGAAGGAAGATAGGCACACAGAAAACAAAGAAGGACCGATCTTTCCAAGATTCAACTATCTCGCCAGCTACTCTGCTGGAGATTTTCTTGGCTTTTGAAAAGCTGCATGTTATAATCTGTAAGCATTTTGCACAGAACAAAGAACTTCTGAAAAATGTGATCAGCAAAGAGCGACTCATAAATGAGTAGTGAAGCTCCGAGGAAAGAGCAGAAAATTTGAAATAGAAGGTAGAGGTGAATGCAGACCTGATTTCGTAATCCTTCATCCTATGGGGCAAGGAGAGAGCTGTAAATTCTATAATATCAGTAATTTTGATACTTTGTTTTTCCTTGCCTCTACAGTTTAATCCTGGGGTTTATTCAAGATTTCCTTTGAAAATATAGCGCCTAAGAAATAATTGCTTTCATTAAAACCAAAAAGAACAAACTATTGTAAATTATTTCCATTATGGGATGTAGGGCATTGAGGGTGATGACAACCTCCAGTCCCCGGCCTTTGGGGAATGGGAGTTTTTCCTGCCGCAGTACATCAACAGGCAGAGTTACAGCTTTGGGAAGTCTGTCTGGGGAGGTGCTAGTGTTATGCAACGTCCATATTTCAATTAATTGGACGCACACCTATTTTAAAAAGAACAACCATCAAGGATCAGTGAATAATTGTTGCCATTTTTCTATTCCAGTTTTCCATGTCGTGCTGCTCACACCTGTATACACACTTGATGTAGAAAGTAATGAGCTTGGGGCTTAGAGATACTTTCAAGGAACTCTACTGATTACGATCTTTGGTTTGTATTTAGGCATACTAGTGTGAAAGCTTCAGTAAATGGGCTGATATTCAAAAGTGCCTCGATGTCTACAAGTCAAGTACCTCCATCACTCCTTTATGTCCTTTCTTCTATTTTAGTATCAGGGGTGAAAATAAACAAATGTGGTTTTTAAATGTTTTAAATTGCATTTTACATTTTCCTCTTACTGAACAGTCAGTACCACTTGATACAGGGCCAGGAAAATAGCCATAGACCTTAAATATGAAAAACAGATTTAAAACCACCACCATCTCATTTGAGCCTAATAAAACATGTCTTTACTGCAGTGCTCGCTTCATTCTTAGCTCAGCAAAAGGGACACGGTTGAGACGGTTAAGCGTAAAACTGAACAACTTTGTCAGGTGTCCCAATTAACAGATTTTTCTTTAAGGAAACCAATCAAATGCTTAATTTTAAAAACTGTCTCCTGTAGACTGGCACATATATATATATATACTCAAATGCCTGACTTACTGTATTTTCATTGTAGCATACAGCCACGTGTCACTTCCGGCACTCCTAGACTCTGTTTTCACGCTGAGAGCTGTGCTCCTCACCTCCAGCACCTCCAGCTGCAGGGGGAGAGTCTCAACAGAAGTATCCTAAGATGCCTGAGCAGCACCTCAGTAAATGAAAAAATAATTGTATTTTCTGCATGCAAGACACACATGCAAGAAATGTATGCATTTGCCTATATGTGGAAAAAGTGTTTAACATTTTTAGAGCATATGTCCAATTCACTTTAAAAATGTACCATTAATCGCCTTAAACATCATGTGGTATCTGTGAATTAGGGAAGGTTTGTGATCACTCATCCTGCTTTGCAGCTCTGTCCCATAACATGATAAGAAAAAGAAAAAAAGAAAGAAATACATTCCTTACATAACTCCCTGCCTTTTCAGCTTGGATTTTTATCAAAAGCACCTTACATTTTCAATGACCATGAACTAAAGGTCTTTCCCAGTCTAACAAAATTAATGCCTTTTTATTATTATTTATTTATATACACACACACACAAGGCCTGACTTTCTGAAAAGACTGCAAGATTCAGTCACAAATATATATGGTGGCATGCATATATATATATGTATGTATATAAGAAAGCCATATATATGTATACATGTACCAGAAACTGTATGTTCATTTTTTAGTTGTGGGTACACAACACTGTAATTATCTCATAACGATTTTAAACAAAATGAGGAGAGTCAGTGTGACAGTCTAAGAAAGAAAAAGGCCTCACAATTAAGCTGGAGCTCAGAGCGTTGTGGACTCAGCACTCAGTAACTGATGAGTGAATAATAAAACACCACCTTCTAATGCCTAATTAAGTCAACACAGCAGCAATATTAAAAGGCTGAGGATAGCAGCGAGTAAGTGTGCCCAGACACAGTAACTTTTAGATTATTTTAATGACCAAAATATACAGTCATGTTCCTATACCACTGGCTGGAAGAGGCACACGACTTTAAAGAATCAGGCTGAACATGTATTTTTAAAAAGTCATCGTTAGCGGAAGTCATTTATGTGCATCAATAACTATATGTACACATTTCAAACTTAACACCTGATCACATACCTGTATCAGTTCCCGTAGACAGCAAAACATAATTTATTTATTTTTTAAGTAACTGCTGGAAAAGTGTAATTAACAGGATACAATTAGGCAACAACTAAGAAATACTTAACATTAATCCAGAGACTTCCTGTTTATGATTATTACCCATAGCTATAAGAATGTATAAAATAACTGGAGAAAGGAAGTTAGTACCCTATACAGCCAAAGAGCAAAATAAGTATCATATTTAAACAAAAACAACAACAGAAAAACTCAAGTAGAGCACACATTTTAAATATAATCCTGGCAGCTTGGTTTAAGGGTCCTTTGAAATAAACTATGCTTATTTATTTATAGAGCTGTCACCATTATATCTCTAGATGCACTACAAAATGAGAAAACTTACTAATTCTAATTAAAGCTGAATTAAATCTCACATGGAAATATCCACTGCAATAACAGAAGGCAAAAAGCAAACATACATACACAGATTGAAGAAAGAAAGAAAAAACATTTCAAGAGTAACTGACCTGTGAAGAAAGACTTTGCCTACATGGGAAGTTCAAATAAATTCTATAAAAGTGGATAAATTACAGAGAAATCTGTTTGCTTTGATCTGATCCAACAAAAAGTTCATAAATAATAACAAGATTTTGGGCTGAGCCAAACACTTTGAAAGGGTTACAGTCTACCCCGAGCTACTGGGCTACCAATGGAACTAGTATTACAGCTGTACAGAAGGAAATACACCTAAATGCATAAATATTAAAATTTTAATTGGCTGATGTACTGTCACAGTGGGGGAACTTGTGGATACAGCCCTCTCAAACCCACTCTATTTACAGAGATGAAAAAGAACAGCATGCAAATAGTAAAAAGAGATAAAACATTTTAACAACCCTACAGAATTGCAGCAGCAATCTTATAGCAGAAAGGGATTAATTAGCAACAAAGGCAAATGGCCATTTGCCTTAAATTATCACTTCATCTACATGATCATTATTTGCTAGGAAAATCTTTGTACCTTCATGCTATTATCTAAATACCTAAGATATGATGACGCAGTGTACAAAGCAACCAAAAGCTTTTGAAGATAGTTGAAATCCCAGATAAAGCACAATTGGTTCCATGAAGCAGTTTGTGGCAAGCACACCCCAATCTGACAAATGCATTTGACATGACACAAGAACATGCCAACAGACTGGCATAAAAAAATACAAAATAATAATGCTTATTTTCTTGATGAAAGAATCCTGTCATTGATTCTTTCCTGAACTCTTTCTTCTACTCTCAAGGGATGCATTCATGTTACGTACATGTCATGCACAAATTTGAACTTTGGATTTAAACCCTTGCTTCACTTGCATTTAAATTATGTAAATATCAAGACCAAGTCCTGTAAAATCCAAAACAGAGAGCATCTCATCCTATTTCAGGATAAAACAGGCTTGTTTTCTTCCTGTTACACATTTTGAATGGGCTAGCATAGGGCCAGTCTAGTATTCGTAGTATTCTCCTTTTACATTGCTATGGGGTGCTTTGCAAGTTGTCTTATACCTGCCTCCAAACTTCTTGTACAACTTTCACTTCTCAGTGTCATGAATATTCATTTGCCATGTAAGCTGACATCAAGTTACTATTCAGACAGTGCAAAATTCCCTTTCTTCTGGTAGGTTTAACCATCAGAAAGTGGCTGAAAACGGTTAGTAGTGTACCTAAGTCACGGCTATGAGAATAAAAACTTTATATCTACCCAAGCGGAGGGATGTCAAGAAAAGATACTTGTGTCAGCTGTTCCTTCCTGCCACTACTGACTGGATGATCCCCAGCTTTTTGATCTCCTTAGCTTGCAATTAATTGACAAATAGACAGGGTGGCTGGCAAACACCAGTGACTTCACAGCAGCACCCTATCAGCAGTTATCCTTGATTTCTATAGCATGAGCAGCAGCCACGATGGCTATGCTACACACCTGCTGTAGCCATGTTTGAAGATTAACTACTCCACCATCAAGCTGGACCCAAGTGGTACAACCCAGATGCTCAAACACTGGTATCTGGTGGTACTTCAGCTGCCCCAGACACAGTGACAATGTGTGACCCCTCAAGCTGTCATTCTGGAAAGGTGCAGAACCCCACTCAACCGTGTCCAATCTGCCAGCTCCATGCCTTGGCGAGCCCACTGGGCTGATGTGACACTACGTGCCTGTAGGTGAGCATAGCTGCTAACATTTTGAAGTGGTATACTGACCCCCGCACAAAGTCCATCTCCTGCATCACGTGATTTTGTGCTCAGGCTTAGCAAAAGATCCCAGCCGTTGAACAGCTCATTTCCCTCCTGATAAATCTGTTTTCCAGGATAGAAGTCAGTCTGCAGTAATTTCTTTCTAGCAGGAGAAAACACTTTTTTTGCGACTATTATAATCTAAAGGCAAACAAAGAAGGCAAGTAAATCCCACTTTCAAAATGGAGTCTACCCAATAACATACAGAGAAACTCAGTTCCCTATTGCAATCATGAGCACAAGTTCCCCCTGCCGTAACAGTTGCTTAAAATGACATGTCTAAAAACTGTATCTTGGCAGACTGGAGGGGTAGGTCTGGTCTACATTTAAGATATGCTAACATACTTATGGCTATATAGGAATTAATCTTTTCCATGCCAGCAAAAGCCCTAGAAAAGACATAGTTACACTGGCCAAAAACAGAGAGACAGAAGGATGGAGAGAAACAGAGAAGCAGACAGATCTTTTGGGGCAACCAACTTAAATTGGGTCCAAACAATGCTTCCAAGAGACTGTGAATATAACCTGTCTCCTCTCAGAGTTTTTAAAGACAAAATTACCATTTTCAAGTACAAAGCTGACAAAAATTATGTTCATAACAGGACACACTAAACGATGATGTCTCCTTCTCCAACTCTAGCATAAGCAACAAAACCTAATGAGGCAAAAAACCTCAAACCCTACCTTGCTATTTTAGATACACCTTCAAATTTAAGGTCAAAAAAAGCATGCCAATCTGGAAATCAGCATGCAACAAGAACTTGATTACAGTCAGCAAATGAAGTAAATGAAAAAATGAACCCCAAGGAAAATAACTGAAAAAAGGAGGTGGGGACAGTGGGGCACAAAACCCCCCAAAAAATCACAGACTATCTGAAACCTTAAGGGGGAGGAGAAATCTCAGCTCTTGCTAACTTTGCTTTAACATAGTGCATGAAATTACATACTTTCATTCGTTGACATGGCTGTAAAACAACGTAAAGGAAAAAAATTACCACACAAAATAGGGCATTTCAATTTCTTAACAGCCAAAACTTCATGATACATTTTTAAAAGGGGTCATTTTTCCTCAAAATATCAGATTTTTTTCCTTACTCCCTCCAAATGTAGGTAATTTTCTTAATAATTTTCACATTTGCACCGTTGAACATAATGGGACAAGTAATACACGTTGCACAAATAAGACATAATGCTCCATGCGAGTTAATAGGACCAGTGAGATGCTGAATGTGAGATAAATCTAGACCTGAAAGCAAAATATGCCTCCTAATTAAAAATCAATTATTAAAACCAGTAAAGAATGAAAAAGAAAAAAGGCTCCCTCACCAAACTCATAATGAAACCCTGGAAACTTCAGTTATTTGAAAAGCAGAAAGAAACCTTCGACATCTATATTTAACTAAAGATTCTTCTAAGACTCTATTGTGGGTTTCTCGATTTTATGATTAAACAGTTCTGTGAAAAATAGTTTCTGGTATCTTTTGTGCTTTTATCTCTCCATTCCAAATGGTCATGAAAATGAATAGACAGCATTTAAACGGGGAATGCAAGAACAAATCATTACTCTGGCTTTGGGAAATCAAAGTACACGGATGCCCTGATGTGGCTCCAAGGTGACACAAGGATGATAAGCAGCCACCCAAAACCACCAGCACCTAAACTTACAACCAAGTGTGCTATGTTTACCAATGTCGCCCGTTGGGTTCCTCAACAGTTCTCCTCCAGAAGATGGTTTTAACATACACATTGAGGTGTTCAAATAACTATTTCCAACTAACTTGTGTTAAATTCTGGAAAGATTTCAAATACAGAACAGCTCAAAAGTAGCTCAAAATCACTAAACCTGTTGCATGAGCTTGGACAAGTGGAAATTTCTGGTTTTCATTTTATGTAAAACTAAGGTAAGTATTCACGCCCCCAGCAGTGACAGAGAGATTAAATTAATGAGCATTACTGAAGAGATCTGAATCCCATTATTGGAAAGACTACACCGGTACTATGCATTATCATTAATATTCAGCATCTGCAATCAAAAGAAGGCTTTGCTGTTTACGTATATAATAAAATTTTAATAATTAACCAGCAATTTTTCACATGGAATGCTACCACCACATCCTTCTGAAAAAAGGCAGAAATCTATCCAGAATTTAAAATCCAAACCCCTTCAACTGGAAATGAAATTTCCCTTCTACAGACAAACGCACATTGCCAGCAACAAGTCATTTTTCCAAGAGGCAGGGGCTCCAGGCTTCATCTGCCTGCAGCAGGCGGGTGGGCCATCCAGAGGTGCCTCCATCTTGTGCCCCCCTGAGCAAGCTCCAGCCCGCAGACCCTGTGCAGACTTCCCCTTCTTTGAAAGGGCACGGCCAACACATGCACCCAAGGATGGAGCCACAGATGCCCGTGTCAGCTGCCCAAACTTGGGAGTACTTTGGCAACGAAATTCTCAACATTTTTCCTCAAAAGACTCCAAAAACCTAAGCGAGCACACTACAATGGAGCGTTGGCCGTCCTACCCAAGGGTGGCTCATGGAACCTCCAGAGCACAAACGCAGACCCTCAACCATCAACAATCAAATTCTAAGCCTCTAAACAGTCATATTTGGTATTTTACCTGCAAGCCTGAGCACGTGGTGTTATCCTTCTACTGGAGGTCCTCGTTGGAGAACCCCTGGGGGGCTACAGGGAGAGCTCCTCGAGGGAGGGTGTCAGGCTGCCCCGCGCCGCCCACAGCCAGTCACAGCCGGTTCCACAAGGGACTGGCCGTGCACAGGAACTCAACCCGCCACTGCAGCTTCCCGCCACCGCTGAGGAAACCTACTTAAGAAATGGCGGTGAAAGGCCAAAAGGACACCAGGGCATGAGGAGGGAGAGGAGATACAGAAGAGAAGGTGCAGAAGCGCACTACCTTAGCCTCCTGGGCTGCCACCACCTCAGCCTGGCCCCAGGAGGCGGGAGGGTGCGACACGGGAGGGAGGGGGCCGGGGGAGATGTTTTTAATTGCTTGTCAATTAACTTGATTGAAACTCCCCTGCTTTTTACACATAAAATACAGAAAAAAATCCCATCTTGACCTATGATATGGGCTCACCCCATCTGCCACAGAGGGAGAGCCATGTTATCTAGTGCCTTGCTAAACTGACATCAACTTTTGAAGTATGCCAGAATAAATACCACGGAAAGTCGAGCCACACCCCTGCAGCAGCAGCAATGCTCTAGGAACCTGATTAGAATTTGAATATTTGCATTGATTTTTTTTATTATTATTATTATTTATTATTTTTGTTATGTTACCAGCTGGGAGCAAGTGCTGGACAGGAGGTAGGTGAACAGCTCCACAGCAGCATGAACGGCTGGCGAAGGATTACCTTTTCAAGGATTATCTTTTAAACAAAGAAGAATTTGGTATACTGCAAACAGCTAACTCGAATCAAAAGAAACAGATTAATCCAACAGGATTACCAGGTAAGGCTTCCCTGTACTTTAATGTCCAGACACACAGCTGAGAAACATGAACAGTTTTATTTAGATGCCCGGGTGCAGTTGTTAAGCACCTTTCCACGGTCCACAAAAAAAGGGCTGCCTGTTCCGTCAAGGCTGTTAAAACAAAAGCTTTGACAACTTATCCTCAAGCCTCACAAGCAACAGCATTCCTCTGTCTTTTTACAGAGCCCTTTCCTTTACCCTTGCATATGTAAGCTCTGATCATCAAGTCCTTTTAACTCTAGCCAGGAAGAAAGATTAGTTGCTGCCTGTACTGCTCCCGCACTGTGAAATTTCCAGAAATGAGCTCTTTTACTTCCCTCTGGGAGGCAAGGGAAGTCACAGAAAACTGAGATCCAGCTCTTCATGTTGTTTTTTTTCCCTGAATTGTGAACATTCATGTAAGCTTTTATGGCCACAGTACTACAGTATTGCAAAAAGCAAAACAGCATTAATCGACTGAAATAAAACATCATCCATATATTAGGGAAACAATACATACTATATGCACTTGAGCATGTCTGTATTACTAGAGGACATATAGGTAGCATCTCTTTTACATGCATCAAAGACTTGTTTTGAAATCTACTTAAGTATTCTGCCAAACAGAATGGGGGTAAGCAAACAAGTATATAAAAAAAGTACAAAGATAAAGACTCACTAATTTACTAAAATGACTTTTTACTGTGGTTTAATTATTTAACATTTTAAAAAACTGTTTATTTAATGCCCATTCGAGATTCCCTTCAGGTAAGTTAAAAATCCTAAATACTTATGTTGTGTTTAACATAAGGCAGTCCAGTTCCTTCATACAAGTCAGCCCTAGCCTAATCCCACGGGGAAACTGGACTCAGCAGCAGTCACAAACCCTGCCGCTTGATGATATGAAACATTATGGACTTTGGTTGAGTTTGCCCATCTCATAATTTTACATTTCTACCTTTTGAACTTACCACATGTTGTTTTATAACCAACTAAACACTACATTTGTTCAGCATATATTTCACATTTAAGAACAAATACAGCATTAAGGAAAGACTCACCTCCTCCACCACCAAGCAGGCTGGAATTAGCTGCAAGAAGAACAAAAGGAGAATCGTTAGCATCGAGCTTCCTAAACACAGATGGAACTGAAACAGATGATGTTTCACCAGAGATTTTCCATTATTTCAGTAACTTTGCCACTCTTCACTTATCCAAAAACATCTATTGTAAAAACAATCAATTATGTAAATTGTAATCACAGTCTTTACCTTTGCAATATTTTGCAATCTTTGAACAGAGAAGCTAATAAATAAGAGTAATACAATTATTAAAGCTAATGTGTTGAACAGCTTATGAAATGACAATCCAGAATTTATAATTCTATAAACCACATTCCTTTGTGATTACCAAATTAAGTACAAGTCTTTCATTTTAGAGAAACTTAAGTAGACTTCGATGCAACTTTTGACTACCTCCCCTTGTCTTCTATGACATGGGACCTTTGAGGAGGAGGATGAGAAACCTTGGTCCCATTGATATAAAAGGGTGTTTTACCATTGTATGCAATTAAGTTGGGATTTCACTCAGTATGCTTAATTGCCTCTGCACTGTAACCACCCAGCTACCCAAGCCAGAAATGGATAAATCACTTATGGAAAGCAATTTTCAGAGCATGGTGATACAAGATGGTCCTTCAAATTAAGCTAGTACAATTGGAGCCATGCCAGACATTCTCCCTTCACTGCCTAGGCAAAAACAGAAGGAAAGACTAGGCTTCTAAACCTGCCCTTTAGATGTGTGGAAGAGAAATCCCTGTCATATAGTAATATAGATAAAGCGCAGCATAAAAGCAAGAGTATAAGGGTTGGAAGCAAGTATTTCTTACTGCTTGCTGATAAGTAAAGGAGAAGCTATATCTAACCATTTCCTGCTGTAAGACAAGGATAGATGGCAAGATACACAGAATAAATCTGGTATTTTCTAGTGTTCAAACTTTTTACTGTTAGACATTATTGTTTCTGTGATTTCCCTCCACTTCCTAAATAGAAGACTGTAAACACCAAAGTCTCTGCTGTTGTTTTTACCATCACTTGCTTGAGACTTTTAGCAAAAAAATGAGTTACCTTTGTCTTCATCATTTTTTTTCAGATATTCTACAAACATCTCTGACTTATCATCCCTTTCAGCTCAACCACTTGCAGCCAGCTGACACTGTAGTAAAACTGTCTTTATCAAAAAGCTAATTTTTTCCATGAAAGTAGCATACCCAAGATCTCTGATTTTAAAAGAAACATATACCATTAATACTATTATCTTACAGTGACTCTATAAGTAGCTCTATTTTATTCAAAATGCAATGTTCTTTAAAGAAATAAATGTGTAGCTGTATATCTGCATCGCTGACCATATCAAATCAAACTGCAAGCTACATACAGTTATCCATCCTAGGACTACTTGTTCCTACGCTGAGTGAGTGAATCGTTGAGACCAAGACCTAGAGAGATGTTGTGTGCATCTTTCTGATCCAAGTCTGGTTCTAATACTCTGGAAGATTAGATGGAGGAAAATGGGGCATTTTTTCTAAATAATCATTGTTTCTAAAACAAAGTAATTTGTAGCCATTTTCAAAGAAGTGCCTGTTTGAAGATACAGAAAGATTGGAGCAAGAGGCACAGGCACAAAATGGAAAACTGAAAAAAAGGACAAGATCATCCATACCTGATAAACATCTCTATAGGCTATCCTCTATAAAAGTGCTATCATGGAATAAATATCACCATATATAAACCGCCTTTGAAAAAATGTGTGCAGACATACTGCAAAGACCGCCACTGAACTTCAATCTTTCTGAATTGACCTATTCTTGCCCTCACTGAAATTCACTATTAAAGAAAGAAACAAATTAAAAATAGGCCCACATATTTTTACAGCAGCTTCCAAAAGCCTCCTGTAACAGGCAGCATCACCCTCCCTGCAATATGAGTTTATCCAAGATAAAATTCAGCATACTTTATACCAGAAGAAAATAAAAGTAACAAAGTGTCATCTACTGCTGTGAGTCTGCTGTTCAAGCTTATTCTTTTTGGCATTGTAGAATACACCTACAATTACCATTCTAATTCTTGAGTGAGTCAAACTCTAGGATTTCAGTTATTAAGTTTGAGAGACTTGAGAGACACTGCTAAGGCCTGCTAAACCTCACTGCAACCAAAGTTTCCACTGCTAAAATAGTTTCTTCTGACACTCAGCCAACATCCCCATTGCAAACTCTCATTCGATGGCTTCTCAGAGAATTATGTTTCTCTCATTAAGTTTTGCTGACAATGTTCATCTTTCTAAAACTTGTTAATAACATATACTATAAGTCAGCATCGCACACTTCTCTATAGAAACAGCAAAAACAGTTGAAATAGATTTTTGGCTGCAATGCATCTACTACAGCTATTGAAATTGCAGTAATAATTTACAGGCACTGTTTTTTTAAAGAATTATGCTTGCATACTAGAAGGAAAATCAAACCACTTTCCTATGATGCAAGGAAAGAACACAACTGAATCATACTTATAATATCCTTTCCAGAAAGATAATGTGTCACTCATAGAGCAAGAACTTTTACTTTCAGATTTTTCAGACTTTACTTGAAAGGTTCAATAAAATATACCTCTCTTCCCATCTTTGGGAAAGCCCTACCATTAAGGAAGTAACCTGTCACTTAGCATCTTAGAAATACTTTTCCCCAACCAGAGCTTGGAGAGGAGGTCAGCACAGTCCCATGGCTGTAATCACATCGTATTACGTTGGAGCGAGCACGGCCTCACTTCTGAGTCCCTCAGTGTTAATCCACCGCTGCATTTTGTCCATCAGTGCTCCCAAATGACCAAGGCTTGCAAAACACTTTGAAAGGGGCTCCTGCTGTCGAGGTTCAACTATGGGTAGGTATGAGCAACCGGCGGTGGGATCCTAGAAGCTTTCAACCACCAAACGTCACACAGTCCAAACTGCTCCCCAGGTTGCACCACTACACTGTGCATGTGCACAACTCTCCCACCTAACTCAGGGCATGCCCAGCCTTAGGTAGCACATATTACAACATTTGTAGGCAATTAGTAAATCCGTCTTGACTAACCTCTTGTCCTTATTTCACGATTCCAGAACTGCACAAGATTCTGAAGTTATAGAAGACTTGGCGTGGGAGCAAAGAGGAAGTCTGAATTGCTACCAAGTTACCAAGGCAAAGAACAGTAAAAGAAAACAAACAAGCATAAGAGGGGTTCCAAAGGAACGTGAGGTGAAGATTTCTTGCACCTCATTTCATTCCCCATGTTACCCTTTCAAGTCAATTGGCCCAACCTTTCTAGATTGCCCCCTTACTAAGTACAGTGTACAATACATTCCTGGGCATTAATTCTGAAAGTCTGTTTACAATACAAACCTTGAAATATTATTTTAATAAGTACTCATTTATACTAAGAGGAGTGATGACACAGAGTGGGCAGGCTGCCAGCAGACTACGTACTTCCTTGTCAGATTGAAATATTACACACATTGATAAAGCCCCACCCAAAACATCTCTCTTGGTGATGGCCTGCAAGAGGCAGCAGAGGTGAGAGCTCATATACTTTTAAATATTTTTTCTTGCACCAGTAACACAAGCTTCAATAAAAAAAAAAACAAAAACAATAGTTACGAAAAAAAAAAGGGGGGGGGGGGGGGGAGACATATCTGGGGACCAGTTCCTGTGATGTACTTCAAATAGTAGTAGCTTCAGGATGAGACAAACCACAGCACAGGAGATGCTGCAGCTCACCTCTGTTTATAGAAGGAATATTGAACTCTGCGTTTTGATAGGCAGATCTCATCTCGCCTCCACAGTCTGCCTCAGTACAGCGAAGGGAAATAATCTAGAAGTAGCAGCATGGCTTTCAGCCCTTTACTTCTAGATTTATTTTTGTTAGTACAGTAGAATCATTAGCAGTAAGAAGTGTTTCTACAAAGTTGAGTCTCATCCCTAAGAAAAAAATCCACTATAAAGAAATAAATCCAATTAAAAGAAAAAACAGCCTCTTATCACAGAGTATAACTATTTAGCCCTTAATGAGATGTTTATGACCTGAGATTCAACCAGAAGTTCAGTGTTTCAAGTGACCTGGCACCTCATCAGACTAGACTTTTATGCTTTTTAACATAGAGCAGCAGCACCAGGACAGCACTGCTAAACAAACTCTGCTAACACAGGTCAGGTCTACCCAGAAAACTCCACTCTTGCTCTAAGAAACAAAAGTCCTTCCAAAACACTTCTGTGGGAAGAGAGGAAAAAAAGAGAAAAGAAAAAGAAAAGACTTGGAAGGAAAGAATTTAAAGTAAGCTTAGTTTCTCATTACAGAATACCCACAATGAAATCTCAGGACACTAAAATGTACAAATTTGAATAATGAATATACCAGCATGTTTGACAAATAAGAACTGGACACGAATGTTTTAAATCTCAGTCTTCGTAATGAGTTAAGTCATATAGCTTTCCAACACTTTTTTGACTGTATAAGCAGACCAGAAACTCTGGCACAGGTCTTAACATTTTCCTCAATGTTCTCTTTACAAAAGCATCCTTGCCAAGAAGTAGGATTATTTGACATTTTGCGGAAACCAAATGAATGCTGAAGAAGTTCACCTCAAATGAAACTGAAAATCTTTCTGCACTGTAAGCCAAAAGGTATAAAAAGTGAAAAAGGATGTATGTACGGGTTGCTTAAACAGACATTTGCAGACACAGTATTATTTTTTCTGCTGTCAACTCTGCAGAATTTAGAAAATAGAAAAGATGTGAATACCAATTTTTGTGATGTCTCTGGAGATAACATGCTTTTAGCTTTGTTAACAACATAGCTGAATGACTCTGGTTACTTTTTGTTGGCATATACTCATCTGACAACATTTTAAAAACGTAAATTCTTCTGGGAGCATGTCTTTGTCAAGTATTAATGGCACTAGTAACTTAAATTGACATCTATGTCATGCAGCCATGCATCTGTCAGTATAATAAAAATACACTTTTAAAAGATTACTTGATATTGTCTGACTTTGGCAGCAGATGTTTGAGCTTATTTTGATGTAAAAAAGATTGAATATTTTTGTCAATACTTTCTAATTGTGAAATTTATTCAAGAAGACATCTTTATAACTGGCAGTGTTGTAAGATGCAAGACATTCTATTGCCTCAGACACCATTTTTATTCATCAATAAAACATCATAACAGGCAGCTGGTGAGCAGAGTACCAGTAATTTATGGAAGGGGAAGCTACATTTCTTCTACATGTTTTGTGAGACATCCTTACCTGTCACTGCATTTTGTTTGATCTTTTCTTAAGAAAGCAGAGAGAACAGAGGAGTGAGCTAACAACTGCACCTTATACATTCAGCCATTTTTAACATGAGATGGTTTTTGGTGCCTTAAAGTAAAAAGCGTTAGGCTTACAGATCATGAAGTAATTTTGAAGTATACACAGTTAATAAAATACAGCCATACACAATATACTACAATACAGTCACCACTATAATTAACTTTACTCAAAATACCTCCTTGCACACAAAGCCACAGCAATCAGAAGAGGTAAAATAACATTATAATAACAGACTGGGCCAGATTTGAAAAGTTATGTAACTGCTTAATGGTGCAAAGCAGAGACTACTTGAAATTAGAAAACCATCCAGCCTACAAAATAAGGTTGACTTCAAACGTTTAGGTACATCCATAAGTACCACTATTAGCATCTTCAGACACCTATATGCCTTCTGTAAATACAGCCTTCTGATGCTTACTCAATATGGAGAGTGTTATTTTTATAAATATATATATATAACCTGCATGCAACTGTACACCAGAAACAGCTCCGTAATATGGTTAGCAGCAATTTACATAACTGTTTTCTACGATGCAGAAGATTTCTACAAAAAAGTTGCTTCTCTCCATACCTGAAAAAGGCTTTTGCCGCTCTGGACTAACACCAAAGGGCCAAACTGGGACGGAATCCTTTGGCTCATGCACAAACTGGAGCCTCACGGAGATGGCTACACTCAGAGTGCAAGGGCAGGGGGTCAGACCCCCAGAGGACCCACTGCTCTGCGCGCTCCAGCCCTGACACCACAGCTCCTTGGAGCAATCCCTGCATTGGCCAAAGACCTGGCCTTGAGCCACTCTGCTCCTGAAGGCTCCTGAAATGCTTCAGAGTTTACCCAAATAATTTTGGGGTTTGCTTGCCTTTAATGGGTGATTGACAGCACATCATACTCCTCAATACACAAAGACTTGAGATTCCATGTATTAAGAAATCTCCTCTTATGCCCATAAAAAACCTCTGTAAATAGAAGCGAATGTTAGTAAAAATCACCAACTTCAAGCTCTCTTTCTAAATAGCCAAGATGTCAAGAAGCATGACCAAATGAGTCCAAACAATTCAGTTTGTGAAGCTTCCACTATCTGTGTTAGCAAACCAGATGATGTGGGAGACAAAAAAAAAAAGGGACTGAATTTTCAATGCCTTACCTTTTTCTCAGATACTGAATATGTACACTACAAATTTGTCCTGCTTTAAAGATAAACAAGACCTAACTGAATGCTTTGTGCAATTAAAAGTACATGCTTTATAAAACGGCTTCGTGGTTTACTTGTCATACAACCTGTGCTGTTCTATTCCCCCCTCACAAATTCTGTATTGAGAACAAATTCTTAAAAATAAATTTTGCCATCTTTGCAAATAAAGTAGTCATTTATCTCCCACTTCAAGCTTGTAAAGGGTATTTCATAGGTAGATTAAGGAAACAAAAAACATCAGCATACTAATAAGTGCTCTGGAGTTGATGCTGTCAAGGAAATTGCCTTCACAACAATCTGAATTCAATAAGGAAACAATAACTGTTGAAACTTTTCAGTTATTGTTCTCCTTATAATACATTACCAACTCAATATATAATGTGTATTTATGCAAGAAAGCTATTTTTAGAAATTATGTATTATACCCATTAAGCTCAATCAGTCATATGCAGAAAAATCTCTGAAATCTGATATGAAGAGGGGAAAAAAAAACCGAACACCAAACCCACAAAAACGAATGCAGGCAAGGAAGCAGCCAGCAGCAGCGTATCAGTGTCCTGTGAAGGCAGTATAGGTATAAGCACACAGCTATCATCTGGCATTTAAAATTTAGAGTACATCAGAGGCATACCTTCAAAGTAGAAGGAGAAAAAATGACAGGTTTTTACCTTGCAGTGAAATACACTAATTGCTTTAATGCAGAGTGAGAGAAAATTAACAGAAATTGAAGTTGACTAACACATACTGAGAAAAACACATGAGGGAAGGCATTTGGCCTAGAGTACTTCCTAAACGGTGCTGTATAAACTTCCATATGGACTGAAGATTAGGCTCCAACTTTAATAGGAGCCTAAATTTTACATTAGCCTGAGGACTCTAAATCACCACAATTGCTTCTTGGTGGGGAAGTCAACCAACCACAGTAAAAAAATGTAACTTGAAAGAATATGCAAAAAAACAGATTAACTCATTTTTAAGAATGGTATTCATCATGAAAATCTTCAGTCCCAAACACAACTCCACAAAACATTTCCAGGTGAAATCCCACAAAAACTTCAGTTCACACATTCATAGCAATGAAATTAATAGCCTTCATACCCATCCACTGGTATCATTTTCAGCTAGACAGAAACATCTATTCCAAATCAAAGGAAAGAAAGTGATGCAAAAGGAAAAGGTTTCCCGCCAGCACCTTGTGAAGGACAGTTAGAAGAACCTGTTTGATGAGGCTGATCTCATCCCTGGGAGGGAGAACACAGACCTGTTGAATCAGAAGCTGTAGTTTGAAGGGAGGAAGCTAGAAAAGGCTAAAACTGGCTGGCAAGCACAGAAACGTCCATCATCATGTTTTGTGTGAACCCCTTTGCAGAGTTCACACTTATCTCATTTTTTTTCTGGCAAACGGGAGAAAGGTGCAAAGCAGGAATAATTTCATTCTGAAACACAGGTTGATAAATTGTCACACACTACCTGATGCTAAAGAGAAAGCTATGAATTACGATTTCATCCATTTTGTGTGTCAATTCGTGGTTTGCTCAACCACTTAATGTTGCCTTCTAGATCATCAAGGTAGTTTAGAATACAGCCGAGTTGAAACATAAAACAACAGGAACTTATTTCGGGGGAGAATAATGAGGAAAAAAATATTCAGGTCTGCTACAGCCAATTCTTCATCTCGTAATTTGGGCCATTTGTGTGGTTTGTAAATGTAACATTAAAGGGAATCAAAGTGCTGTAGTATATAATTAATCCATTAAAGTCGAGTCATCACCAATATTTAAAAACCTACGCAAAATAGAATAACAGGTAGTCGTAGGTTCTACCTGCACAATTAGAAAAGCAGTTTTGGTAGTAATTCTTTCAAAATAATTAGTGAAATTTATATAATTCATGCATCTTTTCAGTATCCCAAAGGCACGAGAACATGTTATCTGGAAAACAGAAAAAAAACCCAGAATGAATTCTTTGTGATTTCTTTGCGCTTTCTTTGCTTTTATCTTTTCAAATTTACAACCAGCACTGAACCTCCCAAAGTCTACCTGTACACAAGAACACTACCCTATGAGCTTTTTTGTCTTTTTTTAAATATTTTTAAAACATTGGTATGGTACTTATGGTGTAGCTATTCATAAGATTTAATTTCAATTTCCTTCACAAGGAAGTAATTGCATAATATTTTACTTCAAGAGGGAAAACATCTGATTGGATAAAGTTTTAATAAAGCAACAATTACGCTCTGAAAATCAAAAAGAAATCAAAAGGTGATAAAAGCTAACATCTTTCAGTCTTAAAACATTAATATTCAACATTCAGGCTACAAAACAATAAAAAAACCTACCTCATTATGAAACCAAAGGCAACTGCTGAAAAGAAGCTACCTGGGGCCTTGCCCCGACAGCAGTACGCGCAGGGTAACAGCAGTAAGAGGTACCCTGTGGTGTAGGCACACCCTGCGGTGCTTCTGATTTACTCAAAGGCAGTCTAAGCAAGGTCAATCCTGGCTACAGCTGCAGGGCTGACCTCAGTGGGCATGTTTTCAAATAAAACTGAGTGCCCACACCACTGTTTTTTCTTAGGGTATTAACACTAATGAACAATATTCAGTTTAAAAAAAGAAAAAGAAGATGAAAAAAGAAAGGAGGAGGGGGGAAAAAAAAAAAAAAGGCACACCTCATGCCCTGCCAAAACAGCCCTCACATTTTTTTCCAGCTAAGCAGACAAGACTTCACTTGCAAATTTTGCCACAAAGTTAGAGGAAGGCAAGGTGTTATTGCACTGTTTTTGCAAGAGCAGCCTGGAAGGAAGGTTTTGACAGCGAATTACAAGCTCCTGCAAGCAACTAGCGCAGACATGTAGGATTTAAGGAGCCTGCAAGTAAAGGATTGAAGTAAGGTCTACTTTAAAATGTATCCAACTGGGTGAACGTAACACGCTCTGCATATGAACGTGTTGTATAACTTCTCTAATGATCCTTTCTCTACATATCCTGAAATTAGAACCAGCTCCCACTGTGGTCAGTGTGAGCCACATTACAGAAGAAACAGAGAATCTGGTTATGTATTTTACTGTACTTTTTTTGTTTTCAAGCACAGGCCCAAACTGTTGCTATAGGGCTAAATATTTGTATAACTATGGTCATGTATTCCTTTATAAGGGAAAGTGGAACTTAATAACCTCAGTATTTCAGTCAAACCAGGAATAATGCTTGCAGTAAAATATGGACTGGATGTCTCACACAGTGCCGATGCATATTGTCTCAAATCTTTGTGTACTGTTGTCAAATACACTATCCATACTTTATCTTAATTAATTCTTTCAAAAAGTTACCATCTATAAGCTGAAAAATAAATGAAAAAAAAAAATCTTGAGAAGACCATAAAAGATATTAAGAATACAGTGTAGCCATCAACTTACTCTATCAGAGAAATCAGAAATTGCCCCTTTTATGATAAAAGTAAGTCACCTTAGTCACAGGGAGATCAGTTATCCTCTCCATTTTACTGTTCCTGGAACATATAATCCATGACATCTCTTAAAATGGAAAAAGATAATCTAAAGTTTGAAAAAATTCAGAAAAAATGTATTTTTACTGTTAGCTTACCATTCTCACGTGTCCTGAAAACTTAAAAACCTCTACTCAGGATCTTTAAAGTAAAAGGAGATCACGAGTAATCAAAACAATGTGAAGGTCTGTAGGTATTTTCAAACGCGTGACAGAGCCAAGAGCCCAGATGCAATCCGTGGCAATGACAGGATTTCAGATTGTGTGGGACAATTCTTTGTTCCTCTCAGCTTGTTGGGGGTTTCTACTCTTTCCCAGCTGCAGATGCTCACAGTTCATGATTTATCTCAGCACTCGTCAGGTTGGAGCCATACTGCTCAGTTCCTTGCCTACCACACAGTGCTCTCCACCTCATTTGCCTGCAAGTCAGCTGCGTACCTGCTCCTTGGGTACCCCATGGCGCCATGAGAAATAAAGCAAGGAGTCAGGTTTATTATACTCTCGAGATACTTCTCTAACACTAAGATTACAGGCAGTTCTTAATGATGAAGGAGATTAACGCTATTATAAACATAAAAAATAAAATGCAGCAAATAGGCACTGTTGTTATAAGACTGTGCATTCAAGCAGATAATATCTGGCAGAAGTGGTATTCAGGCTTTGATGAAAAATTAACTGAGGTTAGGCCGGACAAGAATCCTTCATTTTCTCTGAAGCACAACAGAAGGGTAGGCTGGCTGCACTGTCACACACCAATAATGCCAGGCAGAAAGAGAAATCATCAGGCTGCAACACCTAATCAATAGCTTGATCATATATGCTCCAAAGTGTCATCCCTAGAATTACACATTCTTGCTTCCTGCTAATTCCACTGGTCAACTGTAGATAAGGAAATGTTGCCTATATTGGGCAGGACTCATGCTACCTGTTGAAGTGGGGCTATTCCCAGTTAGACAATATATTTCAGTTGTCTAGAGCAGACAAGACTGTTGGATGCAGATCAGAAGACCGCATGTGGAAGACTGATTCCCTAAATGGCCAGTGCCGAGAGGCAGGCACTGTCAGGTGGCAATGTGGGACATCTGTGTTTTGTGAACCTAAGGTGGATAACATGAATTCATGCTCTGGTGGCTGATGCTTGTGGTTAATCACCACCACCACAAGCACTTCCACCACAAATGATTTCAGCTACAACCACTACTCAAAACAGCAAGAACTGCTGGCACTTGCTATTTTTGCTAACATTTTCTTTCATTGCTTCAAATAACACTTTGCCCATTGACTAAAGAGCAGTACTACTGTGTAAAACAAATAAGCAAACAAGTTTGACTCTTTGCCACAACTCAATCACAAGCTTTTTGTATACCATAGCACCTAACTGTTAAAGGTATTCTCACAGAGAGCTTCAATAAAAAGGACGATGGCTTACTAATCAGAGCTTATGACATGGGAAACAAAGAAAAAAAATCCTACAAACAATTTGTACAATCAGACCAAAGAAAAATTTGGGAAAGATAATTAATCACTTCAGAATATGCTGCTCCTTTTTTCCCTATTACTGAGTATTTTTTAGGTGTTGTTCAAATAAGCGCATCTATGCTTTTGTTTACCTATCTTTCTGTAAGGCAAAAAGGGAGAAAAATAGATGTGGCACAAAAACCACATTAGGATGAATGAGTGTGGTCCAAGTTTAGTCATTTTTCTCCCAAACATTGCAATGCATACAGCTCATCTAGAGCAATTTTCTGAAAACATGTCCTCACTAAGTTGGCATTTTAATGAGTTATCATTCCTTCTATAGTTTATATCAAAAAATTCAAAATTCTAAGAAGCTCCAAGCTTTCATATAGACCTTTGGAATCCAGGATTAGCATGGAATGCACAGTGACCTATTCCACATCTAGGAGACACAAACAGAGATGCTATAATCTAATTTGTGTAAAGCAAACATTTCATTTCATTATTCCGTATACTACTAGCATGATTTATGAGTCAGCTGAGTACTTTTGAAAAATGTACGAAGACAATAAAGACAGAATTAGGCAAATGTTAGTACAAATGCTGCTTTAATGAATACACAGACCAGTAATGTCAAAGGATATTACAGGCACCTTTAGCTACATATACACATCCGTAAGGCAGGTAAAGTATGTTTTTATAGCTGTTCAGAAAAGAAAAAGATGAATCATCTTTTAAAGCTCTATATAAAATTACTTCTCTAGTGGCAATTAATAGAGAGAGGTCCCAGAACACCAGCCACCTGCTTTAATCATCAGGGAGAAAGAAATTAAATGACATTTTTAAAAAAAAAAACTTCATTGAATATGGAAAATTATGTTTTCTCTTTGAAAGCAACTATAGCAATCTTATATTCTATAACCACGTTAGCAAAGAAACGGTTCACTGGATAGCTAGAGAAAATATTTTCTCTCTGAAGCATCAGAGAGATTACAATACAAAACCTACACTACTATATACATAGCATAAATTTATGGCCATGATTCTCAGGAAGAGATGTCCTGTCAATTTATCTCTAATAATGTTGTGATCTAAGGATATCACTCCTACCAAGTATAAAACCCACAAAGAGTCAAAAAATTTACCCGGATTTGTTACAGGCAGAAAAAAACCCACTCCTCTGGCTGGAATAAGTGACTGTGCGGGAGCATGGCTCTTTTCTTCCCCTAAAGTCTCAGGCAGTCTTTTCTTTATACTTCAAACAAATTAAATGTACCGCAATTAATGATTATAGTTTTTCCTTCAATCAGCCCATATTCCTCTAGGAAATTAACTTAGCTATTAAAAGCCTAAAGGCTGGAAAGGAACCTAGTTAGATGAGTTTTACCTCCTCTGTATTGCCTCTGTAATCAAATGCAGTTTCCCCACCAGTTTAATTCTAATCAGTTTAATTACTGAAAATTACAACGAAAAAAAACCCCTTACTTCTTATACCAGAACAAAGGAGAAAAGCTACACGTGGTAACACAAGAATACTGGGTGGCAACAGTCTGATACTGCACGAGGGAGAAAAAATGACTGAAAATAAAGACAAATTCTAATAATCCTTAGACAACAACTATCAGACTGAGGAGGTGGAAACAGCAAGCCACAAGCCAAGAATAAAACTCAGTGCAGATGATTTCCAAGGTGTGAAATTGGAGGAAGAGTTTATTACTTCAGTATTACAAAGCCTAGATTACACAGGACCTGTGTAGCTCCACTGAGTCTTAAGTTGTATTTCCTACTCAGTCTTTTGGTCAAATGCTTGCTGCACAGAGCAATGGAAAAGCAAAACAAGCACCACCTGGGACGGCTTAATTCTGTCTTTCTCACCAAAGAAAGAAACTAATAATTCAAGCATAGGGGAGCTGTCCATGCACATGGGGAAAAAAGTAGGCTAGGAGCCACACTCTTTTCTTGCCATGTCTCCAAAACAAAATTGTTCTATCAGTCCATGCTAAGGAAGGAGAAGCCAAGGGAAAACATGGAAATAAACATCTTAAGTGTAGAAGAACACTCTGGTGGAAAGCAAACTGAGGAATAACACCAGGAGGAGAACGGATTCTAACAAAGAAGTCCAGGATTGAGACACAAAGGAAAGAATCCCTAAAACAAAAGGAGTGCTAGTTGAAATGCTTTCTTCTATATGCTATAAAAATACTGAGATTGAAAGTCTCTTAAACAAGTCTGTGAGATGCACACAGAGTTATATAGAAATATCTAGAAAGTATGCATGCTTTCCTCCACAGCAAAAGTATTCCTTAGTGTTATGAAACTCTTTTTTTAAAAAGCAATTATTTCCTGGCATGTTTCTCTTATCTTTTGCCACAAGGAAGCTTCTATGCTGATCAGAAAAATACAAGGTAGTATCATGCTTTTATTTCTTTTGACATAATCAAAACATGAAACAAATCCGTTCTTTCATTGCAACTTAATTTATTTTTATAATTTTTCCACTTGGACCATAACGGCTTTACTGTCTACTTCACAATTTTAAGGACCTCAACCAAGGCCACTTTAAATCTTCTCTGTCCAGATGACTAATCCCAGTAATCTCATTTAAACTGCTAGTTTACATTTTACTAATACTGCAAGGCCATCTGATCTGTACAAAAAAGGGGTAGGAGTATGCTGGTGAACTTTACTGGAAGAGACTGCGATCACTGCAGTAAGTGAAAGCCAACTGCCATAAAGCAAGGATTGGTACTAGTAAGACAGATACCGGCACTTAAAAGTCTAAAAATTTTGGAACATATTATTTCATTTTTGCTGAATTCACCCATCCGCTTTGTATTTTGTAATGCACATTGTGGAAAAGAGGAATTCTGGCTCATTGCAGACAAAAATCGTAATCCTCCAAAAAGGAAATTTGTGAATCCCGAGACAAGTTTTTAATTAATTGTGTTCACTAATAATGGAATTGGAGGGCAGGGGGGGCAATACCATAGCAGTATTGGTATCTGGCATACCAGATTCCAGCATCCTGGAATCTGCACAGAAACATGGCAAGATGAACTATATAAACTTTACCAACAGGCAAACCATGTATGTTCCTAAAGAAATATGTCTTTAAAAAAAAAAAAAGACCATTTTGTTGCAAGACAACACAGGTGCTTTTCACAAGGTCTCCTTCTGCGCCAAGATGTCTGCAGTCATGAAGTCTTTAAGCCTATATAAAAATCCCCTTCCTTTGTAAAGAACAGCAGAAAGCAGTAGTATCTTGATGAGCAAACACACCAAGCCTGTATCTGAGTCTACAGTCCTCTCCTGAAGGGACTATCTAATCAAGGATATCAAGATACAAACTCCTAGGATAAAGAATCCCTTATGGTAAAAGCAAGTCACTTATTCACAACCTTTGTTCAAAAATACCTGGCTTTGAACATTTAAATGATTGTAGCCTTAAGGTGATCAAGTGTATTTAAATAGGACAATACAACTCAATCAAAGCTTTTAAAAGTTCTAGACTTAGATAAGATGTCCTCATATATCCTTACCCACTCCCAGCTGCTTTATCATAAACAGTCAATAGGCTATTTTATCCAATCTTTTCCCAAGTTTTGCCTAGACTTTTCTTCTCTTAGAAGATGGGGAACGGAACGTTGCAGAGAAGTAGCTCACAAACCCTGAAGGTTCTGACTTTTGAAGCACTAATAAAACCTCCACTGAATAAAATGGGGAAAGAATTTAAATAGTCTAGAAGCATTGATCTATTACCAGTAACTCCTTACCAGCTGATCCCTTTTTTGTCCGCTCCATTCATGATAAAAGTTGTTTTTCCTCTGCAAGATCAACAATTAGAATAAGAGGAGACAACGGGGGGGGGGGGGGGGCGCGGAGAGAGAACCCAAACCAACAACATAAAACCCTAAGAAACCTAACAAACAAGAAACATTAATCACAAGGAAGCAAATAAAGGCAAGACTGTGACAAAAAAAGATTTGCCAAAACCCCTGTCACTTTTCCCTGCCCCCCCCCCCAAGATACAGCAATGTATCTATACTTTCAATTCACATTACAGTTTTTAAGTACACCTCTTGAAATGTATTTATTAGACACTTTTTAAAAGAATTATGGCTATAACAGCTGCAATCGGTCCTACAAGAAAAAACATAAAAATCAGTTGTACGTGTTAGTGAGGGATACCACTATCATCATCATGGGTACCTCCCCTGTAATGAAGTGAATAAAATTTCCATGACACCCACACTAACTGTATCTCATATGGCGGGATGAAATCAACTGTTAATAATGCAATCAAATTATATGTTCCACCATTACAATTTCCAAATTAATCCTTAGAAGAACAAAACAGTATTTCTTTGAAGCATCTAATGTAGTTCTTTAAAATGAAGGAAAAAAAGCTAAAGTAGAAATGAAACGGTCCATGTTCATTTTATAAAAGAGAGGATGTTAATATATACTCTATCACTGCAATCTCATTCAAGCTGAGCTTCAAAATACATTACGTCCGGCATGCAAAACATCCTTTCATGAAGATAAATTCAACCATTGGTAGACCCAAAGGAGTCTTGAGAAGAATAAATGCACTTAACCTGTATTTCCTGTTCTCCCAAGTCAATAATTCCAGAGGATGTCCATTTGGATGTTCGAGCCCCTTTCATACAACCTACGAACCTCCCATGGGATCAAGCCAAAACTCAGGGCTGCATGGAAAGCTCTCATGCCACAGCCACCATGAGGGTCAGTACTGACTAAACAACAAAGCTCAAAAAGATTAAATTCCCTAATCTGAGAAATACCACAGAAGCAGAAGACTGGTTACGTCCTAAGTATAGTTTCAGAAAACAAATCTTGCAGCTCAGCAATTTCAGTTTTTATTGTAAGGGGTGTTATGACAGCTTCACAGTGGATTCATATTTAAATATAACTTTAGTCTCCTCTTGCATCCTCCAAAACATCCATCACTCTAACTTCAGCCTTTTCATGGTTTAAATGAATAATCTTCAGCTCCTAAGTACTGCTTTAGTCTCTTTTTGACAGACAAAATTAATACGTCTTGCAGTTAGTGTTGGAAAGTACTAGAAGCCCCAGTTATCAGATGCTTTGACCTTGCCCCTACAGCCAGTTATTCATGCTGTCAGCTAACTTCCACGGGTCTCCGTGCCCAGCACCCTCGCTGGGAGCAGCCCAGCCCAGCTGCCCCGCGGGAGCTGGGAAGGGTCAAGCGATGCCAGCAAAGATCTGCTGTGACAGCCCAGTGTGGGACTCAGCAAACGCCAATCTGCCCCTAACAGCACTTTTAGAAAACCAGGCTTCCAGCTTCCAGTTATGCTTTCAGCTCCAGAACATGAGAGGTTTTATGCTTTTAGAAATGGTGTCTATCATTAGAGGAAAGTAGGGGCTTTCACAGACTTTATAGGGACAAATGTCCCAATGACCCCAGTGGGCTCAATTTAACCTGCTATGAGAGGGAACTGTAGAGCTACTACTGAGAAACAGAGAAAAAAGTTCTACACATCTTTCTGTCAAAGTTGGGTTATTTGGGGGGTTTGCTTATTTATTTAGGGGGAGTTCTAGTTAATTTTAATGGATGCATACTTTCTGTCCTGCACTTTTGACCTGCACTGAGCCTATAGATCCAGCTGGGGCAGGGTGGGTGGTGGTGGGGAACCAGTTCTCTGCTTTCAAAGGTCTCTGAGAGTCTCAAGTCACAAACAGCTTTTTTGGCCAGTAGAAGAAAACGAATGCATGAAGAGCGGTAATGTTTTGATACCGTTGTCATGGTGTAGAATTATTATTCCATATATGAACTTTCCTTAAATTTGTCATCAAAATCATATTCAACAGGTAAACCCTAAGTACAGGCTTGGGAGGCATAAGACCCTCATGGTCAGTTGCTTTAAGCGGGGTTGATAAAGAGCCAACAAGCTGGAACTGAATCTTGCATTATTTCCCAAGGTATAAGAAGGCTTCTACCAACATTAATTAAGATGCTTGGTGAATGCATTAAGAATCCTCTATTAACATCATCTATTTAATAATGTACAATGACCATTTGTGAAAGGCATTGCACTCACCCGTGAAAGCATTCTGTTAAAAAAATACAGTGAAAAAGGATTACATGTCCCACTTTAACCCATCGTTTACAAAGCTCATCAGAAGGAACAAAATCCGTGAGGAAAGATACAAAAAAAATTTTATTCACGGGACATGTTCTTAAAGTCTAGAAACTAGAAGAAAACTCTCTACATCCCAAAGGTATATTTTTAAGAGCTAAATTATCAGTTAGTATTTTGTTAAACAAGAAATACTTCGAGCATTTACTCAGCCGCAGTTAAAAAGAAGCTGTAAATAAAAATTCTGTGTATTATCATCTATTTATTAAATCCATTAAATTGAAAAAATAATAATTTCTTTTGTTAAAAAAGAAAACTACTAAAACTTATAGCAGCGTTAAAAACTGCTGGGAACACATAAGATTGTTCCTAACTGATATTCCTCCCTTTCTTCCATTTTCTTCTCTTTTTGTAAATGGCTGCATATATATCATCTCTATAACATGGGGTTGAGATATGTTTATTACTATTCAACCATTTAATGCTTTTACTTTTCCATGATTTACTCTTGAAGAATGTAATAGCAAATATAAGTAATGACAAAAAATGTTTGCTAAACCAGCCAACTTTAACTAATGCTGTTGAAGCCACATGAGCAGAAAGCAAAATTTGGAATTTGTAAATGACAGTGTTTGGACTATTATATTCCAAAGGGTGTTCACAAATAATAATTTTAGTATAATGTACTGCTATCCTTGGTTCCTCATGTAGTCATCAGTCCTTCTGGAAAGGAAGTTTGAGCACACAGTGGATGTAGCCACTGAACGTACCAACCTGAGGAGCAAGCTCCCTCTTTCCACCAATGGTATGACGGATCCAGTTAGCTTCTGTGAATATCCTTCTTTAGGTTCAGAAATAGTAGTTGATCTATAAGTTTTACAGCGTTTGCATGATGAATATGCAGAACTGGAAATGTGCAATCTGGATAAGAATAAGGGACAGCCGATAAAAATTTTCAAAATCTTTAAGAGGTTACTGCAGTTTGGGAGTGTGTCAGCATTTTCGTTTTGGTACAATACAGTCAAACAACACAGTAGAAATGTGTTCACCCACAGTAATGCTCTTCAGCAGAAATCCACCGTTAGAAATGAAGTGAGCCCTTAGCAGAAATGCACAACAGGCACAGCAGCATAACTCGAGCACTCAGCGGATACTGTCACAAGTAAGTGGAAACGCATCAGAGGCTGATTCAGACCAGGTTTTCATCCACAAACACAAGTTTAAGTCAGCTCGTTCTAACTTAAAGTTAGCAGCTGTACTTTCAATTACTCATTATTTCTATCTGGCCTGAGACTCCTGCGAGGGATTGTCTTGGATGACCATTTCATCCTTCCATGACTGCACATACGTTTAAATAAAGACAGTTGCACCCAAAATAACACAATCTGTAGTACTTAATTGAAAGCAACCCTTTCGGAACTGCTGCTTCTGATCAAAGAAACAATCATGAGCCCAAATGAGATGCTCTTATCAGGGCCAGCAAGCACTATTTGTCTCAAAGATTTTCTTTCAGCAGAAAGCCATCCATCCCATCTCAGCACTCATGCCTCTCAAGTCCCACTCATGGCTTCCTCCCCCTGACCTAACCCCTTCATTTCTCTCTTTTTTAGGCTCAATGCATGACATCTTCTCACAACCACATCCTCTACCAGGTGCCTCTTCAGTTCCTCTCTCAGCTGCTTTCTCCCTACCCCACATCTATGCTGCCTAACCAGTTTGCTTTTCTACACCCCTCTGCGCCATCTGCTTCCCCATCAAGCTGCCCTCTTATCATTTGCTCTCCAGCTTTCCACTGCGATATGACATTTTGCCTTTCAGTTTCAGCACATACGGTTTCCAGTAACCAGATTAAAGTGACTTAAGTTAGAATAAGAAGGCAAATATGTAAACAAGCAGCTATTAGATGTAAAAGCCTAAAGCAGACTTCATCCAAGGAACACTCACATTTGAGAAAATAACCTTTTTCATTGCCCCAGTAAATATTGCCTGCAACTTCCCAACTGTTTCCCATCTTTCAGAGTCATTCTTTATGAAAGATACCTCCAACACACCCCTGGGCAGGGAAGAAAAATTCAGATTCAAATTAACTTATCAGGTCTTTCTCTTGCGAGGGAAGGCAGCTGCTACCTAGAAAGCCTTATCTGATAGTTTGGGAGTTCAAAGGTCACAGGAGACCAGGATGTATCTGGTTGAAGAATAGCCGTTATCTTTTCACATGCATGACGGCTGTTTCTTTCCCTGGAAAACAAAGCTCTTAACATTTTACTGGACACCATACAGGTCATGTAAAGTTTGCCCCTCAGTGCCTCATGAATGTTGGCATTATAATTATGAAACTGTAAACAAACACATGTTGTGGAATCATACTATTTATGAAAAACTGAAGTATGTAAGATATAAATGCATATATGCACTATTCAGATTAGATATTAAGCCATTTTTCAACTACAACTCAGACGTATATGCAAAAAGTTTCACTTACCAAGATTCACCACGAGTCCTGAATTATTAAACATACAACCTAAATTGGATATTGAATACCAATCATTATCACAACGTGAAAAAAACTTACTCCCTTGAGACTGGACAATTTAATCAGCCTACAGGAAATAAATACTGAAAAAGTTAAATTTAGTGCTCAGTGAGTACTATTTTAACCTCCCTGGTTCAGCGAGATTTAAGGTTTGTCTCAGAAGCGCTATCTCTTCTCAAATTAACTTTACTCTCCCCATCCTTTCTTCCACTTGTTTATGCGATTAACAACAAATGAAGGAACAAAATCCTATATTGCAATTGCATTTCAGCTGCAGTGGGTCAACAACAACCCCTTCTCCTACCATTAACTGAAAACTAACATTTAGATTAAAGCCCCAAGTTTTTTTAATTATAAATATTTGCCTGATTTGTATCCTGTATTTTCATAAAGTAATACCAATGGCAATATCTAGTTTCTGCCCACAGACTTAGACAGTAGAAACCTGAAATAACAGCTGAATTGCAGGCTTTATGACATAAATTAATTTGCTGGTGTCCTGCCACCTGCTCTACAGGAACTCCTCAGGGGTGAAGCTGGGCTCTGTAACTGTCTGGGCTCTGTAACTGTGCGGTTAAAATTATAAGCCATGTTAAAACCAGAAATTTAACACCATAATATGTCATCTGGAAAACAAGAGACCGAGCGAGCATATTTGAAAAATAATTCCATCTAACAGTTCTCAGATATGAAAGTATAGGAAATACTGAGCACTTAATAGTGCAGATCAAACTCTGCAGAAAATGGTACCATCAGCCCCTCTGACTACCTCCGAATTCCACAGCAGACCTGGTTTGTGGATGTCAGTAAAGCTTGGGATTCAAGAGCCCAGAAGCTCTTCTGAAGGAAAACGTGAGCAGCTCTTACTAAGAGCAGCTTATGGATCGTGATTATGGGAGAGGCAGTCTATCTTGAAAGTCCTCAGGAATCACAGCATCGCAGCACGGCCAGGGTCGGAAGGGAGCTCTGGAGACCATCTAGTCCAACCCCGTGCTAAGGCAGGGTCAACTACAGCAGGTTGCACAGGGTTGCGTCCAGGTGGGTTTTGAACATCTCCAGAGAAGGAGACCCCACAGCCTCTCTGGGCAGCCTGTGCCAGGGCTCCGTCACCCTCAGGGTAGAGAAGTTCTTCCTCTTATTCAGGTGGAATTTCCTGTGCTGCAGTTTGTGCCCGTTGCTCCTTGTCATGATGCTGGGCACTGCTGAGAAGAGCCTGGCCCCATCCTCTTGATGCTCACTCTTAAAATATTTATAGAAATCTGTAAGATCCCTCTCAGTCTGTCCTTCTCCAGGCCAAGCAGGCCCAGGTCTCTCAGCCTTTCCTCATCGGGGAGATGCTCCAGTCCCCTCATCATCTCCATAGCCCTCCACTGGGCCCTCCCCAGTAGTTCCCTGTCTCTCTCAAACTGGGGAGCCCATAACTGGACACAGTGCTCCAGATGTGGCCTCACCAGGGCAGAGCAGAAGGGCAGAAGGCCCATTTCAAAAGCACCAAAGTAGTTTTATTTTGAATGGGTGGACATACATCAGCTATTTTTTCTACAATGGGTAAAATAAAGTTATTTTTCCCTTAAATAAACCATCCGGAAATAAAATTGCTCAGAAAATGTCCACAAACACGATACATCCAAAACACCACTTGTGAGAAAAACAAGACAGAATGGAAACAGCTTACACAAACGGGAAAACCCCGTACTTCATGCCATGTGCCACGGCTCTCCACATGGCCTGCAAGTCACCGACAGACAAGTCACAGAACAACGCGCACCAGCTCCTGCTTTCCACGGCACTACCCGTTCCCACTGATTAACCACAACATGATGGAGAATACAGAATTCATGTTTACATGGCATTTGGCGTGTTTGCTCTGTGCAGGATTTTGCAGCCCTGAGTAATTCTTTTACCAAGGTTTAGTCCCTCCTAAGCCCTACTCTCTAATGGTGCTTTGTTCCATCAGTGTGGTTAGCCTGCTGACCACTGGAGAGCTGGACACGTAAAAGTTGATCAGAGCACCTCAAAATTAAAAAAGACAAGCTACCAGCAAACTCACTTCTTCACCCTATCTTTTCCTTCTTGATTTTATTCATTTTATGTAGCGAAACATGGCAATCTCAAACACCATTGCCTCAGAAACACCAACATGTTCAGAGTTACAAAGAGCCATAATGAGGAATAAGCCATGAACTGAAACGTAAGCAAAAGGTCCATCAAATAGCTTCTCCTGCACCCAAAAGCACAAAGCTTAGTCACATATACAGAAAAAAATTGCAATTGTTTCCACCTGAGTGCTAAGACTGCTAGAAAAAAAGTTGACAAAATTCAGCAGTACCTGGTGTTGTTTTACACAATTAAAAGGGGAAAACTTTGGAGCACTTAAAGCACTTCATCATTGCTCATTTAACAAACACAAAAAGATGCCTCTTGTGTCTGGCAATTGCAATGAAACAACCTCTTTCATCTGAACTAAAGGTTGAACAGCTGAGAAGCAAAAGCAAAGCACTAACTAAACAAGGTACTTCCCAAATAAAACCACAAACAATAGAAAGCATTAGATGGATGAATTCCTGGCTGATATCTTGACTCTCAAGAAGTGTGACTTCACAGGCTATGAATTTCAAAACCACCACCTCTGAAAGGATTAGAAGGTTAACGGTCATTTCTCTTAATACTATCACACTGCCTCATCCTTGCCCTCATAGAAAAACCTGCTTGTTGACTAGTCAGACTAAGAGATGCTCAGGTGCAGAACTGGCTAGGACCACTTTTCCAAAAAAAAAGAAAAATCTCATGGGCCAAAATATTATTATTCTTTTTTAATTCAGATGAGGGATTTAGATGAAAATACAGTGAAGGCCAGTTTCTTTAAGTTGCTTAACCAAATAAGGATTCTATCACAAATGAGGCAATTAAAATTTCTAAGAACTGGCAAGCATCTTTATCTCAGCAGCCACAGCAGCCTTCCTCAGAAAGTGCCCACTGCATATGGTTGGGTGGGGTTTTTTCCATTTGTGCCTTTCCTTTCTCCTTTGAGAGAACACCTCTTGTTTCAAGGCAGGTACTCCTCCCTTCATCCACACCTGCGATACTGGATGCAATAAAGATACTGGATGCAATAAGTAACTTCTTCCAGAAGTTACACCCGTAACAGTGGTCAAAAGCTAGCTATTTAAAAATATTTACAATATTTTAATAAGAATTTTAATACGAAGTATTATACTCTTATTAACATAATGTACATATATAAAAGTAGACAGTGAAATCCAACTTGGGTGCCGAAACAACTAAATTCAAATGACTCAACATTTAAGAGTCGCTAAATGAATTATCAGCTAAGTGCCATCATATTCAGTAGAAACTTTGCTGAGAAAATCTCAGGATTATCAAAAGGGAAGTTCAGAAATTAGAAAGACAGAAATTAAGAAGTGTTACTTATATGCATCAACACTTATGATTTTTTTCTAAACTTTAATAGACGATATGGAAAATATGCCAGTTAATCTTTATTCTCTGTAATTAAGAATAAGTAAACACTAATTGCCAGAGAATGAGCAATTTTTATAAACAGATATTCCTCCAAACTTTCACAGCCACAGAAGATGATTATTCATACACACAAATCCAGGAAGCCTATTTCAGCATCTTTTATTATGGACTAAAAACTGAATTCACACTCGGTAATGATGAAAAAAATTGTTAGCAATACTGCCTCTAGAGAGGGTTGGGTTTGGGTTTTGTTTTAAGACCCTAATTACTTGTTTTTCCATTGCACTATTTTTTGCTGTTGGCTTCAGTGCTATCAGTTGTAATTAAAAACATAAAGTATTATAACCCTGCTTATAACCCACCTCTACAAACAATCATAAGTTCCTAAATTAATGCAATACAAGTCATTGTCCAAGCATATATATCTTAAATACTACAAGTGTTAACTAGGTAATCACTGGTGATCATATTTCTCCTCTGATTTTTCTTTCCAAAGCAACCCTGTCTCTCCAATACCTAAAATAAAATACTTAATTGCCTGTGTCAGCCTGAATGCTGCTGCTTCCTCTGTCACTAACTAGCGGTCTTAACAATTAATGGTCGTAACAGAGTGCCAAAAGAATCACAGCCTTCTACGTGTGGCCGCATCGCCTGCCCCTCCACCAAGAAGAGAGATCTCTGTGGCAGGACAAGAGGAAACGGCCTTAAGTTGCCCCAGGGGAGGTTTAGATGGGATATTAGGGAAAATTTCTTGATTGAAAGGGTGGTCAGGCATTGGAACAGGCTGCCCAGGGCGGTGGTGGAATCACCATCCCTGGAGGTGTTAAATGAAATTGTAGACGTCGTGCTTAGGGACATGGTTTAGTTGTGGTCTTGGCAGTCCTGGGTTAATGGTGGGACTTGATGATCTTAAAGGTCTTTTCAAACCTAAATGATTCCATGATAGCATCTACAGACAAAGCAGACAACATTTTCATCCTGGGCAAGTGGCACCGGATCACTATATGATGCCTTTGTGCTGCAGTGGCCCTGAACAGAAGTTCTGTTCACGCAAATCAATACGGTGAGGACCTGCACAAAACCTGCAGTCTACTCCTCACCCTCTCCCGTCCTGCTGATCTGGACGTGCATTTCTCTGATGTAAGGGCCAGATCACACCGTATTGTGCCTGTATAATGAAGCATGGATTCTATGTGGGTTCTGTAAATAATTTAATATGACCTAAAAATCTGCAGTCATATCAATGCAATACTTTCATGTGGAAAGTTTGAGAAGGTTTTTCCTAACTGTACTATTTCAATACTCCAACGGCTGGACAAATGGAATTAAGGACCTCCACACTTCCAGTTCCATACAACATTTCTCTGATTTACAGCCTCAGGAACTGAAAAATAAAAAGATCCAAACCACAGCCTATTCTTGCAAGAAGACAGGAAAGGAAATCAATAGCTGGCCTGCTTCTACAAATTGAGGTCCTCCAAAACAGACGGCCAGTATCACAAGGCAACAGACTGAAGTAAAAATGAGGCTGTGCATGCCATTTATTCCCAAAAGGATGATCCCCTACACAAACTTCATACTTTTCAGTAAGGCTTACTCTTTAGTAACATGGAGGTTCACGGAGAGTTTGAAGTCCACATTGCTTTTTATATACAACTTCTCACCGGACCATGTTTTATCCTGCCCCCTTCAATTGCCTTTTCCATGTCCTGCTTCCAGGAAACGAGTGCTCCTGCTGACAGGCTTGTGCCTGCTAAGCTCAGCAAAAAAAGACAGCCTGCCACTTCACATGGGAGGGGCAAAACAAGATCTGAAAGGTCCTGCCCTCAGGAGAAGCACTTGTTCCTCCCCATTCCATACACCAGCCTGGGAACCAAGCAGAGAGCAACCCCAACCCAAAGAGCGAGCTAACGCTGCTCACAGCGCACAGGGAGCAGCGAGGCACGAATTCAGGAGCTAATGACAGGTAATCAGGAGCAAGGAATGCAAGTCACTGAACAAAACCAAATACTATTATTTGACCTCCCACTCCCTTCCAGACATTCCCACCCATGCCTTTTGTACTGCAAGCCAGAGCAGGGGGTAAGAAAGAGATGTGTAATTCCTTTCAGCCCTCCAGATGAGCACAAACTCGGGGGCCCTGCCCTCATCTTCCTCCAAGCATTCCTTTGCCCTCTTGCTGATAACTCAGCATTGCTCTGCGGAGGGAAAGAGAGGAGTAGAGTGAGATAACACGATGGATACGTGACTGGCCTACTGACCTCTTCCCGCATAGTGCCATGGGATTTTTCTAATAGACAGTTTTCTGCTATTTGCTGGTTTATTTTTGTAACCAGTCTTCCATACACAGCAGATGGTGTTCTGGAAGAAAAGACTACAAGAACTGCAGTACTGCTTCAAAGCAAAGATCCACCGAGCCCGAGATCCTGCTTCTAACAGGGAGCACGAAAAGATGACCAAGGAAAAGTACAGGAACAGGATAATCCAGCACAACATTGCCAGATATGGTTATTCTTGCTAATACTCCATATGCTTTCAAGCTCAGGGAATTCCTTAGTTGGCTTTAGTTTCTAAATAATCCTCAGTGGCTTTCTTCTCCATGAACTCATCCAGCCTCTCGTTAAACTATAAGCATCTGCAATACCCTTTGGCAACAAGTTTCATATGCCTAGTACCCATTGCATATAAAGCCTGGCTTCTGCACGCTCCAAACCTGGTGCTAGCTGTATTTATGCAGGTGTTAGAAGTTTTATTTTCATTACGCCTTTTAATAATTTCAAACATACACAGCTTGCAGGCTTGCAGTCCTCAGCTTTCCCAAGCTGTGTTCAAGATAATGACATCTGCCACCTTACATACAAAAAACATATTAGCTAACCGTTTACACCGTTAGTAATTCACCTTTTCCATTCTTGAGCACCTTCACAATGTTTGGCCAACACCATCTCATCCTGAAAATGTGCTACTGCCAGTTTAGTCTGTTTGCTTCGTAAGCTCTTTCACATTTGTTTTCTCTTCAGACACAGCCTCTACATCTCCAACAAGGAACTTTTCTGTAGCACGAACCTCTCCAGTTTCTCCCAGAGACACAAAGGAGTCACTTGCCCTCCCTGGTGGGCATTCCACATTCTCTGCTCCACCTCTCCTGGGCTGCACATTGTTTCAATCTGCAACCACATGAGACAGTAGCAGTCACCTCTAATTCAAGCAAAGCAATTTTGCAAAACCTTAGGTTATCACCTATGATAGTTAAAAGCAAATGGATTTTTCATGGGGACTGGAAAAAGAAAAGCCAGGTGTTTTTTTAAAGAATACAATAATCTCCTCTGACCCTCTTGTCTTTTGGTTTTGCTTAGTGAAGTCAGTGAAAAACAGGTTTTTACTTTGTACAGTTTTACATAAAGTCTCAACAATTGAATAATCAAATCACTTATTCTTGTCCACGGTTTGCAAACTCAAGATTGATTTTAAATGGTCAGTTTCAGACCCCTTTAAAAGGTTTGACGGGAGTGTAAAACAGGGATTTCCACAAAATACTGTAATTCACAACCAAAATAAAATACAAAGGCAATAGAAAAATGAAAGTTATGTGGGGAGCATTCACATCAATTTGTATATCCCCACCCAGAATTGCACAGGAATGCACTAGTCACTGACCTTCTGTATGTCTGTTTTGCTATGTGCCTTATTTATAGCAAATATATTAGAGATCTTTTTACATCCTTTCCAGCTTCAGCTTTGACATAAGAGTTTGCTTTTTCTTTACTAATCTGACAAACCTTCAGTGGCATGGGCCTCATCCTGGAAGGCATCACGTGCAAAGGGCACAAATGCAAAAACCTCCAGAAATGCTCAACTTAAAAACAGACGAGTGAGCCTGAGTCACAGAAGAAAAAGGCACTAAATGTAATCAGCTTAAATTCTGCTTTTGGTATTTTTAAAATCATTAGTATTTTTAGGTAATGTTAAAAGTAATCCTGAAGGGCTCTTGGGAACAGAGGATCTTGGGTAAAGCAAGTATTTGCTATAATTTGATTCTGATGTGAATAAAATAGGTGGAATTGTCTGGGATATATTTATAGCAAAAAGACTTTACAAGTCACAGCATTTTGACCTGATCGTCCTGGCATAGAGGTACGCAACTTGTCTCTACAAGCTCCTCTTTAACTGATGACAGAATGAAAACAAATGAATTTGAATAAGAATGTACTCCAAACAAAATGTTACTTAATTAAGGAAACTCCTGTTATTTTCCTATTGCAGGAAATAAATTTCAGCTGACAAATCAACATATGATTTTTATATACATATAATTTTAACATATTAAAGGACCTTACTTGAACAGTCATACCAAAATTTACACGACTTGCAGAATAACATATAAAGACAATTAATGTTCATTAGAAGATATTAATTTATATAAACATCTTGTAATCTGCACAACTCTTCTTCTTCATGCATTGCTGCTGCTATCAATGTGCAATTCATTTAGATTATCTGAAGTATTCTATATATTCACCTGTAAAAAAACAACATCCTTTGGTTTGTCTTTCGCAAAAAGATTTTGATCATTTGTCTTCCCTCAATGTTTAAGGGCTATCAACCTCTCTGGCAATGTCAAAGTGATGAACACAATTAAAAAATCCATTTCTATTGAGGGCAACTATATTCTTTTTCAAAGGAAAAATATTCCTATCGCTGATTGGACAAATAAAAACCAGAAACATCGGGTTAATTATTAGAAGTAGAATTATGAGTCAAACTAATACAAACTGTATAATCAACCAGCAAGAAGTAAATAAGAATTACGAAAGGACTATGCTAGTTTAAGATAATGTTTTTCTACTTTCACATTAATGCTGTGTTCAGGGGGAAAAAACAGAAAAAGAAAAAAAAACAGTGGTCATACCCCCAGTCCTTCGGTTGTTTGCACAATGCTGAAACTCAGACAAACCCAAGATTAAGACTGCAAAGAAGCAGGCTTCTCCTCTGCTGTCAACACTTTTGTATTTGTGTTGCTTGGCTTGACTCCTTGATCTCCAAGGAATCATCCTGAAGATCACAAGCAGATAGAGAACCAGAAGAGCAAAGAATATTTAAGTAGCAGAATTACTCAGTGGGAATATGCAGGTGTTTCTCTGCAAATACATTAAAATTCTGATGTTTTATTTTCAAGTTCCTTTCTAGCCTGCACAGGTTAGATTTAAGAACAGGCCTTAAAACAGTATGCTATTTCAACTGAACTGATTATTCTAATCATTAAATGAGCAAACATTTCAAGATTTACATTTGGCATTCACCTAAAGTAAACAAAGCAAACCAGATAATTTTATACCTCACATTTATTTATTTATTTGCAATATCTATTTCTTGAGGACAAGGAAGGTGTTGATTTGATGTCAAGCCACAAAGGCAAAATCAAAATTCAGCTTGTATAGTGTCAATTCTCCCCTGAAATCCATGTTGGACCATCTCTGCCAATGGAAATTGGCAGAGGAAAATTCTCTGTTCTTTGTGGTTACCAGCATTTCCGTGCAAATCCTTTCTAGTATGTGTATTATACCACAGCAATGTTACTCCTCATGTCCCACAAAAACAGTCCATGACACAACTCCTGAATTTAAAAGCAGACAAGCTTTGGTACAAGGACATTCACCTGAAAAGTGATTTCTGATAAGCAGTGCAACGCATATAACATAGACTTACTCTGTAATGTTTGGGACTTAATAAACAAGTATGGAAAAATAATGAGTCCCTTTGGAAATGATCCTAACTCTGTGCAAGTCTCATACTACAGATCAAATATTGGTTTTTTCGATATTGTCTGGTCTGATCCTATTGTATGTGCTTTCCTGTGGCACAAAGGGTTGCTGTGTCACTGCCCATTTCAGCCCATTTTCACCCCCACAGAGCCTGCAGATGAGTCTCAGATGCAGATGACTATGCCAAGAAGGCAAAAGACAGTTCAGCATTTAATTACAGACCTGTTGAGTCTTTACTCATAGTAGGTTCAATGCCCAGGTAAGTGAAAATAAGTCTTCCAGATGGAAACCTTAGCAAGACCTGTATCAGCCTAATAAATGATGTTACACACTTAGAAAATTTGGACAGATGTAATCAACAAGATTTTTCTTCCTCCCTGAGTCAGTTCCATCGTTAAAAATACCTCTGAAAGACTGTTTCCTAAATTAATTCTTCAAAAGATTCAATGCAATAGACAGCTTGTTCACTCACAAACACCAGCTTCAAGCAAATGAAAAGAAAAGACAAACGGCAACAATGCAGTAGCAATACTTATAAATGTCTTGGAGTAACTCCCAAGTTGGGAAATTAGGACAGACAAAGTACTCTTGAGTATTCATAGTGTCATAGCAATGTTGGTAGAATCCAGCAAACCTGTCATATCATTTTAGAAATACATCATTTTGCTTAGAATAGAGAACTTAAGTAACACAATTTATTGCCTCAGATCCTAATTGTAACACCCAATCAAGCAGATGCTTCTGCCACATTTTGTAAGGTGCACCTTACGAAGCCTGAAATTCAAACAATTAAAATCAAATTACAATTGTTTATCTGACTGCTTTGCACAGACTAGATTTCGGTTGGCATTATAATTTCCATTATGCCAAATATTCCACATCCAAACCCCTTCATATTCTGAAGTGGAAAAAAAGCCAAAAGACAGTCACAAGCTCCTGCAGATCAGTTCTGGTGAAATAAAAAAACTTTTTACATTTTTAGTTTCAGTGTAACATTTTGTTCTAGTTCTAGATATACATATATAATGTTAATACAAGCTTATGTTAGCACAAAACAGAAGTAGTAAGCTGCTTCAGATGCAAACAGCTCATGCTAAAAGATTTTTTTTCTCCTAGAAGCAAAAATTATCCATTAGCTCCAATTTAATTTTTTTTCAGTCAGAACTTCAAGGTTTTGATCAACATTTTCCTAGAGGAAAAGCACTCCTTCAGTCTTTTAAATTGCAAACAGGCTTCCATGCCACTGGAAAACCTGTTGATGTTACTGTTAATCAAAAATAATAATAATTTTTCCTGTCTAATGTAACTTTATTTTTTTTTTTTATTTCTATGCAAAGCATTCTAGAATTCAGTAAAATATGTTCCACACAAGCACCATCATTGGAACAAGTACAACCTCAAAATTATACATTATATTACACTTAGGATGTACACATTTTAAAGGTGCAGCAGCCTGGTGCAGATCGGTTCAGCCATTATTCTACTATTAACCCACTGCAGCATCTCTTTCCATCTGTAATTCAATGCATTAGGTAATGAGCTCCGGCAATTTGCAAAATGTTTTTTAAAACATTGCTCTAAATCACATCAGAGACTACAGACAAAACTGAGTAACATGGCTATTATTTTACGAAGCATTTCCATAAAATTATGAGACCAACAACCATTTCATAGCTTTGGTAAAAATAAAAAACAAAAAAAAAATTATGCTGTCACAGAATAAAACCCAAGACCATTAAACTGCACTGCATTTTATAATGTTTTTTCAGAGAGATAAACAATATCTACACCATTTAAAGCTACTTAAACTCAAGTATCACTGCATAAATAGTCAACACCACAGTTTCACACGGCTGACAATAATTTCTATCACAAAAGAGGTATGATACAACCTGCCAGTATTTGCCATTCAAATGATCTGGCATACCACTATGTTTAAAATTACTCTGAAAAGAAAAAAAAAAAAAAACGCAAAAAAGCCAACAACAAACCTAAAACTTTTTTTTTTTTTTTTTTTTTTTTTTTTTACAAGCCAGGAAGAGTTTGGAGTTTCCAAAGTGTTTTCAAAGCAAGCCATTGTATGGGACTTCCTTCCACAACGCCATTTGGAAAAATCTCTTCCTTGCAGAACAGAGATCTCCCCGCTGCCCATGTCAGTTGTCAGGGCACATCCAGTCCCCACCGCCAGATTTCAAAGCAGACACTTGTTTGCACAACGGGAAGGCATCAGCAACGCGCAGCTGGAGACTCCTGAGGATTTCCCTGCTCGGTGCACAGTCCTGGGGGATCCCGCCGAGCAGCAACGGAGCCACAGGCGTGAGGGGCTTCTCAGGATACCTCTGCCTGTGACAATGGCATGCGCCCCGTCTGCTGCGGGACTTCACCTTCACCATGCAAAGCAAATGCCAGTGAGGCATTAAGAGACGTTAAATCTGGACAAAACCTAAAAGGTGAATGCAGCCTGAGCCCATGCCAGCCACGAGGTCTCCAAGCAACACAAAACCTTCCCGCTCCCTGAATTCTCCTTTTCCCCACTCCCCGAATTCTCCTTTTGCCCATCACCCCTCCTTGGTTTCCTTTATAACATACAACCCAGCAGCCGTATAGGCAACCGGCCTTCACCCAGTACGCCACAGACACACCACCGACAGGAACACGATACACAGCCTGAACAGGGATTTTACAGAAATTCGGTTGACAGTCATTTTTCCCTCACAGCATTCAGGATTTTTTGAATTGCTGAAGTTGCTCTTTGTAGCCTACTTTATCTCTGATCAACGTTTCTCCTCTGTTGCGGGGAATTTGTCCAACAGCCTTGTCAGAGAATCACCGCAGGGTAAATCTGAGTTGTCACTCTTATTCCTAGTTTTAGATCTCAGTGAGACGCAACCAATGGGACATTCGCTCACAGCACACACCAGAAATTTTACATTCATTTATGCCAGGGAACCAGTTTTTAACAACCTCATAATATTTTGAAAACTCCCTTTGTGCCAAGATCATTCACATGGGACAAAAGTTCCCTTCTGTACATGCAGGATCCCTAGTTTGTGTTTGTGCTGTAGTTGCGCCTGAATTCTAATGCTTTATAAGCCTTGATACAAAACGTCTGTTCAACTGTATTGCACGTACTTTCCCCACCACGCTCACTCATCTGCAGCAGTGAAGACACCCATACAAATTCCTCTGTGCCCACAATCTCCTCAATACAGCGTTACAAGCTCCCACCTCACATTTCTTCAATTCCATGAGAGGGTGACAGTCTGCAATAACAATGTGCAAGCTAAAACTTCCCATTTTCTGTAGCCTTCAACAGGTTCCTAAAACCCGAGAGCGACACAGATTTCTCAAACAAGTAAAAGCCAGTATAAAACCAACTTTCAATTAAAATACACCTTCTTACAATATTTTTGTTTGCAACCTTATCCTAAAGACCTGGCCATCATTTCTAACATCAAGATTTCGGTGTGTAAAAAGCTTGAGGTACCTGAAATTTTTGAGTGGTACTCGCCACTCCTTCAGACAGGCACAGATTTAGAAAAACCACAGAGAAGGGGGAAAGAGAACGCTAGTCTGGAGTTAACCTTTTTGCAATCAGTCCTTTCAACTCATCTCACTCTCGTACCTAACACGCGGGGTCACCATACAAGAGCCGCTGCTTGCAGGTCAGCGCTGTCCCTGCCAGACTGGAGCAGAGTGACTTTCCATTACAAGATCCATACTCCCTCCTTCTCTCCCCTCTGTTCTCAACAGAGCCGTACCCATCCTTGCTTTACAGAGGTGCTGGTTAGTCATCTCTATTAATTCAATGTTTTCCACTACAGCTTTCCACTACTGAGCAAAGTTTTCCAATTCTGAAGGAGCTCTCCCTTCTCATCTTCCTCCTCTTCCTCCAAGAAAAGAGAAAAAAAAAAAACGATACTTGCTAGGTTCTGCAGCTAGAGGCACCCTTCTGAAACATCTTATTTTACAGAAATATGTTATTTCCAACCAACCCATTCTTATTGTTCATTACTACACAACTAGCTTTTTTATTGCAAAATAACACTGCGCAAGAAATAATTCTTTTGCAGATTTCATTCTTTTTCTATTTTTCATCCAGCTCGAATGTATACACACAATAAATAAGCTATAATTTTGGTTCTAAAACAGCTGTCATCTCTTATGAAAACTTGCTGCTCACAAGCAATGTTTGTTGCACATTCAATCCTATAAAGATATAATACCCATAATTATGCTATTGTTATTAAAGCAATCATAACAGATACCATATGGACTTTAAAGTGGCTTTGGGTACAATTCTTTAATAAACACAACATTACTAACACATTTTGCAAGAAAAATCCATGCCACAAACTGCACGCTATTGCTAACATACATAGCTTACTCTGTTGATTTTTGGGGGGTTTTTTTACACTGTATGTACTGAGAATAACAATGCAACTCATAGCTTCTATTGATATCTCACTTTCAAAGGCTCTCCAGACTCGCTGCACATCATGTTTTTAATACAACAGTGACTGCATGCCAGAATTCAATGCTCCTGCAAATATGCCAACTTGTAGCTACTTTCAAAATGAGCTACTCACCAGGAATTAGTGCCAGCGTAAATCAACGGCACATTCAGCTAGATGTTCTAGCTCTACAAAATGAATTATACGCTATATACAGTCCTTTTGTACATGTCTGTCTTTTTTGCATCTTTATCAATGAAAGCTGAAAAGGCTAGAAATGAAGTTCCAGAAGGCTGTCAATTATCCAGCCAAGGGTTAGCAGAACAGGAAGCAATTCTTTCTACCTGCACGTTAAATACTGGACTCATGTTTTAGAATAAAATCTGCACTGTCTAAACCATTTAACCCCTTCTCAAAAAACACCATTTCCTTTTGGTCATTAATGCTGTAACACACACAGAGCAGCTGGATGCTCATAGCTATACAAGCAGTCTACTAATAGCCGAGTGCTGGGGTGTCACTGGCAAAAAAAAAAAAAAAAGGTAACTTAAATTGCAAAACCTAATGGGCAGCAAATAATTGGGGGAAGTAAAATAGAAATTTTGAATGCTCAAACACAAACCTACTTTCTAGCTGCAGCTCGTATGGACATGACACAGCACCACAAACTAGGAGGCAGATCACACGCTGCACTTCTGACAGTTAGTGTGGGAAAATCTGGGGCTTGGGGAGCGGCAAGAAGGAAGTGACGATGCTGGTTGCAGAACAGATCCTGGAGCTCAGGCTCAAGAACAGAGACAAATATCAGGAGCACCTGGGGACCTCGGCCAGTGATACTTAAGGCAGGGAACAGCCAGCAGTGACACAGCATGGATCAACCTGACTTTGGGTTCCACCTCCCATGGGCAGCACCCTCCCTGCTGGGAAAGGAAGCAGGGACCTAGTGAAGGTGATGCTGGGAGAGTGCAATGTGAGTGCAAGATCATCAGACAGGGTAAAGCCTCTCATCTTGTTGGTTCCTAAACAACTGCAGTCTCCAGATCCACTAGGGACTGTAGGATACACACCCTCCCCGCCTTCCCCCCCCTCCCCCTTTTTTTAATGTTTCTCATTTATGACATGGAATTTCTTACCTTTTCTTAAAAAAAAAAAAAAAAAGATGCTGGCAAGTTGCACACTTTACCAGTGCAGTGCTCTTTATTGCAAAATCTGATAAGCCTGAGGGCTGTCCATGCTTACAGTCAATACCCCTGACCAAACAGCAGGTAGGTTTTAGAAGTAATTGAAGCTCATAGAGTTGTGATTGTGATATAGGAGGGGATAGCCTGCTCCGCAGAGCTAAACATTAATTTGCAGAAGTTTCAGTGGCCTGATCGTGTCCCATTTATAAAACATTCTTATTCACTATCCTTTTATTCCCTTCAGACATTCAATCAATTTTCCATTCACATCTCAAAAGTGCGACTGCCTTACGAGTCGTGTGCATTTGTACCATGTGTTAATCATCTCCTCCTACAGAACCAGATTCCTTTATCTACTACAACCTCAGAGGCACATGCCTAATTTCACCTGACTTCACTATTCAGAGATAGTATATCGTATTTATTTTAGTATGGATTATGCACAGTGCCTTAGGTGCTTACACTATGGGCATTTTATAAGTGTAAACTTGATTGATTGGTCACAAGACTGTTTTGGATAGCTGTAAAATGGATTTGGCCCCCAGCCACGGTTTGCTCAGCACAGATATACTGTAGGACAGAGATAACTTACCATTTCAAGAATTCATAATGAATATGCTAAGAAGTATTACAAACCCGTACTTGTACAGTTGATATTATACATGCATTTCTAAGCATTTCTCAATAGCAATGCATACTACAACATATAAGAGAATTCTGGTTGGATATTTATCAGCAAAGAAGCCTTATGAAAATGTGTTTTCAATAACTGGTGTGAAGTCAGCCCACTCTCTGCTGATTAGATACAGTCGCAGTTCAGAAACAGCTCTATTCAGCATAGTAGGAAGCAATCACCCGCTGTATGCAGGCTTGAATTGAGAGCTTCATGCTTTATCCTGAATGACTAAATGCAAAAAGATCAAGAAGACTGCATTAATTGCCATCTTCAACTTGAATGGCAAAAAGAAACCCAAAATTTAACTCAGCATCTTCACCTGGATTCTCTTTACACAGCTTTTTCAAGTGCTGTTTCAAAAAGTCCACTTTGTAATATTAACTAACTATAGTAATGCCGTTTTACCAAAGCACAAAAGCACCAATATCCTAAGAAGCCATGTTTTTTATATAAACTATACAAAAGCTTAATATCAAGATCGTTTCAAATATACAGAACAGTCCCTTCATACCATTTTATGTTTCCCGTTCAGGTTACTGACGTGACTTTTCAGACTTAGTAATTACAAAGGAGCCCTCCCCATAAGCTGATGCACCTCTTCTTGAAAACTGGTCTTGAAGAGTATTAGTCTTGAAAGAAGAACCGGGAAATCTTCAAAGCGTTTAAGTCATCAGCATAACCATTTCACATATGAGATTAAAGCAAGACAAAACACAGTTCCTCCTAAAGCCTTAACCTTCTACGACTCTGCAGTTTCCCAATACTGAACTGATAATGAAAAAGATTGCAGCCATTACAGCCGACCATGTGATGGATCATCCACTGTCCTTCACTACCTTCAAATAACAGTCAAACCAATAAATTCCAGTATAAAAGTGTATCGTGGTTTAACCCCAGCCGGACACTATGCACCACACAGCTGCTCGCTGACTCCCCCCTGCAGCAGACGGGGGACAGAATCAGAGGAATAAAAGTAAGAAAAATTGTGGGTTGACTTAAAGACAGTTTATTGGATAGAAAAGGGAGGGAAAAGAAAAAACCAGTAACAATAGAACTATAACATACAAAAAAGGTGATGCACAATGCAACTGCTCACCAGTTGCTGACCAATGTCCAGCCAGTCCCCAAGCGGCAGCCCCTGGCCAGTTTCCCCCCAGTGTAGATACTGAGCATGATGTCCTATGGTATGGAATATCCCTCTGGCCAGTTTGGGTCAGCTGTCCCCGCTGTGTCCCCTCCCAGCTTCTGTGCCCCCCAGCCTGCTCATTGGCAGGGTACAAGAAGCTGAAAAGTCCTTGACTAAGTATAAAAATTGCTTAACAACAACTAAAACTGTCAGTGTGTTACCAACATCATTCTCATCCTAAACCCAAAACACAGCACTGCACCAGGTACCAGGAAAAAAATCAACTCTATCCCAGCCAAAACCAGGACAAAGTGTAATTCTCTTATTTTAATATATTTGCGTATTAACAACTGTAATATGTGGTAACATTACAGCTGTCTTGATTTCAAACATTTGAATTTTATATTTTTAAAATGCTATGCATCTGTGTTTATTTTTTCAAACAAAAGAAATCAGGCTGATCCTGATTTATTTAAAAATTATTTTACAAAAGGGGCATATTACTGAAGTATTGTGTAAAATATGTATGGTCCAGGTTCTTAAAAACATTTGAGAAGGAATTCGGTTTTAATCCTTATGCTTTGAATAACCCTTTCCATATTAGCTCACACATATAACTTTCTTTATTGCTAGTATAAAGCAAAATCAGACAACTTGGGCAATACTAATAAGATATCTATGACATTTTTAATAGCAAATTATATTAAATAATTTAACTTATGCATATTTTTAGAAAACTCTTTGATACTAGAGTTTTCACTTCACACCCACAATAAACTAAAGACTGAAGTGATACCAATACAATGAGCACCATTTTTCTTTCTCTGGTGTTTAATGAATCTGTGTATTTTATTTCACGAACCGCATTGTATCTAAGCCCACAGCCGAAGTCTCAAGATGCTCACACAGCAGCCAGGAAGCCAATGGGAACAGGGGACTTTTTTCCGCTGAGCTTCCGCGGTCTGAAGCAGAAACACACGTTTCCAACAGCAGGAGAGCTAGGTGGCCTACCTCAGTCACCCAGAGTACAAACAAGTCCAGAACCACCAATACCAATCTTTAAACAGGAGAATGCTTCCTTTTAACCAGTGCGCCGTGATCAGACAGAAAATACTTTGTGTTATGTTGTAAAATGTAAGAACAAAAATTGGTAACATGAGGAATGTTTCTCTCAAAGAAGGACTAGCTAAGTGTTTCGAAGAGAGTCTTACTTCTCCTTACAAAAGCAGCTGTCCAACCACAAACAGCATGGAACTCTCTCGTGGACCTCTACATTTCTGACACAATCATTTGACAAACCTCAACCAAGGATAAAGCAGCATCTGTCCAAGCTCTGGTCTTTAAGAGTATTAGTCTTAAGGAATGATGCATTTCCACAGGCACCTCTTTCTAAGTTCTGAGTCAAGTCAGACTGGAATCATGAATCTCATCTGCAAGTAAATATGTTGGGGTTTTCTCCCATAATAAAACCTGAAAAAATTTCCAGGTGGTGTCTCCAAAAAGCTCTGCTGGACACCACCACAGAAGCACTGCTAAGGAAAAGCCACCATATCGCTCTTCATGACAGTCCTGACATTAACTTACAAATAGCCTTGCAGACTGATTCACTGAAGCACCAAAGCATATGTTCACCTCTAAGAACATATGCAATCACGACTGACGTCAGTGAAACAAGGTCCACACTTAATGGTTTGCTGGATCAGGTCCTAGTCCACAGTTGCCTACCCATAAGCAGCACTTCATCTGTTGCTGACGACCTGTGTGTTAACACAGCCTTAGAAGATGGCATGAGAAAATAAGGAAGAAAAAAAGATACAGAGACAAGATGGACCGTTATGACTTTTCACTGAATCATCAGAAAAGCGGTTAATCAATCACAGAGAATAATGATATAAAAATAGGGTTTGAGGAACAATAAAAACATTTTGCCGAGATCAAACTGCTAACTGGCACCTAAACACACACTAACGTGATCCAGCTACCACAGTTCAGGCTATCGTCAAAGTTAAATTCCACCCCTTGGACTGCAGAACTTTTATGACCGACTCCTTTTTAAACTTCCTTAAATTAACTTGATTTTTAAGGTACTCCACTAAATCATTAAGGTCAGAAAGAAGCATATTTTTTTTCTCTTCAACAGAGAGCATCCTGTCGTGGCATGGCAATGTCAGTTCTCCAACAATTAAACAGGCATCATTTATACAGTCTTTAGCATCAATGTGTGGGACAACGAAATGCTTCCAGAAAATTGTAGGATTTTGTGTTTTCTGTCTCAAGGGAAAGCCAATGAGACATGGGCCACTGTAGTTATATGTCATTTACAAAATGAAACATGGCACTTGACAAAGGAAAGAATATCTTCTAGGTAGGATGCTTGCTAAGTAGGTCCCAGCTCTGAAAGCATCAAAACCAATCGCTTTTTCCTCCTGTCACTCAGAGTACTGACAACCTATGCATTACCATACTAAGGGAGACACTACTGAAAATTTCAGGAAAAAAACCAACATTGGAAGATTTTGGCTTGTGCACTACATCAAGGGGCGCACAAAAAGGTTAACTTTCTTACTTTTTAAACTAGTATTAAGAAAACATGTTTTAAAAATTCAGATCAGACAATACTCCTCCACTGAATCCCCAGTTAAGTGACCTTCAATAGGTTGGAACCTACCAGGGTTACAAATGGTTAGGCAGTGCCTTCTTAAAATGCGTACGCGTATTAACAAAATGTTATAATACTTGTATGTATTTTAAAAACTGTATATAAGTCCAGTATTTATTACACTAGAATTAGGGTGGCGGTTTTTCTCCTCCTGTTAGTATCACTTTGGCTTCCTCAGGTGATCTTAAATCCAGCAGAAGTATGTTTAAGAATTGAGTGGGCGCTCATGGCATCCTGCTGCACGGTCCGCCAGGACCGTTAGAGAACCAATGCATGAATGCTGAAGAAGTGTGCTTGCCCAAAAAGTCACCTGATGATGTTTTTGAGTTCTTTGCTGGAAATCACAAAAGGCAAGTGTGGGGAGGGGAGGTCTGGTGCTCTCTGAAGAGAATCATTATGGCTTGGGCAGATCAGCTGGGCAGCAGCAGCAGACGATGGAGCAGCAGAGCTCATCACATTGAGTAACAGCAAGAACCGTGGGACACACGTTTACAGAGCACAGGCCTGTGTAGCCACCTACATGCTACAGCTGGTCCAACCACCCGCTGCTGGGGCACCCTCATCTGCAGCTCTGACACGCTGATGATAGCTGCAGCATGCAGGGGAGTCCCTGTTCATTCACTCCAGACACATACTAACAGCCTAAACAGACACACTTCCCACTAGCACCTCTGGCTGCTGACAAAGATTGAAACTGAAGATGATGCATTTCCACACACACTTCTCATCACAATTGTACCCATCGGGCAAAAATGAGTGCTGGGGAAAAAACAACATAGTTTCAGGGTAAAGACTCACACCGTTCTGTCCAAAGAGTGTTTAGGGGTAAAGAGAGAAGCCACCATCTTAAACCTGCCGTGTTTTCTTCCCCAGCCAAGCTACTCTCATGCTCCTGCCAGACACCTCTCCTTTTTACGCTCACAGCATGTATCTTCCTGGCGTCAAAATGGTCTTCCTCCTTTGGAGGAGAAATCTCCTGTAGACCTTAAAATGCACGCTCTGATCAACATAGTGTGGTTAATGAAGTTAATTCCCATAGCCTGGAGGGAAGCAGCTGCTCTGGAGCAGAGAAACAGCACCATAATCTCTCTTCACTCCATGCATGGTTCCCCTTAGCTCCTGTGTGTGTTTTGGCCCACGACCATCACCTCTGGTACAAGTACAAAGACCCTGTAAGTCCAGGCTGGCTGTTCTGGCTTGGCCTGCAATTACAATTCAGATTTCTTTTTTAAACTTGGGCTAAAACCTGTCATCTTTGCAGGGAGCACCACGGCAAATGCATCAAAGTGTTCATAGTCTTCCGATAACTTTCCCTCTATTTGCCCTGAAGGACATGCCTGCTCCAAAACTGTCACAATTAACTTGGGCAAGGGGGAGAGCTGAAGATTGCAGAAGCATCTTAGTAGAAAGAAACACATGATATGTCCCAAGATGCTCTCGTGGGAGCGCAGAAACACTGTGCAAACAATAGCAGGGGTGTAGCTCTGCTCCCAGCACCATCACCCAGGCGCTCAGCCCTGGGTTCCTCCACAGGCGGCCTCAGCTTCTCCGAGGAAACACCCCCCTCGGTGCTTCGGGCAGTGCCTGCAAGGCAAATCCCTGCCTGCCTCGGCTGCAATACAGCCCTGCTGCTCAGCACCACTAACGTGGCTAGTTAGCTTAAATTAGGAGCTAGTTTAGGATTTCCATTCAGCTTTATTAGTAAAATTGATGGACTGAGAAGAACTTGCTCAAAGCCAGTATCTCCAAGCCATGGCCCTTGTAGGACGAAGGTAATTTTATTGACAAAATTGTTCCATGAGCTGAGCAAACTGTGATGCTGGCAAGCATTGATTACTGCTGCTGTTTTCTCCTCATGGATTATCTGAAAGCAAGTCATTCTCCCCCTACGATAAGCATTTTAATGACAGTATTTGAATACTCTAGCCATCGTGATAGGCGAAGGGAACCCACTCCCAGAAAGCCACCATCTGAAATGAGAGGAAAGATATTTATACAGAAGGTTGCTAGCATATAATAAAACACAAAGATATTTACAAAAGGATTTTCCAAAGCAACTAACGGAACATGAAAAGTGTGAGCAAAAGAGATCACCTGGAGGGGAAAAAACCAAAGGAGGGTGGGAACGGAGGGCATCAGGCACTGAGTTGTAGGGACAACACACAAGGATGCTTCGGCAGTTAAAGATTTTAAAAACAACTGGTGGGACAAACAGTAACCCAGCTAATCCTTGGTACTGGCACGCTGCCTATTTGGAGAGAGCAGCAGCTGGTGAATCTGACGTATGTCTCTGCATCCAAAGCAGGAACTTACTGTAATGAAACCACAGCCCCCATTGGAAAAAAGACTAAACTCAATGAAAAAAAAATAATCAGGATCTCAATACATTATGTGCTGCATTAAAATATTTCCATCCAAATAAAATTAACTATGTAATGTCAGAATTAAGCTGATTTAAAAAAAAATAGCAAAAAAAACCACCCCACAAGTCTAAACCATCACTTGGACCGAACCCAGTATTAACACAAAAAAAGTGAAGATGAAGAGAGTACGAAACTTGCCTCTTCTTTGGTTTAAAAAGTACAAAACTGAGACCTTAAGTGGCATAAAAACACCGTTCCTGAAGCCCAAGGCACCAGGCAGAATTACTTGGACTGGAAAAAATACCTACATTAGCAAACCACCTAATTCAGGATTCAGTTACTCTTCCACCCCCATTAGAGCACTGCAAGAATGTCAGTCCCTTTATCTTGGGTACTGTGAGAAAAGCACCTTCTGATAAAAACATCCCCACCTCTCCTTCCCCCTCCCTCCCTCCCTCTCCTTGGAGGAGGGCTGGGTCCACGTGCAGCTCTGAGCATCAGTAGATACTAACCCTTTGCATTTCCCTGACCAACTGTTTTCCAGGATATTTTTTTTTTCTTTCTTTCAGAGAATATTAGGGGCGAGGGGAAGGGGGGAAGGTTTTGAGGCGCATGGTACTTTTCAATCTTTCTCTTAGTTGTTTAATATTAACTAGCAAGGGAAGAAATTACCATCTGCATAATGGCAGCAGCAGTTGTAGGAGGCCCCTGAATCCCATTTCAGGAATTCCAGTTGCTGCACCAGGCAAGGGCAATGGAAGGTGTGGATTTACAGGCAAAATCCTTTAAGGGTTTTTGGGTGAAGAAATGGGCCGAAAGGCATAAGAAGGGGTGAACAGGGTTCTATTTCATTTAGGGAAGATAGAAGAGGAAGTCATCAGGTCATTAAATCATCTAATTTGCGCCATAAGCAACTGTGTGCATAAACATCAGAGTTTTGGTCATCGTATGTCTCATTGACCTTCAATGTCAAATATGCTCAGTTTAGAAAGAAAATGTTTTCTTTTGTTAGTCTTTCACAGCCAGCTTTGTAAAAATAGCTCTGGAGCTGAAAGTCAAGCTGTGTTCTTTTTTGTTCATGCATCACCATAGAAATTGGTGATGGAAACTTAATAGAAATTGTCACTGAAGTCAGCAGATACACGCTTTCAGTAATCTTTGGCAGTGCCTTGAGTAAGAAAGGGGGCGTTTTCCAGAGCAGAACTGCTCTTGAAACAACTAGATTGTGCCTCTAGGGCTGTGCCTGAAGGAAGGGAGAGAGGCTGTGCGAGATTAGAGGGGAGACGGACTTTTTTTCCCCCTTGAATAGCAGATCTTTAATGCAACGTACGTATGTCGTCCCCCTTGCCCCCGCCCGCATCCGCCGCGCAGTTTGGTCACACTGTGAAGCTGGGATTTGCTGTCGCCCTGCCAGTAGCTCCCTGCCTTCTCCCGTGCCAGCACCAGCGCTGCAAATGTGGCTCTGAAAACACAAGAAGCGCTATGAAAATTTTAGCTGTTCTGATCAACCGCTCCTGCATCTTAACCCTTTGCTCATCCCCTCCCGTACCCCAGGCGGTGCTGCACACTTCAGGGAGCTGAACCTCAATTTGCAGCGGGGAACTTTGCTGAAACAAGGTCAGCATAGCTTGATTCAAACTCCAGGCTGTCTTGACGCCAAGCCCAATTCTGCTAAATGTTCGAATCTTCACAGATTTCTCTGTGCAGCAAGGAGAACCAAGTTCAACACTGAAACTAAATCTGTTCTACTTTCTCAAGATTAAGATCTTTCATTTCCAGCATTTAATTCACAGCTTTTAATGCATAAGAAATAACACTTATCTGAATTAGCTTCTCCATTGCTTTTGCAGACTGTATCACATCAATCCAGGCTTCCCCAATGTCATTTGCTTTGGGATCACCATCCTCCAAAAGAGAAAGTTTGCTGCAAAAAGGTGGTGGCAGAAGCAGCTCCACGCTTTGTGCTGGGCAAAAAGGAGTTTCTGGAGGCATTACAGATCGCGGTCCGACACTTTTCCTCCCATGTAATGTAGTAACTTGCCCAGGTCTAAGGTAAACTTATGCAGCTACGGAAGGAGAACCTCTCCTTTCCCCTGGAGAAAAGGCGCTTGGATGTCTCCATGTAATTTCTGAAGTGCTTTACATGCCACTAGTGTTATGCACCTCGTATCTTGACTTCAGTAAGGTACTACACTGCCGTTGAACAACATTATAAACGATGCACTGGAAACAAACTTAGAAGTATAAATTATATTCACCAAGTCAGAAATAGTTGCTTGGGACGTCCCACGCCATGGGGCTACATGCCTCTTAATTATAGACTGCTGACTGTCTTGTTAATTTTGCCTCCCACAAGTGTTGTAACAGGGAAAATTGTGAGATACCAAGTATGGGTTATAGTTAATAAAGTAGTTTAGCATGGTGAAATTCTTTGATATTATATTCATTACAGTAATCTTGCATAAAATAATTTCTTGGCTTAATATTCACAGAATTTCAGCATTCTTCACACAGGCTTTGCTTTAATTATCTATAATGATTAACTCTACCATTTAAATGGTAATTTGAAACATTTCTGGCACGATGAGAAGAGAGGAAGCTTTACGACAATGTGATACAAATAGAACAAGACACAAATAGGTCAATGAAACATAATAAATGTAATGTGTCGAACTAAAATTTTTCATTATATTATTCAAATATTTAAGTCTTCTTCATAGATTGATGTGAAGATGCATTGAAATAATGTTCTGTGTTGTCCCTCACACGAGGATTAGAAACAGTTATCTGCCTGGTCTAAAACACAAGCTGGAAGATGCTCTGGTGGCTGGACATACCAGGACACTTAAAAGTATTTGATGTGACCAAGGGAGGAGTAGATTGCTAAATATTACTGCTGCTGGTAATGGATAGCCTCCTTCTGTTGCTGTTCTTTAATCGAGTGATTTTTCTTCCAAGATGTCTGCTGGGCATGTTTTCCTGGAAGGTAGCAGAAGTGGTTTGGGATTTTATTTCTGCAGCAAGTTTTGGAGGCACTCATTTTTTTAAATAGAAACCTGGAGACAAAATCGCCTTTTTAATGAAAAATTCTGGGTGGGGAAAAGGGAACATGTTTTGGTTTTTTAAGGTGTTCAAGTGACACCCCCACTTTTAAAGATGTTTTACTTTATCCTGAAAAACAAGAGCATGCCTCAAAGAACCACGGAAACAGAAGTTGTTTAACACACACACAAAAAAAAAAAAGTAAAAGTGTACACTTATAAAAGTGTAGAAAAGAGATGGTGGGTTTTTGGCAGATATGCTCTGCTCCTTCTCCTTCGCAGGGCTTTCACAGAGCCGCACACAGGCTTCCCACAGCAGCGGGAATTTCCTAGGACGTCAGCTCAGCTGTGTGCCGGGCACAGAAGAGCAGAAGCTCCACGCAACATCACATCTTTCAGACTCATCCTTCCTCTGACACGTCCCCCCCAACACCGCTGAGTCAGTCGGAGTCAAGCTGGGCGTCCAGCAGCACAAATTGTCTGCGCTACACCAGCTATCACACAGCTCATGCCAGCTGACAAGGAAGGGAATGGCTTTAGCACTAGGAGATAATTTGCCAAGCTGTTTTGCTGCTCCTGAAGCTAATCTGTAATTTTACAGCATGTTATTTGATTTTTATAGGAAAGCTTCTATTAAAACAGAAAAGTCTGAACTCCAACCTGGAGGAAGCTTTTCTGCACATTCAGGGGAGGAATATCTCAGACACAAGCACACTGGGCCAACATTTTTAAAGTAGTTTACAAAATCAGCCCCAAAATGTATACAGAAAGACATTTATAACATTTCAAATGGTATTGTATTTCACCCTGATTTCACAATTTTTCTCTTCCTAGAGCGTAATGACCTAAGTTTCCAATCTTGCCCACGGGTTTCTTTCTGTTTGGTACAGCACAAACATGGGTTTCTTCATAATAGGCCACTTAGGATCTGTATAGTGAGTGTATTTCCAAAAGATCTGACATCCGTTCATTAAAATAGGTTATGTCCCCGGTAGACTAAACGCTAACTTGAGAACTCTAAACAGATGCTGTATGAGAAATAAATTTTTCAAGGCACATGGTGAAATAGCAGCACTGCTGTAACCAATTGATCCTGTGACGTTTCAGCAAGAAGATGCTGCAGCTAAGAAAAAACGTCAACTTCATTTCAGCCCCAAACAAGTTATAACAGCAGCAACATTGGCTCAGGGCATTTTTAAGGAATTAATAACCAGCCAGGGTTAGTAGCCCGAGGCAAAGTCAAGGATTAAGCACTATGAGGATAAACACATACAGCAGCTTCAAATAATGTAGTTGACTTGAGTTTAATCATTTTGTTTCGCTTTCAAAAAAACTTATGATCTCCAGACAGAAAATAGAATTCATATCTGCAAAAGAATATATCCATACATACGCCCCCAGGCAAGAGCTGAAGAGATAAACGGAAACACTGTAAAAAGTAAACATTTGCCTCTTACCATCAGAAGGGTAAAGTTTCCATTGGTTACAATCAAAACAAACAAATCCTCCAAAAAATAGGCAAATACTACCAAAAAATAACCATACAATATTAATGACTGCATGGAAGAGAAAAAGCAACTTAGGTGATCCCAAAGCTCATCATTTTCCCCCTAAGAGGAATGGTGGACCACGCTTTTGCTATAGCCTTCACTGCCCTGAACCATTTACAGAACTCAGCTAATACACCAAACTGTGTATCATAGAATCATTTAGGTTGACCAAGACCTTTGAGATCATAAAGTCCAACTGTTAACCCAGGACTGCCAATCCCATCACTAAACCATGTCCCTAAGCACCACATCTATGCATTTTTTTTTAAATACCTCCCGGGATGGTGATTCCACCACCGCCCTGGGCAGCCTGTTCCAATGCCTGACCACCCTTTCAGTCAAGAAATTTCCCATCTAAACCTCCCCTGGGGCAGCTTGAGGCCGTTCCCTCCTGTGCTGTCCCCCATCACCTGGGAGAAGGGACCGACCCCCCTGCCCACAGCCCCTGCCAGGAGCTGCAGAGAGCGATAAGGTCCCCCCTGAGCCGCCCCCTCTCCAGGCCAAGCCCCCCCAGGTCCCTCAGCCGCCCCCCGTGAGCCTGGTGCTCCAGCCCCGTCCCCAGCCCCTGCCCGGCTCTGGACACGCTCCAGCCCCTCAGCGTCCCCCCTGCAGTGAGGGGCCCAAACCCAACCCAGGGTGCGAGCACGGGGGGGACGGTCACTGCCCCGGCCCTGCTGGCCACATTTCTGTTGTTTCTGACACCAGCCCGGATGCTATCGCCCTTCTTGCCCCCCCGGGCACACAGCTGGCTCATGTTCAGCCAGCTCTTAACCAGCACCCCCAGGTCCTTTTCCACCTTTGACTTTCCTTTTTTGCTCAACTAGTAAATAAGAAATAATCTTTGCTATTTCTGTTGTTTAAAAGGACTAAATGCCTTTTTTCTCTAAAATAAATCAGCCCAATAAACTTCAGACTAATCTGGAAATGTGTAGTCAGAACAAGATTCAGATTTTGTTGATATGTACATTAAAAGCATCTTTAAGGCACTGTCACAAGCTGTAAGCTTACAAGACACACTCCAATAAGGAAACTAAACAACAGCAACACTTCAATTTTTAATAAAAATATTTCCTTCCATCATCCGATGTCAAGAAGAAATAACCTTAAGATAATACACTAGAGCATCTTTTTATTTGAGAAGGTCTAACCAGCCATTATCCTAACTCAAAGAGCCTGCTGTTGGAAGGTTTAACATGTATTTATTTTGCAGACCAAGAGGAGAAAGAAGGCTGTTCTACCTGGGTGACTTTTTAACACTTACATCTAAATACAGTAGAATGACATTTGCTCTCCTGTGGTAGGTACTTTTTTTCCCTTTTGTTTTTTGAAGCAGTGAAAGGTCACTCTCCTACATCATTGCAAATGTTTAAAGGACATCGTAAAATTCTGATGCTACTTAAAATTACTTTAGGACTCTTCTTCCAATACAAAATAGAGCACAGAAAATTTACAAGGAATAACTACGAAGATCCTGAGTTGAATCTTTCAGACACACCTTTCATTTATTTTATATACAAAAATCTGTGGAGTCAGTTAAATATTAACATACAATGGAAAAGCTACTTATCTTTTTAATTGCTAATTTAGATTGATATGGTGATAGAAATGCATTTATTATTAACAATGTACTTCTTAAAAAATATAAAAAGGTCAGGATTTTTAGACAGCTTTTCAATACTTGAAATGTAATCTGACCTCAGTGAAGTCAGACAACACTTTGCCATGGACTGAATTAAGACCTCACCGTAAGCTTTTATTTGATCATTCTTCCTTCAGAAACACAACAGTTATATCCTTAGAGATCTGTTAGTTTGGAGTTGTTTCTAATCAAAACACTTTTCATGCAACTAGCATTTCTTCACTCACCGCAAAAAGCCTGCCGCTGCACAGAAAAGCATCGTCTCCCTCCCTGGGCATGAGCTTTACAACAAGGGACTCAAGAGCTTTACTTCAAATTCTTACATCTTCCTACAGCTCCGGGGAGATAACATCCCTGTAGACTGAGGCGATATTCACACGTGAATATCACACAGGGATGCTGGAAAGGTTAATGTTTTGAGAGCACAACACTTCCTTCTTGGTGAAATAGAACAGACACAAGGAAAAGAAAAACAAACTCCTCCTTCTAAGTTATTGAAGACAGAATGGAAAACTAAAAAAAAATAAATAATAAAAATATGAAAGCAACATAAAACTTTAAGAGGCCTTACATTCTAATATGGAAAAAAATTCAAGTATTTTAATAAAAGTTACTTTCACAATTGCTGGTGATGAACTATGAATGAATGCAATTCCAAGCACCGAGACATGTTTTCATTGCCTCTTATATATAGTGTACTTCTGAATATTGAGCTATATTCTTGCAATGCTTTTCTATCTATAAATTCTACACTTAACGTAGGGATATCCATTTGGCGAATTGCAAAAGCACATAATAAAATGCATTTTATCATGTATATGTGACAGCCTCACTTGCTATTAAAGTATCTCCCAAATACTATCATGCTTTTGAAGAGCTCTAAAATAAACATCAAATCCCAACCACAAGTCAGAATCTCTTTCCCCAATCTCAAAGTACAAGTATTCTGTTCGAGTCCAGAGTTTGCAGGGAATTATGTCATAAATTATCAGCATCAGGTGCATCTTCTTTCTACCTCTGAGGAACAATTGGTCATCTCATTTTTTCACTCCTTAGACAAAACAGTTTCCATGCCATTAATCCACAAAGTTGACAACATTATGAAAAAGAATGTACCAACCAACTTGTAATAGATTCTGGCTTCTGCATTAAGTTTTACTTCTGCTTTTACTCCTAGCGCAAGAATACTAGCCAGTCTCCACGTTTCAAATAAGTGGGTTTTTTTGACAGCTAGTGCCAGCAATTCAGAAGGTTAGCCACTTAAAAAAGAAAAAAGAAAAAAAAAAAAAAAAAAAAAAAAAAAAAGGCAAAACCCAGCAAACAAACAAAAAAAACCCACATCTTCTCTTTGCAGGTCATCTAGTGTCTTCCCAGCCACTTGAGTGCTGGTCTGAAGGGGAAATAGCCTGGTTAGCAATGGTCTTCTTACTCTCCAGACCAAGGACAACATTTCACAAGTACTTACTTTCATGTCTTGTCAACATTTCCATTGTCTTTGTGTCTGGAAATTTCAGATCGCCATGCATGGGCTGTCAGCTACCTTTACGCAGTGCTATCATTTGTCCTTCCTCAGAATATTTTTTCCTCAGAACTTGGAAAATGCTGATTTCTAGTAAGACAACGTAACTGTCTCATCAAAATACATTCAATCATTTAAATCGTAACACATCGCTCACCCCAAAATCTCTTTCCAAAGCATATCTGTCACTGAATTTGTGACATTAAACAGACAGAACTGCTGTCTGCCAAAAGCTGCATCCATAATTAAGCAAGCAGAATATATGACGTGCAGTACAATAACAGCAAGGTGGGATTTCAGTCACCTAAGGTAAGGCTTCCACAAGTTAATGTAAGTAGCTCCCATTTAACTGTCAAAGTTTCCTATAGAAAATGGAAATGAATAAATGGCTTAAGACAGCAATTACTCTAACTTATCTTCCATTCCTAATTTGATCAAGCTGAATCACTTCCTGTGATGGATTTCTCTCCGTTGATTGTAACAGAAAGCTGAGAGATGTGCAGCGCACATTTAGGTGTTTAAAGGTTAGATATTAAAGTGGAGGTAAGATGGATCTTACCTTGAACTAAAATGTTTCATCCAAAAGCAGGACTTTGAGATCAGGGGTATCCTCCACAGCAAACTCAAGCTATTTAAGAACTGTGGAAATGCTCTGTCGTGAAAACACACAGTGCATATTGCTAGAAAAAAACCGAGGGTTTGCTATAAACACATACACAGGGATCATCTAGGTTTAAAATAATGAGAGCGTGGAGATGCAGCATCTTCAGCAGGAACGTGACCTGATCTGACAACTGACGACTGTCATAGGTAGTGCAGTCAGCTAAACCTCTTGGACTGATGATCAGAGGATCCTACCGCTCAAACCCCACAGTTCTTACAGGCATGTGTCAAACACGTGATGCAGGACTCCCGAGTCCCAGTGGGCATGCCTTCAGGAATGAAAAGGATGTTACGTTTCTAGTCAACTTAGCTGGAGTGCAACCAAACTTCTTCCCATAACTAAGAAGCCAAAAGAGCAGATGCTGAATGTGGAATGTCAAACCACTTACCTCATTGCTCTGACAAGAAACCTCACACGCCGCACAGAATATAACTGGACCAGTAAGAAACACCCTAGTGTGTGTTTATCCATCCTCTGCACGACATTCTGGCACCTGCCACCTTAGATTTCCATTAACTGGAAATTCCAGTGAGATATAAGAAAAAAAAAATCATCTTTTGGGCAGTTAAGTATTAGTAAAGGTTGCCCAGAAAGGTTGTAAAATCTCCATCCTTCGAGACATAGGAAGCTGGGCTGGACACAGCCCTGAGCAACCTGATCTAACTAGACCTGCTTTGAACAGCAGGCTGGACTGGAAGACCCCAGATGTCTCTCAACCATATGTATTCTATGCCTGGTGGGGTATTTTTCAGAAAACAGCATCATGTATTGCAAAACCATGATCTGCAGTCATGTACATAAAAGCAGACTTAGTAATGCTTAATCCTGGTTTTGACAATTTACACGCAGAGAGAAAAATCTCACTCTCAAATAAACATGTTAGAAAAATCTGCAAAACTACCACACTTTTGGCCAAACTACCATTTTGGTTATATTTTTGAAGGTGTGAACATCTTTTATTATTTGCTTTATAAACCTGAATTTAGCACCTCTCCTCCTCCCCACCATCACACCACCCCCAGGAAGAAAGAAAAAAAAAAACCCAAAAACCCAACCCAGAAGTCACCAATACACACAGATCGACCACAAACAAGATCATTTAGAGGAACACTGAAAACTCATCTTTTCTCATCTGTGCCACCTAGCAACACGCAGTACCAGATCCAACACATTTGCAAACCTGACACAGAGGAGTGCATAAGCATCAGAACAGGAGGAGAGATAAAGCCTTCTTTCCCATTTCAAAGATTCTACAGGCACAAGGTTTTTCCATTAGTTTTGAAATTTTGTCACTCTTAAAACAGAATACATACATTATGTTTCAACTGCATACTCAAGATTTGAATAAATACAGGGAGGGTGGTTGTGTGGCTGATAATCTCATCTTCTATAAATCAGAACCAGGGACTGGTATTTCAGAGATGTTGACAATCATGCTGAACTTCAAAATTAAACATAGCCAACTACACTTTGCCTGATTAGTTGTGTGCAGCAATAGAAAGGGCAGCCTTTACTCTTTAAATTAATACCAATAAACGGACAGACTTTAAGGCTTTAAGCCCAGTTTCCCTCTTGATAACATTCCGATTCCATCCAGGATAGCAAGCAAGGTATTTCAAAAACCCTAAACATTATTCTAGGCACACATAATTACTGGCATGCTACTCATTGAATACAATTCCTCAGTTAGGTACTTAAATTCCTTACCTACTCGCATGTTCCTGAGCCAGGGAAATAACTGTTAACAGACTGCAGCAATAGGTCACAAAATTACAGCACACCTGGGGAGACCCTCCAGGCCTCCCGGCTTCAGTGTTCTAGCACTGGAGTAGATTTACTCCTGTTTTAAAATGTGTTTAGGCAGTGTTATCTATACAAACAATGCATCTGACATTCAGTTCAATAAATGGTATGATGTATGTAATTTTATTTTTTAAAAAAATTGCAAGATCAACCTACTACAGTACTCTGACAGTCAGTCTCAAAGGACTGAAGTATTAAACTCCTCTAATTTCAGTCAAAAGTCTGGAAATTATGATAACTTTTCACTTTTTAGGCATTCCTATTCATAATTCACAACTGGATACAAAAAACCCAATACTTTATTTATAAGATGCAGATTTGTGTGTACAAAATATTTAATGCAGGCTACATCTCTGGGAAACTTTCAAAGACATCCCTCTCCTGGTTTTGATTCCTAGAAAAAAATTCAGCAAAATTCAGTTTATGTGATGGTCAAAGTGCATTTAAAAATTTGTTTGGACAGATACATACATATTCATTCTGACAATTTCATCTCGATTTTCAGCCAGCCATTTCCCAACTGAGGTATCTTTTATATGTATCTCTATCTTATAATCGCCATTCTGGACAAAGGGAACTTCATTATTCATCTTTAGACTGCTTTTTCATGTTTTAAAATATATCATCTTTCCTGCAGATTCTGCATTTTTAAAAGAAATTAGAATTTTAAAACAGCAGCCTCCTTATACCTTTGCACGTGGAGAGGGCTCTAGGAAAGCGATGAAAGGTTTGCCACTCAAAAGGAAGAGGCAACACGGAGACCAGAACTTAAATGAGCACAGCAGACAAAGCCCAAAAAAATTGAAAAGAAAATCAGAGATGAAGATCACTGAGGCAAAACAGAGGTTCAGAAGGAAACATCAAGATTGACAGCTGTCAAGAACCAACTCACCTATTCAATCAACTAAGCAGCTCATCATGGGCAGAAATAAACTCCTCCAGAACACTTCATCAGCCTCCCTCGAATATGACCTAATGCAGCTCAGATCTCGCTGCTACCAGAAACCCCATCTTTGCACTGTCTCTTCTTAAAATTCTGTGCTGCAAAGCAATAATCAGCAGCAACTGGTGATCCAGTATAATTTGAAAATCCATGAAAACCAGGCAAATCACGGCTTCATTTCACAAACTGTCACACAGTAGCAATTACTGTTGTGAACTAGTACTTAAATGATATACACAGCACCTTGTCACCAGAATCAGAAGGAATATTTGTTTCTATTTAAACAGGGGGAAAAAAAATCAGCCAAATGTCTGCGTAAAACTGCATTCTTAGCTCTGTTACAAGTTCACACCACAATTAAAAAGATTAGCTGAAAACAGGAGCAGGACGTGAGCTTTGCACAAGGTAGGAAGGCTGGGATCGACCATGCCCAGTAGGACTTCAAGGACCTCACAGAAAGCCCCTCCAAACACAGCTTTAGAAGAGAGGGGGAAAATTACTCTATTTTTGGAAGCTTCTTGAAAGCCATATTAATTTATTTAGACTGTAATAGGAGATGTGCATAGACTAGTCAAGTGAAAAATGAGTTCACTTTCATTAAAACCAAGGAAATCTGGTCTACTACTTTTTGGTTCTTGGGGATATGCAAACAATTTCACTTCAAGTCAAAAAGGTGTGAGAACCAAGCAGCTCCTGTTCAGATTTTGCCTCCATGTACACAGCCTCACGATCTCCACTCCTGAACACTCCTAAATATCCTTATGCACCAAAAGAAGGAACTCTAAAAATCAGAAACGGTTTTTCACTTTAGCTTACCCATTGCCATGCAATCGACTTAAAATTCCTGTTAGCATAGGGGGAAAAATATCTGTCCTTTTCTTTGTTTAGAGAGCTGATTCTTAGATTTCAATTATCAACAGATTTCTGCTGGTTAAAGAACTTAGAAAGGATTGTAATATGGTGAAGCAATAACGTGAGTCATAAAACAGAAACCTAGCACTATGGATTAGTTCATTTCAAAGTAAACAGAAATTAAATGATTTCTCTATAATGTCTTAGAAACTGCAAAACAACGATAAAAGGGTAACTACCATACTGAAGTAAATGTTTTTATAGGATCCAATTAAGATACTGCATTGTTGTTTTGCCTTTTAAGTTCTGTTCAATACTTTTTCTTTATCCGTGTCTAACATCCTTCACCCTCTCACTTCTAAGGAAAAATTCATATGAGCTTATTTTTAGTTCTTGACACAAGAACTTCAGTTTTCAACTTGATGTAATGAGTCAAGAGCTGAGGCTGCTTTTCTGAGAGGGCTTCAGTTAGCAATCTTCCATTCACATACTACCTTCAGACCATCTTCCTCTGCAGAGAGATGGGGAACAGACGAAATGGCACAGCAGATCTTGGGGCTATGGTTGAATTTCCTGGTGTTTCGAGTCTGAGCGAGAGGACGCTGGCTGGGCTGCTTAGGGAGGCCAGCTCCTATGTGCATTTCAGTAGCCCACCTCAGCACGGCAAGTGACTGCTAGGTTTGCATAATGAGTATCTGACCTTTATTTGCTACTAGGGTAAACAACTCAACTTTTAATTCTTCATAGAACCAAGTTGTGAAGTTACTTCCATCATTTTCACTATTTACTACCTAAGCCCCTTTTCACCACAACCACTTGCTGCTCTACTTCTTTGTTTGCTGGGTACTTTCTCCCCCTGGATGCACAACACTTTCCATGAAAGAAAATAATTTCCTTTTTCTTTCCTTAACTTTGTTTTATACATTGTTGTGGGTTTTTTTAAACTCTCCAAACTGAGTATCGCCAAAGTAAACAAGTTTTCTTATCATCCAACATTTCAGTCTGATGCAATGAAACAACATATATATTGATAAATCTCCATAAAATGCAAATGGACAATTCATTCATCGACCGACTGCATTGCTTTGAACTAGTCTGCTCGCGATTCTTTAACTAGTTTTCAATACATTGCGACGTGTCAAACCGTACTTAACAGCGATTTATTTTTCAGGATGCTTAGTTTGTGTGACACATACAAAAGGCTTGGATCCATTCAGACTATCCTATGTCTTTTGTGAAAACCTTCTGCAGTAAATTCCAGAAGTATTTTTTTCCAGCAGTGCTTAAGTATTTCTAGCTCATCCCACTTACTGCTCACAGCTCCACTATCCTCTGGCTTCTTGTTTTTTCCATCCCAAAAGCTGTTATATTTAGTTGGAAACTGAAGACGGTCTTTCCTAGTTAAAAAATTAAGGCTATTTTTCTCACTGTTCATAAAACTTGAAATCCTAATCCCCTTCATTCCCTTTGCTTTCCTCCAACAGGATCAGCCCAGGATGCGGCTGTGGAAATAACTGTCATAATTGCATGAAGCGAACTAATTTCTTACAAAGTTGGTGATATTTTATCACCCAAACACATCACTTTACTACACAGAGTATTTTTCCACCCAGCAAAGCTTTCTATAGGTGTATTGACAGGCTCTTCATCACTTTCTAATTGCCTATGCTTCCTTCTCGCTAAGACCTCAGCAAATTAAATTCTCATCTCAGCTCAATACCAAGTCTTCCTGTAGCACCAGGTCAAACATCTTTGCTTCTTCAGCTGGGAAACAGGGACAAAACATACGCCGCATGCGTGCCCTGTGCCTGCGTGCGCACGCACGCTGTGTAAGGGCAAAGCATTATGGAACAATTAACGGTCGCATCCTCGCCCACGACGCAATGGAGCTGGCCTCCTGCTTCATTCCTGGACTACTTGTTTATTTGTGTTTTGCTGCAAAAATCCTTTTCTGTTCTCCTTGGGTTTTTTCCTTCACATTAATTTGTTTCGCTTCTAAAATGGAATGTAACAGCTGTTTAGTAGTTCATAGCTCATTTATAGTTTATTCACCTTTTGTTGCTCTACTTTTTAGCTCTCCTTATTCAAACGAGCATTACACGCTGGGATTTTAGCATAAAATAAATGCTTTTCTGCTCAGTTTCACCTCTTACTAGCTCCAAACCCATCAAATATGTTATAAACAAAGACCTACAACAGAACATATAAAGCAGCACTTAGAAATCCAGTTTACCAGTGATGGATTAGGGATTTACATTCCCAAACTACCAAATACAGTGGTCTCCTTGACCACCCAAATACAGTGATTTATACACAGTGACAGATTAAGCAGTCTTTCTGGTTACATATCATTAGTGGAAATCAAAGTCATGTCAGATATTGATGGTAATACCTTTCAAAGGTACATTACTAGCCAAGCCTTATGAACAGCTTTCACATGAATTATTCAGTGAACAACAATGCTTAAAATATATGCATATATATACTCTCGGATCCTTAGACTATATTCATCACTGCTGATTTTAAAAGAATGGAAAATGTACTCAAACTCAAAGCTAACCTGTACATAGAAGCAGCAAGTTCAGGCTATTCAATTTATAGATTTACTATTGTAAGTGCATTACATTAAAGTGCAACAAGATATCTCAATTGCAAAAGCAAAAACTCCTAAATATCCAATTTCCAGCATTCAATAAGCACAACTCTGTCTTTCTTTGCTGCAAATCTATTAAAATCACTGACCAAAATAAAAAAAAATAAACTTTTAAACTTCCATTTAAAAGCATGCAGTCATTCTGGGTTACGTTACTGCAGATTAAAACTAATCTATTATAGGAACAGAGTAATCCAGTGTTGATGCTTATTGTAAAATTGAGAAGTGATGAAAGCAATTTTCATAGCTCATTTTAAACTTTCACTCAAAACATGTAGGTTAATGGAAGTTAATATAAACAGCACGGAACAGAAGGACTAAAATCTGATGAGGAACAATCAGAATAATTTGGTTCACCAGCTGAAAGGATACACATGTACAACTAAATTGAACTTTGTTTATGCATTTTGATTTTTGAGCCTTCCCTAAGATGATTACCCTATCTACAGCTCTATCAAGGGGGAAACGCTTCCTTCTTTCTTACTCTGCTTCTAAATTAACTTCTTAAATGCTGTTTTTTTAAAACTAGGTATGTCACACTATTTAGTTTCTACTCCAAACATCTGCAAAGAAATGTATCTACCGCAACTCCTTGCCAACTCCTGACTGACTCTAAACCTGCTACTATTATTTTTATAGTCTCTGATTTGTTTTTGTGGATGTAAGCAGGATTAGGGGATGCCCCCTTTTGCCTCTCCTCTTGTATAACTTTGAGAAATGGGATAATACTTACAGTGCCAAACCATCTATGCAGCTGCAAGTAGTACTCCCAGGCACTTCAGAAGAGTTTTTGACCAGAATGAAATCTCAGATGCTTTACAAAAACTAAGATGTTCACAATGAATGGAATTAAAATGAAACATTACCTACGTAGCAGTGCACAGTAAATGATAAGATTTAATACAGAAAATAGAGAAGCCCCAACAAGCAGCCTGCATTATGCTTGTGTTTATATTAAAAAGCTGCAGTACTTTCTACCCTTAAGCGCTTGTTTCATTTTTACACACAAATTACATCCACTCTGCCAGATACCATTTGTAATGGCAGACAATCAGATCAGACACGACACTCATGTTTTTTTTTTAAATTTCATATTAAAAAAGCAGCATGTCAGCATATTTGGCTACTACAAGTTTTCCCCATCATTTAATTCACATTTGTCTTAAATTGGTAAACAGCTTAAAAGTTGCTGTATACAACCTTCCACGTAGCCCACACCTCACATGCAATGGCTGAAGCCTCATTTTTTAGGAAATCTCTGTGAAAAATGTACTTTTCTGCCAGTTTCAAAGTCCAGGGCAATTACAATGTGCTTCACATTGAAAAGTCTTCATTCTGAGCTTCCCAAATAAAATTTTTGAGACACTGAAATTATGAAAATTAGTTCAACGGGTTTATTTTTAAGCAGTGATGAGGACAGCAGTGGGTTGTTACATAAGAAGTAGGGATAATTGGCTTCACTGTGGCAAAAAAAGAAAAAATCACAGTAATTGATAACATGGAGATATCAGAAGTTACTTAATTACAGCACATTAAAATTGTTCTTCAGGAGTAGACTAAAACTCACTGTAAGTTGTGCTTGAGCAATTCCATTTTGCACAGTCAGATTAGTATAAAACCAATTACCCTGAAAAAAATAATTATATTATTCAGTACTTTTTCAACAGTTCTCTTTCTGAATCTTCATGCTCAGCCTCCTCCCATCCAAGTTTTTTATTATGAAAACAGATACCCAATCTAATAATACCCTGGACACAAGCAACTTCATGAATTGTAAAACTTAAAAGAAGAATTATATTGCACGTAAGTCAGAGCTCTTCTACCAGCATCAGGAAAGGACTGTGGAAATGTCCATCCCTATCAACTATTTCCCTGAAAGAAACCAGACCTTTGAATTGACTAGCACAGGCTGTCCTAGCGACCATAAAGAAGAATTATTTTCAGATAGGGGAAGACATGGGCCAGTAACAGCGCCTCGAGTTTCACTGTACATGAAAGCTCAGACGCGAGGACTACCGACAGGGCAAAGTTAGAGAGCATGAGAAAAACAGGGGCTTCGTGGAGCCGTAAAAAAAAGTAGCTCCAAAAGAAAGGACCATGATTTTGTTCAAAGCAGGGGAGAGCCTACAGCTGTCAGCCAGCTCAAGGGATCTCTTGAGCAGCACAAAGGGAGTTGTTTCAAGCGGAGGTTTTGCCAAGGTGCTCACTGCCATTTCTCATGCAGCAGCTGAACCAGTAAAGGATATAGCTCTCTAACGAAGGCAAAAAAACTCCATCAGAACATGTGGTTACAACATGTGTCGAAACATACGCGTTAAAATCTAGAAAACAAACTCACTAGTAAGTTATCATGTTTCCTTGATTTTAGTGGTTATCTTGGAAGGGTATGGTGCACAAATCTGTAGCCAGAGATCCCTAATACATTTTCTCATGTTATAATATTTATCAGGTTTACAATTCTTTTATTACATCCCAGTAGTCAGCCTCCACTGGAGAGTCACTGTTCGTCAATTAAAGAGATGCAAACCCCTTTAATACACTTCATCACTGGGACATGGAAACTTAAGACTCACCTTTTCTTTTTCCAGTGTTACGGAATAATGATACAATTTTAGACACAGTTCCTAGCAAGACTAATAGGCTACCTAGTGAAGCACATACAATAAGGCTCATGAAAGCAAGGGATCTTAGGTTACATTTTCAATGTCTAAATCAATCAACATACAACAGGCCGTAATGCTTACATTTTCCCACATCACAAGCACATTACAGGAGCTGGCTGGTGCTTAAAGCTCGGGGGTGGTTGTTTTTTTTTTTCCTTTCTTAATTATGTGATTCTGTCAATCACATTAAATTGATTCTAAATCATGACCATAAAGAATAGTGTCATTACTGATCATCAAATGATCACAGCCAAATCAAACTCCAGCAGCAGTATTTGACAACTCCCAGAGGACACAAGTGCTGTGAGCTCAGTACTTGCCACATTAAGAAATACCTTAGCCGAGCTGTTCTGTTGATAAAGCACTGGAAGGTGCACAGAGCTGCAGAGAAACAAGTGTAAAGTTAGCAGCAGCTGCTTTTTCTTCATCTTGCAAGAGAATATCTTTGCATTAAGAGGCCAAGACTGAAAAGAATTCTGTGGGTCCCAGGATGGCACCAGTACAAGGACCAGCAGTGCCTCACTCATCCAGCACATCATGCTCTATCAACAATTTACTATCAATACAAATTGGTTTTCTGCTCTGGCAGCACTGCCCCAGTCTACTGCATTTAGATACCCTCTCCCACTTTGGTTGTATGCCACGGGCTAAGTCACAGTATTTAGTACATCCAGGTATGTCACACATATGAAAATCCTCAGTCTTCCCCAGGCCAAGACAAACTGATTTATTCTTTAAGAGAAATACTCTCTAAAAACGTCAGCTCATTTCTTATACTCAGCTGACATGCAGAAGTTCCCAAAAACACTAATAAGATTGCAAGAGTTTATACAACAGAAGAATTGAAGGATTCAAAACTTACTTCAGATGAAAAAAATTGATGCTAAACCAGAATGCTTTCATAAGGGAGGACTGGAGAGTATCAATGAAACAATTTAGGCTGGGGGAGAAGGGCATGGTGAACGTAAGAAATGGGGGACAGCACTGACCTCTCGAACACGACATCAGTGTTCTGCTGAAGAAAAGGAAACTTTGCACCAGGCCAAGTCAAAGAGAGAGCTATAAAGAAAGAGGCTGTAATACATCCTATGGGGCTGAAAAAGTAATAGCAGAAAACAAGGAGTCCCTTCTTTCCCCTTACAGCGACAACAAAAAAATATTTAAACCTGATTACATTGGTCCATTCTTTATTAGTATTATAATAAAGACACCTTTGCATTCATGGAAATTCAGATTGAAAGGAATGGAATCTGTTAAATACCAAATATTGAGATAAAAAAAGGTTTAGGAAAACTACCCCAAAACCTGCAAACACACCTTTCAGAGGCAGAAGTAATGTATTAATCACACTTCTTTTAAAGAACATAAATATTTGTTTGTTACTCCCTTAATAACAGCACAATAGAATAAGCCCTGGCAGATCAGCATTTATTTTGCTGATCATCAGGTTTCCAAATTGTTCTGCTACAATTAATTCCAGTGGATTGAAAAGGAAAGGCTCCGCGGCTCTGCCTAGCACCAGAAAAGGCTGTGGGACCACCGCAGGTGACCGAGGGCCCCCCAGGACCGACACTGCTCTTCCAGCCACCTGCATCAGCACACTGGGTTGAGGAGAGGCTCTGACCCCCCTCTTAAACTACATTATAGTTTTGTATCAACAGTTCCTACTTTCCTGCTGTCAGCCATCCCAATGATGAATTGATAATGCATTTTGATGAAGAGCAGAATATATATGCAACGAAAAAAATATTTTGTCTACATACTTCACAATAAACTGGTTTATTCTTTTCATTTATTTTGGTGACTTACACATGCCATTAGTTGGATTTCCATTTCAAGAATAAATTAATGGCTTACAAAGCTGGTGTTTCAGAATCAGGGGGTTGCTGAAGATGCCTAGCTACAGCGCACATGGAAGTACTTTGCTTGGCTTTGTGGGGTTTTTTGGTTTGTTGGGGGTTTTAAACTAACAGTGATAATGTCAGGTCATCCACAACTTCTCCTTTCGTGCAACATGCATCATTCTCTGACAACAGCACAACAGTGCAGGTATGTGAGTAATCATATTTTAAAAAGGAAAAAGGCTTCTTGCTTGTAAATTAAAGTGATCATATAGCTCCCTTGTCCTGTTGAATTCTGAGACAAATGTGCTATGTTAGACCAAGTCACCAAGGCCTGTTCCATGAGGAACCCACATAATTCATCAAGTGAGCCATATTTCCTTTTTTAATTTGAAAAAATCTCATTATCTAGAGGAAAAACCTAGATTTTTTTTTAATGTATATGCAACTACTACATGTGTGCAGAAGGATTTTTATTAATAACTAACAGAAAGCAGGCACATAAACCACATTACTCTTGGCTTGTGCGTCATCTCACCGCTGCGAAGGGGCGAGCACGTCTTTCATCAGGAATGCTAATATATTCTTCCAGCTTACCATCTTACATCCTCTCTGAGGCTTTTAACCACTGGCCTGAATCCTGGACAAAGGAATCGGATGCCCAGAAAGAAAGGCGCAGGGGAGCAGGGGCTATTTATCCACTCTTTGCAATATTCTTCTGACGGCGCGAACCGAAACAGCCCGCCACCCATGCCCACCACCGGCATCGCATAATATTGAACGGCGGTGCGCAGCAGAAAGGACCTTTCCATCAGACTTCTCCAAAGATCCTCCTATTAGCAAGACTTAAGAAGGCCTTTGTCATATCAAATATGCTCAGCTGCTTACCGCATGGCAAAGCGGTGTAAGAAGCGTTTAAAGATGTGTCTGACATCATTAATCTATTTGCCCTCTGACCCACGGAGCTGAACTGTAACTATGGCGACCAAAGCTTGACCTTAGAACGCTGAGAAACTTTAAAGCTTGGTAGTATTTTGGGTCACATTGTTAAGGCTGAACAAAGGAATAAAGAAGAAATGTGACAGTTTCCTAGGAATTAAGGTCAGCAGGTCAATTGCCCTAAGGCTTTATTGTTACACGATAAGCAAGACTATCTGAAATAATTTTTCAGCTATTAGAAGGATAATAATAAAAAAATACTAAAGTTTTTGTTGTCTAAAGTAGAAAATTGGTCTCCATAAGAGCAATAAACAACCCATCACTGAGCAAAATTACTCAATAGCCTTCCCTGTACCGTTTACTGCACAAACACAAGAAAAAGTGGGTAGCAGGTATCAATTTCATATTCTTTCATCAGGTTTATTGTTCACTCAAGCTTTTGGGGGTGTGCAGAAAGTATTTATTAATGTGTTTCTGGCATTGCATTTGATAAAATTGTCAGTATTTTCCATCCTCCCTTTTCAAATGATTCATGAAAGTATGTGGGAATAAGCAGCCTGAATATACTGATTTTGAACATCTGTGTAAAAGCAGCATATGCCTTATGCTTAGAATACATACAGTATAGGCACCTGCCCCAACAAAATGCTATGACAAATACCAATCCAAATATTTACAGTCTTAACAATTAGGCTTATTAACATTGTTTATATAATTGTGTACTGTGAAGCTAACCAGGATCACTGTAAGGGTGTGTCAGCAAAATGCATAGGCACCTCCATTTTCAAGCGGTTTACAACTTAGACACTGAAACTCATTTCAGATTTAAAATTAACTACTTTACGATCGTATTTTTTTAAGCCTACAAGCTTTTCAAATTTTAGGCATTACAACACATAACATGTAGGACCACAAACGTAACCTATACATCAGCTGAAAAGCTGATAGATCCAAAAGATTCAAGCTGTGTAGATTTATCATGCTGTTGGATTTTTTTAATTTCTTACATCACTGCTGGAAAACTACTGTGATGCATATGTACAGCACAGCACGTATGTAACATGCCAGCTTAGTTGAGCACATTGCCCACAAAAATATAAAGGGAAATTTTGTGAAGCAGTGTCCTCTTTCGCAGCGTGTAAATATATATCAATATAGTGGCTTGGGGCTCTCCAAAATTAGAATATTTTCTTCAATTATCCAATAAATATAATTCTCCATGAAGCAGATGCTGAAACAGTGGTGCTTGTTCATTAATAAACATGCAAGAGTACCAGGTCAAGCTTCCAAGATATTTTTGTGACTATTAAAGGATAGAAAAGCAAAATTCCATGCACCCTGTAAGACAGCCCTTTTTGCTTTTCATTTTTTTAATACTCTAGCTGTGTCTGAGAAACACAATTCTACCAAACTCATTTTAAAAGGCCTGTAGACTGCCAGTCTGACAAGAAAGCATGGCAAAAATTATGCAGAAGTGGGGAATTCCAATGGCGCGTTGGTAGAGCGCAATCTGAAGCTATCACTGCTGCAGCTGTCTCCACCCTGGGGGGGGGGGGAAAAGTTAATGGCTCTAGAAAAGCATTAACAAGAAGGAATTAAAAACCAGAAAATTTGCTTCAGTGTGAGCACGTGGAGGAATGTAATCAATATACGTATCCAACAGCAAGTTAAGAGTGATTTACCTGCAACCATTAAAACCCGGAATGTGTGAGAACTCTTATCAGTTTCATTACTTGTCTTGCAGAGAATGTCCAAAGCCACCGAAGCCAGACAAATCATAAACTAGAGAGAACAGATTTTAATAGCAAGGGCAGTTTGGAGAGCAATCATGCAACAGTTAATATTTAAGATATGCAGTAGATTCTTCATTTCACCTTGAAAGACCAGATGCTTTTTGAAGTTGTGCCTGTGACAGCTCTGATACCCAAAAATAATGTTGAGAGGTTATTTGGGCTCCGTTGTACAGAAGGTCACACTTAATGTCATAATGGAACACCAAGTTACGGCCATCCTCTCTGAACCTGACACAAAACACTTGAACCAAAAAGCATGGGCTCTTAACAAACTATCCTTTTGAAATCATTGTTTTTAAAGTTTGTTTTTTACAAGAACGGTGCTGAAGCTTGGCACAGAAGGGGAGCATTACCAGGTGCCACACTCTTTATTATACACTCATGAACAAATACCTACTCTGGAAATCCAAAAAGACTCTCTGAAAGAGTCCTGAAAGCTCAACAGTTACTATTTTCTGTAGAAGTGAATCCCATCTGAAGTCATACATTTAGGTACTACTGAGTTGGCACAGAATGGATAAAAGCCAGGAAATTCTAAGTTTAAGCTGACTTGCCATCCTTAGCACACACTATTGTCCTTTATCCCTAAAATTTAATTAAAACCTAGTCCTGACCAGTTGTAATAAGTAGTACAGAAACTGATTATTGGAATTGCTTTCCTCCGACGGTCTATTGTGCTACACTTCCCCCTCCGAAAAATACAAAAGATTCTATGTACATTTTTCTTTCTCTGTGAAAAGAGGGCTGGAAAAAAAAAATCCAGTCTGAACTTTTATTTAGTTGCCAATTGTGCTGTGGAAAGAAACTAAGCATTTTCTTTTAAAAGCTGATTCAAATTCAGTACTTAATCATGCCATAGCAGAGCAAGAGCAGCAACAAATTATGTTACAATTACATTAGAAATTCTTTTACAAGATTTTGTTTTCAGTCACTTCTAATCTTTCAATAGCTGCCGTTTCCAGGGTTGATACTTTCCTAACAACATTTTTGCCTGAAACTAGCTGCTCTGATGAGGAACATTTGGAACGTAAGGAAAATATGTACATGCACGTGCACGCAGAGCACAGTCAGGGAGAAAAGCAGCCACACTTGATTAAAAAAAAAAAAAAAAAAAAAAAGTTGTACAAGCCATGAAATATTTCCTTTATTATTCTAAATGGGTGGGGGGGGTGGGGGGGTGTTCCTTGTTCTAGCAGATTATTTACTCCTGTACTCCTAACCAATTTGTTTTCTGTGCTGCAGACCACTGCAATCTAAAATTACAAAGTAATTGTTTTAAAATTTTAAAAGGCACGTTCTATTAGCTCTATTTCAAATAACAGACCCAAAACACAGGCCTCAAGAACGTACATTAAAGTAGACACAGCACTAACTATGTGGATGACTAAGCCATCCAGAAAGAGGTAAAGGAGCTGGCAGGCAACGGGACACACAAGTTGACAGCACAGGTTTTAAAAGTCCTCTTTGTCTGCAGTGTTCTCCCTCTTAAACCACAAAAAGTCATTGATTTGAAGATATCAAATAACATCTGTTTTCAAAACAACACACTAATGACTGCAAAATTTACAACACCCACTGTTGAAACAAAATTCCAGAAAGACTGAGCTCAGTCTGTAAGTCCAAAAACTTTAAAGGAACCTTCGTTTGTGATTTCAAAAAGATGCCTATAATCCAGGGAACACATTCCTGCCACAAGATGAAATAAAAAAAAAATATATATACATCTATCTATGGTATCATAAGGATATCCAACAGAATTAGAAAGTTTTCAGGTAAAAGCTATTAAACTTTCATAGCTTCAAAGAGGAAAGGTGCAATCCTTCACGGGCCAGCAACAGGTCAGTGCCTGTTACAGCGATGCCTCATCATTATTCTTGTAAATGACTTATGGTTTGGCTGCCACGGCTGCCTTCGTTCTCATCTGCCTCTGCTTTTAGCCGCAAACACCACGCAGCAACATGTTTGCTAGTTGAAATAAAAATGCAAAAATATACAATGTCCTCCTGGCTCTCTGGCCCAACACAGATGAATATGCGTTTCTAGTATACAGTCTTCTGCTGACTGGGATCTCGCAGCAAAGGACAAACCCTCAGGTCCCCACATTTCTCCCCGGCATTCCCGAGTTTACACAGCTACAATGATGTTTTTCCAGCAGTCACTCCAGAACCAGCTAATGGTCAAGGTTAATAACTTCTCTTCATCTGTAAGAGGGAAAAGAACCCCAAACCACCTTTGGATGGGAAGGTGGGTGGCTTTCACAGGTGGCTGCACAGGATTAATGAACTATACTGTCTTTGGTAGCTACCGAGAAGCAACCCCGCTGCTCAGGTGACTACCAGAATAAATGCTACACATTTCGTCAATAGTTACATGAGGCTGTTTCTACTTGAAATCTTAAGTAATGTAAGCACCACATTGCAAAAGAGCAAAGGGCTGCTAGGCATGACAAAATGAATGGCTGCCGCAGAATCTTACAAAAGTGCCAGTTTCCATGCCAATACCACAATCCCTTCAATGAGGCACTTTGCCAACATACTAAAATCCTTAAGACCATCAGGAAAACAACAAAGTAATTCCACTGTAACAGCCCCAGCATGTTATGGTATCTATCACTTTTAAAAATACAGTAGATATAGCATTACAGCTTACAGAAAGAACCAAGTATCTTTTAGTTCCAGAAATTAAAAAGCAAAGAACAAAACTGGTTTTGTAGTAATATGACAGGCGACATAAACTGTAAGAAATTTGATAGCTGCATATGCCAAACCTGCACGTTTACTAAGAACAAGATTATATGAGACCTCTAAGGCAGAAGTTCACAGATGCAGCATTGAAGTCAGTTTTGATCAGCGATGGTGGGTGGAAGATCCAGCTTACTAGCAGGTAGCAGGGCTTTGCAGTTGCTCTGCAGGCAGCCCGGAACAAAGACGTAAATAAAGAAGCAAATGAAACTGAGCCAGGAGCAATTTGTGACGTGCACTGTCACTGGCTGTCATTCAGAGCTGGATCATCTACTCTTCCAGCTGATGGATCCCACTTGAACTCACTGTGTGCACAAATACACAGTATCCACTAAATCTGCAATACTAAGTCAGAGCCCCTAACGAGGCTTAAAACTTGACTTTCCATCTTTCTGAAAAGCATGCCCGCAGCACTGTTAAAGCTGACCACAAAAGCCAACTTCAGCTCCAGAGTACAGCACACCCGACCTATCCACCAAACTGCAGTGGAAGAGGATCGTCCTGCTCCCTTTTTGCAGTGGCGCAGGCACCAGCACTTGTCTGGCTCCATCATCAGCTGGATGGAAAAGCAGCACCGGCAGAACATATTTTATTTTTGGAGGAAGTCTGGTTTTCTGGCAGCTAACTAGAGGATTGGCCAAATGCTAGCACTGATGCAAAAGCGGAGACGGGGCTGCCCTCTGTGGTAGCAGCCAGCCAGCTGTATTGTTAAAACCCATTTTTAGATGCTCTTGCCTGGAGTATCAGGGAACTGAACTCAATAACCCGAATCCCTTCTGTTATATGCTTTTAGGCTGGACTGTGTGCAGAAAGTACAGGGCTGACCCGGCACAGGCCTGAAATGATTGTGGTTGAACGATCCATAGCAATCATTACTTGTTCGCTAAAGAATTTACAATTGCAATCAGAGCCTCTCTACATCCCCTGGGAAAAATGATCAAGAAGAAATGAAATAGGCTTTGTTATACCCACGAACAATAACATAAAATAACATAAAGCAGAAATAAAGACAAATGCTAGGCAAGCTAACAACAAATAGAGGTTTCATTTCTCATTGGGGTTGTTTTTAGACGCGTTCATATTTAAATACGAAGGTAATTTCCCAGTGCAGCTGTTAACTGCTCTTCCTGAGCTTCTCTTGGAGTTTGGGTGTTGCATCTGCTGGCATTTGCAAGGCAAACTTCTGGTTTCAGTGCTGTAAAACTACAAAAGCAAACGTTTCAAGCATTACTTCCAAAAATCATGCCTTGTATCTCAGGGGATACTATGGTCGTTTTATTTGTAAAAGGTCTGAAGTTTTATGTATAAAACTACGCTGTTATTCTAACGAGCATCTTGCGTGGCTTTTAATCTATCAAAAGACGTACTGAGATATGTATCTGTTGAACAACAACTATAAATAATGTGCTAGTTCAGGCACCACTGATAGTTTTAGAAATACATGATTTTAAAGAACCATCATTAAGGTCAAGAACTACTCCAGCTTTAATTAGAGGACTTGATCTGTTTCTCTCATTCAAATGAAGATTTATTTTTTTCATCAGTAAGTGGAAATTAAGTATTTCTCACACATGTTACTGTATCGGAAAGCATGCTTATCTGGAAATAGATAAATTAATGCTTTAATTATGACCATGGATATACCATATTTGATTCGAATCATAGGTCCAACCAGCCCTGTCACACCACCAGCTAGTTTTTGCTTTTATAGCAACATCGAAAACTGAGTTTTGCACCTACGAGTTTTGTCATAATACCTGAAAAACAGGAATTGATTTATATTCTGGCTTTATAACCCATCTAGACTACAAAGAAAAGAAATGAAAAGCCAAATCCCCTAAGAGCATACATACTGCTGCTGGGTTATCCAGTGTTGGAACAGGTTGCCTAGGGAAGTGTCACCATCCCTGGGGGTATTAAAAAGATGTGTAGATGGGACGTGCTTAGGGACATGGCTTAGTGGTGGATTTGGCAGCACCAGGTTAACAGTTGGGCTCAATGATCTTAAAGTTCTCTTCCAACCTAAATGATTCTATGACTATACTACAGGCCTTTTGTACTACCTGCTGTATTGGCAGACCTATGCCTGCTTTTAACCTTCTCTCCAGCTCCTCTCCAAAGGGAATGAAGATGAAGCCTCTGGCATTGACGCCACAAGCCTTCAGTGGAGAGTTGTAGATTTTAGGGTGGAGGAGCAGGTATGAGCGTGGCTGTGAAGCAGCTCTGAAAAATCTTTTTCCCCATCAATGAATTTGATGCAAAGCTACTATAGCATAGACCACTCTTAGGGGAGACAAAAACACGCTCAACTTGTATGTGAAAATTTTGTTTTCCTTACTTTTAAGATGAAAGGGAAAACAATGAAAAAGAAAACACAAGACCTTGATGAAAGCGTTCATGTAATGCACAGCTGCAGTACCTCAAACTTTCCATCCTGCCTTCTGCCATCTCCTACTTCTCTGAACCATACAGAGTCAGAAACACTCCGCTCTTTGGTAACAAAGCTACTGTTATCACCTTCTCAGACAAGACATCTCTTTCATATGCTGCACATCACGCACAGCCCCATCCACCCTGAGCTCATCCCAAACGCATTCATTTTCCTGAGTCACAGAGCTGAAGGTCTCTTACGGGTTTCTACAGTTTGCTTCTCTTCCATGATTCCCAACGTTTTCCCCAAGGCCTTGGGACTGGCAGCAGCAATTAGTGTGTGTTCACAAAAGGCCAAAGAACAAAAACATTGAGGAAGGAGATTAAAGATAGATTAAGGAAGAAAAAATATTTTATATATATATATATATACACATATAAAACAATGCTCCAGATACTAAGCTTGAAATGGCTTTCAGATCCGGTTTCCCATGAAACTTCAGCTTCTTACCATTTCAAGGAACTTCACCCTCAGTAGCAGCAAGGCATACCAACTAATGAATGCATGCTTATCACCTGTTCTAAGCAATTCCCAGGTCTTGGGCCTTCTCCTCGCTTCCCTGCTCTACCAGCAAGCTCTGGGCAGACAGCTGGCAGGAGAGAGCTGCTCTCCACTCATCAGTGTTTCTAGTCATTCCATCCAGGTGTTGCAACTGGGACATGGGTGAAAACTCAAGAGGAATCACTCTAGGAATACCCGGGAAACCCTCCAACATGAATGTGCTTCCGAGACTTGAAGGAACAGCATGCCTCTGCTGAGCATGCCAACACTTTAGAAATGAGATCTCCCTTACATTTGAGGCATCCTTTACATTCTAGACAAAATTTCACTGGTAAAAAGTAAGATCAGTATTAATGATGTATAACTAGGAAAAGCAAATGTGAAAGAATACACATATGCCTTATGACTCTTTTTTCTGTTTAGCTTCAAGGAGCTTTCCACAGTACGTTCAGCCAGCAGATGCTGAAGACAAGCCAGCTTCCACACTGATTCAACGCAGATGGTGCCGGTGGAGCTGATTCCCGTACAAGAGCGGCTTGTCTTCTCAACTGAGATAAAGTTTCTGCATATATATCCTTTTTCTGAGTCAGAATCTCATCAAATGTAACTACACTCTTCAAGGCCAGGGAAATTTCAAAATTCCTGTTAACTCATTTTTAATCACCATCTCAACTTGTAACTTTCTGCCAACGCCATTAACTGCTGTTGTGCAAAGCCACTTCTGAAATGTCCTCTCTCACAGACTAGGAAAAGATGGAATAATCAGCCCTACTTACAACTAAACAAGTCTGTTCAGACAACGTAAACTTAGTCCTTCCTAAGAATAAATGCTTTTGAGTTATTCATATATTCAACACCAGCACACAGCCTTTCATAATTTCAAAACCAGGTATTACACAAGCAAATCAGCAAATACACAGACTCAGACTCCAGCTTACTGCTAGACGTTAAGAGACTAGACACAAACACCACAAATAACCAGGGTGGTGCAGCTGGCCAAAACAGCGTGCCTATGATTTGATTTGATTTGCATGCTAAGCAGGGGGTGTACATTTTTTTAGAGATAACAGATCACCACCTAAAGCCTTCAGCAGCATTAGACCCATGCAGTTGCTTTAAATTTACAAAGAATGGTAAATATTCAAATTGGGTAACTAATACAGTACAGATCTGCACAGAACTTGGCCACTGGAATTTTACTGGATTAGACCTATATGAAACTGCTCACCTAATTAGAGACCAATGGAAGAAGGAAAGAAAATAGGAAACTCTTTAATACGTAAAAGGGGGGCAAAGGAGAAGGACAATGAGAGAGAGAAGAGAGCTCAGCAGGAGCAGCTCCCCATGGCAGATCAGTGCACAAAGAGCTGGAATGTAAATGCTCCCGTGTGGGTTTGGTGTGCAGCAGAACAGCTATTGGGCACTGCGGGAGGAGGAGAGGAGGTGGGTATGAGGTAGGGCATACGCAGAAAGCCTCACAGGGAGAGGCTGACAATGGTCAGAGGAGAGGCAGCCAAAACTCTGGGGCTTATCAGGAACTAATACAAAGAAAGAGAAGGGACCAGAAGAACCATTTCTGTGCCTGAAAATACACTTGTGAGAAAGAATGTGACTTCCAAGCTTTCAGTATATAGCTATGAAGAATTAAGACTTCTGAAAACTGCATGGGGAAATACAACAAGAAACATGAATTTTCCCCAAACAAACGTCTGCTTAGTACCTAAACAGTTGACAGCAGGAGCAGCAAAGGGTTCAAACAGCAACAGGCAAACCAGGTACATGGACAGACAGTAGTCATCCATTCCAAGCCCCTGCTTAGCAAGCCACAAACCACCACTGCCTTGCGTATCACTCTATTCTTGAAGGTGAGATTTGGGCAGCTGTTGCATAAGCAGCAATTAAAGCTCCAAGAAAGACAATCCGAGACCAAAACGGCAGCAGCATTTTTTCCCCTGCCATTTCAGAAGGTTTAGATTTTACATTTAATTTTGGTTTTTTAATAGATTTCTCTACTACAGCAACTCTTACTATAGAGGCAAGCGTAAAAATGCATTTGCTGCTTTGTTCAGCTCAGTATAGGCTACATCCATAAAAATGTGAATTTGCAAATGTAAGAAATGCCCTCAGGGAAGAACAGCAGTTTTGTCCTCCACGGGATTCTTCCTCACACATACTAGACACTACTAACAATTGCAGTTAAAGTTTTAAAGGTTGTTTTGGGGGAAGACTATTTCTCCTTCTTTTAACACACTTTCAAAGCCACGTCAAGTGTACAGAAAGCCTATTCTGTTCTGACAGCAGCGCCTACTTCATCAAGCTTGCAAGCAAAAACTCCTTGTCCTCCATAGCTGTGAAGGAGTTAGTTCTGTTTCTCCTAAAAGTTTTTGTCTTGGTAGCTTCATAGTTTGACATCTAACAACTACTGGAAATTGCCTGTTAAATACAAAAAAAAAAAACCCAAACAAAAAAAAAACCCAAAAAACCAGCCTTAAGCAGTAGGAGTAAACTCTTTTGGTATGAACTGTACCCAGTTCAGCTTTCTTTATCCATTCTTGTATGTTCTGTAAATAAAATCTAAAAAAATACTGTACTTATAGTGATACCAGAGGGATTTTACCAGTGTGCTTAACTATAAATGTCGCAAGTGTGTATCCATGACATGGCCGAGCTGTACAATGATGTATTATGTAGTTTAGCTGCTAGTAGAACGCTGCCTTGTATAGTTTAGCTACTAAGTAGGTAAAAACCAGTCTGAAACCAAGACGTGAGCCACAAATGCTAAAACAGGGGCGGAAGAGAAGGTCACAAAAGGGTCAAGAACAAGAAGAGGAAGATGCCGAAGAGGAGGACAAAGAGAGGCTGAAGAAGTCCCAAACAACCATCAGAGGACCCCCGACCCATAAGGCCACATGTAGTAAGGTGCAGATACAACACATGGTTCACAGAACTGTAATGAATATGCTAATACTTTCTCAGAATGTCATGACTATGTTTAGATCGGCCATATGCAGATAAACAGAAAACAAAGTCGGTATGCACGTTGGGTGGAACTTTACCCCTGTGCATCTGGCACCAAAAATAATGTCTGCTTTCCAAAACTCCAAACCGAGTATTACAGAGTTTTGTCTCCTATTTTTCAGTATCAATAGGCTTTGCAATCTTGAGTACCCCATTAAGTTACTTAATTTTGCTATCAATAGCACATGATCTCATCAGCAAAACTGTTTATTTGCCTTCGGAAAAATAGAGATGTGGTTGCACCCAGGGTGTTTCTGAGTTAACAGGGCTTTTCCCTGGGGCTGTTTAGGAGAGTCAGAAAGAAGAGCTGGAGAGAATATGGACAGAAGGGAGAGGAATGGCAGACAACACAGGTGCAGTGCTCTAATCTCCTGGCATTTACAGGCAGACAAAAGAATAACCACAATTACAACTATTATCTCTCACACATTCCTCTGTCGCGGAAGGGGTGGGGTGGGTGGCAGGGAAGGCAGGACTTTTGAGCCCACCTAACTTTAAACAAGTATTTAGATTTAGGCTTTTCATACCTTTTTTTGGCTCTACTGTGGACTGTCTTGCACAATTACATTCTAATTTTTGTTGCATTTGATACAGAGCTGCTGCACTAAGACAAGGTACTGTATGTACATACACAATCTGAAAGCTGAATTTAACAGGCATTTATTTTTGAAGGAATGTATCCAAAATCGGATTCTAATTTTGAAATGGTTCAGACCATTTAAAAATAAAACTCTAATACAAACTGCAATACGTGTTTGCTAAGAAACTGTACCTAGTCAATATCAGAAAACTTTATAGGACATGTATCATAACAAAAGTTCATATATTACAGTGTCTTCTTTTCTTAGATGCCTACAAATCAACCAATGCCTAGCTTGGATTTGGTACAGCCTGCTTTGAAAAATCAATATAGCCTGACAAAAGCCTAATGCGAAAACCCACTAACATCCATTTCAGCGTATTTCATTGAATATCAAACTATTACTCTCAGCTTTATCTAAAATAAATCTGTCCCTGGGAAGCTTAAAGAAGCAACAGTTTGGTTTTGATGCTTGAAGACATCTTGTTCTCTGCACTGAGGATGCGTGATCTCAGATTCAATTTTGCTTCCTGATCAACATGTTTGGTTTCTTAACATTTCATAAATATCTGCCCAGAAATGTTTATGACTGGAACCTGATCTACAGCAGGACAAAGTAAATCCAGAAAGCCTGTCGAGTCATAGCAAGTCATTCAGGTCAACCTTTGGCTGAAGGAGTTCCCAGAACTGCAATTCTTATCATACCGTCAGAGTGCTCAGAAAAAACCTACCAAGCATCATCATCACGTAATGGCATCTTACAAGCGTGTGTTATAAACTTGCATTAAAGTTCTTTGAAACATGTTATGTAGTGTTCCCATCTGCCACCTCTTAAACCCTCTCAGTCCATTAAGTGTTAACAAGATTGCCATGTCTTCTGAAAGGTAATTTCCCTATAGGTCTGACAAGAACTTTTAATCTCCATGCCACAAGCATTAATTAATTCTATAAACAAAATACAGGTAAAAGACTATTTTAACTTAGAAATTCAATTAAAATACCTCATTACAGTCCTAAGGTTTGATACATCTGTGTTACGTATTCATATTTTTATTTGCCACATATGACTAACTCCATCGGTATTAAGAGAGTTCCTCCATTCTTCTGGAATTCAAGAGGCCTTGAAGTTCTACATTTTAAGAAGAAGATGGAGAATGTGGTCAAGCTCTGCATGTACAACAGGTTTTTTATGGAGAACATTTTAAAGGCTACCCATGGTCTTAAGTATACTTATGGAGTTTACATAATAGGGTGCAGTCAAAAATCTCCTTGCAACATTAAAGACATTTCAGTACTCAAGAGCAGCTGCAACTGTGACCTGGTAAAACCTAATTATTTCTTACGTGCCCTTTGGAATTCTCCTCTCCATGAATATTTACTGTCATTTCTAACTGGTGCCATAAGCACTGGGTCAGCCTTGGAATAAAACTGAAAGATAGCTGAATGCGTACCATATACATCTTTTACGAATATCCCACAGATATATGTTAAGACTTCACCATGTGGTACAGCAACGTAAGGCTAGAATTTGTTATCTAATATAACTAAGTCAGGCACGAGAAATACCAAATACATGACCTTTTTGAAAAATGCTACTCCAATCTTAAAAGAATCTCAGTTTAAAAAACATTTTACAGAACAGTTGCAGCATCTCAAAATGCCTTCTGCATTACTATAGCCCACTGTTCTGTCCCACATGATGAGACGCAGACACGCTGTAATGCCAGGGATACCTGTGTTTGTATAGAACACGCACATACATATCCATATGGCATACACATAATGTAGTATATATACATTAAGATGTATATGTGATAAAGTTGTATATACTGAGATGGTTAGGGCACAGCTCACTCTACTGCAAACATTAATACAGACAATTGAACCTTAACTTGAAGTTAATTTATTATTAGTTATATTTATATTATTATTATTATTATTAATCATCTCAAGAGAAAGATTACAATTGAAGTGGGAGAGAGAAAAATAAATCCTTCTCCTTTCGTTTCAAGGAAAATCAATCTAGAATTTTGTTTTTAAATTAGCTGAATAAATAGAGCATGTCTATAACGTTCCAAACATTTAAATACCAAATACATCAAGCAGCATTCAAAAATCTATTGCAATTCCTCCTGAGAAAGGAGGAGGCTTGACACTTTCCAGTTTGCCTGTATTTCTTTTTGCAAAAATGTAAACAAAGTGAATTTAAATATTCAAACTTCACACAGGAAGTGCAACTATCCTGCTGTTTTTATAGGCCTTACAGAAATCAAGCTCTCTCTGAACCTAATGTAGCTTGGCCTTGCTGTCCTGATACGGGCAAAAAGTGCAAGTGCAGGACAACTGGGACGAGCAGGGACAACTTTGGGGAGCTGCCTTGCGCCGGCACCCCCAGGATCCTTGTGCGGGTGAGCACGCATGGCAAAAGCACTGCAGGAGATGGCCAAGATCACCTATGCACTGATAATGAAGAGAACAGGATACTCATTAAAGGAAGCAGCTCTCTGCCTTGAGAGAAACCCTCATTTTTATGGAAAAATATTTTAAAAACTCCAACAGTCAAAACATCCACTGCATCTGCCAAATCTGACGCTACTTGTGTAAGCCAGCAAGCCATAAAAATAAGGGAAACCAGGTTTTATTAAAAAAAATCAGGGGAGTATGTATTCTAGCTTGCCCTGCAACTACTGTAAGTTTTGGGGTTTGTTAGAAGAGCAGAAAGTTTGTTTTCTGATGCAGATTTCTCGAAGGCTGACGGCCAGCCAGGCCCTACTCATCCCGGGCCTCGGCCCCGCCAGGCATGATAACGTATCGCCGGGGTGGAGCACTAATACCAGACAGCTCTTACCCACTTGCTGCTTGTAAACTGCACCAAGTGCTAATACCTCAAAATAAACCCCTGGAAGCCCCCGAAGCCACCAGTGCAGCCTGCGAGGCCTCGGGCGCGGCGCTAGGACGAGGCCGGGGCTGCGGGGCCGCCTGCCCGCAGGGGCTGAGGGCAACGGTACCGGTCCGCTGGGTTTGTCTGTCGGAAGCACCTGGCACAACCCGTAGCTGCCCCCATCTTTGGGCCACAAGCCAGGGGCAAGCAGCGGCCGGGGGGTCGCTGGCCAGCGCCGCCTGCCCCGCCGGGAGCCCTACCGACAGCGACAGCACGGCGGCTCGGGGCTTAACCGGCAGCGCTGAAGGGACGAAGGGCCCCCCCTTCCCCCCGGCACTGCCGGCAGCGGCACCGCCGACACGAAAATGGGGAAAATTTAAACACCGCCGAGGGCAGCCAAGGGCGCGGCCCGGCCCGGCGGTGCGCAGGGGAGCGGAGCGGAGCGGAGCGGAGCGGGCCGCCCCCCCCGAGCCGCCTGGCCGCGGCGCCGCCTGCTGCTCCCCCTAGCGCCCGCGCCGCCGCCCCGCCCCGCCCCGCCCCCGGTGACGTGAAGCCCCGCCCCCCGCTCGCCGCTGCCGCCGCGACTTGAGGGCGCGCGCCGAGCACCGCGGCTGCCCCGCGCCAGCGCAGCGCCCAGCGCATCGCTCCGCTCCGCGCCCGGCCCCGGCCGCCGGCGCCTCCCCGCGCCCGGCCCCCGCCACCGGTGGAATTACCGCGGCGGCCGCGCTCCAGCCGGGATCGCCCCTTTTCCGTGCTCCGCAGGTAAGTGCGGGCTGAGCGCTTCCTCCGCGGGAGTTGCGCGGGTCGGGGTGCGGCGCTAGAGGCGGCGGCTGCGGCGGGAAGTTGGGGCACGCCGCGGCCCCGGGGTGCGGGCAGGGCGCTGCGGCGGGAGCGCTCCGCTGGCTGCGCGGCAGGGCGCGCAGGGGCCAGCCCCGCGGGCAGTGCCGGTGCGGCGGGCGCAGCCGGCCCCTGCCCGCCCACCCTCCGGGCGCCCGGGGCGCAGAGCGGCCGCTGCCGGCCCCGCCGGTGCCGTGGCCCAGGCAGGCGGAGCGCCGAGCCGCCTTCCGCGGGGGCGGAGGGAAGCCCGGGGGAACCTGCACAGCAGCGCCGCCGGGCCGGCTCCCCCCGCGCGTCCTGGGACCCCAGCCCCTCATTTTAACGCGGTAAGGGGGGAAACCTTCCTGCCCGGGCCATGCACGGCTCCCCGGGTTAGAGAACACACACACACACACCCCCGCCTTTCTGCATATGTTTAAGTACAATCAAAATCCCAGCGAGAGCGTTTGTGCCCCCTCCCCAGCGCTGCCGCTCCGCACGCACAAAGTCTGCGGGTAGGAGATGGGGGAACAAAATGGTTGCACATACGTTAAGAAGGAATGCAACAGGCCCCATCGCCTCCAACCCGCTCGTGGGGAAGAGCAGCCTCCTGGCATTCGCAAGCTCCTTGCCTAGTTTTATAATCAACTTCGCCGCGGTTTCCAGTTTATTAAGGGACTGGCTGCCCTCGTACGAGCGCAGCAAACGCGTTTATCCATAGCTCGCGAATTACTTCACCCACTTCTTCCTTTGCGCACCTTCATCTCTAGGCTACTCTCACCCCGCGAGCGGTTTCGGCGCTGCGAGGTGTGCCGGAGGCTTTTGTTTTACCAATTTCCCCGAACGCAATTAGGAGCTGTAACTTAGTTGATGAGGCGAAGCCCGAGCGCCGCTACCTCTCCCGGCGCAGCAGCCCCGCTTCTCCGCAGCTGCCCTGCCTGGCAGCAGCTACGCACGGAGCTTCTCCATTTTTTTTTTTTTTTTTTTTAAATTTTTCTATTATTATATGGGGGGGGCTCTTTTGGTTCCTGCTGAGTTCCCAGAGGCAGCCCTTTGGCCAGGCAAAGCTCTGCTCTTGCACAGAGAGCTGCCTTTCTGGCTCAGCCCTCCTCTCTTTGAGCTAGCCTCAATTTTAATCTCTCCGCCCGCAGAGGGGTTTGAGCGCAACCCTGGCGCAGCCAGGCAAAGTTGCGAGGAGGAGTGTTGCAAACGCGACGGCGAGTGCATGTAATTAACTAATTCACGGAGTGCTGTTAGCCATGGGTTACTAATTTGGACTGAAGGCAAGTCACTTCCCTTCTTCAAGGGATCAATTCTTGTCAGTTCCCAGAGTACAGCTGACTATTTTCTACACTAGATTTACACCGAAATGCAGAATTACTTTACAATTACATTGGATTCCTGCAAAAGAGCACGTCAGCTGAATCTGTTCTCTTATTGCCACTTAGAAGATTCGTGTTTCGCATTTCCATGCAAATCCTGTATGCAGAGAAAAGTATAGAAAGAAGATGCTGAAAACGCTTCAGTCTTTAAAAAAAAAAATCATCATCCTGACCCCAATTTCCTTGCCTAAAATACACTGCCCAAAAAGATAGAAGCGTCAATTATGCTTACCAGCTATTGCCTGGGGATATGGCGTCTTAATGAACATTTCTTTGAATTAGAGTGAAAAATGCATTTGTCAATTCAAGTGTACAAAGAAAAGAATTACTTGCTTTAAAACAGGAAGATCAGTATGTTTTCCTTGTCAATATATGCCACACATTAGGTCATACTTAAGAGGTTTCAGTGCCCTTCCCTCCTCCCTGAATAAAATAAATAAAAAAAACCCCAAACACCACCCTCGAGTTTCCTTTAATTTATTCCAAAACCATACAATACAGTCCTGTTTAATATCTGTTTTCAAATATTTCATAAACAGAAGATATACCTGGGTTTATAGAAAGCCAGTTATCTTAAAATATACTGAGGTTATTCTAATCCTTCTATTCATGCTGCTATCAAGCTCTTCTATTTTTCCGTCCACATTTAATCACTTCTAAAAGCTGTATTTTTTCCTGCCTTCTGTGCTCCTCCTATATCCCAGAAACAGTGACAACCCTTGGCATGTATTTAAAATGCTAATTATCTTTTTCTTTTCTTTTTGTACATTCATACCGGTTTATTTTAACTGGAAAATGACCAGATAAATACCATAGTTTGTACAGTCAGCCTGGGAAATAAGATTCTGTAGACTCTCTAAAAGAGCGATATTTTTATTTCCCTCCTTTGGAGGCTGCCTTTGTTTTTCTCAACAGGAGACTTTGTTGTAATTAAAGCAGAGAAAACTGGACAGCAGCAAAAAACATCTGACTTGTGGCTCTTAAAAGTACAGGTTTTGTAGCATGTACCACCCCCCAGTGGGCAAAAAACTCTGTAGTAAACTCACAGCCAGCTTTAATCTCCAAATAAAGTGTATACATTTTGCAGCAAGAACAAAATAACTGCATTTCTGGGTTTGAGGTGTTCGGGGTTTTTTTTTTTTCTTTCTTTCTTTCTTCATTTCTCCTTTGTCACCAATTGCTAAAAGTTGAAAGATACTGTCTCAGGCAGTGGTGACTAATCAAAGCAATTGCTGGAGTTTGCAAACTTTGCATTGCAATTATTTGAAGTGGCTTGGGTTGGTGGATGGCCATCTTTGTCTCCTTCTAGCAGGACCCATGTATGCTAATGGCTAGTTATTTCTGAAGAAACTTCCCTAATTACTTCAAAGCACAGGAATACAGAAAAATTAATACGTGATTGCTTACATCTCTTTTTACTAAGCGACCAAATATCACTCAGAGCAGGCATTTTGCAAAGTGTTCAGTAAATGTATCATCACAAACTCTGTTGTTCCTTTCATGAGCTGTAAGAATTAAAGCAATCTTACAGCTGCAAGTTTTTAAAGTCTTATTTTTTGAGGTGCAAGTTTAGTAAGTTGGGAGATGAGCAAACAACTGTTTTAAAAAGGAAAGAAAAAATACTGAAACTTTATCCAGCTTTTAAGTAATGTTTTCACATGCCTAACGTTTTGTGCCAGGAACTCCCTATCAGGTATAATTTCACCTAAACTTGTCAAGAGGGGGAAAAAAAGAATGGATTTTACTTTGAAACAATGGCAGCATTTGTTCCCTATTCTTTTATTTTAAGCATGGGTGAGTTACCTCAGCAGCAGTTCTCAAAAGAAAACCTAAGAAGCCCTAATTGGCTAAACTCAAAGACCACTAAAACACAACAAAAAAAGGCATTGCAAAACACTCCCCCTCAAAGTGCTTTTTTAACATGCAACTTTTGCAGAAGCAGAGTAATCAAAACAAGAGAGTGAGTAGGAATAGCACAATAGCCTGAATCTTTTCAACCTAGCCTCTTCAAAACTAGGAAAGGTTTTAGAAGTAAACTTCAGAAGGGAACAACTCCTAGTTCATTTCCATCCTCTACAGCAAATACTGGTTTGGCTTATCCTAGGCATGGAGTCAAGCTTTTACTGAGAATCCATTTTAAGTCAGATTCACTTGTATTTGAGGGGAAAATCACATTAAAAAAACTCATTTTTTTAAGACACTTGAGTTCAAACCGGGAAGACTAAAGCAATACTATATTCAACTACAGCACAAGAAGGGGGGAGGCACATTTTCTACAAGTAAATAGGGGGGGGGGGGGGAACCCAAAACAAATTTCACCAAAGCACTCTCGCTTTAACAAACTCCTTTGCATTCTTTACCCCTTGGAAAGACAGCGAGAGGAACTTCTGCTTGCCTAGCACCAAACAAAAGACTGGGGCACCTTCCTGAAATATGATGATCGTGGAAATTGCAGCTCCTAGACAGGGTGCTTAGAAAGCATTTTGCTGTCACGATCAACTTAACTCTGAGTAACACACTTAAAGAAAACAAAGTATGGGCATTGTTTTAAGTGTAGGTTAGCACTGTGGAACTCCTTTAAAAAAAAAAAAAAAACCACCACCAAAAAACCCTCACAACACGGTGAAGTTATTTAAGAGGCAGCATGACCTTCGTAAGCTAAACTGGCAATATATGCAGTAGAGAAATTTCACAAGTATTTTAAAAACTAAGCACATCTTACATTTCTGATAAATTCCAGATGCTAAACAAATACATTTGTAATTCTGGAATATATGTACACTGATTAAGCAAAATTGTTAGGCTTATCAAGTCTGTATATTCTAACGTTACCTGCAAATCATACTGTTGTAATTTATAATCTAAAAATACTGGGTTGTTTCCCTTCCCCCTGTTACTTTGATGGTTAGAAAGAAGCTGCTGAACTACCAGAGTTCCTGCCGGAGAACACAGAGGTGGATTAGAAATTCAAATAAGCATTGTGTGACCTCGAGTGAGGCAGGTCTTTATTTTATTCACATTTTATCACAGCTTAGAAAAAAAAGATTTCCCTGGCACCATTTGTAGGAAAAGTCCCAACTTTTCAAGTATACAATTTTTATTTTTTCTCTTTTTTTTGCTATTGACAGGGAGTGCAGCAGGACTCCACACCTCATAGTAAATACAGGAAAAATATGCCAAAGAACACCACTGTATAGTGCAAATTACTTTGAATATTTTAAAATAAGATGTCCCCCTGCTTAGCTGTACCACAGCAATAAATACACGTGCAAGGCTCACGCGTTACCGCTATCTGTAGTAATATGCTTGCTTACACAATGTCCAGGGAAAAGTAATTTAACCATGTAGTTCAGCAAAGTTCATGAAAACATTCAACTTGGAATAAAGATAAGCAAAAAAGCTGCTGCTCAGTTGTTCTGACATTACTTACCAAACCTCCCCTCTCCATCATTTTTGCATTTAAAAATTAAATTTAGCACACACTTCCTAAAATCTGCTCTGCTCAAAAGTAATGACTTCTTTCAAAACCATGTGTCCATGAAGCCTCCCAGTTTGATGTTGCAGAAACCTGGACACAGTGTCTGTGCCAGTGGGGGTCACTTTTTCTTTTCATCCTGCCGGATCAGCTATAATGACTTGATGTCAGGGAATATTTAGAGACAGCTCAAGAAGGGGAAGGTTGGAGCATGGCAGCAGGATTCCCTTCTTCTCTGAAGACAGATCACTGGAGCCTTTGATATGCAAAAACATTGTTTTCAGCTATGGCTTGAGATATAAAAGGGAAGTGTGAGATACCAAACAATCAAGACCTGAAGAAAACTATTCTAAGTTTAGAAAAGGGAGTGGGGGGTATAGCCTTAATCCACATTTTTGAAACAGTGTCATCTTCTCCAAAGAGACCTGCTTTTATTTTTCTCTCTCTTGTTATCATGTAATTTTGAGAGAAGGGATAAAAAAATTCCAAGAACTTAATGAGCTTTAGTGCTTTCATTTCAATCCTACACATTACTGCTATTATAATAGCGGCAATAAATGAAGGAATGATTATCAAATGGAGCAAAGAGGAAACAGTTTATATGCTAGAAAGGTAAAACAAATGAACTTACTTTCTCATAGATGTATATATCTATAATGTATGCATACTAGAGCCTCTGTTTTGCTTAATACTAACATGGTTTTTACAGGTCTAAAGAATCTAAAGAAAATTTGTTTGCTTGTGTTTTTTTAAGTACTTAAAAGTTACTGTAACCTTCGAAGGCCTAACTAAGCAATTTATATTCCCACTTTACAATATACTTCCAGAAACTATGTTCTATCACAACTTCAGATTAGTTCCTAAGAGATACCATTTTTTCTACAGCTGTTAAACAACTGTTTATTTCAAAGTTTCAGGAATAGAGCCTGGACCTCTTTCTCAAACACTTCAGTAATAAGACCAAGAAAACTGCACACTGGAAGAACACGAAGCCTTTTTGTTCCACTGTCTGATGATTGCATAATTTGCCCAAATTACATAAGCTATCAAAAATATGCATTCCCTTATGTTCTAATACGTAGCCACGCAGATTGAGTTTTCCCCATAAATAAAACATACGTTAAAATACTTCCTTATGCCACAGTGGGGGTCACTCATTCTAAGTTACTATTTTCTTTAGAGAACTGCAGAAAACAAGGGTCAAAAACAAAGCTCAGATGAGTCTGAAAGCAGCATTAAGAGAGAAGAGACTTTACCATTCTCTCACTAGACAGTCACACCGGGCTTTCGTTTTTGGTTTGGTGGTTTTTTTTTTTAATGGTCAACATTTTTCTATGAAGAAGAGTGGCATAGTTTGTATCTATGTCAGTCATTTTGTATCACTGCATATATCCTCTTGCTATAGGAGTATTACTGATCTATTTCATGATGAATCTGCTTCAGATTGTGGGACACAAGAGTTTAAAACAGAGACTGTCTGTTAAGGTCTCATATTTTATAACGGACCAGAAGCTACTGGTTAAGCTCGTGAGGCAGGCAGCTCAGCAAGCGTTACTCAGCATGCTGTTTCTTCCTAGCATTTCAGTTCTGGAGACTCTGCTCAGTTCTCTGGACAACATGCAGTCACCAAACAGAGAAGCAAGTAAACGTTAAGGACATTTTAATTTCAGATTTAACCGCTTTTATTTCAGACATACTAGGTGCTCTTAGGGAACACAGACTTGATATCTCACTGGATACTTTCTAAAATAGTGACATGAAGTAGCCCAGATTAAAAATACCATCCAAAAATAACCAAATAATTACAGTTATTCAAGTAAGAGGGAAAATATTTTCAGTCTTGGCTGTTACTATGTTGAAATTAGAATAATCAGATTAAATGCCAGTCTAATAACCAATTCTACTGTGTGCAAAGTGACAGATACAAACAATAGCTTAGAAGTTCAGACCACAAACGAAGCACATTTAATGGACAAAACTCACATATGAATCAGTTGTCAAAGAGTTGATACAGATGCCTAGCTGGTCCCCAATTCTGAATCAGCACATTGCAAATGTGAAATATTTAGCAAAAACATTTCCCCTTTCATCCAGTAACTACCGAATGGTAATTGCTCTCTTTACATTTAAAAACCAAGGAGATGACCATTATCTATCTTCGTTTACCAAGAACACAAAGCAAGCAACCATTCTGGCCTCCTCCAAGGAGGCAGGACTGGCATTTGTAATCAGGTGGGAAACATCATTTAGGAATACTTTGTTGCTGTCTGTCAATTCAGGTTTACTTTTATTTTGTAATTGAAAAAGGAAAATACAGTTCCAGCAAAACCTTTTCTTAAACAGCTCTGTATTTTGCTGAAATACCAATACTTTGGGAAAACAAAATATGCTAGTCATGTATGCAATAAGCATAGCATGAGTTACATAGGGTATAAAACCCAACTGAATACTAGTTGTTATTAATTCCAATTTTTGTGTTTGTTTTTACCTTTGCAGGAAACTAAGAGTTCAAGGGAAGCTTTAAAAGGGGACTTTTCTGGGAAGCAGATCATATTTTTGTGGGTTTTTTTTTAATGAAGAAAATCATCTGAATTGCCTGACATTTCTACGGTAGAGTAAATTGCATTCTTGCAGCGCAAGAGGAATTCTTTCCTGCATTACAAATTTGGAAGAAGCATTAAAAAGTGAGAGTCGGAAAATGGTTCTGTCAAGGAGGTGTGGATGTATCAGGATGTAGCTACTGTACAAAGATTGCACTTGGATAATTCTGGACAGGAAAAAGCAGCCCCATTCCTGTCCTCCTGAAGAGGCTACCATCCTTCAAGCCTCAGCATAATGAATAGTTTCCATCACGCAGCGCTGCAGTTACCACCTCTGACTACTACGCTGCACAGAAGAGTTTGTAAGAGTTACAAAGAAAGTAATTCCTGCTAAAGGCATTAAACCAAACAAAAGAGGCTCTTCATTCACTGACTTTACATGAGGACAAAACCAGAGGCAAGCTGAAGCTTTTCTATGCCCCAGCCTGGTGTGCTTATGTACCATGATAAATCTTGGTTGGAATGCTCATTGAGTATCGTGCCAGGAGCCAGGAAACCCACACCACCGAGAAGGACCGTCTGAGTAAACACCGTTGAGGAAAAAAAAAAAAAACCCCACAGCTCCATGGAGTAAACTGTAAGAGTGACTCACAAGGCATTCCTTCACTGGATATCCTCAAGCACAAAATTTACTCATACCTTTAAATACGGTAGGATCAATATTAATTTATTTTCCTTTTTGTGCCTCAGAGAATAAAGTTCAATTAATATATGAACCCACAAGAGAAAAGGTCATGACACCGCTTAATGCATAGGTCATCTTGCAGAAGTTCTCACAACCCTAATTACAATGGTAATTGAATTATGTTGTCTTAAAAGCTATAAAAATGCTAATTGCTTGAGCTCAATATACAAACACACTACCAATGCTAAGTACAATTCCAGTCTCAAGAGTTAATTTATATTATCCTGCCCTGCACAGTTTGAACTAATAAGATGGGAAAATGTGGTTAAACCTGCCAATAGTCTCTTATTAGTGTACTGCTTAGTAAGACGACTTTTGAGAATGACAAATATTTAAACATGAAATTAAGCATGTAATGAAATATTCCATCCAGTCAACTAGAAAGCCATCGCTCTACCGGACACATCAGGTTTTAGCTACCTACCAATTACAACTTTTACCTTTCTAAACATTCCAGCTCAAAACCCAAGAAAAGTAGACTGCAGAAGTGGTAGGATACACAATATGATGTTGAGCGCACTGAAAACCTTGGAAAAAAAGTCCTTAACTGGCCCTTGCTCTTTTGACTGTATTTTATGCTTTGCCATTAGGACTTTTTTGAACCCGCAAAATAGCTACCGCTAAACTTGTGGGTTTGGTAAGGGTTTATAGTTCACTTAAGGGCTCCTGAGGCAGTTAGCTGGCTTAGGAATCACTTCTTATCTTTCAGATACAGAATGATTTACTTGAACTGTGGTCTAACTCCAGCTCTGTATTTACGTGGTATCTGCAGACAGAGATTGTCTCTGCATGTGAAATGTGAAGCAATCCTTAGAAAGACCCTTCTTGCTTAAGCAAAACAATTTGCAGATTAGACATACTTGATTGTACATTTTCAATTACTATGCACAGTAACCTATTAATGAATCAGTACATGAAGCGGTACAATTACTGATGTAAGGAAAAGAAAGTAAACCGTGTCTACGGGCTTGATTTTTGGTATAATACATGTGTTTCAGATGTCTTCTGTAATGTTGAAGTTGAATTTTCATTGCAGTTTCTTCACTGATGATCTGGATAATTTTGTTTGTTTGGTTTTTTTAGATTGTTGAAGATCAGAACTGTATACAAATCTCATCATTCCTGACCATGATTAGTGTAACCTGGAGCATCTTCCTAGTTTGGACTAAAATAGGGCTGTTACTTGACATGGCACCTTATTCTGTTAGTGCCAAACCATGCCCTTCAGTATGTCGCTGTGATGTGGGTTTCATATATTGTAATGATCGCGATTTGACGTCTATTCCTACAGGAATCCCAGAGGATGCTACTACCCTCTTCCTTCAGAACAATCAAATAAATAATGCTGGGATTCCTTCAGAACTGAAGAACTTGCTTAGGGTGGAAAGAATATATTTATACCACAACAGCCTAGATGAATTCCCCACTAACCTCCCTAAGTACGTTAAGGAACTGCATTTGCAGGAGAATAATATAAGGACCATTACTTATGATTCGCTTTCACAAATTCCTTATCTGGAAGAACTGCATTTGGATGATAATTCCGTTTCCGCTGTTAGCATCGAGGATGGAGCTTTCCGGGACAACATCTATCTCAGACTTCTTTTTCTCTCTCGAAATCACCTTAGCACCATTCCCTGGGGTTTGCCTAAAACGATAGAAGAGCTACGCTTGGATGATAATCGTATTTCCACGATTTCAGAGCTGTCCCTTCAAGACCTTACAAATCTAAAACGTCTTGTTTTAGACGGAAATCTTCTCAATAATCATGGATTAGGAGACAAAGTGTTCATGAATCTTGTCAATCTTACAGAACTGTCATTGGTCCGCAATTCGCTCACAGCCGCACCTGTAAATTTGCCAGGAACAAACCTAAGAAGGCTTTATCTTCAAGAAAACCACATCAACCGTGTGCCACCCAATGCTTTCTCTTACTTAAGGCAGTTGTATCGGCTAGATATGTCCAACAACAATCTTAGCAATTTACCTCAGGGTGTCTTTGATGATCTGGACAACATCACTCAGCTTTTTCTTCGCAACAACCCTTGGCACTGTGGGTGCAAAATGAAATGGGTACGTGACTGGTTACAGTCGTTGCCTTTAAAAGTTAATGTACGTGGACTGATGTGTCAGGCACCAGAAAAAGTACGTGGAATGGCTATCAAAGACCTCAACGCAGAACTATTTGATTGTAAGGACAACGGCATGATAAGCACCATCCAAATCACTACTGCGGTACCAAACACATTATACCCAGCGCAGGGGCACTGGCCAGTTTCTGTCACCAAACAACCAGACATCAAAACTCCCAACCTAAATAAAAACTACAGAACCACAGCAAGCCCAGTACGCAAAATCATTACAATATTTGTGAAATCCGTAAGCACGGAAACTATTCACATCTCCTGGAAAGTTGCACTGCCAATGACAGCTTTAAGGCTGAGCTGGCTCAAGATGGGTCACAGCCCCGCCTTTGGATCTATAACCGAAACGATAGTTACAGGCGACAGAAACGACTATTTGCTCACGGCTCTTGAACCAGAATCGCCATACCGTGTATGCATGGTTCCCATGGAAACCAGCAACATCTATCTCTCCGACGAAACGCCTGAATGCATCGAGACTGAGACAGCGCCTCTTAAAATGTACAACCCTACCACCACCCTCAATCGGGAGCAAGAGAAAGAACCTTACAAAAACTCCAGCTTGCCCTTAGCTGCCATCATCGGTGGCGCGGTGGCGCTGGTGGCCATAGCGCTGCTAGCCCTGGTCTGCTGGTACGTCCACAGAAACGGGTCCCTGTTCTCCCGGAACTGCGCCTACAGCAAGGGACGCCGGAGAAAAGATGACTACGCCGAAGCGGGAACCAAGAAGGATAATTCCATCCTAGAAATCAGGGAGACTTCTTTCCAGATGATACCAATAACCAACGACCAAGTGTCCAAGGAGGAATTTGTAATACACACCATTTTCCCACCTAATGGCATGAATCTGTACAAGAACAGCCACAGTGAAAGCAGTAGTAACAGGAGCTACAGAGACAGTGGTATTCCAGATTCAGATCATTCACACTCATGATACTGAAGGACATGAAAGACTGGTTTGGGTTTTGTTGGTTTTTTTGGTTTTGTTTCGTTTTTTAAAGAAAACAAGAAAAGACTGACTTAACAGTTGCTGTTCTACTGCAAAACACTGGAGTAAAAGACTGACAAAGCAATGTACTGTACATTTGCCATATAATTTATATTTAAGAACTTTTTATTAAAAGTTTCAAATTTCAGGCTACTGCTGCGATTAATGTAGTGGGGATACCTGACCACAATTCTATATTTTAGTATTTTTTAGTAATTTGTACTGTATTTTCCTTGCTAATATTGAAGTTACAGACCATTTAACTTTTGTGTTCTACTGAGTAAGATGACTTGTTGACTGTGAAAGTGAATTTTCTTGCCGTGTTGAGCAGTCAGAGCATTCATCTGAGATCCTTGTAAGTGTAAGCACAGGCCATTTTTCACTTTGGTATCAATAAAATAATGTTGAACCTGGCAAATCAGGAAGATCAAGAAGTGGTTGCAAAAACTCAATAGAACTTTAAATGTTGGGTCCGCTGAATCTGTAAACCACAACAATATTCAATAAACAAAAACGCGTGTAGTAATGGGCAATATCAGCTGTCTGGATATATCCATTCAACGATGGTAAAATCCAGTTTAAAAGAAAATAATCAAATTGATGACATGCATGAGACTGAAGCTTTTGACACGTGTGAAAAAAGTAATTGATCCCTGGAAGAAAGCCTAATCAAATTCCTAATAAGGAAATTTTAAAAAATGCACTAGGCTCTACAAACCAAGAGGATAGATACAGTTTTGGTATAGATTTGTGGTTATCAAAGCCAGAGGTCTGCTTATTACAGGGAAAACGTTGATGTATGGTCACAGGCATTTGGGAAGCTAAGGCAGGAGGACAGATACAACGTTTAGAAACTGCTTTGAACAAAAAAAGGGCTGAAAGTGCAGTTTCACAAGGAAAAAAGAGCAGGACAAAAAAAAAATAATACAAGCAAGGTCTCAAAAACTTTAGTCACAAAGGTAAGCAGACAATTGGTGAATACAACTTTTTTTAAACTCAAACAGTATACAGGTATGCATTCAGTATACTGCCATTACAGTCAGGAATACTGCCCATTACTGTCGCAGTTTTCCAGAAATTCCTTGATAAATCTGTAAGGTAACATGTTTCTGTTTCTGCCTTCCTACTGAACTATGGGCTGTTTCATGTTTAAACCCCAAGCTGCTCTTTGTTGCCATAATCACTTGTTTCTTCAACTAAAAAACCAAAGTGCTTTGTATGCCCTTTGGCCAGTCCTGTGTGTGCCTTGATCCAATGCTACATGTATCAAGCTTTTAAAAACTAAAAAAAATACCAAACAAAAAAAAACCCACAAAAAAACCTGGAAAAAATAAAATACCCACTTTTTCATACATAACTTATCTAAGAAAAATACTGGTTTTATTGATGAATAAAGTTGAAAAATTAGTTCAAAATAATGCTGTACCTCTGCAGTGCACTGATAGGAAACCCATTCAGAACCTACTACTTCGCAGGTCATGAGCTTCACCTTTTTCTTTGTTCTGTTTGACAGCGTTACACTTGCAGGATTTCTTCATTATTAATTACTGGAAAACAAGTTTTCATAACTTTGAAGTGTGTGAACAATGAAAGGGAGGGAAGGCATGGAGTTACAACCCCCAGAGATACAATTTTTTTCAACAGAAACAGCAAATAAAAATACTTAATATTTTGGACAGTATCTCACACAAGAAGAAACGTATACCAAATGCAATTCTATTTTAAGAGAACTTGAGCGGTTCTTGCCCTGTCCTTTCCCCTAAAAGTGGTAAAGGATGGAAGACCGCAAGAAAAAAAGCGACCAACACGGAGACCGATGGTTTCAGCAGTCAGCCTGCAAACAGCTCTGCCAGCAACCCATCTAACTGTGCAGACCCAAAATGTCCAGTAATACGCAGCTCTCTCCATCCTCATTTTCCAGATGTGCCCAGGGAAAGTCCTCTACAAACTCCCTGTGCCACAGTACTGCTTCCTCAACCTCGCCTTCAAAAACGCCTCCTGCAGTTCCTGAGCAGTGGAGGAGTCCCAGATGGAGAAGCAGCGCTGTGCTTCCCTCCCAACCTCAAACAAATCCCATCTTCACACAGAGCACTGATTGGATCCACCGTGCCAAAAGTGACAGGAAGGGGCACGTTACGCTAAACAACTGTGTGCTCCGCTCAGTGCAATGCACTAAACAAGACTATTTTGCTCTCTTTTTCCCATCAGATACAAATCTAGGGAAGGGCAAGAAAGCCAAGACTGAGCACATTGAGCCTCATCACGTTCTTCTGCAGAAGGCTTCCCGAGTGGTATGCGGGAAAGAAAAACCACCACAGATGGAGCAGGCAGAGCTGGTTTTCATCCGAGCTAGCGTATAGGGACCTCATATTGGAGATACATTTAATGGCTAGATCGCTGGCAATAGATTACAAGTTCTTTGCCATCAGGTCTCTGGTAACAAATTAAATAGGTTTTGCTGAATTTTCAAGCTATTTACATGAAAAACTCTCTCCTAGGTGACTCCAAATTTGTGTTGTGAAAAGGATAATGAAATAACACTGGGTGAGTACCCTCCTGTGCCTCTTCCAAGGCACCTGAGCCGCAGGCAGCCTGGTAATGGTACATCTGCTGTGCATCTCGGGTGATGCCATACAAAGGTCACATACGGGCTATAAAAACATCGCCATTTGAGGAGGAGATAACTGTATATGAAACTTAAATACGAGGACTTTTCATGTGAAATCTATGTACTGTGAGGTAGTAGTATGCAAATCCAAAACAACTTCAACAAGCTGGCCCAGTTGTTCCCAGTTCACCTGCACTAGAAAGAGTGAAAACCTGGCCAAGGGATTCTGTCTTCTGCAGAGCGCCCGGCCAGGTTTGCAGGGAGAGCTGGTGCCTTCCTGCCACAGTTGGTGTCGATGGAAGAAATGGCACATCCATGCATATAACATCTTCCTTAGGTTCTACAGCAACTTTCACGTGACGTGCATAATACTCAGAATGTGGCAAATGAAAGGCTGCTTTCAAAGTAAACTCTGGGTTGGTTTTTTTTTCCTTTGGATACTTACATAAATTTCTATTCTGCTCCATGTCACGCCCATCTCTTCAAGACTTCTGCTTACCATAGCCTGCAGTAACAGCATGCAGTGCTCTCTAGCACCATGCATAAATCTGTTCTATTAGACAGTTATATACATAGGGAAATCGGATTACTACACTGAGCAGTTTACTCAACACATCTATCAAAATAACATTAATCCACATAAAACTTCTCTCAAGTAATTTTCTAATTCCATGTTATTTCATGTACGGTTCAATATTTAATAGTGAAGCGAGGAGTGGATTTTTTTTCAGTGTTGTCTAAGCCTTTGTGCAGGGTTAATTTAATCGGTATATTCCATATTAAAATACTATGCCAAGTATCTTTTACATTCTTTATCGGGGGATCACCTCTTAATTTTTATTTATATTGCGACCCTGAATTGCTCACAGTTCTGTTTTTACCTGAAAGCTGACTCACAAAAACCTAAACCTGGTACTTCGGAAACCATAATAATTTTGTCTTTTCAGTCAGAACTGAATTTGCTTGATTTATAAGCTATTATTTCCTAGCTTTGTACAACAGCCTCAAATGCAACAACTGTTGGGGTTTTTGTTGTTGTGGTTTTTTGTGTTGTTGGGTTTTTTTGTGGGGTTTTGGGGTTTGTTTTGTTTTGGTTTTGTTTTCTCCTGGCTTTAACAGTACCAAATTCAAAGTATTATGGTCTTGGAACACAGTTACCATTTCTTCTGCTAATGCACTAGCTAGCATGCAAGCTATATTGTGCCAATGCTGTACATATTGAATGTAGAGCAGCAAATGCAATAAAGCAAGAGCAAAAGTAATAAAGCCTTATTTGCTATTAAAATAATTTACTGATGACATAACTCACTAAAGCATGTATATAGACTTCTCTACTAAGTAAGAGAATGCAATTTTGCATATTCACCTGCAGCTGAAATTGGATAAAATCTTCAAATGTGAGCTGGCAGATGCCATTTGCCTGGATTTATCCAAACCACGTTTGTTTGGGATACTTTTGGATGGAACCGTAATTCACATGGATACCCCCTGCTTCCAAAACACCTTAATCTTGCTTCCAAATCCATGTATTGTTTCCGCATCACCTTGTGACTGATCTTTGTTTAATTAACTGTTTCTTTACTCATACCAGCATAACAAAAGCTTCAAGCCACAAGCCAGCACTTACGACCAATGAAGTTTTGTTTGTTTTTTTAAAAAGCATAAAGTCACTGGGGACTTTCTTCTTCCAAACTAGCCCAGAGTGGTTCAGCCAGAAAGGAAAAGCCCACTGACTGCATTCAGATGTGAAAAAATTACACTTTTTTTTGCAAATGTATTTAATTTTGGGGGTGGTGGAGAAGGAGTTCTACCCTTGCAATGAAATTATAGCCCTTTGAAACACTCTGAAGGTACAACCACGACACAGGTATCAGATTCTGGACACAGTTGCTTTGAAAGTTTTTTCTTTTGGTAAATGTGTGTTTGGTTTAATTTTAATAGTTCCTGCTCTAAAAAAAAAAAAATATCTATAGATAAAACCATACAAAGAACATGGATCTCTCCAAGAGTGACAGAGCATCTAGCTCAAAACAAACATCACCTGCATTTTACCAGCACTGGACATCAAGCAAGATACTCATTTTAAGGTAGTCTTTAAGTGACAACTAAGAAACATTCCTGCCCCACGGGGAAACCAAAACACTTCAACAAAATGGGTGTTAAAAGAAATAACCAACCTCTGGGTTATTGGTGGTCTAAGGCAAAGGCATGCAACACACATTTTGGAAACTGAACAAATGTCCATCACGCACAGACATGGTAAATGTCCTGCACCTGAAACCTGCTGGCCAGAAACACGGAATTGTATTACCCAACTCAACTGCTTTTCTGAGCCCATTTGTGTTTCCTTAGGATGAAAACGTAGTGGAGTCACAGTATAAAACCCCTCAAGATTAATGACATGAACCGAAAACACTTTTTGAAATCTGAAGCTGGACCTTCTAAGCTTAGCAAGAACACTCATAAATAAGTTATAAAAATAGAAGCGTCTTAATAGGGCTAATTAAATAATCTGACTTGTTCAAGCTGGTTGATAGTGTTCATATAGGCTGCTACTCTGTCCTGAACAGCCCTCTTAAGTAATCAGAGAAAGGGAGGAGATCATAGGCAAGTGCTAGTGCGCACTCCCGTCCCCTTGCTGAGCTTAAGGAATATCTATCTATAGACGCAGCCGTGGAAGGTTTAATTGTTCAAAATCAAGAGACTGCATGATGCTCTCTAATCATTAACTGTGGGAACATCATTTACAAAAGGATGAAATTATTTGCATATTATGCATAATTTAACTTCTTAAATTTATGCAAAATATTTAAAAAATCATTTCTATTAGAAATGCACATACGATTTATGTAATACTGATTTCCTCCAGTGGTATTAGTCCCTGATAAATGCCTACTAGGCAACTAGCTTTCCACATGAAAACAGGCGGGTTTTTTGGGATGTGGGGATTGGTTTTGTTTAGTTTAGGGTTTCTTCTTGTCTCAGTTTTTGTAATTGAAGAGGCATAAATAATTTCACTCCAAGTCTTTCAGTTTTCATTGGATGCAAAAGTTGACAATTTCAAGTGAATGCCTATCTCACATCAACACATATTTAAGGCAGGTGCTGGTGTGGTTAAAGATCTCCCCACAAACTCCTTTCCCATCTCTCCTCACAGTACCGCTTTTCCAGGATTTTAACTTCAAGTCTTGCCTCTGTTGCAAGGATTGCGCTAGGTTAGCGAGATCAGTCAGTTTTCACCACCGTAAGAGCCTATTCAAAATTTGGGACTTTTTTTATTTTGAGATGCACATGAGCAGCGGTATTTACGTATGCAGTTAGGGACCAGAAGCAGAAATCTTTCAGGCTGGGTAACACACAGCAGGCCACATCAAATCTAAGCCTTTATCCAACTGAGCCTGCTATATTAATATCATTTCCTTAACTACTGTAACAAGCATTAGAGCTAAGACAGTAAAAGAACATGTCCTTACCTTACATACCATCTTAGACTACTACTCTGTATGTGTAAAGTGGAATTTATTTGGCTTCCTTAAACTTGTGCTGTTTTTCCATGGAGTAAATGGCAAAGTAAATAAATAAAAGATTTTAGAAAAGGCAAAACCCTTCAACCCAGGAATGCTGACGTTCTGACAAAGCAAAGGATTTAATAAGTCACATTGTAACTGGAGAAGTACATGCAAAACCCAAGCCTGTATAAACCCTATGCACTTTTCAATTGTGTGCATTGTATGTTCACCCCCTATTTAAGCTACATCAATTAGAAACAAAAGTTACTTGCATTGCACTGCTCTAACAGGAAATAAACTAGAAACAGTCTATTTTTATTTTCTACACAGTTTGAACAATGATGTAAAAATGTGGACAAGTACAGAAACTGGGGGGGTTTGTTTACCTGGTTACAATAACCTTCCCAAGAAAGGTTGAAGGCACTTAACGTTTGAAGCCTGACAGAATATTTTACTGCCCATAAGGAATATGAGCTCATTAACAGAAAGCAAGCCATATACAGGGAAAGTGCTAGCCCAGCAAGTAAACATATTTTAGGGTATTAGCTGATAATGCAGAACGTCTGTGCCTAATGTCTTTAAAGTAATTATTTTACTCTAAGAAGTCATTAATGGCATGTTACCTACTTCATCCACTAAAAACCTTTTCATTTCTCCCCGATACAGAAATGGCATACAGAATACCAAAATACAAAATAAGAAAAAACCCCATGGTATTCCCAGATCTTGGAAGTTGTTTCGGTTGCTGAAATTCAGCCAAAGTGAAAAGTCAGGTACAGGAGAATACTACCGGGGCAGCTGAATTGCTGTCCTCATGCAATTTCTTTACATAAATGCAAAAAAGGCAGTGCTGGCAGCGACAGAACTGCAGGTAGGACCTCGGGCAGTTCAACCATGGCCATCTCAGACAGACCCCTCAGCTCTCCCATGTAAGTGTCTTGCTGCTTTTGACTACAAGAAAATTTTTGTCAGTACTTTACGGGGTCGAGAAGGTTGAGCACTAGCAGGACCATAACTACCTCTAAGGTCTTCTTTCCTTTCTTTCTTCTTTTTTTTCTTTTTTTTTTTTTTTTTTTTAAATTAAGTTCATTGAGACAGTTTGTTCGGTAAACACGACCGTCTTGCATGTAAAAACCTCTTCACTGCTAATCATACTTGCTGATACATACTGGAATAGTGCTAAACCCTCCTTGAAGAGTTTGCAATTAAATCCAAGGTAGGCACACCACAAATTATTTACCAACTGCTTTCAGTGCTGCTGCTTTCCTCTGGCCCATATTGGCACTTAGAAGTTCAAATAAACAAGGTCAATTAAAGATAATTTTGGGGGAGAGGTGCAACACCACAAAATAACATTTCCACTACCAAAAATTGAATTATACTGAAAATAAGAATAACTACGTGCTTTATCATAGCTTATATGTATCTCTAAGTGCTCAGGTCTTTCTCATTATCTGCTGGCCTGGAGACCCAACAGCTGACAGGGCTGCACTGATCAGTGTCCCTTGGGTGCAGACAGGCATTAAGAGTAGCCAAATGCACCTAAACAACAGCAACAGGGACTGGTTTTGTCCAAAAAAAAAAAAAAAAAAAAAAATTGTCTCAAACTGTTGGTTTTCTCCAAAAAGTTTTGTTCCAAACTCTGAAATCTATTCCTATCCTATGCTACATTTCAAAAAACCAAGCAAACAAACAAAAAAAAACCAAACAAAAAAAACACCCAAAGAACAAACGACATAGCTTTCAAGCATGGGTGATATGACATAATGCCCAGTTTACCTGTAAAATAAAATTTTAAAGTTTTGTCTAATTGAATTCATACCCAATGCTAGCTGTCATGAGTACATTTTAATTAAGTCCCCATCACCCCCCTCAACATTTTTCAATACATAGTCTCTGCATAGAGGTAAACAGAAGTTTGTGCAGCACGGTTCATCAGCATCTTCCCATTTCCCCTGTGTTATCAACGGGCTTACCTTTTGTATCATTTTAGTCATTAAATATTAAAAGCACAAGAAGCGATTTGTCAATTTAGCTTTTAGGGTATTAGAGATGGGAGAGGGAAAGGAAGGAGAGACATTACACTAGGATGCTAATTAGGGAAAATAGCATGCTGCAATATGCTGCAGGTAGATTCCTTGTTGTACTGATAGGAAAAAAAACCCACCAAAACAAAAAAACCAGAAGCATCCAAGCTTCCACAAACCCAGCTATATATACAAAGGACCTATCAAGCTGCTCATGCAAGAAATGCATCTTGTTCCCAAAGCAACTGCATCATGTTGGGAAGGGAGGGGAAGGGAGTCACTTTCTTTGATACTAATTTGAAGGTGATACCCTGCATGCCACGAAGGAGACCCCACTGATATGTTAAGTATAGGCCTGATTGTCTTAAATGTCTGCTTTAAACTCAATACTAGCATTGCTGCAAAACTAGAGAGCAAGCAACCTAGCGCATAGTTCCAGAGACTTCAAAATAAATCCCAAACAAATCAAAAAACAACTAACCCTGCAAAATCCTCAAAAAGCACCTATCAAATTGATTTCAATCCAGTGATTCGGTACAAAGTCAAAGGATGTAAGCTCTTCTAATCCCACCCTTTCAGCTCTTCCAGGCTCCGGCAGACACCTCCTCTAAAGGATGGGAGCCCTGCAAGCCTGGCAGTGCCTCACCACACAGCTCTTCAGCCATTTGCGACCTGACAGCTGTTGGCTTTGGGTTTACACACTGCAAAAACAACTTAGGAGGCGAATAGTGTGAACGGTACCCCGTTCCAGTCCAGGAGATTTCATTACAATGAGTTTAGCTCTGGGCAAGCTGCCATAATAAGCACATTCTTGACAGGTATTTTATTTTTCCTCCACAGAATACCTAACACTACTGAAAGCACTGACTGCCACATTAAATACTGTGGGTTTATTAAAAAAAAAAAAAAAACCAAACACAAACCCAAACAAACCAACCCTCCAAAAAACCCACAAAAACCAGCTATTGTTCTCCTCCTGTTAATAAAGACTAACTTTATCCTTCAATATAATCCCTCCAAATCAATTAAAATGCATTCAGTGGGTTGAAAGGATGCTAGTGAAGTATTAACAAAAGCCTGGTTTGGATTATGCAAAACTTCTGCAGCAATTGGCTGATGCTAAGATTTCAGCGGCAAGGGGATTTCAAGAGAAGCAAAATAAACCTAGCTCTTAAAAATATTTCTTACTTTGTTTCACTCGCTAGTTCTAGCAACATAGTAGGTCAAATCCCCACATCACCAACCTCTTTTTAAGTTTTGCAAGTTGATCTATGAATAAAATGTGTAGTCTCTCAGAGTAATTCATAGAAATCTCTACAGCCCTGCCATAACCTGGTGCTTAAAGACGACCAATATGAAAATGCTTTAAAACAGAAGCTGCTCTGGGTACGCTCAGGTCCATCACTATGAACTGATGAACCCATCTAGGACGTGCTCGAGCCTTCCCAGGAATGAAGATAGGGAATTAACCATGCCGGGCATCAACAGATGTTGGAGACCTGCCAAGGCATTTATTCACATATCTCACAACCTGCTAAAATGCTGGTATGGAGAGGGGAAGATTTTCTGCCCTGCCCAGAAGAAGCTCCAGCGGGTGCTGTTACCTGTGCTAGGTCTGGTCAATGGACAGCCACACTTACTGCTTCCTTTGCAAAAAAAAAAAAAAAAAAAAAAAAAAAAAAAAAAAAAAATTCAGGATAAACTTTCCTCTGACCAACAAACCCAAGGTCACGTTCTCTACTGCTTTTGCATTTGTAGGAAGCTGCCTCTGACATCTCACTGCGGGGCTTCATCAGACAAGGAAGAAAAAAATCAGAGAATTTTAAAGGCACCAACAAGTGTCTGATCTTTCAAGACATCATCGCTAATCTTCACATGATCCAGCCTGCTCAGTAATCAAGACAGAAGCACCATGCAGGTGCAAATTAATGCTACTTATGTCCTAAAAACAAGAAAGAAAAAGGATATGGAATAAGTATGCCCAAAAGCACCATCAAATTTATTCTCCACGATCAGATGGGGAATTACTGAAGTTTGCTTCACCTCAACAAAAACCCCCAAACAAACATGAAGCCATCTCCACGCCATTAACCATTTGGCTGAGCTGGTTAGTGCTACATTAAAAGGACCACAGGCTCAATGGCAGCGAGAACAGGAAGACATGGAGTGGTCCTCAGCTCCTCCAGTGATTTTCACACACTGCCAAGACAGAAAACCCAACTCTTACAAGACAAATTTTTTTGTTCTTCCTTTGGGTCTGTCAACAGAAAAATTAAGAGGAGGACCAAGGTTATTTTAGGGCATTATGCATCTCAGTGACCTAATATGAGTAAACAGTATAAACTTATGGCACGTCACTTGTTCAGGTGCAGGACAGACACCTGAAGAGCAGCCCTGTCATCAATCCCAAGACACCACGTGCCAACCTGAAGCATCCCTCTTGAAAAAGGACAGCAGCCCTGTGAGCTCACAGGGGAGCAACCGCAGCACGGGACTCGGAGAGCACATGAAAAACTGCCAGTATTTTCCTGAACTGCTGAAGCACAACAGGGAGGTGGCCGATTGATACACGGGCACTAGGAAGTTGTCCAAGACCTTTTAAACCCTAATTCACCGGAGAGCTAACCCAGATCTGACTATTTCTCTAATCACAAAAATCACTCGCTACTTAATATCTGTGATACATGATTATATGCTGATGATGCAGGTTCCTTGGACACTGCAAAGTGCTGGGAGGGTTGTTGTTAAATTGACAGTTTTGCAGGAGTAATCGTTATACCTGTCCAGAAAAAACCCACATGTCCTATATGGTGAAAAGCAATGATGGTAACTGCAGGTGTTTCATATAAGAATAAAACTAGCAGGAAATTAAATGGGAAGGCTGGGGGGGGGGGGGGGGGGGGGGGGGGCGGGATGGGGGAACAGCAAACAAAAAAAAAAAAAAACCACCCAAAAGCCCAAAACACTCCTGCCCACTATAGTGACCAGCTTCCATATTCCAACCTGATTTTTTAAAAAGCTTATAAATATTCTGTGTCCAGAAAAATCTCTTTTACAAATGCACTTCGTAAGATCTTTTTCTAATACTCTTTCTTCACTGATGATTTTTCAAAGTTCTTGTAATCAGCTTGAAAGGGACCAGCAATTCTTTGCTCAACTGTAGCAGCAATAGAAGGAATCGGCACAATATGCCAGAGGAACGTAAAATGTACTAACCAGATACGAAACCAGTTATAAAATACTGAAATCCACACAAGTACATATCAGATTGTCTGTTTAACACTGCAAAATTTGTGATATTTACTTTTCCGTTCAAGAATGCTCCAGATGACACCCTGAACTCTCAAAAAGCATGTATTATGCACAGCCGCAGTGCAAATGAGAAAATTAGGGCTCTAAATCCATCTGTTCTCCATTTTCTTCAGAAGTATAGTGTATAATAATAATAATTTATTTTCCCCTTTAAATTTAATTTCATCAGTCATTGTCCTTTAAAATAAAGACACAAACATATGGTCAGATATTTTTCTGTATAGAGCATCATCATTCTTATGGTAAAATTAATAGCTCTTCCAAACAATTTTTGCTAAGCAGCCAAAATCCAGAAGTAAAGACTGAGCAAATTACAATACTAATACTAATTTATTAAGCTACTTTCAAATGTGTTCAGCTTCCCCTTTTTTTTCTTTGCAGCATTATAGGACCACTTGATAAAGCAAAATTGCAGATGTTCAACCCTTTGTTTACTATGATAACTGGCTGAAAACAAAATGAAGTGACAGGACCAGGGCTACCTCACCCTACCAGGAGTTAACGCTGTGCTGGAGTGGTTGCTGCTGGAGGATATGGAATAGCAGAAACTCTGAAGGATGATGTCACCAGGGGTGCTCTGCAATCCAGATGCTCAGGAAGGCAGGAGCCAGAGCTTGGAGAGCTGCTACCATCTCCCTTCTATGAACCACCTGGATACCTTTCCTAATACTTTGTTTTCTGGACTATGCAATATGTTTTCTTATACCTGCCATCTATATGGACAAGTCAAGCATACTAGCCAAGCCTGCCACATTCATCATCTCTATCAGCACTAATTCTGCTGGCTTTTGAGGCAGCAATAAAACCCAAGTGGCTCCGCTGCAAGCAGAGGTTCCTCGCAGCCGAGCACTTCTGAACATACTGCGGGTTCACCAGACTGAAGTGCTCAACCTGCATTTGCAGGTTGTCCTGTCAAATTATCTCATTACAGGTACACCTATCTCACAAAAACTTTGGTTTTTTCATATCTCCCTAAAGCAGGTGCTTTTGAGGGCAAGCACCACGATGTTTGGTCTTTGGGATTGCATTTTAAATGACAAAAGCTAAAAGGCTCTGATTAATCAAAGGGATTTATTTTTTTTCCCTATCAGAAGATCAACTGTTTCACACATGTACTGTTGGAAAGAAAAGAACAAATCCAGGCAATATTTTCTGTTCCCCACTCCTACACTAAGAAACGTGTGACATTTATAACCACGGTATAAAAGCTCATTAATACTATGCGCTGACCTATATAAAAAGGGTTATTGGCTTAACACAATAGGAGACACTCTCATGGAAAATGGGCAAGGAAAGGAGAGAACAGCTCAAGATAAGCCATCTCTCCACAAACACTGGCTCAAAGGATGAGATCATTAAATGACGGTATTAAAAGTGGCCAACATTTTTCACCTCCTCTCTGCTCATTTAAAAACCAGTTTAGAACTGCAGAATAAAAGCCCGGCGAACACCCCAGTACATTTTAAAAGGTAATTCTTTCAAAGGGCTGATAGCAGGCAGGGAGTGGGAGAAAGGTTTATTTTATTTGAGCTAATCTGACAGACTGGCACCTACTCAGAGGTGTTGGAAGAAGTCTGGCACGTCCACGCAACCACCAAGAGCAGCAGTAAATCCTTAAGGAAGACAGGGCTGCCTATGTCTTACATTGGCTTTTTAAATACTTCTCCTCTAGAAGTTCTGTTTTCTCCAAAGAAATCATTTAAAGCAAGCTCCCCAATCAATGTGCTCTGAAGAGAGTTATTTCCAACACTTGACCTTGAGGTTTGCCAAGACTAGTTAATGCTCAAGGCACCGTGCCCACGGGGATGCACCACACGGGGTGAGAAATAACCTGCCTGCCAGCCAAAGTGGATTCCGGATTTACACCCAACACCTCCTCATAAAACCATCCTTTAGCTTAAATAACTGTGCTTCCCCCACCCCTTCCATATACAGATGGAGAGCAATCCTGTCTCCACTCAGGTTTTGTTTTTCCAGGCTGAAGCCAAGCTCTTCTGTGATGCCTATAAAAAGGCTGGCCAAGCCTTCCACCAGCATCCCAATTGCCCTTCCTTGACCTGTGGCAGCCTAAACACATCTTCCTAAATACAAGTAGGACACCTTCATTCTTTGCTGCTCCCAAATGATGAGGCTGAGCTTATAGAAGAAATTAATATCATCAGTCCTTAAACACATGACATACTCCTGAAACAAATTAACGGCAGAGGAAAGTGGTTCTTCTCACATAACAATCCCGTCCTCCTCCGCCTTGCCAACATCTCTCGGCTTTGGAGCTGGCAAATTTATTTAGCAGGCTTCTAATTCTTCTGTAAAGGCTGCTAATGAAAATATTAAATAAGGCACGATTTGATCCTTGAGGAACTCCAGCAGTAACTTCGTATGTTCAACAGAACGAAAAAAATAAACTTGCGGCAATACAAGGTTATCAAGAATTACAGTGTTGAAAGACTTCAGTCTTTAAGGGTATTTTAGCCACCTTAAAAACCCTTCTCGCACAATACAGGATTACTGTGATGCAATCAAATTATGCCCAATTATCTCAAGTATTTTGAGCATTTATGCCAGCCACCCACCCAGAAGAAAAACAGAAACTGATGTTTGATGCACACAGATGCAGCAAGACCAGTGACTACTTATATTCAAACTAAACCGAAAGGCAGGCACCCTCATCTTCTGGTTCTCCCGAGAGGTCCCTATCATCCAAATGAAGATGCTTTTTTAGCATCACAAAACAGCTTGCAAAGCACAGATCCCCTATGATAGCACAATTAACTCATTTCCTATACTGAAATCTCTTATACAGTGAACAGCATTTTAATTAATTCTTTAAATATATATTCTTCCAATAGGTTAAACCTTAATTAAAATTAAAAATGCCTGATAGCATCTTCTTATCTGGTTACAGATGCATTTGTTAAAATTTGCAGTGATGATACAGCAACCACATCAAAAAGGATACATATTTAATTTAAGGTTTTTTTCAGTTCAGTGTAACACTAAGAAAATTAATTCAATCTGCATTTACACTCACAGAATCCATCTCCTGTTTCTGTAATAACTATTTTTGTTTTGTTTCAAACAAATTTTAAAAAAACATTTTTGGACTTTGCCCTGGGAACGCCTCTGACCACCAGAGATTCGCTGATGCTTAATCTCCTATCTCATTAGTTATTGCTTAATTGGAACCCCATTTGAAAGAAGCTGAATAAAAATGGACCATTTAATTATCATGAGACATGAAAGAGGCAAAAAGTTCTTTGTAATCCAAGCTGCTCCTCAGCAAGTTTTTATCATGTTTATCACAAACATCACACATGACTTTACCCTCCATCTAGATTTCAGCTCTTCATCTACCAGTGCAGCTCTTCAGTCAGCACATCTGCCACTACTCCTACATTCGGCTTCACACAACTTTCCTGGCATCGGGGAACACCACAATCCTGCTGCTGGGAGACAGGTTCACGCAGTCCATGAACACCAACACCACCACACGCTTCCCAGGCCCCACCTCAGCCTTTATCTCACTTTTAAACAAGACAGCCAGCACAGCAACCACAGGAAAAGCTCCAGCAATATCTTTTAGTTGAGTAGAGTACACACAGGGGTCCTTTCCAAACGTACCAGAGCTCCTTACAGCTCTAAAGCAAGCAGCACTTCCCTGGTACTAGCATTACCCTTAAATATTGATTTAAAAAAAAAAAAAAGTTTCTTTTGATTCACTCTCCTTAAGTGCACCCTCTTTTCTTTATAGCCACCTAATTAACAAAACTGACAAGTTTACAATGCAAGCACAGAATAACCAAGTTTACCTATTAATGTGCACAACTAAACACTGAATCGTTTCAGTACTTTCCCCACCATCCTTGTTCAGGAACCATTTATGCACAAATGCCAAATTATGTTCTGTTTTCGGGCTTGGGCATCTGAGTGTAATTTCAGCTTCCCAATAAATAACAAAATGTGCTCAAAACCAGCAATTTACTTGAGAAGCATTCTCAAATTTCAGTCATGTCTGAAACCGCTGTCTGAAAGGCTTATTCATGAATTGTAAATTAAAGTGTTACTGCTTTATATTATGCAAATAGACAAATACTAGCATTGTAACAGAAGCAATGAGCTTGTTATCCTGTCAGTCCTGTAAGCAGACAGACACCTTCTTAGCGCATGATTTCAAACAGTGCTGGTGTGTTACATTAACTGTACTAGTTTTGATACTAACGCAGGATTTACCACCAACTTAAGTGAGACGAGATGCACCCAACAATGAGCACTTCTAAAAAGCCGACCATTTACCTGTAACATGGTATGCAAATGTTGTCATACTTCATAAAAATTCCCACAACAGCATTTATATTAACAAATGCAAGCCACCCAATGAAGTTGAGCAATAGAAAAATGAGATAACAGATATCAGGACCTTCATTTAAAAAAAAAAAAAAAAAAATCACATGATGCATTCTCAAAATGCAGTAGCCTCACTCGTGTGTTCAACAATTAGCTTTCATTAGGTGAATTATGTAACTAAACAGTCGTGTGTGCGAAAAATAAGAGTACGTGCAACCGTCTTAAATTCAGATCATATACATCTCGACAGTCATCTTTTATGGAAAAATTATGCATATGGTGCGTGTGGGTGGACTGCGACCACGAAGGGATGCGTGTTACCTCGTTGCATCTCCATAATGCAGGGCAGGGTGGAGGGTTCAAAGGAGGCTGCACGCCTGTCATACACATCAGCACATAAGTCTGTGTATCTGCATCAGCAACTCAAGTCACATGCGTCCCATTAAACGCTATAAAATTACCTCACCCCTGCACCACTCAAGCAAGCATCTTCAGACAGACACTGCCTCCCACCCGCTCCCGTTCAGGTAACGGCCTCGCAGATGGCGGGCGACAGGAGGACAGGCTGTGCCAGGGCACACCGGCCGGCACGGCACAGCACGGCACGGCACCCCGCGTGCTGGGGCACGAGATCCCCGCCTCCAGCAGAGCGGGCAGCACTGACCAGCCAGGCTGATATATGCTCTGTTTAAGATGCAGTCCAAAAATGGTAGTGCAGATGTGACTCCTGCAATCAACAACGGGCTTACAGATGTACCACACCACCAGCTACAGGGGCGCAGTCCTGATCGCTCTGCCACTACCGCACACAGTCTCCTGGCCTGTGGACAGCACGGCATAAATCAACCCAAGAATAGTTTTGGAAGTAAACAGGATTCTGAAAGCAGGAACACATCTGAGCCCCCAGTCCATCCTATTTCATTCCAGAGCAGTTAGCAATACATTTGCTTATATTCAGCCTTCTTTTTTTCCTCATTTAAATTTATGACATTTTACAAAGCAGTACTCAATTTCAATGCATTTCTTCTTCAGTCTTTCCCACTGCATTATGCTTCTTTCTTTATAACTTGCATTACAGAGCGGCTTCCAACATCCATGCGCTTTTGTTCAGAACGGAGGTTTCAAATGTATCTGTCATAACAAAATAAAAAAGGAAAAAGCTAATCTCTAGTGTCTTGGGATACTAAAACATTGATGGTATTTGCACGCTACAGCTGAGAACAATATACTGATGGAAGCATCAAGTGGCATTACTATAAGCAGACAGGGGGAGCAGAAATAAAACTCAGACAAGGAAAAGAACTGGTATGGAACCTGATAAGCCACTTGTTTCCTCTCATTTTTCACAGCAATAAATTAAATATTCATCTATATAACTGGGTTTGGGACTTGTTCTAAAAGCGACTAACAGGGTTTGCACAGCTTGCAGGCTGATGCACGTTATGCACAACCAAGGCAGTTGTCACCATCGTTAGAACCACGACGACATCAGACGTACCGCACCGTCAGAAACAGTGCTGGAAAAAAAAGGGTATTTGCATGTATTTTGTTTCCTGAAATATCAGCACACACAGAGCTCTGGCCTGCAATCCAAACACCGGGGGAATGCTTCCTCTTAAAATGCATTGATACTGCTCAAGTGAAAAGTTTTCTGCTGATGGGTTTTATGTGCATCTAAGCTGAGCCAAGTGAGCTCAAGACAATCTAGCAATTCCACCATTTACCATGTTACAGTAATATATGGCTTTTTTCTTGTTCCTAATTATATTCTCAGACTGCACAACAGACTCGTCTATTCCCAGTACCCTACAACTGACAATGCTGTTATAATGTATTCAGTAATTTATTTCCAAACCTTAAACAAAATATGCAGAAAACAAACAGCAAACAGTGCAAGAGGATACTGTCCATGCTTCCACAAACACTTGAGCCGAGTGCACTTACATACCAGCATAAATCAAACAGGCACAATCCAATTTAAATATAAGTCCTGCAAGGCTTTTTCATTAGTGCACTGTTTATACTTTTGTCATCTTTTGACTAATTTTATTATAAAATACTGAGAGATTTACTATATTGCATTACAGCTCAGCTAGTCATAACAGAATTAAAAAAGTTAATTTTGTTTCTGTTTCAGAAGCTTGACAGTGTATAACATCTTTCTAGCTTTCCATCAGTGCATTTTTCTGAAATCCCTCTTTTGTTCCCCCTTCACATTTTACATTAAGAAATACATGTCCTATGCACTATCATATTTTAAAAAGCATACCTAAGAATGCTTCCATTCTTGTGTGCATTGCCACTTCAAAAAAAAAAATCATATAGTTTTTATATTTTTTAGCTCCTTCTCTCTTTTGCCCCAACCTATTTTTTCAGGGTCTCCGGTCAAGTAGTAATAGCTCAGCAGTTCAGCACTGACCTCACGGAAAAAAGATATAGGGCCACTGCCTTCATATTTCCCTTACTTGAAACAGCACAAATAATTCTACTTAAATTGGTGAGATACATTTATGGCCCATTTTTGAAGACGGGAACATAATTCTGGTGAGCTATTACTAGCTTTTTGTCTTTTTTTTATTGTCTTCTTTAAACAGCTGCTACTGAACACTGTCAGAGGCAGGATGATGCTCTGCCCTGAGACTGCTGTGCTTGGGGATGAATCACCACAAGCACCACCAGAGAGAGGAGCACCACAAGGATTAAACCTACCGTTGAACGTTACATACCCATTTATCTCCATTTTACAGTTTAACTGGTTTGGGGGTTTTGTTTTATTCATGAGTGTTTTGTTCATATTTCTTAGTTCCTCAGCAATAATATACAAAAGGGCCAGCTAGGGTCCAGAATTATCCAGACCAAAGCAAAGGCTCCCAATGCCTGTATCGCCAAACTAGAGTCTTGCTTAGAAATTCAAGCCTGGTGTACCATATATTCACGTAGAGAGAAGTTTTGGCCCAGAGGACTGCATAACGTGCATTATGAGCAGAACAAAAAAACGATAGGAAGACAACCATCATCGTACAACAAGTTGCACATACAGCTTGATGCACACAAAAAAGCACATTAAATACAAACCTAGAAGCCAAGTTACGGATAAAAGCACCTTTCACAACACACAGCAAATTATGTACTTTGCATTAAGGATTTTCTAGCCTTTTTATTTGCAACTCATTTTAAAAGGACCACTCGGGGGGACTGTTGGTTTCAGACTGATCACTTCCAGATTGTGTCAAATTTTCCCACATACAGAAACAAGTGGCATGCTGAATTTGGTCAGATCAAGGCGTTTCCACCAGCTGCTTCACAACCACTTAGAGACATCTGGATGCAATTATGACTTTACTGCAAAGTTTTTATTGGTTGGGTTCTTTTAAACACTGGACCACAGAAATCATGTTCTTCATTCAATTCCCATTGAAGAGAACAGGGTGGTTTCCATAGACTGATGACTTTCGGATAAGGTCTCATAAAAAGATGAAAAATAAGAACTCTTTGTCTACCAGGAAAAGAGGTTAATCTCTTGTCCTTAAAGGCTGCACATCAAAGAACTCCAAAGCTGCATGGGATTGCTGTGCGTAAAGTCCAATATGTGGCCATAGCAGCAGGGATATTTATAAAACCCAGTATTTTCACCAGCATCGTTTTCTAGTGGCATATTACAATATTTCAGTCATAGTTTAAAATGAAAAATATGTAAAACACATCTTCAAGCCTAAGGACTTGGATTCAAAAAGACTAAGCTCTTCTCAGTGAGGTAGCAAGTTGTCAATTCAAAGAGATTAGCCTTTAAGTTTGAAAAAAAATACAAGACCGCTAATTTTATCCATGGATTTTCTTTTATTTTAATTTCTCTACAACTAAGATACAGCAAACCTTTATCTGAGTAGGGTTTACTTTTATACCATCAATTTGTCACAAATCATAGTAAGATATTCATATATATTTTATATCTAGTTGATGTAGTTAAAGCCAAAACTGCTTAAACACACCTAGGGACAGGGGAATCCAGTAAACCCTTTTCCCAAGGAGAGAGGTACAGCTGCCACACTGAAGTTTTTCAGCACAGGCATCTTCAGGAGATGCTAATCCCAAGAGACACTTTGAAAGAAAATACGCGTTTGCCTGACAGACCTCTACAGAAACCTCAATTCCAAATTCAGACCCACATTGTGCCACCTGTGATAAAGCCATCTTTGCACCAGTCAGCCCCAGTAAGCGCTTTAACAGAGCACAGCTTGTAAGTCACATGCATAATGACCACAGATGCATATTAAAAAATATAATTCTTTGCTCAAGTATCCACAACCAACAAGCCATTAAGGAAAGTGAGAAGGTTCTAGTTTTACAGTAGTTGCTAGCTATGGCTGTCAACAATCTACAGACTTCCCAGCTTTGCTTTTGTCCAGAAACATTTAAAGCTTCTTTTGTTTTTCCAGATAGCCATGATTACAGGAAAGCAGCTGCCTTAATGAACCATATAAAGCGTACTGGAAAAAGAGGCTGGGGATGAGACCTGCCTACTAAGAAGTTTCTCTGCTACTATTTTTCCTCCTTGTCACATACTCAGTCTATGAAGTAAACACGCATTCTACCTCTTCAGGATACTTATAACAAAATATGTAACAACACTATATTCTACCTTTTCTTAGAACTGTGTTGGCAGTGTTGATCTTAACTTTAAAAATAAAGACTGAGTAGGTTCAAACAAATATTCTTAGCAAAGCAGGTTTTCTTCAAAGTTTAAAAATCAACAAGTGAGACGAGTTTGCCTTTAGCAGCCTTTTAATAAAACTAGAATCCTGCCTGCTTCTTTCATTAGCAATGGACCAATTCCCAATGTATCATCATGCTGAAATACAAACTGCCAGCATTCTTCTCTGGCATGCCAGCAATGATGTGGCTGTTCCGTTTTGAATATGACAACTGACGTTTTGCATATACTGAATAATCCTATACATAGTTGTTCACTTTGATCTGGCTTGTTCAAATCAGGCCATAGTTAGCAGTAACTGAAAGTTATCAGACTACGAGAAATTAGGTAAGGGTTTCATTCCTTGGTAACCATTAACATCTTTCTTTTCACTCTAAAAACTTGGAGATTGGTACCTGCAAAGCTCTCTTCTCTACCTTTCTTCCTAGTCTGTGAGAAATGAGAAGTACTTCTTACATACTGTAAAATTTAGCTAGAGCCTAGAAACAGGTGTGTAACAGCAGAAGACAGACCAGTTAGACTTGCATAGGCTGCAGTGCGGGCTCAGAGGAGAGCAGGGAAGGAAAAGATGGGGTTTATTTTTGAGTTCACGTAAGCTGCTGTAAGATTAACCTAAAGCAAAGCTCCACCCTTCACCACCAGCCATTTTTCAACCACCTTCAAAAGACATTTATTGGATATACCTTAATTTGGTGAACCCAAGTCTATTTTTATCATGTCATAGTCTGAAAATACTTGTACTGAGATTAGAATGTATTAAAGTGGATTTTTTTTCTGATAGTTGGTAAGACTAATTATGTACTTACAGCATTAAGTAATTTACTACATGTATTTCCTAAAAATGTTTCAGTAGTTCTCTGGATTATTTTTTCCAGCAAGCAAAAGATAGCATCACACAAGTACAATAATGCTGTATGTGCAAATATCACAGGCAACTCTGTCAGAAAGCGAATGTTTTAAAGTGTAACATGTGAAGAGAATGGCATTAAAACAACAGATTTTAAGAAATGGAAATGAGAAAAGGCAAAATTGTTCAATAACCAAGTCAGCATCAGCATAAGGAAAGCCTTAATGCATGCAGCCACAATGTGTTTTATTTGCTTATTTTTCTCTGCTGGTAGCATCATAATAACATTGGTGATGTTCAATATTGTATCATATTTTCACCTGTGTAACCTATTTGGGAAAAAAAAACCAAAAAAACCCCCAAGAAACTGCAAAGGATAAAACCGTGCTGCACCAAAACTGAGAGAAGTTTACCATTGATTTAATGAAAACAGTACTTCACTCCGATCCGAAGTGATTTGCCCCAAGTGGCACAAGTTACAAGCAGAGCTGCTGGTTGTAATCCAAGTCCCTCGACTCCTCTTCTCCTAACTTACTCTAGCAATCACTTACCTGCCTGTTTTTGTGCAGAACAGGCCACGTGTTACAGTAATACAGATTAGCTCTGCTCCACTGTCAGTCGTCTGTCTTCCTCTGAATTTAGTCCAATACTCCATGTAACTAAGGAATGACCGCAGATTTCATATTTCAGCTGGGGAGCAGGAAATCAATACATACTGCAAAGAGCACAGAAAATCCTTTAGCCTGACTGTGTTTGGCTCAAATTGAGAATCCTTTCACAGATTTCTTGAGAATTCAAGTCTTCAGGTTTTTCCCCAAGCATTGCTGTAACTAAGCATCGCATCGCTGAAGCTTCAGCAGACTAATAATCTACTCATCCCGCACACCCCGTAGGAAATGCATTGACAGTATCATGAAAATACCATCCCTTTCCCACCCAAATCCGCACCCAACAGTTTTTGCTGCACTTGTCCACAGAGCACACACGTTTTGCTAAGAGTCAGTCACTTTAGATTTTAGTGGTTATCCATAACAGAGCAAATTCTGCTTACTATTTTCTCCAGATAAGCAGCTCCAGTCACTACAAGGAATTAGTGATGGCAGAAAGCAAGCAGAACTTGCCCCAGTTTCCTTAACTGGCTAGACTGAAAATCTGTCCATTTAACTCTCTAAAAAAGAAAAAGTCTACTAACGCACTGAAAATTATAGCTCTATTGCAGGTAGCACTGCAAGCCTCCCAGCCAAAGACTTCAAAAGATCCTTTAAAGAATAGTACTTGGAGGGTTGGTGTTTGTCCTTTGCTTCTGGTCACTGTGGGGAGGCCCTTTACTCACAGGGGTAGGGATTTGGGTTTCATTTGTTTTTGCAAGAACAGTTGTGAATATTAATAGATGTATACCTTCAAGATACAAAAAAACCCAAAACACCACACCAAGAAAAAATTGCCAGGAAAATTCACACCAAAGGACAAAACCTACTGTTAAAGAATGAAACTTACTGTAAAGCATCAACTTACCTGCCAAGTCAACTAGAACGTGAGCTTTGCAACACAGAAATCAAGTACTGAAATCAGTCAGTGCAAAACAACAACTATCACCTCAAAGGAGTCCCTTCCCTGTGTGGGATGGGGTCTGGCATCCAAACATCCCCACTGACATGCGTTAGGTACAGAAAACTTTGTTTTCTCTCAGCAAGCAGAAGCCACATAACAATTGTCCTCTGTTCCCTGTAGCATCTACGTTATCCAAATTCTCTGATGTCAGGGGCTGGGCTTTCCACTAGATTCACAAAGGGTGTTTGGGTTTTGCCTCTTAAAAAAAAAAAGGCAAACTGATAAATTAGTAAGAAAATCTTAACTAGAGAATGCAAGAAACCTTGCGTATTCTTGAAGAAGATCGATCAAGCCAAACAAAACCAACTAGAAGAGACTGTCAAAGACAGAATAAAAGCTGGCAAGCTTCTTCTCAACTTCAGCTGTCCCTTGGTGACACGAGAGTTTTCATCTTTTCTGAAGACAGTGCCAGTTACGCATCAATGCTTCTGAATGCCAGCCTCATTAAAGTCTATGTTGGTACCAGCTCCTATAGCCAGCGCAAAATTAATATTCAAACTTCGACTAAGAAGACTGTCACAGTTGCTCCACCAGAGTTTGCATACAAGGAAAACAAGTGTTACAGAACAGGAAAATTACATTAACTGTGTTCTCAAATTGCCGCTCTGAGCATTGCATACTAATGTATTAATATTTGTTTTTAAAATAAGCATCTGCTACTATAAGACTGGAAGAGTACATAAAAACAGATGCTACCCAAAGCAGCAAGATAGCTCAGGAAAACGAAGGCTGCCCATCACCAGCGCTTGTCCATCCACATCCAGGTAACAAGGACGTTAAAACCAAACCTGGTTAGGGGAAGACCGAAGGAAAGACCTTTCATAAGTGACTGGGAAGAAACAAAGTTTGAAAATTGTCAGAGCCAAACTTGTGGGTACTTCTAATACAGATCAAAGCCAACTCTTGACTTCAGAGCAGCCAACAGATTCTGAGTGTACGGGGGGGGGGGGGGGGGGTGAAAAAAAAAGACCACAGATGTTTCCTTCTTACTGCCAACAAAAAGATATTTGGCCACCTGAAGTCAGGCAGCAGCTGATACTGGAGTTAGAGACAGATGAGAGTTAATGGATATTTTAGAGGTGGCCTCCCATTCTCCCTCCTCCATCCTAGAGCCTTCTTGGCCTACTGTGCCTCTAGGCAGCAGTGAAAGCAGCAAACACATGCACAGAGGGTGCATGACTGTAAGCTGATAAAAAGCTGCTAAACTAACTGATGGCAAATCTGACCTTGCTAAGCCGCTTGACAGGAATTTAAGAAGATAAATATTATTATTTCAAGGAGCAAGATTCTCACAGATACTCCATTAAACTTTAGGAATAGAAAACCACAACAGGGTGCAGCCTGAATGTGGAGAGCAGAAGAGTGATGTACATCTGTAACATCAATGACAGAATTATTCAGAGGGAATAGGTATATACAAAATATAAACCAACAACTTTATTTTTTAATAACATGCTGAATGCTCCCAAGTTCTCTGAGTAAAAAGCACTTCAAGATCATCATACTTCACTCCTCCTAATGTTTCCCTTAACTGCATTATTACTTTTTGTGCCAAGACACATCCCAGCACCACTTACATACTTGACACAACCTCCATCAAGAAACTTAAAAGTTCACAGCCAATATAAGGAGGTAAAGGCAATCTTATTTCCACACAGGAAGATCGTGTTCTATGCTGTATTTATTTTAGAAGCCTCACTTTTTAAAAAAGCGAAATTATGTAAGCGATAAAGTAGTTTACACAGAGGAGTGCTAAATTCTTGAACACCACCTTTCCTATCTTCAGGACAGCACTGTAATTCCACAACGGTCCAAGTAAAAATGACCAGATTCAGTTCTAATATAACATTAAGTCTTTAAAAGTATTTTTTTAAATAAATCATTTATGACTAAGTGGAACAAGAGACTGCTAATTTAAACAATTCACATATACTTAGGTGTATTATTCAAAATAGCATTATTTTATCTAAAAATAGGCTAAAAATTATATTCTAGAATTCTAACCTAAATACTGACATTTGCTCCATTTCGCCCTTGTAAGAAATGCAATTCAGTTGCTCTCTCAGTTTTATTTAAAAGCTATAATTCACATTTAGCAAGCCCAAAAGCAATTTATCACTTCAAAACAGCAGCATCAGAAATTTACTTGTTGCCCTGAAGAGTAATGTTCCAACATATTAAATTTTTTTATTGATAAAGCTTGAAAGAGCTTTTTTTTTAATGACAAGCCACCAGGTCAGTAAACTGCTATCGCAGATACTTCTGTTTCCACCTAATGCCACTGGAGAGATGGAGAACAGCAACAGAAGTCATAACTCTATGGCTGTACTCCAGAGAACTTACAGTAGCACAAGGAAGCTATTTTACATTATTCTGAACCAATTCTATTTTTCTTGGGGAGAATTTTATATAAAAAAAATCCAGCAACAGAAGAGCCAGACCCCTAATTATGCTCTCCAAGGGAATGAACGCTTGGTAACGCAGAGACAGATGGCTTTGTTTCATATGCTGCACTCCCCCTTTGGTTTTTTTAAAAAGTTCTGATGCAATCTTATTGTATGGGCTTTTTAACTTGCTTGCTTGCATCTGTCATCGTATTTCGTGAGCTGTGTAGCTGCTGAATAGAGGAAAATGCTTCATTTTAGAGATGGGAACAGATTTTGCCTGCTTATAATAATAATCTTCTCAATTGGGATATGGCTATTTTCTCATTAAGAAAAATTCAAAGTGTAACATTATTTTATTGCTCTGCAGTCAACAAAAGCAAAATGGAGCATTTTTTAAAAACAGAATAATACCTCTGGATCAATAAAGGTCACAGCTACACGAGTAAACTATCTCTGAAATGTGCTCAGTGGCCTTTCATCGCTGAATAAACGTGTCCATGTTCACAGCTAATTGGAATAACCTGGTCGCAGCCAAATAAAACAATGTTTTACCACTGTATGAGAGCTCACAAGACCCAAGCTGAACACCAGATTAGTATTTCCTATAATGATCTTGTCATATATCTTACCTTTATTTGCTTTAAAATAATCACATACAGTTTATTTTGCACATGCACCCCATTTATGTCATTGGTGTCCATGTGCCCATGAGCCACTGAAAACTCCTATTAGGTACAAAAGTTTAAATATAAAAACGGACGTTAAATACCAGAAACAGTTTTGCTATCAGTTTCAAGACTGAGCAGTGCCTTTTAGAGAAACCATAGCAGTTTTGTCTTTGCAAACCGCCTTTCTCCCTTTGCACACCCACCCATCAAGCTGTGGCAATCCCGCAGGCTCCCTCAGCAAAGCGTCACTGCACCCTTTGCACACCATCTCATACCAGGGAGGATGCGCTCTTTAGCTACCAGAACCACAGTTCACTGACATTTATTTTTGGGACCCAAAACTCTCCTTCTCCCCTTACTCGGTGCTACTCCAGAGAGCCGATTTCCCACCCCGGTAGCTCATACTGATGTGCTGCCTGGACACTGTGTTTGCTGGGATAGGTAAGATAGAAACATCTAGACCGTTTCTCCTCCTTTCCCCTTGCCTGCCCCCAAATTACAAAACACCCGGCATGGTCTGGCTTTGTGGTGCTATTAGCACAAAATGCCTCCCAGAGCTACTGGTAGTGATTCACTGGAGAGGAAAAATCAAATTTGTGTTCTGCGTGCACATGCAGGGGCACAAACTTCTTGCCAGCAATCAGGAGGAAAGGTTTCGCAGTGACCACCTCATGGAAAACATCTGTTTGCTTTGAACAAAAAAATTGCATTAACAACTGAAAGCTATCTTCTCCCTTTAACCAAATTTTGTGCCTGTTTTTATGATGTTAAAACAGTATTTTGAAATGTTGTTAGAACCCATAATCTCCACCCCCATTGTGGCTCAAAGTAAGCTCCATTTATCCACTGTCCACTCAAAGTGAATAGTTTCAATGTTGACAAAGATTTTGGGGCCAAAAAAAGGTGTAGAAAGCCCCTAGGTGTAACACCAGGCAAGAACTAGCACGGTGCAACAGAGGCGACCCCCAGGAGCTGTGGCAGGATCTCACCTCCTCGAACCAAGTATAGCAGACAAGAAAGTCTGATAATCTGACACAGTTTGTAAATTGAGATGTTACTCAGATATATTAATACAATAAAAAACATCACCGCAGATCATGCAACAGAAATATTTCCTTAGCAACTGTGAAAGTAAAAAGTCTATTTATTGCAAAGAAAGAGGAAAACTTTGATATTATTTTTTTTACAGCAAGTCCCCCAGCAACTAGGTATTAAGCTTATGCAGAGTAAACCGTAATATTCAGATTTTGTACTCAGTATTTCAGCTATTATGAAAAAAAGCAATTTAAGGGTTACTAAATCACATGTGTATCTTTCTCTCTCTACTTACATACCCATCTATATAAAAAAATTGTGCATAATCTAAAGTTTCCAGTAATGCTGAAGTCCCTCTTCGACAATTTTATTTTTAATCTCTTCCCACCTTACTCTCTCAAATTGAATAGAGGACATGTCAAGTATCAGGCTTAATTTCTGTTCTCATTAGCTTCTACATTATGCAGATGTCAGGTCAGGAAGAACTGTATCAGATAACCAAAAATTAGTAATAATTAACCAATAGCAGTGCAGATTGCCCAAAGAGACCTATTCCTTCCAAGTGGTAAATTATTTTTTAATTATCCCATCGAGATAGAGACTTCTAATTGCAAATACTCTAAGCAAGCAAAAAATATACACCGGGGAAATCCCAGATCATTAGCAACTGTGCAACTTTCTACATAGGTTTTGCAAGTAATAATAGATCTTTTTCAATTGAGAAAAGAATTTCCTGGAACATTTCTTCATCGATGCAGATAAGCCTGAAATTGAAGTGCATGAGGAGGATAATGGAATTGACAATTCAATTTTTAATGTCCAAATAAACAATTTTTTTTTTAAGTCAACAAAATAAATTGAAGCCAAACCTATTTAGAAGGTGCAGATATAAGAAAATGAAACAGGTTTTGAGCAGCAGACATATTTTATTAGCTTAACAGTAGGTGACGTCAATATATACCTATTTATTTTGCACTTGAGAGGCACTTCATTTGTTCCAATGCAATTTTACAGATCCAGAATCACTCCTGAGCCCTTTACCCTGCCTTTCCACTGCAGGGAGAAAAGATGTTATTTAGTACCTGGAAACTTCCAGCTTTTTCCAGTATTCACAACCATAAGATAAACAGCTCCTCACACACTAAAAGAAAGGAACTAAATAAGTCTGAAAATTACCACAGTAATCCACCAGCACCATAGTAATCAATGTTTTCGGAAACCACGTTTGTGACTGCTGTTGAGCACAGCAGCTTTAAATGCCCCACATCACGGTTCTGCTTTCAGCAGTCAGCAAAGCAAACTAGAGCAGCCTACTGCTGTCCCTTAACCTTGCCTAACCCATGGGATGAAACCAAGAGGAAAAGGAACTCTGACCCTTCTTTTTTTTCTGGTTCAACCACAGAACCTGGTGCTCAGCATCCTCATCCCGTGCCCTAACAGTCCTTCCAGCCTGATCTTCCAGGGAAAGATACGAGTTCCCCACCTCTGTCTCCTAAACCCACCCAGCCACCTCTTCAGGGGACAGGCTACAACTGTCTCTCAAATTGAGCAAAATTAGAAGTATATATTGATATCCTGAGCATCACTTGTAAGATGTTGCATCTGATGAGATGATCACTGATTCTTTCCTCCTTGCCCCTAAGAATAACATCCTCAGGTGACCAAAGACAGCAGTAACGTTATACCCTTAGCACATCGATTTCTGAGGCCAAAACACCCTGCAAAGAGCATTTAATAAAAACATCGGCTATAAAATCCTACTGGCTTAATTTGTCACTTCAGCATTTCATAACAAGCATTATCATCCTCTCCCAGGATCACAACAAGCAAGGATAGCAATAATGCGGTTCAGCCACAAACATTTCTATTAATATGGCTCATGCACACATTTCTACCTAATCAGCCATCTGTCACCGACTGGGGACTTCCCTCAAAGTTTGAAGGATAGAAGAGAATATTATGCACTAAAGGTAGAAAAATTAAAAAAATCCTATTTCATGGCTGCATTTCTCTTTTTGAACCAGTGTCTTGGCTGCTGAAAGTTGGAAGCAGTACCTAGGTGCAGAAGGTGCACAGATTTCAGCTCTGTGGGTGCAAAATATAGTTTATAGGCCAAGTGAAAACTAGAGTCAGCATCCAGTGAACTGCTGGCCTTGCAAACAGCCATACTGCAGGAAGAAAAATGTCAGGTATGTCTCCCGAGACAGAGTCTTTGGGTGAGGCTGGGCATACAAGAAATATGTAAAGAATAATAACCTTTGTTTTGGTCTCCTAGATGGTTTTGGAGGCCAACAGCGTCTGAAAAAATGCCAGTAAGGTGTAGAAAGCATTCTGAATATTCAGCCTACTGTCTTACCACCTTCATTCTATTATTCTAATTTTCACTTACAAATCCAGCCTGAGAGGGATGACAGTAAAACTCCATACCTCAAAAAGAAATCAGAGTTCTTCCCTAAATCTGCACACAACTTATCAAAGCTCAGCTATGTTTGAGGCTGCAAGTAGTCAGGGCAGTATGACTGCTACATCCATTCGGCAACTCCGTCACCCAAAAGTTATTACAATTTAAAAAGCTCAAAAATATAAAGTTTTCCACGAAGATGAATAATGAGCAATTACCTTTTGCAGTACTTTCTGAAAACCACTTTAATATGCAGGCTTTTACCTCTCCTAATTCCCTCAGTGCTATCCTTGCTTTTCAAACCTTTGTCCAGAGGAGAAGCAAGGTCATTGCAAAGAAGCCACCATACCACAAAACCCCTCCCGTACACAACAGGCGCGCTCCAGTCCAGCACGGACAGTGTGACATTTAGATCCAAGCCATCTTGCTAACTTACCCCCACTCCTGCTGGAGTGCTTATTTTCTCATTATGCTATTAGAGAAGAAAAAACTATAAAGAGGCATGAGCCACGTCTATGATCTGACCTAAAGCCACACAAGCTGAAACATCTGTAATTAATTGGCTATTCAGTGTATTGTCCGACACATGAGAAGAAGACGACATGTTAATTGGAGAGGTCCTTTCAACTCCAATTTGTCTAGCTCCCATGGTTAGGAAAGACCCCTAAAGTCACAGCAATTTTTTTGATTGTCATTACTGTTATTCCAGTTCCAAAGTAGCCCCCAGTAAGCCTACAAAACAAAAAGAAAATTTGATTTCATCTGCTTCAAATTTTTCCTACTATATATAAGCTTTAATGTAGCTCATAATTAGGCACCACTAGTTAAGGGAAAATTAATGAAATAAGAACAGGCCTCCAGATGAAGATTTTTAAAGCGTGCCACTGACACAAAGTTTTTTGTCATGTTAACATATTTAATTGAGAGAAGAGTGGCAGAAAATGGCTAGAAACACAGATGACCTCTTATTCTGCTTTATTGCATCTGATAAATTGTGATCAAATATACTGATATATTGAAGATAATAGTGTGCTTTTTCTCCCCTTTCCCAGATGCGAATCAGAGGGACACAAACGCCTGTAGATTGGGGGGATGATTGTTATTTCTTTTAAAGAAAAAATAAAATGTTACCTTTTGCCCTTTTACAATGTATCACTTTACTTGAAAACACAAACATTCCTCTCCAGGTGGCAGAAGACAGAAAACATGTATTTAACGTGCCCAAGTCAGTGAGCCCCTTTCAGAATAGGAAAGGCTGTATTTATTTTTACAAAGAATACAATGTAAAAAAGTTACTCCAAGATTTAAAAATAAATAAATAAATTTCATCAGAGAAAGAAGTCTCTTTCTCCTATCACTTTAAGATTCAAGTATTCACTTAAACCCTTTAGATAAAGCTAAAATTATGTTCATTTAATAAATTCTTTACTCAGCGCTACAGTTATCCTTTGAATGTGCCAATTATATGATTAAGTGCTGCTCAGACTGCTTTGGACAAAAAGACACATTACAGTATTGTCACTCCAGTAAATGCAACAAAATACATATTCTTTCTGAATATGGACACTGTTGATCTGTAATTGCAAAGCTGCCTATAAGGCTACCATTTCATCAAAAAAATTGCTAAACATACAATTATTTTTAATAAGAATAAAATACTCCAATGCAAATACAAACATAGCAGCTTACATTCTGAGGGATCACATCCCTCAGAAAAGTCTTGTAATTTCCTATTAGATTTATGCCATTCGCATTGCTGCTGTGCCATCAGATGCCTTTGCCATTCGGAACTGTGCTTTGACATAGTTATTTACAAAAATAACAATAATTTTCACCAATTAGTCTTCCTGCTTTCTAGTGCTGCTGCCCTACTTTTACATTGTTATTGCAATTTACTACTGAAGTAGAAAGCTGAGTCAAGGAGGAGAAGAAATAGATTTCATTCTCCTTCCTTTCTGTCTCAATGTATTAGGTCTTCTCCGTTTTCAGTCCTTTTAGCATGGCTGCATTTCCTCATCAACTCATGTTAAACACGCACCAAAACCAAACCACCTTTCAAAAGCTTAAGAACTAAGCAAAGACAGATCTATCAGAAGAAAACGAACCAAAGCCCCAAGAGGAATACAATTAGATACATCTACTAATATTTACTCTCTTCTCAGCTGATTAGCAAAAACTGGTATTAAGCAAGAACTTAATCTCTGGCTACTACAATATCTTGTTTTCTTAACTGAATTCAAAGAGGTGGCTGGGTGATACAGAAGGTCCCCACGTGTGTTATCAAAGTCGTTGAAAAGATGGACTGCAGACAGAAGTACAGAGCATGTGGCCAGTTCTCAAGGCCAAAGAAGTATCATAAATGAAATTCCGAAGGCACCAGAGCCAGGGCTTGTTTTGTTCACCATTCACCGGTGACCGAGGGAGAAGGCAGAACAGGGACGTGATCAAGTTCCCTGGCTGTTGCCAGCATACCACACTAGAAGTCCTCCGCCTGCACAGGTGACAGTCTTACAGGTGAGACCGGTGCAGAGGAGATTGCTAGGGACCCCTGTTCCCCATCTTCTCCACTGCAACAATTAGGTAAAATGCAATGAAACTAGCAAGGGGAAAGTTCAAAAGAAACCACTGGCTATATAAGTAAGCTATAGTAGTTTGATCAGGCTCGAAGAGTGCCTGGATAAATTCACAGCAGAAAAATGACAAATACTAAAACCAGAGAGACCGCCTGTACTCAAGCTGTCTCAGAGCTACCTGTCAGAGGAGGCTGGAAGAGTACTCTAGGAAAATATATTACTGCATGCTCACTGCTCAGCATCCCACCGCAGTCCATCATAGACCAGTATAACCCTTCTCACATCCTTATTAAATACTAAAAGACTAAAACAAGTAAACACCTCATCTTGTAAGGGCTTGCCACCACAAAGTCATCAAGCAATTGAAATCAAGGCTGGGAGAATTAATCCACTGGCTAGGAGACAACAGTCAAGGAAGAATTTGTATGTGAACCTCTTCATTTCTTTTACAGCTTCCCATATCATTTGACTTCTGTCTGAACAGTCAATTATTCTAGTTTATAGTATAATAAAACCTGCCTTTTTTTTTCCTGTCTCTAAGCCTTCCAACATTAATTGGAGTCTGTGGAGACCCACCTCACAGCTCTGCCTGGCAGTAGGACCCCAACACCAGCATGTCTACAGCTCCTTTAGTAAAAAAAAAAAAAACAAAAAACAAAAACCAAACAAAAAAACAAAACAAAACAAAAAACCCACAACAAACATACATCTAAAAGAAGCCCCCCGCCAAAAAAAAAATCCAAAACCAAACAACCCTCCCCAACAAAAATAATAAACTCCACAAACAACAAAAATCAAACATTAACAGTATGTTTTAAATGTATCTCAACTTCCCTGTGGTAGGTTTTCCAGAAGAAGAAAATTAATGTATGTTATTCAGTTTCTGGCAAGTGAGACCTAGCCTGTCCCTCAGTACTACTGCCTCCCAAAAATCTGAAGGGCTGATTTTCATGAATGATAATTTATGATGGAACACAGCAAAGAAAATGAGTGGGAAAGAAACAACTCTCAAACTTGACGATGTAGTGATGAATACATTAAATTTATCCTAGATCTGTGTGTAATTCCTATCCTATCTTAAAACAAGGGACGATAAAAGGTACCAGATTTCTTCTTCTCACGTTCGGTTTTTTTACTTTTATGCAAATCATCTAGAATTTACCTTCATACCCCATTATATAAAACAAGTCTGCATGGAAAAGTATATCACATTTTTGTATGTCAAGCATACTTGGAAAAAGCTTCACCTAATAGACCAAGTGAAGTACAACACCAAGTTCTCCCTTTGGAGAATCAGCAGTGCCTTCCTAACAGGGCCTGAAGCTGAACGGGTTTTTCCACCGCTGCGGTGGCTCCTGGAGAGGCTGGACGCCGTTTCTGTTCTTCCCCACTTCTCTTGGTGAGACATCAGAGAAAGGAGCTTGCACAGAAAACCAGTCTAACATTGCTCCTCCATAAGAATAGAGAGAAGCAGAGCAGAGCAGCAGGGAATCGGAGTGAAACAGAGTATTTGCAGCTAGAAAATCAAAAGCGCTATCGATATACATGAGAGGATGTAAGTGTGTTCAGGCCTGAGGAACAGTGAAAGGAGCACAGGCGATGGCAAGAGGTTTAGCAAACACATATCCTGGCAAAGTTTTAGAACATGAAGTATAAATTGCCAGATTATAAAGAAACAGTTAAGTCTGATTAAAATAACTTGGAAGGCAGGAACAATGGAAGAAGTCACTGACAAAGAAAAGACCATGAAGGGGGACTACGTACAGAGCAAGATGAGAGAAGAAGTAAAAAGAGACAAATAGAAGATGGTTTGAGATAGAAAAAGAACAAAAACCAAGAAGTGGTGTCCTGGTTTCAGCTGGGATAGAATTAATTTTGTTCCTAATAGCTGGTACAGTGCTCTGTTTTACATTTAGTATGAGAACAATTGATAGCAACAACTAAAAACATCAGTGTGTTAAGTAATGTTTACACTAAGTCAAGGACTTTCCAGTTTTTCAGGCCCTGCCTGCAAAAAGGCTGGAGGGGCGTAAGAAATTAGGAGGGGACATAGCCAGGACAGCTAACCCAAGCTAGTCAAAGGAATATTCCATACCACAGAACATAATGCTGAGCATATAAACTGGGGGAAGGTGGCCGGGGGCTGCCGATCACTACTCAGGAACTGGCTGGGCATCCGTCAGTGGGTGGTGAGCAATGGTATTGTGCAGCACTTGCCTTTTTTGTCTTCTCTTCGGATTTTATTCCTTTCCCCATAGCTCTCCTTTTCATTATTATTTTAATCATAATTTTATTTTATTTCAATTATTAAATTGTTCTTACTCAGCCCTTTAATTTTACCTTTTCTTCCCAATTCTCCTCCCCATCCCACTGGGCTGGGGGTGGGGGGTGGAAATTAAAGTAATTCTTGCAAGAGGAGGAGGAAGACAAAAAAAAAAAAGCAATTCTCAAAAAAAACCCTACTTGTAAGAATTGATGTTGAACTGTCCAAAAGGCAGGCATGTTTCAGGCAAACGAAACTAATCACTTAAACCCCCGGTGTGCAACTGGCTGTGAATCAGAGAGACACTTGTACAGGTTCTGCCTTCAGCAGGCCGTGGGAAAATGGCTGTGAAAGCTTCCTAGCTTCTCCTGTGCGTGTCATAAAGCACTGCCTGAGATCTGAGGGATGCAATGCCTGCATGGCAAAGCTAGGGTGGGGAAAGTGACAGAGATGCCAGATGATTTAATGTCAAAACCAACCATTTCCATTAATTTGAGGGTTTTGATGTTGTTGGAGGTTGTGTGTGCATGTTGAGGGTTTGGTTTGGTGGTTGTTTTTTTTGAAAACTCTACTGCCATGAAAGATTTGTTCAGAATAACTCAAGAAACACACTCACAGCAGCTTAGCCTCACTCTTACATTAAGTTTTCATCATCTCAAATCTCTTGAGAGTTTTCATTAAAAACATTTTTTAATTCTTTACAAACCTCTAAAGTATAGGTCTACAAGGACATTCATTTTCTTAGGTGAAAAGGTTCCGTCTGACTGCTGCTTATCTCCCAGCAAACACTGACTGTAAACGCTGCTGAAGTCCTGTACATTCCATAGCAAGCTGTAAGTTAAAAACCAATACAGCTGAAACCATACAGTCATGCAGCTACATTACAAGAGACTGGGAAGGCTGGGACTCTCCAGACTGGAAAGGAAGAGGTAGAGGTGAGACCCAATCCAGGTTTACACAGTAGCACCGGTTGTGGAGAGGCTGAAAACACAACACAAAACTAAAGGGATTTTAAACTAGCAAACAGCACATTTAAAACAGGTAAAATCATTTTTCACCCAGCAGACAGGAGACCCCCAGATCTTGCTGCCATGGGGAAGCAGAGGCAGTCTACAACATTGGGTCAGAGATTGTCTCAGCTACTTTTATATGATCTTCTCTATTAACTTGCAAAAAAAAAAAAAAAAAAGCAACTGAGGAGTTCAAGTTTAAGACTTTCCCATGATTGTGTAGGGAAAGAAAAAGCTATCAGAGGTGCAGTTTGCGCGTTCCCCTTGCACATCCGGAGCTCGTCACCTATCACCAGCTAACATCCAGGCACTGAATCCTGTGAGAGCCATATGTCCCACCATATGTCCAGAAACATGAAACACTGACTTGAGGGAGGAATTGACCCGTGTTCACTACACACACTACCTTTGAGGCTCCTGGATAAACGTATTTGCACTGATCAATTAGGAATACCAGGATTTAAGCTTTAATTTCCTGTGCAGCAGTAGAACTATGTTACTTTGATTTGATTCAGACTAAGATTTCTAACAGCTTTCTAGCTTCTTACATTTCTGTTTCCTAGACATAGCATGGTAAACAAAGAAGCCAGGTTAACAGATGGGAGGAAATAAAATTGATGATCTTGGACCCATTTCTGCTAAATTGACAATCCTATTTCTAAGAACTAGATATTATGTACATCACACAGCCAACAAATTAAGTATTTTAGTCCCTGAGCTACCTAAGAGACAAAGCTACCCAGAGAAATTAGACATATTCTTATCTTTGAATGCCCCAGGGGGCAGGTAAATTCATAAGCTTATTCATAACCACCTACCTGATTCATAACCACATATTTTTACAGCATTACAGATACAAGACCTCAGATTTTCACAGTCTCAGTCAGTACTTTTCATAATAAATCCACTTCAGCAGTTTGGTAAAGGAGTTAATTCATAAAGCCAAGAGTTCCCATAACACATGAACATGCAGCAGCTGTGTTATATTCAGGGTTTTGTTTAATATTGTCAATTTTCCTCTGCTTCATTCCTTCTACTTTTCCCCTCAGAAGAATAAAACTAACTCTGAAGTGAAACAAAATAAATCATTCCTTAACTACCTTGAGAAATATGTGGGTGTGACTATGAAAGCCAAGCAAGCTTGAGGGATACAAGGTCTTGAGAAATACAAATTGACACAGCTATTGAAAAAACCCCACAGAATCTCTTCACAAATGTCTGAGGAGAGAAGATTCCATGAAAACAGATGCTATCAGAGAAAATCTGGTGTACTAAGTATCAGATTTTTTTTTTTAAATTAATACAGAAAATATCTGATAAACTTTGCCCTCAGAAGGGGAAATGGAAATTGTTATGCATGCACAAGAATGAGACCCAGGACTACAGCCAGTGCTGTATCCCCTATTCCTTTAGGAATTAAAGAACATTAGAGAGAAATGAGAAATTTTGATGAATGACAACATGTTTGAGTGAAAGAGCCTGGAAACTAGGAGGACAGATCATGAGCTTTATGGCATTAAGCTTTTTAATGTCTCCTCTTCCTGCAAAACATACACAATCAAGTATTCAGTACATTTTTAATAATAAACAGTTACACATTTTCAGCCGTGATGACTTTTTCCTCCAAAAATCATCTGTGCTAACAGCAACCATGTTCTTAAATGTAGAACTAACAACTGTTAGTAATGACTTTATTTTGCTTTTAAGAAGTCTGAAATCCATATTATTTCTGCATTCTCTACAACTCTAGCTGCTGGCAGTCTTTGGGAGCCCTGTCCTCTAAAGCTACTCCAAGGTAAGAAGGGGAAGATACTGGCCAAGGCAGCTCAGAAGCTAACAGTACCTGCCTTTTCAACATGGTTGTATCGAAAGAGATGAGCCAGGCCTAAGAAACATCCTTTATTTTATTCCGTTTGCAAGCAACTACACCAGACGAGAGCAGCAGCAACTAATATTAGTCGAACTGAAACAAGCCTTCACATTCAGAAGTTCAGCTGCAATCAGGTTCAAAAAGAACAGAAGAGTATTTGAATAGCACTGTGATCCATTTTCCAACCTGAATGATTCTATGAAACTAAAATCAAGGCGGTAAATAACATCTGTGCCTCAGTGAGCTATAACACTTTATAGAACAATAGCAAATGGTTACACTTCTGATCGATAGAGAAGTGTTAGATCATAGAACAGGCAAAGCTGTTGCCAGTGTAATTCTTTTCCTAAGGGAATTTTGTGATCATTCCTTCCTGTACTAACTTTGAAGCTTGTTAAGCAAACTTCAGAGGCACAGAGATTAAAGGTATTTAGTTATATGTTTGGCAAGGGAACAGTGAGTTGGTGTGGATTACAGAGCCCTAGGTTAACATCTTGCCCGTCTCCCAGGCAGCACACACGCACCAGCATCAGCCAGGGCAGAGACCTCTTGCCCAGCCAACAGCCAGTGTGGGGGAGAGAAGGCATCTGGGGACACAGGGAGGGAAAGATGCACTCTGACACCTGGGTATGAGAACATTTACCTTAATGCACATCTGCATGGACACTCCACAGACAAATTCCTGGGCATTTTAGACCATTAAGATACAGAAAACTGTTCTCACAGCAATGCATGGACTAAATTTTGCAGACTAAGACACAGTTCTACAGAGTTCAATAAAGACAGGCATTAGGCTTATTCTTCTTGGACAGTGCCCATTGAAGAGAATGAGAAGCAGTCAGTAAAAAAAAAAAATATCTGGTGACCCTCTTGTGCTATACAAAGCACAAAACAAACAAGTTTCCTCTGGTTTTGTGACACAATGAAACTGGAAAAAGAAAATACTATTCTTCATGCTTGAGGGATTTCTCACTCAGGTGATTAGTAAAACAGAAGCTTTAACAAACAATTTAGCCAAGATCACCATTGAAATTTTTTTCAGCTAATCAAGATTCAGATTTTACAAATTCTTGACAAAGTTTTCATATAGAGTACCATGAGAACTAATCCATTTTAAGCTCAGCCATCTAAAGCTCAATCCAAGCTTAATGACTACAGCAGCAGCAGAAAAAAATAAAACTCCAATCAATCTTCTTTTTTTTTTCCTCCTTACTTTCTCTCAGAAAAGCAGCATTTTATATTACCCATTACACCTTTTTTTTTTTTTTTAACTATCCTTTTACGTTCTGTACACTGTTGACTGGCCAACTTTAAATGTTTATAGAACAAGCTGACTTTATATATACAAACACTAAAACATCTGAAAACTAAAAGCATGCACAAAACACAACCAACGTCTCTCCCACATTTAAGAGTCCAGAATACTTCAAACTAGCATAAACTCCAGGTGCTACTACCTAGGATGCTGTAAGATAGATAAAACAGTAACTCCAATAAAATTGCTGAGAAAGTTAAAATATCACAGGTTTCTAGGATGGTTTTTATGAGTATAAACATTATAACTAATTTTTCTTCAGCTTCTAAGCAGCACTTATGGGTGGTACTCCCTGTGTAAAGATGCAAAAGCAGTGCCGCAAAGCAGCATCAATGTGACCACCATGCATTACTTGTGGATAGTTCAGAAAATTTATTAATTAAAACTGGAACAGACACCACAGTAAAAACAAGCTATTGTACACATGGTTTTGACAACACTTATTATATAAGCATTATCAAAACGCCTGGCTTAATTGAGATTGCCAGCATCCGCTTTCGCAGAGGGGAAGCGCTGCAACAAGCTGCTGGTAATTTTGGTACCCTACAGATATAACAGGCAACAGTTCTGACTAGTCAACTGATTGTTATTTACCCAATTAATACACTAAAACAAACTTGCACTATCTGTAATTCATTATGCAGACTAACAAAATTTTAACATTTGTATCAGAGAAAATTACTTGCATTTATTTTAAAAGATACTGCCACCTTTGTAAAAAATTGCTGATACTCATCTATTGTTATTGCTAATTAGATGTGCAATTGAAAATACATGTGGTAGAACAGGCTACTGCTCAAGTGATGTAAGCCTTGTCGTAATTGGGTTTAACAAGAAAATAGCAATTACAGATCTCTGTACTAACTTAAATATGAATACTGACATCATAACAACAATTCTCTGCAAGTTTGCTATTCTAATTAGCACTTGTGTACTTTGTATGAAAAGAAGCATTCCAATTACTTACTGTTTAAAACACTTAAAATTTGTAAATTTATCTTGCAAAAGTGATAATATCAAACAATTAAATGAGATTCATACCCTCATGCCATTTTTTGTTATTATAACTATCGGGTTATATATTTTATGTATATGTATATGTATACACACACACACACACATATGAACAATTAATTCTAAGATAAACACTCCATGAGCTGTCACTTATGTTGCTGACTTAGCTTACTTTTCCTCCGAGAGTTTCATTTTATTCTACTCATTTGTTTTACACAACTAAGTCATGCAAAATTACTGCAAGTGTAACACCTATTGCACAATGCATTACATTGTTTTTTCCTAAATCAATTTCTTTCAGAAACTAACTTTCCCTCATGTATTTTTTCAATTCTAGACAGGTAATAATTTCATTGTTGTCAAAGTATTTTTTATTGACTGACGCTTTCATGACAATTTCATATGAAATTGTATGCTGTCAGACAGCACTTGAAGAGCTGCATCAAGGACTGTTTCGTCAGGGAGAAGAGTTACAACCTGGCACTGCACATCCCGGCTTGTTTGCTCCAGCCTTGTAATTTCTTTGTTTTGAAATAGAGCATCCTAAATTTCAATATACTTTTCAAGCAGCTTGTTGCTTTTAATGATCACAACCATTTTGAAAGTAAGCTGAATGGTGTCTTCAGGGCACCATTATTAAGGGAGGCGAAATTCACTGAACCAGCCACCAGCACACACTGCCTCTCAGGCTCTATTTTTATAGACGATTAAAAATCTGCCACGTTTTGTCACATTCCCTAGATGTGGCACTTCAGGGCTTTGCTAGTGCCTACCCTATATGGGCTTAATTCTGTCAAATCTTATTAATACCTCGCTGAAATCTTCACAGATAAAATTCAATTCCAACTTCAGTACCCTCCCTGTCTGCCCCCATAGAGACACCCACTACCTTCAACCCTTCTTGTATCTGTCTGTAAAAACTTTAAGAAACTTTAAGTTAAAGCAACATGTTGTCTGTAAGAAAACAGCAAGTCATGTATACCTGCATAGCATTTGGCATCACCACATGTATACTGTGTCCTGAAAGCTCAAACAATCTGACCAAGAAATTATTACTACTACATAGTTTTATCCCCTTCAAAGACAAAAACTGCATCCACCTATGCACAGGCGTTAAATGGATCCCCGATGGGTTCCCGATAGAAGCTGAACACTTCACACTTCACAGGCGTCAGCATCACCATACCATGTGGAACAACCCTGCCCGAAAACATCCTCACCCAGGTTTGGGAGAGTTGCCTTTCCTTTTTTATTACTATTGTGATACCTTCATTGCTATGAATCATCTTTTCTCTCCCCTACTGTTTTTGTTCAATAGGATTTGCTGGAACTTCTCTTTGGCACCAAGCTCTGGCAACAAGCATTACCAGCTGCTTTTATGCAAAATCAATGACTTCTTTTATATTTCTATTAATATACAAACCAAACATTTTCATAACAAATACAATTTAGTCACCAATATGTTACAATTCCTCAATTGTAATGTAAAAAATTCCAAAAAAATACATTACAATTTTGTTATTTCTTAAAAAAAAAAAAAAAAAAAAAAAAACAAAACACACACACACATAAAAACCCACCAAACCACTCAGTAATATTCCTTAAAGTTTAAACATTACATATCTGGGATGTTCCTCTTCCTTCCTCTATGCTTTATCACTAACACATTCATCCAACTCCTACAAACCAACAGACTATAATGCACTAAAACCAGCTAAGTGGTTTTTCTAATGCAAATTCTATCTGAAGAAGGTTCATCAAAGAGGATTATTACAACTCCATGGTTAGTAATAGTGGCACTGTCAGGGACATCAGTAAGAGCTCCCAGAAAAGTCTTTTTTTTTGTCTTTTTTTTTTGCCAAAAAATGCACAATACTTTGAAGTTTTAAGTGCCACAATCACCATCAAAAAGATCTAGCAGCTCCTGATGACAGTTTCTGCTCATGCTCACCAAGAGAAAAGCTGTCTGCTCCAAAGGTTGTTTACTAACCTTTATGCTTACTTGGCAACATCACAAGACAGATAAGAAGAGAACTTGGTTTCATTATAGCTCTAGGAAACAAAATATCCAAACAAATTAAATTCAATCTGTGAAAATTACCATGACTACATAAAATGCCTTTAAAAGCACCAAAACACAAAACAAGAGGCTAACAAATTCCCATTTCATATCCAATACCAAACCCCATATAAATCTGTGGTGGGCACAGACACATGGCGAAGTGCTTCCACAACAACCCTGAAGCCTTGATTCCTGATGTCCTCCAAGTTCTGTCTTTTGCTTTGTAACACTGTGTTTGGTAGCTGTTGGAAACAAGCAAGAGTAAGTTCAGGGGAAGAAGCAGGGGAAAAATTATTCAAATGGGTTTTGAATACTTTGAACAAATGCTTACTTGTGTATGAATTTATTTAAAGCTTACACAAGCTTGCTTTATCAAGATTTTATTACAAGACCGAAAACTTGGCCACAACAAGGTATGGGAAAGGTTACAAATAGCAGGCCTGCCAATGCACACACATGCACTGGCAGAAACCAGCAGGACTAAGACCCCAGGGGGAAACACTGAAACTACTAAAGCAAGGGGAAGCCGAGACAGGGACACCTGCCCACCTTTCTCCATCGGCTTCGATTTCTCACCACCACCATCCCTACCCTGAAGAAGGACAAGAGCACTGCCATCCAGCCCTGAACAGTTACGTTCCAGAAAAGAGCTAAATCGGCAGGAGAAAAGTACTCCCCGCAACAACCTTCTCATTTCCTTGGATAATCTTTTCCAGTTCCAGGATTTGGGGGGGGTTCAGTTCTTTAAACAAGTGCTGCTTACACCCAATGCAATATACAGTGAGCACATGCTAGGACAAAAAAAAAATAAAATAGAAGAGCATGAGGTTTCTGGTGCAGTTTTTGCAACACTGCAGGAAAATGTAAGTTACATAGAGAACTTATTCATGCAGAGAATTAACAGAGGTAACTGAAAACTTACAAATTATTTTTTTCCAGCCTGAGAACTGGCCATCCTAATTCAATCCTAACTATCAGAACTAAGAATTGCAGGTGGCTTGTAGCTCTTAATAATCAGGAAATAGCAGTTAAGTCAGGGCTGCCAATTACCAGCATATATACATCTGGATAAACCGCTATAGGTACGCCAAGAGAACTGAATTTAGTGCCAGTACCCATCTATGACTATAGTTTATGCGAAGATACATTTCAAATCATCCTAACCTGCTTCATGGGACATGAGGAGCCACGGTGGGTCAAAACACCTCTGTCTCATAGCAGGGTTTTTAACATGAAACCCTCAGTCGCCCACAGGCATTTTTAGCAGGATACCACTGTCTGAAGGTGCAACAGAGCAAAGCCGATGGCGGCTATTACAGCTTGAACAGGGGAAAGCTAAGATGATCAAAGTCATGCACGGTGTTCACAGCATCACAGAACACTGGAAGCCAGAAGCACAGTCTGAACCTGCAGCAGTCGGGGACCACTCCAGACGAGGGAGACTGACCCAGAGCACAGCACTGTGGCTGCCCGGCAAGAGGACGCAGGGACCCACTCCTGACAAACGCCAGCGGCAAAACTGAAGGCAGATCCAACACACCTCCCCACCTGATTGCCCTGAGTTTTGATTCTGAGTTGCCAGTGAAACCCAGTGTAGAAGATTTCATGGTTATGAGCGTTTTAAGAAGTTTCCTAATAACAGGAATAACAGCAAGAATAACAAAATTCAAACAGACTGGAGCTGAAGGATGGAAATACATCTATAGAAGGAAAACAAGGTCCTATTTTCTCAGTGGTTTAACCTTTCTAGAAAAAAAAATATTTCCATTTTAACTATGTTAAAACAAGTTTTAGTTTCTTAGATAGAAACAAAAGAAGGTAAACATTAATTATACCGCTATAAGTGCTTTCCTGTTCTGAACATTCACTTACCCACTTACACATCTACTTATTTTGGGTTATAAAAGCAGATATATAAAAGTTTCTTGTTGCCTTTTGAGAAATCATTGCAACCCAGTCTTTCATTCTCTAATACATTAGACACATTACTGCTTTTTCCCCTTTTAAAAAAAATTACATGCAACAAATTGTTTCGCATTATTTGCATCGTAACACTTAGGCACAAAGCATTTTAATGGAAAGAAAAGTTTTTTACATAACCATTCAGAGCACCAATATATATGAAGTTAACACAAAAGGCATAAAAATCTGTTAAAGGCACCCACCAGAACTGATTACTATTGAAGGTTTCTAAGTGAGACTATTGTCCATTTCAAAAGAGTGTCTCAAATATCAACTCTCATTTAAGAGGGAAGTTAAAACATCAGAACATATTTCTGGCCCGGAAAAAAGAAAGGAATATGCCTAAAAGGAAGCATGTCATAACTTCAATTTACTAGAAGGTAAACGAAGAACTAAAGTATTTTTAACTATCTGCAGTGTTCATAACCTGATACTTTTACAATTCAGTGCATGACATTACATTACAGAAACAAAATGCATTTAAAGGCACATCTTGCAAAAGTGAAGTCAGTTCTGTCTTCTAAAGTGTGTATCACAATGCTCGTTACCAAGTGAAAAACACAGCAGACAACACAGGTACTCACCTGTCAGCACTGAGCATCCTCAGCTGCTGCTTTACAGCTTTAATAACTTCAGCAGCAGGAATTATTGCAATGTAAGTATGATAAATTACAGTGAAGACTTGACTGTAAGTTAAATTAAAGGAGCTGTTACTACTCCCATTAGTTAGGTATATTCACTGCTTTGCTCATGTGTGCATGTCTGCCGTGCCTGACCTCGGGACTTAACACTTTCAGAGCAGCACAAATTCCTACAGTGTCCTGGGGGCAAAACCAACAATGTCGAGGCATCTGGTTCTCCAACCATCCCCTTTCTTCACTACTAAACCAAAAAAAAAAAAAAAAAAAAAAAAAAACCCAAAAAAAAAAACACCAAAAAAAGAACAACCCACACCACACACAAATTCTGGGGAAAAACATCCCAACTATCAACACACGTCAGAGAAGAGATTGAGCATACTTATCTTTTGAAGTGTTAGATAATGATTGGGACTATAATGACTTTCCACATAATGTTGCATATCACTAAGTTCACTTAAATTCAAATGCTGGCTTTTAGTGGGGGGAAAAATAATACTACTTTATTTGTTAGCATACATCATTCAGCCATGTTTCAAAGTAAGAGACTGACATTTATTTTTGCTGTCACAGAGGTGTACTTTGCAATTCCATAGTTAATAGCTGAAAATGTTTTCACTTAGCAATAAACCCAACATTTACTACAGTCATAGAAACAAGATTACACCTGGCTTTTGATTGCTGCGTCAAGGAAGAGTTTCAACACTTCTGCAAGATGAAAAGGTCATCGTCTGCTTCCCAACATTACCATACCTACCCCACCAGCTCAGAAAGAATAAAAATTCAGAGCTGCATAGCCTGTAAGCTTTGCACACCAGAAACCAAAGAGCATACACAAACAAGAAGGGTCACATACAAGTAAAGCAGCTTCATGCTATGTATGCATTTCATCTAGCAAGTTAAGCCAAAAATGCAAGTTAGGCTGCAATTACGGACAAGTATTCAGCATAAGATATGGGTGTTGCAAATGCTGGCATTCTCTTGACAGCAAACAAGTTGTAATTTTGACCTGCAACTTGACACAACCACCAAAACCAAGCAGATGGCAGACTGTAAATTAACATCTGGAATTCAGTCCCAGGAAAACAGATGCATTGAAGGCATTTTTGTAGCATTATGGCAACAGCAGCATTGGTTCTTATGATGTGAAATACCAGGTACCTATTTGCAGAGTATCTGTCATTTGTATTCTGCTGACTCTTCAAGAAAGTGGGAGGGAAAAAAACCCAAACAAATTATACTGCTGGTAAAATTAAGCCTTCTTCAGCTGATTTAAAAATACAAGTATAATGGCTAATTGCCCTTCAACTTAACATTTTTATCTCTACTAAGAAGAAATATAGTGGCTTTGAAAACCTAAACCTAAAACACTTCACACAAAATATGAAAAAGGAAGCAATTTTTGCTTTGTTTTATACTTCAAACTGATAGCAATTGGTCAACATTCAAAAGGAACCCGCTGCTGGTCAAATTATGGTTCTAAATCCACTTATCTGGTAGCTTTTTCCTCCCGCATGATATAGCTTAAGATAAATTTTAAATAGCCTTGGCTGCTCCAGAAACTATTTTATTTAAAAGGAAATAAAGATAAATGTTATTTTAGAGGGTATCAGGCTTTGGGTTTTTTTGAACTTCCTGCTTGAAGGAAGGTAATAGAAAAAGTGACAAAATCATTAAGTTCAATCTAAACTACAAAAAATAAAAATAAAAAAAAAGGCTTTTGTTAGCAATTACAACAGCTACGTTGGCTCACACTGATCTAACAGCAAAACTACTCCACCACAGCACATTGCCATGACTGAGTCACATGTTTGTCTCAAATGCAATAGCACAAGACACATCAGCTAATGAAGATTTCCAGATTAAAAACAAGAAAGCCACAAGCCTCATGACCTCACGGACTCAAGTTCTCCAAAATCTTGCTGTGTCAGACAACATTCCTTGTTACCACCAGCCACATCTTTGGCTGAGCCCCTCTGTGACCCTTCCATACCCACTCAGTCAAGCCTACCTGGCTTATCGGGGACACCACTGTTACCGTCTGAATGCTCTAAGAACATGCTGGGAAGCACCTTGTTAAGGTGTCCCAGTTCAAAGGCTACCCATGTTCCTGAACAAGCAGCCGCTTACCTCGATGTAAACAGGTAGCAACCACTAAAGCCCACCTTAACTAAATAGAAATAAGAGTCTGAAACAATTGTTGCAAACTTCTATTAAAGGTGGTGAAAAAGTGAAAGAAGCTACATTTAACATATTTAGACCAAGACAAAGGTCTAAATTAAGTATTTCTCTTAGGTTAAACACTTTTTAACTCTGTCTAGAGGGAATGGAAAGACATCAGTAATACCAACAGAAAATCTACCTCAGCTGTGAGGCATCTATTTTAGGAAAAGTTGGATTGCCTTTTGGAGATGTGCTCTTGCTCCACTGCCTATAGAAAAAGCAGAGGGCCAACCTGGACAGTTGAAATAGTGGCAAATTCCATCCACACTATTTTGTCCACGGAAGAAAATACATTATTACAGAAACATCATGCCTTTGGAGCATTTAAAAAAAAAAGTGAAAGTGTGAAACTGAGAAACTTTTCTTTCCTGCATGATGACAACTGAAATTCAGCAACTCTGTTTATTTTAAGTCACCAAGGTTTCTCCTTCAAAAGTCAAAGTGCACACTGGTAAGTGTGGACAAAATGGACAAGAAGTTGCACACCCTTTCAACACTCCTTATGATCTAAATACTCTCCAATGACTTGCTGAGCTACAACATTGCATAATTACATGGGTATATTAAATAAAGCATCTTCCAGAAGAAAAAAAAAATCAATTTTGTTATTACTTGGTTAGTTATAGCATGGTATAATTAGCCTAGCTCATTAAATCTAAGACAATGAATACAGAGCATCTTGTATAAACTTTATTGGTAATACTGCATATAATTTGCATCTTGCTGAAAGGACTAATAACTGCATCAATTTTCTTTTCAAAAGAATAAGCTTCATGTTGCTTAATGCTAAAAGAAATTAAGATTTCTACAGAAACTAAACGTTCTCGTCATTCCTCCCTGAAACAGAAGTCATATCAAAATGTGCTTTTCCATCTTTGGCTGGAATGTTTGATAAAGTCTACCCTGAAGAATCAGGTAAACTTCATCAATCTCTTTTCTTCTCTAAACCTCCACACCAACATGCACCCTTTAACCAGCCCCTTCAGTTCTGCTAATCTCCCTCTGGGCCATTTTGGCTAACGATACCCACCACCACACTGCCGCCAGGTTTTTGTGGGTTGGCTTTTTTCCCTATTCACTTATCTTCTCAAGAAAACTATCTTCTCCTTACCAAGAGGAAAATTAGTAAAACAATTACTCTCTGCTGTCACCACACTATTCTCCCTCTCTTTCAAAATGCCTCTGTAGAGTTTCCCTCTCTCTGCTATTTAAGATATGCTTTAAGAAAGGAGCTGCCTGCTACCTGCAACTCTGTGTGAAGTCTACTTCTAAGCACTTCCCCCAGTACTTCCTCCCCATCCCCATTTTTCATTTCTAAACAAACTCTTCCTCTTTGGAAGGAAAACAAACTTTCCTCAGTTGGGAGGGGGGAAGCATAAAAAGAGTGGTATGTAACTGCTTCAAGTCCTACGCCACTTATGTGTAAGAGAGAAAGACCGGGTTTACAACTACTACCAAGATACTCTGGATAGAAGAAGCCTTCCTTCAGTATTGGAGATTTACTAATTGCTGACCACAAATATTTTTTCCAGGAACTGCAGCAGAGAAGGTCCTGGGTGGTTATTGAGGGAGAACATCAGTCTCAGATTTCCAGGGTCGGGAGTTTAACCAGTGATTTAAGGTGTCCCTGACAGAACTGTGAAGTAACTAGTACGACTTCTGAAAAACAAATAAAGCAGAAGCAGCATTCAGAAAAGTGGTTAGAGTTGCAAATGGGAATTGTTAGTTTATTAAAAATAAATTGTATCTTAGACATTAACAGTCTGTGTGTCCTATCATGCATAAAATTTCAATCCCGTTTTATTTGTCTCACAGTTACATTAATTGTTTACAATATTCACTGATTACAGTTTTATTAGAAAACAATAAAACAAGGAATATGATAAACAAGTCCATTATTTAAACCTAATGTTTAATTTTGCTTTGCATCGATATTCAGCAATATCAATTGGGAGCAAATGGGGTTTGTGCATGCTATTTAAATAGTAAGAACAAAGAAACTTGATCAACAACAGCAGAGGCATACAGAAACAAAAGAATGACGTGACTACATTAAAAGTCATAAAGCATTTTTAAAAGCATCATTAGATTTAGAAATGTATCAAAAAATTACCTCTTCTGGAAAAAAAATCTATAAAATCACACGATTGAAATTACAAAGCATGAGATCGCCTATAATAGGGCAGAAGAATGGAATCTGAAACGTCCCTTCACAGTTCAAAAAAGCCAACCCTTATGGAAGCACACAGCTGCGTCTGAGTGAAAGAGATAGGCAGCTCAATGTCTTGTATCAGTAACATATGGCTTAAGGCAGGTACAAAGAGATTTACTTCCCATGTGATCCATTAAAATCTCCAGATACATTTAAAGCTCACGCTGTGGAATTACAGTAATGGAACCATCCTGGGACCTCAGAGCTCCGGACCACAAGTGTCTTTTGTTAAGAAAGCCGCTAAGGCTTGGATTTCCATTTAATATCAGTTTTCTAGAAAAATATAGATAGCCTATCTAAAACATATGGACAAATATGCTTTTTAACATAAAGCTTCTCAGAAAGAAGTATTTTTATTAACCCTTTAAACATATCTCCAAGTGCTTTGCTTGTCCCATTGGGACAGAACTTCAAGAGAACATTTCCTATCGCTTCTGGGGTTTGGACACTAGCATTTACAAGTCCAAATAGCTACTCCCCTAAAACATGAAACATACAAATAAAATCACTTTGCCACACAAACTAAAGAAATAGCAGCTAGATCATCTAAGACTGATAATAAATATTGCAAGGGATTGTTTTATTTTTAAAAGTATTTGCAAGCAGATAGAAAATGCAGATAACTTGTCTTATAATTGTATAGTGTAAAATAATGCAATAATAATATAATAACATAAATAATAATATAAAGCAAATGCTTGCTGAGGTATTGACATAAAGACTCTGCTCATGAATCTTTCATCTAGAGTCACACAAAGAATCAAAAATTCTCCTGAAGTGCCTGTTAAAGATGCAAGCCAAGCACCTTACAATCACATCAGCTGCCCCGGCTGCTGTCTGCTCTCATTCAGGCTACAAAATCAGTGGCTCACATGGCTAACACGGGAATCTTGAAAGCACATTAAAATAAAAGTTTTCAGCCCAAGAAAATTCAACAGCTCATTCTCATTTTCATCCTATTTGCAGTATTTCAGATGAGCTCTCCTGCTTTATAGGCTAAGTCTTACCATCGCATAGGAGCAAGCTCAGCTGTATTAAGGCCAAGCTGACTGATTTGAAAGTTGACCTCCATGTACCTCACTCCTAACAACCACTGCCATTTTGTCCAAGTCCATAAAACATTGCCACTATAAACTGATTACTACTTGCCTAGTGACAGTTGCAGGGGTTTTTTTGTTTTGTTTTAAAAAACAAACACATTACTAATACATAGTTGGTTTATTTTATTTTTTATATGTGTGTATATATATATATATGTGTGTGTGTGTGTAAAAATATTTATAACCTGTCCAAATCTCAGGATTGCCTGCATTGACATGAAAGGCAATGACTAAGGGAGCATTGCTTTACTTCTATGCAAGTTTGCCTTAAATGCTCTCCCCAGATGTTACCTTCCTCATTAGTCTCTAAAGAGACTTTCATTAAAACTAAACATCTGGAAAAAAATAAATCAGAGGCAAGTAGTTAAGATGCTACATTAATTAAATTATCAGTTGATTATAAACCTACCCCATAAATTCCTTCAGCACTGCCCTGTTTCAAGACTCATTTAAGAACCTGATGACTCACAAGAAGTCTGGCATGTTATCTGGAAAGGGATACTATTCCTGCTTACAGTACACAGAACTTCACTTGCCATTACGCTTTATGAAGACCTGGCTAGTGAACATCTCATTCAACATCTGTTGAATCAACCAAGAGCTCAATTCTGTAACAGGTTAATTAATGAATAATTCCAAAGTCTTGCACTTGAATTTCCTTCCTGACAACAGCAGCATTTCATTGCAAAAATTTCATTCCATAAAGTAGTTTCTGCTCCATTACTATGAAGCGCTCCAAAATTAGAAATGTGCATGTTGAGTAACTTGCTGTTCAAGGCAGAAAATGCAAACGCCCTCAGCACTCCTGGCTGCTTTAGAGGCAGAAGCTGTAGAAGGTTGGGCCATGCCTTGGCTCGGAGCTGGTGCAGGCAGCGTGTTGCATTTTCTTTCGCATTACTGAGCTCACACCTGCTACAACTATTTTGCACAGGAGAAAGCTCCAAAGTCTTCCCCATGATCCAGCTGACTGTTTTGCTCTCTCTAATTCGTTCCAGTTTCCAAGCCACAAGTTCTCCTTGCAGGCACACAAATGAGTGGATGTGCACCCCAGCTTCGTTCCACTCACAGCACACCTCCTCTCATCTAGGGGATGCCTCTCCAGGCTGTTACCCAGATGACTGCATTTTTTAAGAATAGAACTGCCACGGCAATTTCCAAATGCTTGGAATTCAAAACAAGAATTTCTAAAGAATTTGGTTACTTGTATGAAACAGTTAAGACACAAAGAGGTAAGTAAAACCTGACAGAGGGAAATTCATCACCACTGAGGCAACAGGGAACTTCATCCTGAGGCGTACTAACGTAGACCACCAAGCACAGAGTCCCAGCTAACAGCCTGCAAACACACACCTGAAAGCCACAGTTTTGCTGTTATCAGCTAACCAAACGTTAGTTAACAAAAGCTTTCTGGGAGCCCAGTAGAAGATTTCAAGGAGAATCAAGAAGTGCCTTTAGCTTCAGTTGAATCAAGCTAAAATGTTTAAGCAGAAAGCAGCTAAAAAAAAAATTCATGCCATTAAAAAAGACCAAGTTCTACCACTATCCCTCTTCGTTACACTGCAATCTCAAACCTAAATCAGTCTTAAAGGATTTTTTTCTTTTATATGTACACTCCAATGCAGTGCTGGCTGTATATAAATATATCATTTCATCATTTCTACACCAAGCATAAGAGACCAAGAAGAAAACTCTAGATATATGAATGCAGAAGAAAACCTGGTCTGCACACAGCTGTCAAACAAGCTCAAAGAAATAGTCGAGGAGGCTACCCTCCCTCCCTGCTCTGCCCTGGTGAGGTGCATCTGGAGCGCTGTGTCCAGTTCTGGGCTCCCCAGTTTGAGAGAGGAAACTACTGGGGAGGGCCCAGTGGAGGGCTATAGAGATTATGAGGCAACTGGAGCAGCTCCCTGATGAGAAAAGGCTGAGAGACCTGGGCCTGTTTAGCCTGGAGAAGGGAACACTGAGAGGGATCTTATCAATGCATACACATCTCTTAAGGGCGAGTGTCAGGAGGACGGGGCCAGGCTCTTCTCAGCGGCACCCAGTGACAGGGCAAGGGGCAATGCGCGTACACTGAAACACAAGAAGTTCCTTCTGAATATGAGGAAAAAGGAAGAACTTCTTTACCCTGAGAGGCACAGAGCCCTGGCACAGGCTGCCCAGAGAGGCTGTGGGGTCTCCTCTGGAGATGTTCAAAACCCACCTGGACATGACTGTGCAACCTCCCGTAGGTGACCCTGCCTTAGCAGGGGGTTGGACTAGATGGTCTCCACAGCTCCCTTCCGACCCTGGCCGTGCTGCGATGCTGTGAAATGCTACTATATCAAGGTATTTATTTGAAATGCCAATGGATAGGTTTTTTCCTTTGCATATTAAGATAAAGTATTGCATTTCTTTCCTAACTCCAAGAGGGAAATTTCAAGGGTTGTGCAGAACAGGCACCTAGGACTCCTGGGCTTTAAACAGAACATAACTTCATCCCAACTGACTTCACAGAAATAACCTTTTCTTCCGCCCTTTGCCAGGATTGTAGTATCTTTAGAGAAGTGAAAACAAACACAATAAGGTAAAAAGCAAATGTTCCCGTTTACAGTAAGCTATAAGGCTTTTCAGGAGACTCACAAAAGAAAAGCAAAGATGCCCATATGGCCAAAAGTGCAGACACCACAACAGATTTACCATAACTCGCATCCCCCACATCTGGATTCAGATCATGTACAACGCTTTAAAAGGCTGGGGAAAAAAGTTACAGTGAATTAAAAGTAAATAAGAAAAGCCTGATACAAAGTTAAGATTCAAGCACTAGTCATTGTATCAGAAGTAAGTTTTCAAAGATTCTTCAATTAAATAATGAGTTTAATGAATAAAAATGTATGCCATTTGTTTTCTTGCCTGTCAACTTCATCAGGAATCCAAGAAAAATTATTTATGCATATTCAAATGTCTTACTTGTGCATCTGGCATAACTGAATACATTCTTGAATTTGTTGATAAATTTGTTGTTCCCAAGAAAAGCAACTTATTCAAAATATCTGGTAATGATATTCTAATGACTAGTTCAGCATTACTATTGTGAAGCAAGGAAAAATAAGAGCTTCCATTAGAGAGAACAAGAAATATTTATGTCACTTAATGTGATAACAAAAGCACTGTCTGGTGCTACCTGTCAGTGTACACTGTAGACAGCATTTCAATATCCTACTGAACTTCTGCATTACACTTCTGAAAGAATGATCTTGTCCTGCTACAGAAATTTTGAGAAGGAAATTGTCGTAACACATATTGCTTTAAAGCTGGTTTTAAATTAAAGACATTTCTGTTGTTGATTTCTTGCAAAAACACTGAGAAGTCTGAATTTGAAAAGATAAAATTTGACTGAGAGAAGCCCAAGCAAGTGTACTCATAAATCCTGTTCTCATTTGGAAATACTAAATTCCTTATTAAATCATATGAAACATTAAGAAAAAAAGTCTTTGAAATTATCATTCCACCAAAATATCTCTGGTTTATGAAACTGCATTGCTTAGCCAGAAAACAGATTTTGAGCAATCCCTCTCCAGAGTTACATGACCAGACCCACCTCCTTGCTTGCCCTAGCAAAGGCAGAAACATGAGGGTAGCCGAGGTTTAAACTGTATTTTTATTCTGTTTTAGTGCAGCGGCCTGCACTGGAAGGGAAGAAGAGAGCAGCTCTAATGCAAAGAAAACTGCTAAGAACTACAACCAGTGCTGCCGCTACTACACTTTTTGTCTCAGTCTCATTAACTTCTTGGCTACAAAGGATTTGTGCTTCCAAACCCCTGGCTACCTGTCTCATTTCCAGACAAATCCCAATACTTAGGACATTCAACAACACCAACAAATAATTCCAAGGAATTCTGCTGAGTTAGTTACCACCATCCAAAAAAAAAGTTATAAGGGAAAACATACAGTACCACTTCAAGTTAATTTTTATTTTGTTTTAAATGAAGTGTTTGAAAGGAAGAAAAGAAGGAGAGAAAGTTAATGCTCACATGCATACAAATAAATTCACGCATGGCTTGATACAAACCTTTCTTTACTCTTCCCCTTCTTTCCCCACAAGCTGAAAGTTATATATATAATATTGAGTGCAGCATCTGTCCCAGAGATTGGCACAGGGCTCATCAAAAACACAATGCAGCCTGACATGGACGCCCGAAGGCGTCTGCAAGGCTAGCAGCAAAGGGGAGCTGGGGGTTGGGGGCAGGCTGAGCAAACACATTTTCTCATATCCAAAACCAGTGTGGCCAGCAGGGCCGGGGCAGTGACCGTCGTCGTCCCCCCCCCCCCCCCCGTGCTCGCACCCTGGGGTGTTTCAGGCCCCTCACTGCAGGGGGGACGCTGAGGGGCTGGAGCGTGTCCAGAGCCGGGCAGGGGCTGGGGACGGGGCTGGAGCACCAGGCTCACGGGGGGCGGCTGAGGGACCTGGGGGGGGTTGGCCTGGAGAGGGGGCGGCTCAGGGGGGACCTTATCGCTCTCTGCAGCTCCTGGCAGGGGCTGTGGGCAGGGGGGTCGGTCCCTTCTCCCAGGTGATGGGGGACAGCACAGGAGGGAACGGCCTCAAGCTGCCCCAGGGGAGGTTTAGATGGGAAATTTCTTGACTGAAAGGGTGGTCAGGCATTGGAACAGGCTGCCCAGGGCGGTGGTGGAATCACCATCCCGGGAGGTATTTAAAAAAAAATGCATAGATGTGGTGCTTAGGGACATGGTTTAGTGATGGGATTGGCAGTCCTGGGTTAACAGTTGGACTTTATGATCTCAAAGGTCTTGGTCAACCTAAATGATTCTATGATAAAGCAGCAAGCTATAGAGGTAAGAAGTAGGTAATACTCCAATAAATCATCTACCTCAAAAAAATCAGATTAGACTTGCATTATCTCAGGTGTCCTTGTTACCATGACAATATAAATATACTATTAATGGTTCTAATACCATTAAGCTGTTTATTCTACAGTTTAAACTGAAGAATTAGCAACAAATCCCATTTCTCCTACTCATGAGTATGTGTACAGCACAGTTATGTTTGCAGCTTCATCGCTGGGGAGGCAGGGAACAGTCATTATTGTACCATACATGCTGTCACAGCAATCAATTAACACACCAGATAACGCTGCTGGAAGCAGTCCCTCTGTTTGACTAACATTAGAAATAACAGAAATAAACATGAAGAACATCTTTGACCTGGTAATGCTACTGTGCAGAGTCCAAAACCAGAATAAACCCTAAAAACACACACTAGCAGCTGAAACAATGTATTTCATTGCCATCTCATGTCAAAATAAGAAAAAGTTCAATTCACAAACACTTCAGAATATAGGTACTATAACCAGGTGGGCATAAAGGCAGCAAATAAAGTGTCTGTCTTAAAGCCTTTCTTAGGGCTTACTGTGCCAATCCCATAAGCCTAAATTTCACTAGTTAACAGAAAGGAAGTGACGGGGATGATGTTAAAACAATGTCCACACCACAAGACATGCAAGAACCATTTTTTCAGCTACACTCACTTCAGAGCCTCCTAAATAACACTTCTTCCCTTCACAACGCAACAAACATGATTTGAGCCTTGACCATATTTACTGAAATTCATGTGGGAAACCTGCTTTCATTTTATTTTTTATCAACAAGTAAGAGGTGCTGACTCCTCTCTATTCTTCAGCCCACATAACAGTTTGCAGAACATCAGAACACCAGCCTGAAGAACAAAACCCATGTGAATGGAAGAAAGGATGAGATCAAAGTAAACTGACTTCATATATATATATATAATCTCTAAAACTTTATTTTAGCTCTTGCCATCATTTAAAACAGTGCTGGTAGGAATAGTAGCACAGCCTGCCACTGCAGTACATTAGCTGTTAAGGTTACATATTTAAAGAGTTATTGGTTTAATTCAACCACTTGCTTGCTATCCACTACCTGCTTGTGGTTTATGCATCTTAATTATTCTGGAGACTTTCAAGATCTCTACTTTTTAACAACCTTCTGTCACATTCTCAGTTATCAAAACACTCAGAGAACAGCTTAGGGTTTGGGCATAGGTTACATAAGACAAATAGCAAAGACAACGCAAAAGGTAACTGCCCATTTTCAGCATAAAGATGCTACTTGTTACAGCCAAAAAAATATTGCTCAGGTGGTTGAAACTGTTCCCCATCTCCTTCCTTCCAATCTTTTGTTTTGAAATCAGTGATAAGGGCAGGAGTATGGTTAATATCTTCATGTCCAGACTTCCAGAAGCACCCAAAACTAGTTTGTTCTGACCTGTACTTTCATAATCCATTCTTAAAAATGACAAAAGTTTAATGAAAGCTGAAACCAAAAATAAAGTTACATAATTATAAAGATGCAGACAGAACAGCTGAAGGGTGTAATATTAATAACCAAAATCAGAGACATCAGCTTAGTTCTCCAGTAGTAACTGTTTGGGTTATAAAAATATATTCTAACCTTTAAGAAGGACAGCCTCTGATGTAGATTATTTCATAACGTTACAGAAAGCATGTTAGCTTCTTGTGATGCTGATTTTTCTGATACAGTAAAGTAAAACCCATATACAACGCACACACAGAGGTAAGCAGATGCATTTGCAAGCACACTGTCTTTCTGCAGACAGCCCACGTGGAAGAGCAGCTTCAGGAAATACCAGTTCAGGAAAGACACAGGTATTTGTGAAACCCACCTCAAGACAAATGGTGAGCCTACATCACTTCCAATACTTTCCAACACTGTATTGGCAGAGTTTTATAAAGTGATAATTCATCATTTCATATATGCATAATAAAGAAGATTATTATTGAATTGTGGAAGAAAGCCACAAGCAAAGAGGTGGACAACAGTCTAGTCATTGTAATATGTAATATAGATTGTATATTCTTATGTAGCGTGACTATGCAAGATAAACTTTTTTAAAAGCACTTTGTCTCTACCTTCATCCATAATGCATCCAAATACCTTCTCCAAAAAAGCAAGGGTTACATACAATGCATACATACATCTCCTTCTCAACTCCTAATATAATGCAGAAAATAGAAGTACCTGCTGCAGACTCTTCGTAGTTAAATTAGTTGCATGTAGTTTCATGTTTTAAAACTAAATGCTGCACTTAAAATAACCACACAAAATACAAATATCTTCAAACACAACAGGACAGATCAAGAACTTTATCAAAACTAACTATTAATTGGTTGAAGTCCTAAATTCTCAGAAATTATAGCACATAATACAGAACACATTCACATCAGCAGAGAGAAAGGAACCACCTGACAATTAGGAGAGCAAAACCACCAGGTTTTAAAGCCAGGTTTAATTTCATGCTGTAGCCAGGAATACTGAATCCAATCTCAAAGAAATCAGTCTCTGCATCTCCCATATATTTCCCAAAACAACAATACTGCTCCCTCCCTACCCTTCACACAAGCAAGCTGTGACCCTACTCCATGAGTACCAGAGAGACAGTTGGAAAGCTGCCTGGGCACTTTGCAGGGAATTATGCAAGTGTGTGTGCTAATGAGTCCTTGTCATGGGAGCAGCTTTCTGTCAGCATGGTAAAAGCATACCTGGAGAGGAAGATCCAGATATTTCAAAAAAAATTATTAAAAAAGAAACCTTCTGTATGCTAGCAGCATTGTTTCCAAGGTTATGGCTGGCAGTGTTGTAAAATGTTTAAGTTACGAACTATCTTCACATATTATAAAAGAAAAATTAGAGGTTACTTTTTCAGTCATTCAAGATATGAAGAAGTATTTTAGATTTATTAAATTACCTTTCCTGTATGTGCAGCCCTATGTAGGTACACAGAAGGTATTTCCAAAAGAGCTGGACAAAGACTTTGCAACACCTTTTGCAGGTCACCAGATAAAATTTCTCTCATACAACAGAACTGGATACCTTCAGGAAAACATTAACTGCATTTTCTCATGGTACTCCATGCTCCAGCACAAAGTAACCAAGCAGTAAGTTCTCAGTGCTTTTATCTTTCAAGTAGCTTTACTATAGACGTGGCTCTGCAGCGTATAGAGCAGAGGGACAGAGATGTGCGTGTGATTATAGACCGCTCTTCATGGAAACAAGTAAAGGGGATCTGTGTTTCAGCTCCGGCAAGACAGCGAACAAAATACCTCAAGATAACTTTTGTTCCCAAAGCAGTCCAGAAAGTAACACAGGCACATCTCACCCACCACCAGCAACTTGGACAATTGATAAAGAGGAGGGAAGTTTCTGATGCACAACGAAAGCATCTGCCCCAAACCTTCATTGAAAGTCAATGGGATTTCAGCTCCCGATTCTCATTATCGCTTTTGAAAGTCTCCCTTTTGTCGTTCCACTGCAAACCACAGATGAAAGTAAAAGCATTTCTGTTCGAGACAGGCAGCAGCCATTTCAGTTAAGGCTGACCAGGAAAAGCGCAAGTTTCACTTCTGCCTTGACCTGAGGTTTCTCTATTTGTGCACTATTGATCAGCCGATGGGTAATAACCAAATTATAGCAGAGCCGACAGCTGCAATCAATCTGTTCTCAGATACAAACATGACCTCTCTTGCCACCTGCAACCTGGAAGTTTTGGGATTTTTTCCATCATGAAGCAGTAGATACTTATTTGATCGAGTGCTGGTATGAAACATAAAAAGCATATTTACTGTCTACCAGTAGTAAACAAAACCCCTCCACTTTATGTCTCAATGTGAAATACTCAATATTTACATGGAAGTACTCTGTGATAAAAATCATCATGTATGCGTACATAATATCACTCAAATTACCTTTTGATGTGCAAGGACTGAAAGTTGAAGAATTTTACTTACGAAAGATGACATGTTATTTAAACACTAGTTACTGTTCTGGCAGCATTGGAAGGCCTGTCTCCTTTACAATCATAATTTAATCTTAAAATTAAAAGAAGCCAAACAAAGTTATAGAACCCCAGTTTAAAGTTTCTGCTTCAAAAGTCTTTTATTTCCTGCCTGGCACTGGTAGCCCTCAAAAACCCTAAATAAACCCCAAAGCAAACAGGATAGCTATTAGAAGCATTAGCGCCTTCATAAACAGATATTCAGTCATTTTAATTGTTCCATGATAAACAATGAAGACCCTCTAGTTTAGAAAAGGAGATTTTGTAGCTTTTTCTACCAAATTTCCATGTTAAAAAACAGGATCAAATAACTCGTGGGCAGTAGAAACCAATCCCCACAGGCACACCAAGGAACAAGTCATCCAGGACAACATAACAAGCTAATCCATGATTTCTTTGATTTGTTTGCTTGTTCAGGGGCCTGTGGGTTTTAGTGATTAACATAAGGTTTCTAGGTGTCGTTAGCAACTCAGATGGGCAAGTGCAGCTTGTCATGGAGCAGTTTTGAAACAAAAAAATAGCCGGCGATACACAAAACTTTGCAAGAAAACACTCTAGTCTTAACTGTGTTATGTACACAGAAACAACATAATACTTTCTCCTGCATACTCTGCTCTTGACTAAAATGCTGTGGTAAAACAGCATACATGTGTATGTGGATGACCATACCTATTTTAAAGGTTATTACTTATTAAAGCACCCAACAGCAAATCCCCAACAGATACCACATCCAGATCAGTCAGTTACAGCCACCTGGATATTCCTGTTTCTAGGAATACAGTGCGCTGCTTGATACCCCTGCTTTGGCTGGCTTTAACTGCTAGAGTGCTTATGTATAAACTTACATGCTACTCCGCGACATCCCAAATAGCTACGTGTTGCTGAAATAATTGAACTGTCAGTCATTGAAAGGCAGCTTGTGAAGATAAAAGGAAAAAAAAATATTTAGAGAAGGTGGACTTAGCTTATGACATTAATTCCTACAAGGGAAGAATGGCCTCAGACGTCAGTGCTATTTGAAATAAATGCAGAAGCATTTCCTCTGTATTTTACGCAAATTTGAACTTCTTCCTGATGACAGGGGCAGTGAGGGGAAATGAGTCCATCCTGAGAAGCCTGATCGGTTTAGGTTTTAAGAGCAAGAGATACCTACTCTGTAATACTATTAAGAGGAAGAAATGCCTTACCAGGTAAGGCTAATAGTTTGTGTAACCCAGGATTTTCTCCCTGATGGGAGCAACAGCGGACAACATGTCAGTCTGGCAACTGCCCGTGGTCCCTTCGCCTTGCATTCCCCCTGCATCCGTAACTGCTCCATTAAGGATGTTAAAGCATACATTTATGTCCAGTCCTTTTACTGTCCATTTTGACCTGTTTACTATGAATCTGTCTAATCACTTTTACAATAAGAAGATTTAGAGGTTGAGAAAATAACTATCACTGAAGCTACCTCTGTTCTTCTGAAAGGATAAGGGCAGCTAGCCCTCCTTTCCACACAGAGGGAGATGGCCAAAACAGGAGTTTGGTAAAAAGCTGGTCCAGGAATTTTACAGCAATAAAAGCAAACATTCTGCATTAATAAAGCTGGCATTTAGAGGCTGCTGCTCGATGCTAAAGCCCAGGTTCCCCACATCCACAAATACAGAACAGCACATGACAGTCAAAACAGTGCCTTTCTCCAGCAAAGGCAAGGTGACCACCAAACCGACACAGAATAACTACCACAGCCAAGCGGTAGGGTAAACCGTAAATACAGCATTCAGTCTGATATGCTTATAACTTTTTTATTGTGAATAAATAGTTCTAAAATTCTTTCACAAAAAGATCAAGTATAGCAATTGCACTTCCTCTCGTTTCTCAATGCACTCAGCATAAGTATATTTTTCTCTTTTTAATAAAAAGGTTTTGTTAGTTTTTAACATTACACATTGACCACTCTGGAGTCATCTCCATGGAAGTTCCACAAACTGATATCCTGGTCAGATGGGTTGCCTTCCTCACAGTTTGAGGAAACAAATTGCTAAACCCCAGCTTAGCGAGCACCTGCTCTATCTACAAGCTCTCGAGATCCCACGGGATTCGTTAGTGTCGCTTCAAATTGCCATTCAAGTCTGGTTAAATAAGTCCCCTCTGTGTAGTTGCTGTTGAAAGCTTGTTGTGAACAGTTACAGCTATATGAACTTGCTGTAAGGGTAAGCTCTACAACAACAAAAATTCACAGGAAAGGAAACAGTGTTCTTTCATAATTGTGCTTAAACTTCATTACTAAAATTATACATAGACGCTACAAAGTCAAAGCAAGTCTTACACAACCTGTTTGATCTCACCTATTTACTATTTTCATATATGAAAAATATCTTGGCAACATAGTTAATAGCCATAAAAACACCTCTCTGCAACCTGCAATATCCTTTTACTTTTTTATTCTTTTACTTCTCAAGACTAACTCACAAAGTCAATTTAACTCAGTATCTTTAATGAAATATCAGGGTTGAGACATCAAAAAGTACAGAAAGACAACTGACATGCAACCCCAACTCATGCTTTCAAACCCATCCCCTCAATGGTCCTCATTATATTCACTGTACATGAATATCACATAGTAATATATAAATATATGTATAGACACACACAGAGCATACCTAGAAGTACCACTTCAAAGCCACTCAGGTGAAATAAAAAGGGAAGAATAAAAAAACCCAAATGAATTTGCAAGGGCAAATTATTAATTATCCCAGTTGGAATTTAGCCAGTCAAACCTGACATCTAAATTTTATGTTAAGTCTACAGTAGAGCTAGTTGAAACTTTAGAGGTAAAAGTTTATTCCTTATAAGTGTGTGGTATATATAAGTGAAATACATCCAGTATTTCAGCAGGTAGCTCTGGCTGGTATCAGCCTCTTTATTCCGTGTTTTCTCAGATCTTTTTCCTCACCATGTACAAACAGATTCAGCCAATTTAATAATAAAACTTTAAATTTTTTTCAATTATCAACATGGTTTTTTTGTTTTTCATTTTGGAGGGAAAACATTTGGACTAATAAGTAATGTAAACAAATTTACTTCTAGATAGTTCTTCAGGCAAAAACATAAATCTCACCCAGATATTGGCCCAGGAGCATTTCTGAGCCCTACTACAATGAAAGAAAGAAAGAAAAAAAAAAAAAAAACCCATACACACACAAACAAACAACAAACTACCACTGCTTAAATTTTACATCTCCTCCATAAAAAAAAAAATAATCATGAAATAAGGACCTGGTTGGCTATGTTTTTTCCAGCACACATGGATGTGTAACTGAAGCAGCTTCCAAATGTTCATGCTGTTTTGTGTCAGAAAAAGCCAGAATTAGGTATGTAAATGCAGCAAAATTGACACTGGAAAACACATTTTCAAACTTTCCACCTCTGAACTACAAAACACAAGATTCCAAAAATTCAGTTTTAACACACTGAGATGAGATCGTGAGTATATACACACACCTACTTTCACATCAATGCACATGCGATACCAAAAAATTCAGTAATCCCAACTCCATTCTTTTTAACCATTTAAGATATTCAGGCACATATATATGATGTATCCTCATTTATATATAGTGTTATCCCCTACACAGATTCTCAGGAAAACCTACTACTGACAGCAAGTATAGGCTCTCCATTCTTGAAAGTGCCATAAGCATATTTTGAATTATTACATATCTATAAGAATGCATTTATCATAGTTTAAAAAAAATAAAATCCAGAGTTTCAAGATGATTATGTCACTTAAAACTTAGCAAACTCATTACTATCTTCATGACCAACAGCTCATTCACAGAATTTCTGAGGTCCAATGTATTTGGAATATGACATTTGAAAAATCAAGAATATTTTAGAAAATCTAATATTCTATCAGACTTTACATTCTAGGAACCTGTATTTTTTCCTCCTGAATCTTGTACAGCTGTTTTAAATACATAGAATGACCTAAGGCAGCTTTTCTAAAACAGATAGTCTTAGAGCAACCTCCTGATGAAGTTTCTTCATAAGAATTCCTCCCCACAAATGAAATAAAAAAAAGTAGAAGGCAGACATACACAAACAGACTAATAGATACAGCTGATGAGACAGGTAACTCCATATTGTGACCAGAATATACCACCTGACAGGCTAAAATAGATATATGCAAAGGTAAATGTACATCCAAGAACTAGAAGGTTCATGGAGCTCTTTTTATTATTAAGACAGCTGCAAACACATAGCTGTTAGCTTTACTGATTAAGGAAAAGATTCATTTATTTCAAGTAGCAGCTAAGCAACCTTTGACCACTGTAAGACCTGACAACTTTAATTAGTTTTAGCTTAAAATGGAACCAAACTTGGCTTTGGCATCTCTCCAAATAATTTTATCCCAGACTGCTCTCTTTGCTAGTGGAGCATTGCAGTATAATTACTTTAATCTCTTCATAGACATGTTCCATTTGCTAGCTTTCCAAGGAAATTTACAACCTTAACATATAGCTCAAACATAGTAAAAAAAAAAAAAAAAAAAATAATCATTTCTCACATTAGTGAAGCAAAAATTAACAAGAAGCATTCATCCCTTACTGGCCTGAAAAGAGAACTTTTAGTTTTAGAAAGTTGGTGTACCAAACCTATACTCATCACGTTCAATTAAAGACACCGGACAAAACAGCTCCACACATTCTACGCACAGTGAAGCCGTTAGACCTGTTTGTAGGGTTAGGGTTTTTTTTTTTCCCCACAGGTTTAGCTTGTATCATTCTAGACAAGCAAATGACCATCTGGCACAAATTCCAGACATATTAGCAGCCGTAACTATTTCCAGATTAAATAACATTATCACATTGCCATAAAACACTAACACCACTTAAAGATTCTGCCAGTCTGATCTGGCTGCTTCATCCGCTTTCTCAACAGGCACAGAAAATAGCTGGACAACCTATTTATGCATAAAGTCAAAGTTATCAGGGAGGGCAGGAAAGGGGACCCTTCAGCAGAGTATTTTTCCTAGCTATCATAACCCATGCTCGTATTTCCTGCAGTTTTCTGTTGAATTGCACAAAATGACCTGCCCACTTTGCAGAATGAGTTACAAGACTAATACTGGAGCATGCAACAGCCACACAGCTGCAAGTGAAATGAAGAGGTTGCCCTGACAGTAGCCTGATGTTAGTAACTGCTGGTAATGCTGCTGCATATATGGGGGTGCTCTGATAGACTTTGCCCTTGTATTAGACTGCCTTCCAGTAGAACATTAAACATACTAGAAGCTTATCATTTGTTGCATTCTTTGCAGAACATACAGGTATAGAAGCGTATACGTAACGGTGCTTTTTCTTAGCAGGGTTTTGGTTTCGGAAAGTTACAACTTTAAAAATACACATTTTCTTCCATGGAAGACAGGTTAATCTCACACTTCAGATAGAAGGCAATTGTCCTTCATTTCTATATGAAGGCCCGTTCCTATGAGAATTGCTCCCTGCACAGCTGAGCTTTTATTCTCACGGCATAAACGCACAGTATGCCCGCAGAGGAGAATTGTCAGCCGTGATCTTCATCCAAGAAGAAGAGAAGACATTATGGATTTCCCACTATATTTCAGAGAGCAATTTTCATCAGAGGATGAACTTAATTAAAATAAGACAGGACAGCAGAAGTAATAAAAAATCTTTTAATTACATTTCTACATTTTTGGATTTGTCCTCAAGCTAGACATCCAGACTGCCTCAGCCTTCACCAAAAATATGAAAAGAACTCAACTGCACAAAGTTTTCCTGACCAAGCAGAAAATCACCGAATAGCAAAAAAAAAAAAAAGTGTACTACTTTCAATTTGTGCATCTCTATCAAAGAATAACTTGCAGGAACATGGAAAACAGACCACACTTATTCTAAAAAGGCAGAACTAAAACTTTTTGATAAAGAAAATGAATACATTTCCCGAGCACTGTACACACCACGTGCTTTCTTCCATACACAGCCCTACACAGCAGGTCTGCATTTTCTTCCCCACATTCACCAGCACAAAGCTCAAAAGCCCAACTCCATAAACATTACTACACAGTGCTTATAAACGATTTAATTAAATGCTGTTGATACCAACTCTTTATAAGCCATCAGCGTGGCAACCTCGTATGGGCTCCTTATTCTGCAAAATAAAGGCTGCCGTAGGGACGTTCTAAGGCTTAATGACACGATGCTCTCCTGGGGCACCCAGGTACCAAGCTAACAAGCCACCAGGTCATTCATTGGCAAGCAAGCAGGGTGCAACACACAGAAAATAGCAGGGGAAATCGCTCAAGTTGCCCAGGCGACAGCAAAGCAAAGTGATGAAAAATTCAGGGTGGCCCAGCAGCAGGGAAAGCAGTGGGGTGAGCTGGCAGCCAGCCCCGGCCACACAGGGCTGGGCTTGCAGCACACTCTAGCGACCCAAAGCCTCCACGAGAACTACATAAATCCAGCACTGCACTCACCAGAAAAAAAACTAAAGAGCAGTGATTTGAACCCTGCCTCCATTTATAAAACATTTGGTGCTTGTTAGGAGGCAAAGGATAGACCAGCGTTGGTCTGGGATCACCAACCTTTTGCTCTCCGTATAACGTGAAGGCAGCTGTGGTTATTATACAGCTTGCCATTTCTTTGGATCAGATTTAAGCGCTGATAGTTAATCATTTGCAAGGTATGGCTTTGCACTTTGTCTTGCTGGCCGAGAACACACGTGCAGCTGACAGCAGTGCGGTACCTGGGTGCAGAAGCCACAGCAGCATGTGCAGCGTATGAGCCCCTGCAGGACTGCACCAGGACACTCCCCCCACAAAACCCTCAGGTTCAAGAAATCTTTGCACACCACGGCATCTTCTTGCACAGTTTCTAGGCTACGAGTACAGTCTGCACTATAAAATATAACTGAAAATCAGCAGCTTTTTAACAGGTGGTTAGTAGCAGTCTACTGTACTGCTGTAGCAGTCAGCCGGCAAAACCAAAGTGAACTAAAACCACAGGCTACTTCTCTCCCCCACCCCGCCCCCGCCCCACTTCAACATTTCACAATTACCTTGCACATACTATCAACAAAAACTCTTTAAGTATGGTCACAAGCTGAATTGCTTCACTAAGATTGGAAAGGTGAAAGACATGTCACTGATATTTTTGTGCGCTTGCCCAGGACAGCCCTGGGTTGGTAGTTCGCCAGGTAGAAGTTCAAGCACACAGACATACCCCCCCATTCAGTGTCAATTGCTCATGTCTCTTATTGCTGAGTAGCTTCCAAGTTGCTGCATAATTACAGCCCCAACTCACAACACCCTGGTCAAGTGACCCTCTCCCACTCTCTCCTTTAGCACATCTAAAACATTTCCTCATCTTCTCAAGTTAAAAGCATCCATTTCTTCACATCCTACAGTCTTATTGAACAAACTTCACAATTTGTAGGCGTTGTCTTAATCATTAAGAGTGGGGTCCATGAAGCTGCAAGATAAGCTTCAATAATTCAAAGCCACTAACAATTTCTTCTGTATGGGGCCCACCTGTATTTCAGTGCAAATTTCCTTCTCCCACTAATTTGCAGCACTTGTTCTATTTCTTCCTTTTCTCTGTTTTCCTTTGTTTGCTGTGCCTTTGTCTCTCCTTCTCTTGCTTCAATTTCTTCAAACATGTTTTCTTTGAAGAAGCTTTCCCAATCATTCAGCCATGTCTACAGTTGTTGTTCTTGCTCTTAGTGCAAGCATGAATTATTGGTAAATCCAAAGCCACTTATATATGCATACGCACATTACACACGAACACACAACTTCTGCTATTCTTCTCATAATGACTCTGCAGAACAGTTACCATTACACCCAGGCACACGGCAGGGCATCTGGTACACCTGGTGTTATGACTTCAGTGAGGAATATATGTTTAAAAATCATTCTGGAGAGTTTAAGTTTCAGACTGTTAAGAACATCATGACTACAGCAAGTACTTACAATGGATCATTGTACTTACTAATGAACAAAGCCTGTTGAAACACTAAACTACATGATTATTGCTTAATTTCTAGATGTGGATACACCTCATTGCCTCTCTGTACAGACTACACTTTGAAGCTGAAATAATGAACTGCAGTGATTAGAGAGCAGCTTTTAAAGAGAAAAAAAGACAGTACCTTTTTATTAAGGGGGGGGGGAACGGGGGGGACGGACACGACACGACTTCAATAAGAAATAGCCCTTTAATACATCATTTTTCAAGACTTGAGCATGTCCTTTAATTATGTATGAACAATCCTTCCAAACTGAACGTGACTATGCCTACACTAGAATTCAAGAACTTGTACGGCTTTTTCCAGGTTCAAGGCTTAAACTCAAATCTATCCAGTGACACAACTGCCTTATTTAAAATCAACATTTTCATAAAACTTGCAAGCTATTGTATACAATACAGGTGTTAAACTTCAGAAGAATAATGTGTTAGTACCAAAGAGTTACCCATGCATTCCAAAAAGCAAACATTTTGGACAAAGGAGAAGAAAGATGCTTTGGAAGTACCAGATTCAGGTTTCTAATTCTTAAGGTGAATAGTTCACATAACTTGGCAACAGAAAACCTATATCCGTTAACACATTAGCTTCTCCCAGCAAGGTTTTCAGAAGGAAACAAGAAAAGTGAGCCACCAGTTGCATCAGTATTAAAAAAAAAAACAAAAACCCACAAACAAAATCCATAAACTATCTCTCCTAACAACATCTTTCCATACCCTTCTCCCATCAGCTACCTTCACACATGCATGAATGTTACATTGCAGGAAATTACGTTATGATACTCTTCAGAAAAAGAAAAAAGCCTTTAAAAGAAAATATAATTGAAAGAAACTTCCATAGTATAACAGTACTTACTTTCACATATGCACCACTGAAGTTTTTCTGTACATATAAACTGAATAAACAATAAACCTCAAGTTTTATTAATACATGTAACCTCAATCTTGCTAAGAATTAGCCCACTGAGGGATACCTGGACCAGTTTATACAGAAGATGAATTAAGGCCTAGTTCAGCAGTTGATTTTATTTCCAGTTTATATGCACATTTTCTTTCTTCCCCAATTCATAGATTAATTATATGCACTCATAAGAGGTATACTGCAAGGGAACAGAATTCAGGATCATAACGTAAACCGCTTCATTCTCACTAATTATACAGGATTTAGCTTCAATATTTGTACAATGCCAAGCAGACTGCTGATGGTGCAGACTATTTACTTAGCTAGTCTGGAAGAAACACTTAAAACTGCAGCTAAATTAAATTTTTAAAAAAATCAAAATGCAAAGAGTGCAAATGCACACACATATTACATGTTGCAGTATAGGCACTGAGAATTACTAAGTTAAAAAAGTATAAACATCAACTAGAAAGATCCTGTGTCTAAAGAACATCAGAACCCCAAGTGAGGAAATGTAAGCTAATTCATAAACCGATTTCACCACAACCAGAAAGAACCCAAAATCCCCATTCTTAATATTAAATCATCCTCTGTTTCACCAGACTAACTCCAAATTTGCAGCACTGTATTCGTGCCAGGATTGGAGAAAAATTAGACCCAAAGTAGAACAGGAAAATATGAACCAAATAATGTATTTAGCAAGACTATGTAACATAGTGTTGTTGAACAAAAACAAAAAAAAAAAAAAAAAAAAAATCAAAGCCAAAGCAATATGTCTAGCAAGAGGAATGTCTAGCAAGAGGAATGTTGCATTTGGCCAGGGAATTTTAAGAACAATCCCTTAATCCAGTTAGAGACCATGTTGGGCAAGAGAGAAACTACTTAATTTGCACAGATCCGAAGTGCCTGTCCCCTTTTCCTAAAGCCCTGGATCTCGAGGCCATGCCCTTCCCCCACTCCCACAAGCAGGTCCTTAGCTAGAACTCCCGGCCCCCCAGCTCAGGGCTGGATCCTTTCCTGCTGAGAAGTGATATTTTATCATCTTCTTCATCAAACTCAATGCATGCTTGCCTTGATTCCTCCTCACCTTAAACAAAAAAAAAGGAAAATTAATTCATGAGTAAGTCCAGCAAGGGTGGCAATGCGACTGGGAAATCTAATCCACATTCCAAGCCAGGAACAGGTTTGCAATTCGTTCAAAGCAGAAGAGTAGGCTTCTCACTCCGTATCTTGGCTAAAAAAGGAACATGTCCTAGCTTAGCTCCATCATGCCTGCACCAGCAAATTGACTTAATTGTCAGCAGGAGATTATGAAATATGAAGTGACTCTAGCAGCACTCAGGGGAGACTCCTGAGGCATGGTGCCTATAGCAAAGACACCAAAGAGCCATCCGTCTCACTCTCACCCCCAGGCAAAGCAGAACAGCCTTGGATATCTAAAAGAGGCCAACAAGAAATAAGAACAAAACTTGGCTTTCCTGGGCGATTAGCACTGGCCCAAATAAGATAAAGTGGTTTTAAACACATCAGCACAGCTTCCCTGGCTGCTGGTGTCCATGGCTGCTGAAACCAAAGGTTGAAGCTCACGATTTGAGACACCAATTTGCAGTTATGAGGCTGCATCTGATAAAAGCTCACAGGGGCCTTTCTACGGAGATGTGCTTCCCCTCTCACATCCTCCTCCCCAAGAAGGATAAGGTGGAAAGGGTAGAAAGCAAGACTGCAATCAACACAAGCTGCTCTATTGGGCACTAGCACTAGAGCATGGGAGAGAATGGGAAGGCAACAGAGATACTGCTAAGCTGCACTTCTGGCTCAAGTCCTGCTTTCAGTCTGACTGTGCCAACATGGATGAAGAGAAGCAGCCAGATGTAGCTCAACCCCTGGGACACAGGCACTAAGAAAAAAAAGTAGGGATCTGAAACCTTACATTGTGTCTTTGATAAGAGTATATAACGGAGAGAAATACTCCCATCTGAAAACAACCCTTGTGCCATCTGTCAGGGGACTCTCTCTGAGTTTAAGAAACAGTTTTTATGTTAATCTAATCCATGAGTGGTGCTGGGGACTAGTCTGAACTAGGGCTGCAGCCTCACAAGCTGTAAACTCCAGACCTAAAGAGCCTTTGGGCTCTAAGCCCTACAAAAACACCAAGTTTGGGCCTCCCAAGCAGGTTCGGTTTTGCCAGAAAGGAGGTGCAAAGTCAAGAAATCACTCTGTGGTGCAGCAACCGTGATGCTGATCACTTAGCTCTCCGAAATGCTGGGGTTTGTCATTCAGTAGTGAGAAAAAAAAAAAAAAAAGAAAAAAAGAAAAAAGAAACTATAATTAGCTGGGTCATGGCCAAGATTAGAACTGCTGGTAGGCAAAGCTCTGCTGTTACACAAGGCAAAAATCATCTGGCCTCCAGCATTTGGAGATGCCTTCATCCAAGGGATCAAAGGAAAACTAAGAACTGCTGTATTTGTTCTGGTCCACCCTTCCCCCCGGATAGATTCAGTTGTTCTATTTTTTTTAAGGTAATGGACAAGCTAAAATGAAAATTGTCACAGAATCTCAGAAATAAGAAGCTATGCATAAATTCTGGATTTCTGATACTTTTCCCAATACAGTTTAGTGAGCTCTGCAGGTAAAATCCACCTTTTTTCACTGACTGACTATTCTGGAAGTCATTGTAAAATTTCATTTTCATTTCACAAAGAGTAATATCAGGACTCAGATTTGAAGATATTCAGAACTAGTCAAGTAGTGACCTGGACCACACTGCTCAATGCAAACACCTCCAAGAAGAGTGAAACGGGATAAAAACACAGAGTTTCTCTAAAGTAAGCTATACACCACAAATTCTTAGAAATCAAAAGGAAGCAGGTTGCCAGTTAATATTATCTAGCATATCAAGTCACTGTGAAGACTTCCTCTATAACCTGGGTTGATAGAGTTGAAAGCAGTACCATCTCTTTCTTAAACAAGAAATTATTTCACATGACACAGGAGTACCATTCTCTTGCAAAAGCAATATGGTTCACACTTTAAATTTAAAAGCATTTCTAACGTGGATTTGCAATGCAAAACAATCTAAATACAAATCAAATACAGCTGGTAGAACTATCTTTTTTAGACAACCTACAACTAGGCATACCAGGTATTAACTATTGCCACTTATTACTCTACAGGAGCTAACTTTATAGCATAAAACGAAGGTGCTACAGAAACATACTTAAGTGATTCATGTTCTGCACCAGATTAAAGCTACTGCAGTGTAGACACCCAAGTGCCAAAATTGAGAAGCGGCAGTAATCCTAAAAGTTTTCTGAATCAGTGTTTTTCCACAAAGTTCAACTACTCAAGCACAAATAGTAATAAAAGCCCCAGGCTTCAAGGCATCACTGCTGAAACCATCTGAGAACAAGGGCCATGACAACACAGCTCCTACAAGGGCCAAGTAATCTCTTCTTTATGAGACTGCCTGCCCTCCAGCACAGCTCAGGGGAGAAGCTGCAAAGCTCCACATAGCTCCTCTGCAGCCATGGGGCCAGTATTTGGGACAGGGTACCCCAAAGGAGAAAGGAACGGTACCACCCATCTCTCCTCTTGGCTATTCAAGCACACTGTGCAAGTGACCATCAGGCAGGAGATATAAAAATGAATCTTGAACGTTCTTGTCGCCTCTCAGTGAATCAAAGATATACGGGCGCAGTGGTAGCTCATCACTCCACTGTTGTGAAGGCAGCATATAGGGCTTTGCAGCCTCTTCAGTACTAGAATTAATTCCCACATACAACCCAACAACACAGTGTGTTTCAGAAACAACGCTGAATGACGGCACATAAACATACAAGTGTCTATTACTTGCACATGATGCAAACAACACTTACCATTGTGCTTGGATTAACAAGCAAATACCACTTTCGCAAGCCTCCACTGTGCTTTGATGTATATTTTGCTGCCATTACTAATTTTCGTGACTGTGACAGCAGGTCACACAAAGGGGTGTGGAGTCCAGATTTTTAAAGCCAAGATGTACCTTTAACACTAATTTTTAAGCGAGACACATCCTGAATTCCTAAAGAAAGGAACTTCTGGTTTTGCAACAGAAATGTTTTCCTATTGTCAGAAAAGTCAGCTTCTAACAGCCATAGGTCAAAACAAAACCTAAACCACATTTCACAGTCCATAATTATGTAACAAGTAATCTAAACTGTATTTCAAGTGACTAACATTTCTGAAAAGCTTCCCCAAAATCTGTAGCAACTGGCAAAACACTAGGCAAATCTGAAATTGTAACGAAGGGTGGAAGACACAGAATCAGTCTCCTACTCAGCATCTGAGAGATTTAAGCAAAAGCAATGCCTGCTGCCAAAGGAGAAGGAAGGGGAGACAGATGGGGTTAGCCAGACTGCTACACAACAGCATTTTTGAACATCAACTCTCATTACCATTTAGGTGAGTAGGTATCCCATTTTCTGCATCTAGTAAGTTAGATGAGATAAACCTAAAGCTTACTTGTTCCAAAGTAGACCTTCCTCTATTCAAAACTTTATGGCATATGTTTAACTGGATTACATTACACCTAGAAATACTAATTCCCATGCTAACCTTGCTGTATTACTTACACTGAGGTCTCCCTGAGCTAATATCCGTACAAATCCAGAACAACTTAGTCCATGCCCATGTGTTTATAGTTACAACACACAGGTAGGAAAGAGCAAACATACATTTGGACAGAGAAGTATGAAGGGGCAATATTAACACTACATGGGTAATATCAGCCTACTACCTGACAACCTGCTGCCAAGATTTTGTAAGTATTGCAGAGAGAGGAGACTTCAAAGAAATCTTCTCTTTTGTGTCCTAACACTTTGCAATTACTAGACACTTGACTGGTTTGTTTTTTTAAATGCAAAAGCTTGAAAAAACACCATGTTGCATGCCTATCTTCACTGAGAACACACTGCTGCAACTATTGGCTTAAAAACCCCACAATCCTTTGGATAATCCCCCACAAGTCCTGATTAAAAGTGGATTTAATATTATGAAACGAAGCATAATTGTTCAAGACGACCTTGAGTAGTTTCTTACACCACACTGCTCCATCAGCACACTCAAGACGACAGCTGTACTGTCAAATGTAGGATGAGACAGGCTGATAGCAAGGTCCTTCCTAAATATTTTCCTCTCTGAAGTAAAACAGATGCTTACAGTTCTTCCAAACCACGTCTGTCTCCTGTTCTATTTCAAACACGCACTAAATACGCATAATGAAATGGAGTAGGCATTTAATAAGTACAAGCCGTATCGATGGCCTATCCAAGAAGCAGTCCTAGAATACATGCATTTTGTTTCCTCTGCTTAAGGCATTACTGATTTTATGTCCAGGAAAATGAAGGCAAAAAGCGGTTTGACAGTAGGAGTGGCACTATTGCCATCTGCCGTCAGAACGCGTCCACGGCATACCACACCACCCTGCTCTTCTCCCCTGCAGGAAATTAAAAACTGTTAAAGAGAAATCCAGCTTTGCAGGTGTTTTGCCTGTACGTTGCCAGTTTTCTCTAGAAAAAGCACACACAGAAAAGGTCCAGGGTAACCGTGGCATGAAGGCTTAATAACCGCATTGGTCAGATGGCTACAAAAGTCCACGTTACAGTCCTGGAGTACAGGAAAAAAGTTCTACTAAGGGAAACAAGGATTTTAAGATTTTAAGTTACCACCCCCTCAAAGCACAAAGGATAAAATAAAACAGTGTCAGAGGGCAGAAAAGCTAAAAGAGAAGATGATATAGTGAAAGGTCTAACATTTCACAGCCTGTTACTATTTCCCTTAATTACCGAATACTACTAGAAACCTGTATCACCAGCAGAGCCCACAGCTCCAGCTGCCCCGCTCGCAACGCATACAGTCCTGCTTTTACGGAAATAAAATGTGTTAAGTTTGAGTGGCCAAGCACAAACTCTGATACAATAAGTTATTTCTAAACCTGACGAGTCACAAATGATGCAAGTAGCACCCTCCACTCTCACCCATTCTTTCTCCACAGTGTCAAAGTTACTTGAAATGTTTTATTTGTGTCCATAAAGCTCCTGAGCAGGTGTGGTGGTTTTTTTTTTTCATGAACAAAAATGTCAGGAACACATGGCTTATGTAGACAATTATTGCCCCAGGGAGCCAAGAAATAATCAGACAATAAATGGGTTCAATAATGGATGCACAAAGTAGTAAGGAGAACATACTGGTCTAGGTAAAACAGACCGTGGCCTGAAAGCATCAACACTGACGATCAGATTGTTAAATCCACGTACCATAGACCACCTAGTTAGATTAGGTACTAAAATGTCTGCCTTGCCCATTTTATGTTAGATGTTTAGAATACTAACAGACTGTTGAATCCAGTCAGAGGAGATAGCTGGCCATCTAACTCTGTGCCAGGGTATTTCAAAGAATCACAGAATGGTTTTGATTGAAAGGGACCTTCAGAGATCATCTAGTTCAACCACCCTGATGTGGTCAGGGACATCTTTCACTACATCAGGCTGCTCAAAGCCCCATCCAACCTGGCCTTGAACACTGATAGGGTATCCACAACTTCTCTGGGCAACATGGTTTGGATGTTTATATATTAGATCCTTGGGTATCCTGCACCCTCATCTCCATTCTACTCAAGACTTCTGTGCCAGCATAGAATAACATGGGAATTTAAACAGCATTGCTCTGAACCTCAACTTGCTGTGTGTCTGGTGCCTCAGTCCACAATCTGTTATTTTAAGGAGCCTTTTGAGTGCGTTGTTCCAATGGAAAGTGTATTTTCATCTCTACTGTTTTTTGGTTTTTTTATGGCCTCTCAGTAAGTCACTGAACACTCACATCACGTTAACATGAAGTGCCTGTCTGTTTGCAGTATCTGGCCATATAGCTGGTTGATCAGCAAAGCTTTTCTTGTAGGCATGCAAGGTTTAGGTCTTCATTCCATCACCTGAGACTCTGCTCACAGACACCACACGTGGTTTGGCAGGATAATGCCCAGGTCCATGTCAGAGGCACAGACCCCCCCAGAAGCCACCTCTGTCAGCTAAGCGACACAGCTGTAAGCACACAGGAGGAATATACTGGCATACTGAAAACATTTCACTGCAATTACTTCCCCCCCCCCCCCCCAAAGCACCCCAGAACAAGGAAAAAAAAAAAAAATCATTCTTGCCACGTGTTTGCAGCACTGCCAATCCTTTCTTTTTTTGTTCTTAAGTTTTGAGTTATACTAATTATACCCGGGATATTTTCAAAGTATATTGTGACCATCCTTGCTGCAGTACAATGCTGAGCTTGTCTCCTCAGTCTTAAGCTTTTGCCACATCCTTAGACAGAACAGTGTTTGACTGAGACAGCAGCTGAAGTAACCCACCTAAATTAAACTGCACCTCTAGCTGTACTTTTCTTTGCTTTCATTCTCTTTATCACTGTCACTTTACACAGATTTTTAGTTTTCATCCAAATGAGTATCACACTTAAAGGAAACACTGAAATCTATTTACACCAAAAGAAGAGGGCAAGTTTAACCATGCCTACTACTCACCAGCCACACTTAAAACATTATCCACAGAAAGCAGTAATAAACTCACACACAGATGTCATGATTGAGAATGACTGATTCTCTCTACTATTAACATTGACTTTTCTAATGAATAAGTGGGGACTATATATTAATTAGTCTGGGGTTTTACACACGTGTAATTGCACCAACTGTAAATTAACTTGAGAAACCTTTGATTAGCACCACAGTCTGCTCACACGAAAGATGAAAACCAAATTAACAAGAATTTGTTAGCATTATTGGTTCTATTCCTGGAGGAAATTACAACAGTGTAAATTACATAGGCAGATGCCAGATGATGCCATGCAGGAGATTTCAGTAAGTTTTCAGTTGCCTCATCTGTACAGTGGATATAAAGCATTTAAAACATGCTTACAAAACATGCTACTAGACATCAAACTCACTAAGAAGCTCCCAGTATAAGCAACCATTTGTGTTTAGCTCAGCTTGGGTGGGAACAACAAAAACAATGCTAATAAATATGCAAACATCCCATGTAAAAATCCTGTAAGCAACTTAAGGCCACATTTTAGATTTTGTTGATTCCACTTTCAATAGCAGGAACATTTGAGTTCAGGGACTTATTTCTATAGTGAAGAGTTGAACAATAATTTCAAATAAGTTCCAGAGTGAGAACTACTGGTCACCATAAAATAAAAAGGGGGAGAGTAAGCATATACACAATACTACAGTTCAGGCCCAGCGACTGACTAATACCTTCATGATATTCAGACAGGCCACTTCTGAAGTAATTTCTACTTCAGAAGCTACAAGACTAAAATTTTGTGTGATAAATTAAGTTGCCAAATGAAATGGATTAGCAATCAGTGAAATTGCCTGATGTCAGTTCTACTCCAGATTAGAATCCATCCTTTTTCCCCACCTGTTCATTAAGCACCAAGTTCAAGGCAACTGCAGTGACTGATTGCACATTAACAAGCTGTTTATGTGGAAAGGCATAGTTCAGCCACTATCTATACTTACGCACTTGTTTAAGCATAATTCACTGATAATATATTTAGCTCCCAGTTTCAATACATAGTACTTCTACCTTGATATGTCATTTTGGACTTGAGAAAAAAGGGATGCCTCAAAATTAAACCATCTGATTATAATTCAAGGTCAAGGCTAGGAAAAATCCAGAAGAAAATCTGTTGCGCTCTGTAGTTAAAAAAAAACCGGAGAAAGATACTGCTGTTACACTGTGAAAACACCCTTGCCTCTTAAAGCAACCAAGAGATCCTCTGCTCTGCATACCTCTACTCAGCTGTTGCTGCACAAAGTGCCAAGGCAGTTTAAGAAACCCATGCCTGCCAAACCAGCATGCCCAGCTGAAATGACTCACTGAAGATTCCCTGTAGAAGAAACCTCTTCTTGAACAGCATGAGGTTCCTTAACTAAATTCCAGCATCAGAGCCTAGTAAAAGGGACATTTTTTTCTTCACTAACTCTTTTCACTGTTTATCAGAGTAAGATTTTACTTCCCATTTGGTTTTTTCATATGGGAAAAAAATAATCCCTTTAAAAAGTGATAGTCTCTCCCCAAATTTGGGAGGATTAGAAATGATTCCAAGAGGTAAAAAATTAATGAATACCTTAAGTCAATAGTGATGAACTGCTGCTTAAGGTATATCAGGTACATAGACTCACATATCACACCCACTCCGAAATTGCAACTCTTTATCTACTTCAGATTTTAAAGTTACTGCACACAATATAAACAGCAGCATATTTTCCCTATATTTATTAAAAATGCTGAGGAAATTTAGTATTTACTGCTTGGCTGATACTATAAATATTGCACAATTTTTTTTTCCCAAAACTTACTGACGCTTTTACAGCTTATTTTTGCATTTGGGGTTGACTGCTCTATAAAAACAACATACTCAAAGAAGCCTAAAAGTGAGCAAAATAAGCTCTGTGGCTGGTGGACTAATTCTTTTTGGTTTTCCAACAGGCCCTGAAAACTTCAGTCAGGCCCAGTGTTACTGCACCAGACCCACCTAAGCCATGAGAACATGACATCACACAGTTCAGACTTCAAAGAAGCAGAAGCAGCAGGCAACCAGTCTCCAAGGGAAACAGCATTTCAGGAGTTACAACCTAGGACACACACCACTTATTCTGGACTGCTGCTAAATTAACCGCCACCAGAAAGACTTGCTCCCTAAATCCATATCATACCTTGGAGAACGAAGTTCAAAAATACTATGGTAAAGGGAGCTGGCGAGGCGGTATGGGTGGCATTACACATTTTGCAACTTTACTATTCCAGTATTATCAGAAACTATTTTTCTCACATAGTCCATTTGGACCTCAAAAATGCCTTCTATCAGGAAATGCCTGCAGCATGAATAAAACTTGTGTTAAAAGAGCAGAGAGAAAAGAGGCAAAGGGACTAAACAACTCCCTTCTCCCTCCACTGAACACACACATCCCCAAACTCGGCTCCCATGAGTTATTTGGCAGTCAGCTTACTGTGGTTAGTCAGGCTTCCAGGTGCTTGAAGCACTTTTGGCATCAGGACGAAGTGACATCCAGGACTATTTAATTTGTTAAAAAGGTCAGTTATCATGAATTTATGCAGTAAGTACATGCCTCAAGGAGAGCCTGTTCACATTCATTCTTAGAGCGTAATACCAAAAGAGCAGACAAGGATATAGGAGTAGAAATAAGGTTTTTGTACAAATCTTATCTGAATCTTTTTTTAAAAATGGGGAAAGGAAATTAACATAACAGGATACCTTAGGCAAAACATCCAGTTAAACTAATACCTGCCTGCAAGGTAATCAGTAGCAAGGACGATTTAGGGGACCATTATGGAAGGTTAACAGATTTACAGGGGTAGATAATTGACATCGATTTTAGCAAAATGGCACATCAGCTCCCTTTTACAGCTGCCTTCTCCTTCACGCTGCACTGAGGTTAACTCTCACTCTCTTCAGAAGCCAGAACATAGATCGTCACTAATCACAGATGATTTCTAAGTGGCTGTTTTGATGTGGTTGTTTTGACAATGAGCAAAGACACGAACTTTTACTTCCACTGTTTCCATAGTTGTCCTCTTTTAGTATAAAATATTTGTAAAAATTTTTGAAAAGTAAGTAACATTCAATTTAGGAGAAAGTATAGGAGAAAAGGGGATCTTTCTGTAGAGGTGCTTATCAGTGATACCTTGATATATAGCTATGTAAGATCACCATTAACACCTTTGTTAGCCTATTGAAAAAATTCAGTTATCAATTTAACTGTCTCATTTACATATGAGAAATTCAAATGGGAAACTACAAAATTTAATAGATTTGTGTAATATAGCTCAGAAATTAGCTGGGCTATACTCTGAGTCATATTGTTATCTGGATGCCCAAAGGAAGAATTCACAGTACAATATCAGCACTACAGACAAGTTACCATACATAATTCTCACACCCCTGCTTAATCAACCAAGTCCATTTACATCTCCTATACCCCTCAGAGGCAGTATTAGAAAATATAATTTTTTGCAAATATGTTTGTATCCAAATCTGGAGACAATTTGAACCACCTGAAACCTTCCACAGCCCCCAAATTTGCATACTATTTCCTTTAAGGCATACTTTGGTTTTTGTGTATGTCCATGTAAATGAAACATTCGAACTGTAAATATCTTCCTATGGCTTTAATTTGGATATGACTTGTTGCACGTTCAACTATTTATTAAAGGACATAGTTAATAGAATTCCTAAATTCAGAAAGTTTCAAGAGGGTTTCTTCCTCCTGCCAGTTGCAAGCCCTGGGTTAGGGAGAGTGTCCGTCATTGACATTTGGGGAGGCCAACATATTTTAACTATAAAAAGAACTTGCACAGATTAACCTTCAAAAAGTCTGTCTCCTATGCCATGTTTGACAGGCTGCATTTTACTCAACTTATGCACAGAAGCTGGTACTGTGACTGCTTTTTGCTTTATCTCTTTGAGGTTTGGCTGATTTTAATTGCAGGAGTAAAACCAAAGGAGTTCTTTGCAAAAGCATCAGAGCGCAGAAACACATTTTTAGATACCATCCATGAGATGCTACAATTTCACTGAAATTGTGTTTGATTTTAAAAAAAAAAACAAACTCAATGCAGCACCTGGATTTTTTGCATAAATAATATGGATATTGAACCCAAATATCCTCCTTCTCATTTAGCTTTCTAGCTATCCTCCACAATAAGTTTAAAAGGTTTAACTATAAAAAGGAAAAAAAAAAGTAGCCCTGAAACCGTAAGCAAATCAAAGGCTTAACTTAAATTTTAATTACTACATTGACTTATAGAGAGTATTTGATTTTTCAAAGCAACTACAGGTTAGTGTTGTAATCTAAGCATATTAACAACTCATAATGGTTAATACATTACACACCTTGGGAACTATAACAGATTACAGAGAAGGGGCTAGAAGAATCTCAAAAATCCACCCATCTCAATGCTCTGACTTAGGACTGCTGCTATGTATCAGCCTGATACAGCAAAGTATCACTGTCCCTTCCAGTAAATTGTTTTGCCAACCTGTAATCTGAATCTTCACTAAGCCCAAATCCAACTCTTCTTAACTTACTTACAGAAGACATCGGTAGAAATAACCTTTTTGGTTTTGGCAAAAGCCTTATAGATACACAGAGTCTTATATCCCTCTTAACATCTTTCAACCTCAGTTACATTGTGTTGTTTCAAGTGGCCTTTAATCTTTCCCTCTAAATTACGTATCGATATGTGTTGATTTTAACGGGGTTCTATTTTTGATTTCTACTCAGATAGATGTATTTCTTACCAGGATGGCAGGCAAGTTCACAGGTAGATAATGCCATCTAGCATATAGGTTTTTGGACATTTCAAAAGAAAGGGAGAAAATCCCTTTAAATCAAGAAAAGCAAAGTATTCCTATTCCAAAACTAACCTGCAACTGGTTCCAGCCTGTAATTCAAGGGAGGCATATGAACAAAGAAAATCTAAATATAAATTGAGAGAAGCATACTAATATTGACTTACGGTGGAGTAATAAAGTAAGGAAGTCAGAGAAAGCACTACTGGAAATGTCATCTTGAAAGAATAACGGAGAAAAAAAATTAAAAGATTAAAGCTTCAGAGGCCTCGCCAACACAGTGAGGAGAGGATCGTGTTACATAGATGCTACTGTATTGTTTGTCTGTAATTTAGCAAGGCTTTTATGCACCAGTAAACTAGAAGATTAATTAAAAAGTTCTGCATGGAAATACCATCCTCATTACTTGTTGGAGTGCAAAAAAGCATTTTGAGATAACTGAGGATTCCACCTGTACTTCACAAAACCCACTAGCATGTCTCCACTGTAAAGTGGGGAGTCATGCAGAACAACAAAATCAAACAATCCAGGACAGTCTATTTACAACCTCCACACCATATAAGCAAACATTTCAGCATTCTTTACAGACATGAGCCAGTATTTCCACACAGATTTTTACTATAGTAAACACACATCAACTTCGGCCAACACACACTTGGGAATCTCTGCACTTTATTCCATCACAGAGAAGATGCTGCAGCATGTTTCCTTCCAATAAACGGATACCACCAAAAATTGGTTCTTGAAAATGAATCAATACTCCTAACAACTGAGGACAATGCTAGCCAAATACTAGGCGGCAGGGGGAAGGGAATTTCCAGGCTCGGGACACACCACCCACATTCTTTTTGGGGTGGGGAATGCAGGCAAGATTTGGCTGGGGCACGCGTGTAGGGGGAAACCTTTCCAGAGTCTTTCCCAACCAAATTAGCTCCTTATAACCTAATGTACAAAGAAATTAATTACATAGGCATTTCCCACCATTGCTGTCACAAGAAGATGCTATGCACAGCTCACCTCAGTTGCAGACCTGGAAACATGGTCACTAAGAGAGAAGAGGTACTAGAACATTGAGTACATTTGGGGTTTTTTTGTTCACGACCAAAAACTCAAAAAATAAAATCTCCCTACAAGAAAGCAAATATTCAAACACATGAAACGAAAATTCAGTTTTCCTATCACCTTATTGTTCAGGTTTTCACATTACCTAGCCCCAAACGGCTTGATTTCTAAAAACAGACTGGAATAATCTGCAGTAACTTACTGTTAGATCTCAACCTTCTACAGTATCAGGTGTGAAGTCTCAGATACTCAAGTAAAGTCAAGAGATATTTTTTTTCTTCTGTAACCATACTATTAAAGTTTCACAATAATCTTTGACACAGGAAAGGCACACAGGATGAACAGATATAATATAAAGAAACTGGGAAAAATACATAGTTTCAAACAGATTTCCACAGTACATACCATTTTTATGCAACTTTTCAAAGTTCAAACTTGTACCATAGTGCTATAAAGGATCTTCACATCATAACAATGTAAAAAATTTAATCACCTACCAGCATTAACGATGGCATCAACCTCAAGCAATGTAATGTCACCTCTATAGAGAGAAACTTTCTCGCCCAGACTTTTCTTCCCTTGCAGATCTTCTTTAGTGTTTTCACCTACGAACCAAGAAAGCAGTAAAAGCGGATTACAAATGTGGGTCTGAGATCACTATTTACAAGACCAGAGCAGGTATCAGCAGTTCCAGTTACACTATTGCTGTCAGACTGCAGCATCCTTCGGTTTCACCTCGAGAGGGCACTGGTAACCCACAAAGATAACAGCATGTCTGTAAAATCACACTACTTGCTTTTTACTTGTTTTCAAATACAAGCTACTATGAAGCACGGATTCCTGGCCCACACTCCGTGTGATTTAAAAAAAAAAAAAAAAAAAACAAAAACAAAAACAAAACACCTGTATAAACAAACACGGTTTTTTGGAGGTAGATCCGTTAAATAATTTTCTTTTGTAACAACAAGGATGCAAATTAAAAAAAAAAGACGACAGTTAAGACAATCCTTCTGCTGAAGCAGTAATTTTTCCAACCCAAAATTATTCCAATGTATACAACAACACACGAGAACACCATCTGCCAACAGCCCCAGCATTCAGAACTAGCCCTGGAAGCAGGTAGAGGGGAGAAGAAAAACCTGAACAAAAACACCAGCAAATTTAAAACTTGGAGCTTAAATTGCTCAGCTGCAAGGGGAGAATGAAGACAACATACATTAGTTTTCGTAAGTTTTTTTTCTAAGCAACGTTATAATAGGTCCTTTATTCTGATAAACTTTTAATTTTTGCATCACCCATTCACTTCAAATTAAGTGAACACTTCTACGAGCATATATTGGCCAAAACCTTAACCTAGTCTTGCATTGTTAGGCATCTACATAATTAGCCAAGGACTAAGGAGAGAAAAGATTGCTTAATTTATTTTTTTTTTTTTTTTTAATTAATTCTTTCTGACACAAGCCAAGCCTCTCAAGAGGCTTGAGTTCATATATTGGCCAGAAATAGAACTGAATTGCTGAAGTGACAATTTAAGTGGGAAACAGTTCCCAGTCTTCAGAGCAAGTGAAATTTATTTGACAAACAAAAAAGACCAAACCCTCAAGGGAAGATTTGGTGAGAAGGTAGAAGTCCAAACAAATCTGGCCCTTTAGTTTTTACACCAACCTTTTATTTAAATCAATTTCCACCACTTTGAGTATATCTGCTCAAACTTGTTAGCATCACAAGCAACCAGAAGCAGAAATAAGAAAGTTATATTTATTTAGATCTTGTTCCAACTTCAGCACAAATGACTGGCATCAGAAGTCACTGTTTATTTCAACCACTCCAAAATAACTAGTCTCACTCAATTCTACTTCAGATCGCTATCACGTCTAGTGAAAAATCCATGCTACCTCCAGCAAAAGATATGTTGCCACTGTGACTTACATTAGCATAAAGGTAGCCTTGTGTGTATATTCAGGAGTTTAGTTCTTGTATTTGGCTCCAAAAGAAACTACTCCATTGCCACCAGATCATGCTCAGTGTCTTATCCAAAACAAAGAGCATTTATGTGGGAAGATATGAAGATTTTATTATCATAATAATAACCTTGTTCATCCATTTTTCCACAGAAGATAACCATTGCAGTTAGCTGTTGAATTGTGTTAAAATAAAAATCAGCCTCTGTAACTGATTTACAGAGTCCGATTTGTTATCTGCTTTCATGTTAAATGCATTTTGCCAACAAACAGGACAGTTGTTTTCCCCATCCCTCCCCAGTGAGCATCCTACTGGAGCTCTGCCAAATTTAAAACACACATCATCATCATCCTCCCCCTCCACCTTCTGCCCAAGTTACTGCAACAGTAGTGAACATCAAATCAAAACACATTGAATTCTCCAAACAAACCTATTACATTTAAATAGAAAGCACAGTTTGGATACTATAGTATATGTGCCAGTATGACACAAAAACAAGTAACAAAAAAAAATCCACCAGGAAGAGGCATGGAGAAACAGATACCACACAATTAAAACAAACTTAATTCTCTCATTATCATTGATTTCCGAGTCAGAGGGAAAGCAGAGATGTCCCTTAGTCAATTCACCAGTAAGGTCACCTGAACCCTCTCTGTAGGGAGCCATGCAACACCGTGTCGCGTGCACCGGGCACTGCCTCCCGATTTTTCTATCCTCCACACCTTCACAACTTTGCCTCTAGTTCTCACTCTTTACTAATACTGAATATATTGGAGTGTGGTTCTCTTGAGACTCCTTTCTCATGAAAAAGCATTAGCAAATTCACTACCTTATGAGAAAAAACAAACAACACTCCTATATAATCTATCACATCCTCTTCAGCAAGTCTCTTACCTGCCCTACAATTCTTCGAAGAGCCCTGATGGCCACTGTCTTTAATACAGTTCAGCAGTAAAAGCACGTGCTTTTTGCATTGTACATTTTTGCACTGTAGCCTTCTACATCTCTGATAGATTACCTTTGTTTCTTTGAATAAAAGTCTGTTTAACAGAGGATTTGAGCTTGCACTTATTTTATTTTGTTCGGGTTGTTAAAGAAGGATGCTTAACACTGATGGAAGTCATGGAGAGCCAAATCTTATTCACAAAGACACTCAACAAGTCTACTAAGACATTTCTGACTATAAAAGTAATCCCAGTATCATACTAATAGTTGCAGGAGAGGAGACTATTTCCTTTGCCATCTGTTAGATCTCTGGGGCTGGCAGACAGCATTTCCTAACAAAGTCAAAACTGATACCTGATTTTGGATATTTTCTTCTCCTGTAATCAGTTTAGTCACCTCACCTTGGCAGCAACAGTGAAGGCATTCCTGGTCGTTACAAGTAACTTGCTTCCCACCTCTGTCTCCCATCTCTTCCTTCACCACGCACTTTTTTGTCTGTCTCTCAAACTAAAGAAAACCTGCACTAATTTACTTCAAAGTCTCTTCCCAAGGGAATGATTAACATCAGATCTATAAATAAGTATGGTCAGTCCTCAAATACGCCCAGGAAAGTCAAATGCTCTAGGTATTACCCTGTAATTCATGGTACCATAATTCAGCAAGGACAAACCAGCAATTCCAGGGGATTGTGTATTTTGCAAAGGATACACATCATGTGTACGTACTAGTGCATTAACAAAAAATCCTAGTAGTAACAGATTTACCTTGCACTTGTGGTAACAAGGGAATGAGAGTATTTCTTGCTCTCCAGTAACAAAATAGCTGTACGTACATCCTCAAGAAATAAACCCTCTGAAGTGTCTCTAGACTCAACCTAAGTTTTTAGAGATAAGACCTGCTTGACAAGCAAATCAAGCTTTTCAGTCTGTCTCCACATTGGTTGTCCAGAGCTCACATTAAAGGCAGAACAGCTGGAAAGCCAGGAAAATTCTAATATATTCCAGTCCTAAAAAAACCCAAACAAACAAAAAAAAAAAAAAACACACCAAAAAAGCCACAAAACCAAACCCCAAACAAAAACCCCACCAACTAAACCTACACTACATCAAGACTATGACAAAATCCACCTCAGTTTTAAATTGATGCATCACAGACTCAAAGACAAAAAACTATTTTGTTTGGTCTGTGGCTGTGAATATAAGAAGTCTTCAGGACAAAAAACCCAAGCAAAGCAAGAGAGACTGAATTTTCTGAAGTACCTCCACAGGAATCCCAGCATAGCTACAGTAAAATTTAAGAGGTACTAGAAGATGTTGAAGATTTTCCAGCCGCGCAGTGAAGGCAGGCTCCCTGCCTGCTAGAACTGCTGCCATCCCCTTGTCACCACAGCAATCCTGGCTCACAAGCAAAACTGAACACGCAGCAAGTGCCTGCGCAAGAACCCTGGATGCCTTCAGATGACTGTTTTTAATCAAGCCACGGTTAGTAAAATGGCAAAATAGCTGTTGCAATGGGATTGTGGCAGTATTAAGTATGAACAATAGCTTCTGCTTTACTTGGAGTTTTTATCTTTGCACACCACTGGGGACACTGTTTCTAGGCTTTTCCTTCCCTCCGGAGCAGACTGCCTCTAAGTTCTATTGCATGCCCATCTCCATTGAAAAAGTAAAAACACAGGCTTTTACCGGGAGATGCTCCCAAGAGACAACAACAAAAACCCACAAAACCAAACCAAAAAACAAACCCGCAACAAAAAAAGCCACTGCAGAGAGCTCTCACAAAGCAGTGATAATCAGCATTAGTTTGGCCAGCTCAGTTCTCTCCCAACTCTCACACACCGAGTTATTTTTCTTCCTTGATCTCAATAGTTGTGCTAACAGTTCTGTTGTACCTTGTGTCAACAGTGAGGATTATGAATGGGCTCAAACTGGGGTTTAAGCACATTATGTCTGCGTGTCAAAAGCAAATAAACCCTGTTTTTGTTTTGTTTAATGTGAATTTTACAAGGCATGTTCATGTAAAGTCTGGTTATCTGAGACGGTGCAATCCCAGAGTCTTCATCCCCCATAACTTCCCAGGAACATTTAATGCCAGCCCAGCCTCTGGAATAAAGGGCCCTAATGAATTCAAGACCTTGGGCTAAAAGCATCAGCAAAGCAATGGTCTCCCATACAGGTATATTTCACAACCGTTTAGAGCTTTTAGGTTCAGATGAATTCAAAGAATTAATTGGCATATAAAGAAAGCTATTATGGAGGAGGATAAATGGAATATTCACAAACTTTTGAAATGCCTTTCACAGCACAATAGAAGTCTATCGTAAAATGACTGTAGGCATAACTACAGTCAGTTCAAGTGTAATCATTCCAAAGAAATGAAATTAATTTTGCAAAGTGAGACACTGAAGCGTAAAGCAACCACACACACACCCCAAAAATCTGCATTTTCACAAGCAGGTGAGGACCTAACAGAACCCTAAGGAAACGCCCAACATAAAAGCAATTACTAAGATTTACGCTTTGAATTTTTTCCCAAGTGCCTACTCTGCCACTCTTCTAACCTAAATAATTCTCGAACTTTTTTCCTCTGCTTACCTAGCCCTAACTCAGCCCTCATCCACCCCTTCTCTGGGCCGATTTTGATGGAGGGAAGGGGAAAAAGACACACAACACAACACGACAACATCTGCTAGGGAAGTGTAACAATATACCAAAAAATACCTAAAAAAAGGAAATAAAGGGGGGGGGAAAAAACCTTTCTTTTTTTTTTTAACTTTATCATTGCTAACAAGTTTACTGTAGCTCCTATTAGAAAGTGAAATCAGTGGTCACTAAATCATCTTTGCACACAAATGCACAAAATATAGAGTTGATCCTGTTACATCCTTCACAAAATCTGTTTTGTTTAGGCTGTTTTTGAAAACACACAACAGTGGACACACCACAAACACTCCAGGTCCTCCTCTGGTTCCCTCTGCTCCAGCCTCAGGAATAATTAAAATTGAAGATCTTCACCAGTTGAAAATTTATGTCACACCACCATTTTTTTCCCTCCAGATCCACCCCATCATCTTCTATCTTTCTGTTTATACAGCCCAACTTCCTTTAGCTTTTCCTCCTAGGCCACACCTTTTGGGCCTTTAATCATGCTCCCAGCACCTAGAGTCCACAGAGCTACATCTTTAAGTATGATGGAGTTGAGCAGCTGAGGTCTTAACACCAAATACACCAAATAGGCAGTCCTATCCCTCAGTTCTACCTACAAGTCCTTCCAGCGCTACCAAAGGAAAAGGACCTTTACAACTCACAGAAAAATGTATTGGATTTAGAAAACAAAAACTGCACTTGGAAAGAAAACACGTGACTAAGAGGAAAAAAAACGACTTTCAGAACTGCTCACTAGAGGGAGCCCCCATAAAGAGCATGAATATAAAAGTATGCATATATAAATACATACGTATAAAATAAATGCATATATGAATATAAGAGCATGCATAAAGAGCTGGTGCAATGGAAAAGCATGGCACAAACTTATCGTAAAATCAACTCTAAAAGTCACTGCTAAAATAGCTAGGATTTTAAAGTCTAGTACACTTTAAAGCATCTTTTTAAAACAGGTATCAGACATCCACTGACAAAAATTCCTACAGCAATACCAAAGAGTTTGCAACCAAAGGGAGGAGAAAAACCTACAGCTGGAAGAGCTTCTGTTAAATAAAACACAAAACCCAAACACATTTTCATTTTAAAACTACATGATAACAAAAGAGTGGAGCACACACAGAGTAGTAAAAATAGTTATTAAAGCCCCATAATATAAAGTAATACCTATGGCAAAGAAAAAGGCTCTTGGCACTCCACAAGCAAAAGCAGATAAGAGAAATGAAAGAAAGAACAAGTTAAAAGGATTTACAGCAGCTAAGCTCACAGGCTTGCACTATCAAAATGAAATTTTGTTAAACAAGTCAAGCCTGTTTTTCTTTAGTTCATAAAAACAAGAGTAACAGACTGAATTACAAGAAACAAAACCGAAAATGGGCAAGTTTCATCATTTATAGCCAGCTTTACAATTCACAGCAGAAGGAAGTAAATGAATTCCAAGGAAAAAATAAGTAGCTCTGCCCGCTATCTCATCCCTGCTATGCCAGCTACTAGTAGAAATATGTATCTCCGCAAGGAAGGCTTCTACAACAGCAGCCCGTAACATCGATCTGGAAACAGTGCTGGGAAAAGAACTTGACCAAGGGATAATGACCCAACATCAACCCCGGACAAGAGCCAGTCTTTCCACTCCTAGGAGAATCCTCAGCAAAGGCTGGACTAGGACACTGCTCCACTTTCCTTGGGCTACTCTGCTGAAAAAACAAAGGAGTCAAGTGAGCCTTAAGAGCACATCTGACCACAGGGAAACACAACCATTCTGCAACTTACTCTCTGCACTATTTCCTTTCGTGCCTAAGTGCCTTTTTTTTTTTTTTTAAATGCTTTCTTTTTTCAAGTATCTTGTACAGATTAAAAATGACAAACTATTCGCAATTACTAACCTCACATATAACACAGCTTTCCATTCCATTTGATCCTACATAGGTTTACGGAGCATTAGAAAAGACAGATTGTAAGATCGGTTACATTACGTGCCTGCTTCTACTCCTACTAACTGTGGATGATTGTACAGGAAAGGCAATTGCTTATCTAAATCAAGATAAGCATTATTTCCATATGTTCCATCACCAGGCGGAAAGCATTCACAGATGCACTCTAGTATTTCAGATTTGTAGTACAGATTTGCTCTATCAGTTTTTGGACTTAAACTAAATCAGAACCTGAATACAAGGAAGAAACATCTGTTGCAAACAAATCACCTTCTAGCTAGCCAAAAATGCAGCACAACATGCAAGTCTAAGGCACTGCATGAACACCAACACCTTGTCCCAGCCTGCACACCCTGCCAATATGCGCCGTTTCAGCTAATTACAAAGTGGCATAATTGGATTACCCACCTACAAAGCTTATGAGGCATGCAGACACCACAAACCACAGAATTGATGAGGTTGGGTGGGACCTCTAGAGATTGTCAAGACCAACCTCTCCACCCAAAGCAAAGTCACCCCAGGCAAGTTGCCCAAGTCCCTGTCCCAGCTGGATTTTGAGTATCTCCAAAGATAGAGAGCAACCTGCTCCAGCATTCAGGTGCCCTCAGAGCCAGTTTATAGTTTTGTTTTCTTATGCTCAGAAAGAATTTCCTCTTTCAACTCATGCCCATTGCCTCTTGTCCTGTCACCGAGTACCACTGAGAAAAGTGTGAAGCCATCTTCTTTACACCTTCCCATCATATCTGTATAAGCACCAAGCAGGTCCCATCTGGGGTGTCATTTCTTCAGGCTAAGTCCCCCCTTGCAGAAGAGATGCTCCAGTCCCTTAATCATATCTGTGGTTCACCTGGTGCATCAACTGCACCTTCCACTTTTGCACTATGGAAAAATTTGTTGAGTTTGCACTCTGCCCCATCTTCCAGGTCAGGAGGCCATGGTGTCTCCCAGTCAACGTTTTTCAGGAGGTATAAAATATCCCCATCTGAGGACATGTGCATCACATGATGTCCACTGGTTAACTGAGTAGCCCACATCCAACGAACCACGCCGTAATTGAGTTCTGTATCCGAGTTCTACTCTGAGTGCTATAAAACACCCATCTAAAGCTACTGCAAAATGCCCAAAACAAACTCACTTGGTCAAAATTAAATGTAATAATACAGCTAGCAGCAGCCCAGGAACAAGGCTGTACATATGAGCCTCTACTTTTCAGCGGCATGTTTGAACTGGAGCTATTGAAGACTAAGTTACACATCAAGGAGACAGAGTAGTGTACCATGAGGATGGATAAAAAATAACCAGTCAGTCCTAACAAACCACACAATGCTCATGCAAAAGGCAACTACTCTTGTATTACCAAGGGCTTGTATAGTCCTTACAGTGTCATATTCCAACATTTTCCTCAGTCTATCCCATACAGTTCTATGTCCCTCAAAAACAAAACAGAAAGGCAAAAAACCCTTTAAACCTGGGAGAAGAGAAAGGACAGAAAATAGAGAAGGTTGCCAAGAGAAGACTTGGTATGGAGTGTTGAAGTACCAAAGACCAAAGTTTGAGAAAACAGTCACAACAAACAAGGAGAACAAGAAAAAAGGAATATGTTCTCAATTCTTATTTGTGGTGCAACTTGGTCTGCAGGGACACACAATTGTCAATTCATAAATCAAAGTCTTCTCACTTCAGCAGCACACACACTGACAGCAAAGACATGACTTAAGTAGGCTGAGGCCCTCAGGTATTTGTCTGTTTACTTGGAGAGTCAGAATCCAGCTGCTATGGTTGCTATGCTTGTTTCTGCTGGCTTGAGATTTCATGATTTAGGGTCCATAGGAATGGCTGCTGCTTTAGCTAGGACCCAGAAGGAGCTGTGCTTTGTGTATTTGAAGAAATTCATTCAATCACTGTCTTGTTCGGTTGTTTTTTTCATGTGAGCCTTCAGAGAGATTCAAGATATTGTGACAATGTATTGGAATAAAAATGCTATTGGATAGCACATGTACTAGGTTGTTGCCCAAGCCTGTTTATCACTACCTCTGTATGAGGGATGCCAAGGATTTCAATACACAGATCCTTCTTCCAGAAGGGCAGTGTGAGTTGTACTGAAGTACGTTAAACAGTCAACCAAGGCCCCATGGAGGCAAGAACTACACTGCACCATCTCCAACTCGATTCCCACTTTGTAACCTCCTTCTGCTACAGAGAACTTGAAATTAACAATGGAAGTTCAAAAGTTTAGAGAAAAACATATTATGCTCCTTTAGACCACTGTTCATTGCCTCACAGGAGCATGTTGATACTTCTCTATAAAGCTAGAAGACTATAGGTGATGCTACTTCACTAGATTCCTTCAAAGACAAAGCAGATAACCTTCACTGCAAGAGTTGTTTCTTGCTAATATCACAGCATTCACACAACTATTCCTGGTACGTTCAAATCAATCCAGTACCTCCTGGGGTAACTACGAGCCTTCACCCAAAATTTACACTACCAGCAGCACAGCATTCCTTCACTCAGCTTCAGAAACTGGCTGGAAAAAAGTTGCCTTTTCACATGCAACCAAGTGTTTGGTCTTCAGCAGCATCTATTTCATTTACCAAAACGTAAAAACCCATTTTTAATAGGTGTGAAGAGCACATACACCATCAAGCGGAATTAAAATAAGTTTATAGTGGGAAACTACAAATTCATTAGCTTTCATTCATTCATTAGTTTACCAAGCAGACTATTTTTATTCTGTATTCTCTGTTTTTTAATTCCCTACACCATTGCTAAGCAACAGCTTCTGTAGTTGAGCATGACAGCCTTTTGTAGTACTTAATGTGGAGCTTGGAAATAAGAAGTTACTACCAGCAAACTATGAAACTTCTGCAAAACTGTCAGCAAATATTTCATGGCACTGTCATTCAAGAACCTCTTTGCATGAGATATAGTGACAACCACTTACCACATGGGAGTAGGAACTTCAGCTTTCTAGCAGCAGGGGACAGCTAGGTAAGTTTTTGAGCAAGTACCAAAGGTGACGTTTTCCGCACGAAGACATTAGGTTCATTGAGTAGCGCTTACCTTGCAGCATTTCCCCTCCCCTACTCCCTGAGACAGCACGTGTAATTTGCTACTCTAAGAAATAGTAGGGCTTCAATCCAAACAGCAAGGTATAGAAGAAAATCTTCAATATTTGAAGAGGACTCTACTAAGACCCATTTGCATTGCAAGTCACGCTTGCTTACTTAAAGGACTTGAAAAATAAGCAGTAATACAAACTCACTAGCAGTTAATAGAAAGATGTAGCTCTATCTTCTTCTGCATGCCTACCTGGAAATTAAAGACACACAAAACCTCAGAGCCTGTTCAGTCAGTCATTCTGTCAGGATTTAGTTATTTAAATTAAAGCTTACAAACATTCTCCTGTAAAAACTCTGGTAGCAATGAAGAAAGGGGGAAGAAAAAAAAAAAAAAAAAGGAACTCTACCTTTTTTAAAATATAACTGATCCATACTCTCACTGACAGTTACATAAAGTCTGAGGTTTGCTTGCAGTTGATGTAGACTCATTAAGCATTCCCACAAAAGGACAGCACTGCAACACACAGCATGTTTGTATGAGAGCACTAAGAGTACCTTATTCATACAGAAAAGATTACATTAAGCATACAGGAATAAATCAAAGGTAGGTTGAACTTCAGTGAACTACAAGTCATAAGTTACCTGGTTTTCATTTGGTGCACAAATACAATGCCTTTACAGACTACCCAGCAGTTCCAGAGAGACAAACAAAAAGGCACACATTTGCACAAAAAAGCCTCTGTGAAAAAGGAGAAAGCAGAATAAGGTAGGTAATGTTTTAAAGCAAGACAGATGTGCAACCAGTTCTATGCTTTCTGCATATCTGCATTATAGATGGACCAAGTCTTTTGGACAGGATCCCCTTGGTAAACTACAGGGCAGTCATTTCTAACTCAGTGTTTGATTGTGAACTCCTAGAGATGCTATTAGTGCAAAAGCACACCTTAACAACTACATCCGCTTTCACAAATAAACACATTGGCTTTACTAGCACAAGGCTGAGAGGTTTAATTTTGCTGGTTGTACATTCTATAGTATCCTGTTCACAAAAAAAAAACAAACATCAGGAAACTTCAGTAAATGCCGTTGCGACTTCTGCAAACATGCCAAGTCAACACACAACAGATGCAAGTCTCAGTGCCTCTTCTGTACACAAACATTATGCTTCTCCCCCTGCATTTAAACAAGCAATATTTCTTAGAGAAATGGAGCCATGCATAAAACTAATTTCAGTGGGTTTTAAAGCAGCACAAAATATAAGTTTATATTTAAACTGGATTGTTAAGCCTTCTCTCCAGCAAGGAAGAGCATTTTCTGTGCATCGTAACAAACACACCTGTACGTAGCACTTCCTACGGGGCTGAGGCACTCTGTATCAACTGGATTTTCCTATGGCACATCAGCTAGACACCCTTGCACAAAGTCATGTATCACTTCACGTAAGAAATACTACAACAACTTATTTGGACGTTAGTTGGATTTGTTAGAGACATTTCTACATGGCAAGCAGTTCGGCTCTAGTAAACCAAAAAAGGGAAACCAAGCTTATCTGGTTTCCAATCATTTGGTTTTTAACACATGTGTAATGAAGTGTTTAAGTGTGCATGAAGCAAATGCAGCTACGCATGAAAGCTGGTTAAAATCATCCAAACAGAGCTCAGTGAACTTGAAGTGCATCAGTGATCCGCCTACCTTATCATGGGAGTTAAATACGTATCCTTACGTGTGGTTAATTTCCAGACTTGATGCAAGTCTCGCACATAAAGAGAGCAGTTGACAGGCCCATCCTGTGTGATCACTAGTTACTACTAGCCCCAGGCAGCAAAACGTAGTTGAAGCAACAGTTCAGCACCTTCACAAACGTCTGTCACATCTATGCTATAGTGAATTAAGACAAGCCATACCAGCCTCTTACTGTCTTATCAAAAGACCCAGTCTTCTGCAGGATGATGTCAGCTTTTCCCACCTATGTACAAAGACATCATGTAGCTGGGCAACAGGTCTACACTAGTAAGCAATGACACTGGTACGATTTAACAGCTTGATCTTGGCCTCTACCTAATCATAGACATGTGGCTTCTAGTCAGGCTGGCACACTGGCTCACATCTGTCTGCAAAAGACTGTGAGAACATATGCCGCAATCCATCATAAATTATAGATGAGGGCTTTAGCCAAGTTACCATACTGGGCAAAACTAGGTGACATACTGAAACTGTCTTTGTAGAGCAAAGCAATTAATTTGAGGATTTGATCCTGCAATCCCCAAGCCCAAAAGGAGATCATCCTTTATATACAAAAAGAGGGAAAACTATTCAAAGGAGAAAAGACAAACGTATACATCAACACAAACTACTGGAGACCAAGATGTATAACTTACTGCTTTCTTCCTCCATATGTTAAACCAGGGGTCCTCAAACTTTTTAACCAGGGGGCCGGCACGTGGATGAAGTGGCAGGCAGTCATCTGCGGCTGCCTGGTTTCCCCCCCCAAGCCCCGGGGGGGGCGGGGGGTGTCTGTAAATACCGGGGGCCGGATTGAGGACCCTGGGGGCCGTATCCAGCCAGTGGGCCTTAGTTTGAGGACCCCTGTATTAAACTATCTCACTCAAAAAGTTACAATTCTTCTTCTTTCCCTTAGTAGTCTTGAATATGAGACAAGTCAGCCACTGGAAAACTCCTGACTGGAACTTTAGAAACCCTAAACTTTCTCAACAATTTCTGAGGAACAGTGCGTACCAACCTACACACAGCACTGCTGCTGCTAAAGCCATCCTTCCTCACACTCTGAACAAGCCTGCCAGCTGACAGCATGCTGCATCATCTGGACTTTCTAATTCTGGTTGGTACTTACCTAGGGACCTCTGTACAAAACTTCAGTGCACAGCGATCTTCAGTAGCTACAAAAATAAGATTGTTCCTCATGTTGCATAGGACAGAAACTTGGGAGTGGGAGTTATTAACCTAGTCAAGAATCATGTCACCAGCCCATTAGTAACATTCTTAAGAAATATTCTTTCTGGCATAGACATCTTTAACTTCCCTTTGCATCTCCACCTACTATTACTCTCTAAAACACATTGAGAGCTTGTGGGGCTTCAATAAGGATACTAGTTTACTGTTGAGAGCAGCATCCTTTCCTACGGTTAACTCCTTCCCCTTGAGGAGCTGGCTGCCACCAGTGACAAGAGTGTTCTCACAGCTGCACGCAAAAGGGCCACAAAAGGATAACTCTATCAAGTACCTGTATAAGCTTATGCTGTGCAGAAGTTAACTTGTTAAAAAATATCAGGGAACAGCAGCTTAAAAAGAAATCATCTTAATTACATCAAAACCAAGTGATTTACTTCCTTAGGGAGAGGATTAGCCACACTGGATTCTGTGTTCATCTATATAAACAGAGCTGATTTTTTGCTTTTTAATAATCATTTCACACACTTTATGAAAGCAAAAGTGTTTTCTTATTTTTCTCGAAAAATATTTTAAAGAAAACTAACATGCACGTCATTTCTTTGATGGCTAATCCACCCTATAAATGCTATAAACAGACAGTTCGCTAGGGAATTACAAGGTCAATGAATACATATTGGTTCTTTTAGTTTACTGTAGTTTTTCCCCCCGCCATACTACACATGCTGCTTTATCCACTTCAGTCAGGGATGTCACTAACTACAGAAGAATACTTGCCTCTAGAAACAAACCACCCACCCACACCCAAAGGTTATTTCTCAGTCTACACTAAAGGAAACTTGCACCTGAAGAGTTTTTCCCCTCTCTGCGCTGTGTAAGGTTATCTTTGGAAAAGAATAGCCGATGTATGTGTTTAGAAAGACAGAAAGATGTGAGGGGTCAGTAGATCACATGGTCAGATTTGTACCACTCTGCAGCTTTGCATCTGTTCAGGACACATCCCCAAAGGGCAGCCAAAAACCTGGGAGAAGCAAGGCACACCAGGCTCCAGTTACCCCCTATGGCTCTGGCAGCCTTTGGTATCTGTTGTAGCCAAACATAAGCCATCTCTGCCTTAAAGTCACTCTGCATTACGCCATGGGCACGCAGACTGCTGGATAACTTTAGTACAGACTAATAAGCTGTAAACGTTGTTTGCTCTTTTTACCACAGCAATTCCTTTGCTCCTTCCTTAACATATGCATAATTTTGAGAGACAACAGAATGAGCAAACTGATTCACAGCCACTTTCACAAAAAGCGTATAGTTTCCTAAGTATCCAAAATATTTCATTACTGTGATCTTCACACAATTCATAGAAGCCACAGATGTTAGTCTTTTCGTGGAGCTCCCCAGGCTATTATATACAACAATTAATAAGCAGTAGTCTCCACATGCCTCTAAATGACACAGCTTTCTAACCTTAAACATACTAGCCTTCAAGAGGCCTTGCGATAAAATGTTTAGGATGAGTAACAGAGTGGCATGCCACTATATGAAAAGTAAGGACAAAACCCAGTATAGCACAAGTTTAAGTAAAGCTGCGAATCTGTGAAAGCTCAAACTCATGTTCAAGGCCACAGCTAACAGCAGGAGATCCTGAACTGTGGCAGGCAAGTTATTGCAGTTTTCTACATCAACTCTGCAGAAAAACTGTCTGGTTAAGTTCACAGCACAAAGAGTTTCAGTAGCAAAAGAACCATTTTCTCTGACTGACACATAGCAAGCATTACACTGAGCTAAGATGTCTCGATTTACTTTCATCATTGTCACTTCGCTAGAAATCTGTTCTAAAGACAGTTGTTAAATTCACTGTAAGAAAAAAAGGTAATGCAAGCTGATGGACTTGTTTTTCTGGTGGGGGGATGGTCTTGAAATGCACTGGTTTCACATAGCTATTACAGACAGAATCATTGACTGTCAGGCAACTTTTGACAATCTTAAGGTTCTAGCAGAACCTACTTTCTTTTTCTGTATAACTCCCTGAAAATAATGAGTAGTTCAGAGAGATGCCATCTCCCACTTGTAGATGTCTGGCTGAATTCCACCGCTGCTTCATAGTGCCATTACTTTCCAACAGCTGTTTGATGATTGTCACCTTAATTCATAGCTCCCACAGGGCAGATACTCACATCAAACAGGGCCACAAGAGATGCTCTGAAGAACCCAGTATGACTTGTGGTTAGTTAACCATCTCCGCAAATGCTGGTCAATGAAGCTCAGTATTACCACACTTATTTTTTCCAGCATGAGGCATTTTGAGTGGCTTATCTAGATGCCTTGTCTCTATAATCGTGTCCACTCACTGACTATTTAGAAAACTACAGATTCATAGTACAAAGATGCTTTTATTAATCAAATATTACACATAAAGCCCTCAGAGTAAGATTAATTCAAATACATCTTGAACCATACGATTTTCTAAAAAGACAGCAGATTAAGAAAATCCAGAGGCTGTCAAAACATCTAAACATACTTCAAGACTTGCTTAGAAAAAGGACTGCAGATCTTTCATGGCATTTAAGCAAAAATAAAACCCTCAACAGTTACTGTGTCCTAACGTTAACTTCATCCAACCAAATTAGTCCTTACCATTAGCAAAGATCTTTAAACCATCATCTGAATTTGCTGTTTTCTTGGCACCCCTGCTATACCAGTGAATCCCAGAGGCTGTTAGAGTCAGCAGGACTGTCGGCTGCCTCGAGTTCAAACTATATAATTTATTCCATTTTCTGAATTATCCCAGTAATGCAACAAAACATTTTTCTACCAGTGACACAAAACTCTGTGACAGCAGAATTCCCAAGACACTGATTTTTCAAAAAGCTTTCAAGGAAAAGTTTTCTGAAGCAATCTCTCATACTCCCCACTGAAGAGTAAAGACATCTTGTGTACCCAAGAAAAAGCTAATACATGTATTTAACTTCAAAAAGCACTAGTTATTCATCTACATGGTGGCATTTTATTCACCACACATCACAAAACACAAGCAGCCAATGTTGTACAGGATGAATGCCTAGCATAAGGTGGTATATAATAAATAGCATTGAAATACAGATATACAAAATCCAGAGCTTCAGAAAACAAGTCCATTATTCTGATATTGTCAGAAAGCATCTCTACTTCAAAGTACATAACAGAACAGCTGAGATGTGTCTGCCTTTGGTCTATCTGAAGGATAAGAAGTGGGAGGAATGACGGATTACAGTATATACGTACTATCCAGCCCTGTATGACAGGTTCATTCTTTGTTCCCAAAGTGGACAATTCTTCGTTTCCTTAATAAAATGCAGTTAAACCAAAGAAAGCTTATGTTTACAGAGCTACTTCAAGAACAAGAATTTTTTTCCCTTCCTATCATCTCCTCTTACATGAAAGAGGACCACTTATCAATAACAGCAGTGGAAGGAAAAGGGGCAGTGTTACGATACTTCATCTCCGAGGTCCACTTGTGCATCCTGGCAAGTTGTATGCCAAAACCCAGAGGTGTTGGCAACGTAGTCCTGCTGGAAATGCACATATCCACGTCAGCTTGCTTCCCTCAGTGCAGAGCAGGAGGCATTGGGCTTAGTCCCTGCATTCCACATTGTGCTGCAACACCCCACCTCCTCCCCCCACAAAAAAAAAATACCAAAACTATCAGAAATATTGACCAAGTTCCATGTCAACATACACAGAAGCTTAATTTCTTATGACTAGTCATGTCTATATGAGAACTGCAAAACCTGTAGGTTTTTGGTTTAGTCACAAAAGAGCAAAACAAAGACAAAACCTATACGCAGCTGCTCTCAACTTCCAAATGTTTTCAAACACCTTTGCTGCTGTAAGAAAAGACAAAGCTGCCATAGAGGATTCCCTAACTTAACTCCTCAGAAGCCTTTAAACTGTTACACATCACTCTGTTACAGACTTCCAGCCTTGCTCAAATTTACCTTAACATCAACTTACTCCAAGCTTTACTGGTTTTCTTCAGAACTTAGTTCTGAACGCAAACTTCATACCAAAGGCTGGAGGAGGAAGGGTGGGGAAGAAACATTTTCCTCCCCAAACTAAGGTATGTTCTCCAAACTTGTCAATAAGGAGCATGCAAATATATCATGGGGGTCAGGTTGGCTCCTTCACAATCTGAAGTTTATAGGACATGTCGATTTCAGTAGTTCTGCACAGAGCTTTTTCAATACTCTTTTGTTAGACTTCCTTATAACAAAACGCATACCTAACCGGAATCTCCTAACACCCTCCAGTGTGGTAAAAATGGGTACCATAAAGCTTTTGCATTGTTCACGCACTTTCCTCCTAACAGTCAGTACAAAAACTTGTGCAGTACTGAAGACTCTTAATCTCCAGTTGAGTATTTACAGGGAGTATTGCCAGCCCAGATGCTCTCCCCTTCTCCTTACTCCAGCAGCTGATTGATTGCACCTGCTTCACTTTATTTGTTCTTGGTTGCTTTCCTGATTTCTCCTCATCACTCTTCCTGAACAGCCACTCCACACTTTACTAATCAGTCATTTTTTTCACTGTATACAGTGCTGGAAGTAAATGGTAAAGAACCCTTTCCACTTTCCCGATCAGTTTCTGTTCTGGCTTGTCAAGCACGCAGAGGATTTCCCCACCACCACCACCCCCCTTCGAGACCTCTTTAGTTTGTCACTGCCAATAGCAGCCTTTCACTTGAAGAAAATATCAGAACTTGGCATGGCATTGCCAATCATCACCGATTTTGTTGTACCTGGAGCTTCACTTGCTCTCTCCAGAGTCTCATTTAGGTGGTACCAGCTGCCCTCCATATGTACCAGTACACAGAGCAGACATTAACATCAGCAAGAAGACTTAGAAATTCTAATTTTTTGACATTTCAGCTCAGAAATACAATTCTTATACACTCTCTATACCTTCAGAGTGAGGTCAATGTTTAAGGGAAAGTTTGAAGCAACTGCAGTTAACAGTTACATTAATATACATATTTAATTGCACTGATCAGTTGACGTGTGGAAGCATTTCAGCAGTCTAATCTTCTAGAAGTTCACTATTCCACATGGCTTATTTACAACAAATACATCAAAGAAAACAAGTGACTATGGATATTTTCTCCTGAATGTACAATATAACAAAAGCTTCAAGTAGCAGAGGAGTGTTTCAGTGCAACTTCTGCCTTCCAGCATTTTTTGCAGTGTACTGGTTACTAACAGAAAGAACACAAGAGCAGCTACAAGAAAATAAATTCACCACTGCCGTGATTCAATACCCACATGTTAGACTCCGACATTTTGCTTATGTGAAGTGTAACAGCAATCACAACGTAAGTCCACACTTTGCCACGTGCAGCAGCCCAAGTAGTAAGACCTGTGAATTTCAGCGTATTATACAGCACCTGAGAGTAGTTAGAATAAAAACATCCTTTAGGCTAGAACAGATAGAGAGTTGTAGAAGAATGGCTGCAGAAGCGTGGCCTTAGAATCTCTGAAGATCTGCACAATCCAGACCTGGTATTAGAATAGGCCTGTAATCAGAATTGTACTGAAGTTGCTGTGCTGAAGTTAACAGGAAAGGTAGCCTTGAGCTATTCTTGAATCCTGAGACCAAGCAATTATATTGTGCCAACAGGCCATGGCTGTAACAAGCTACAGCTGCTGGGAAAGCAGGTGCAGGGCCAAGGAAGATAGGGACCAGTATGGGAAAATAGGGAGTAACAAACTACAAGGCTGAAGCACAGCAACACAATTAGCTACATGGATAATAGAATGCTCATTTTAGTCATGATAATTAGGGGTGTGAGAACTGCGCGTGTTTAGAGACTACTAACCAATTATATTTCTGCTTTACGAATATGCATGTGTATCGGTTCTATGTAAGTAGTGTTAGAAACTAATAAAGTTGAGCAAGACGCGTAACTCATATTGAGCATCTTCTTGACTCCGGCGAACCCTTCTTCCAACAGAGAGTCTCCCAATTAAACTATCCGATATACTGCATATCCCCATGTACCACAGGCCACCAAAATGAAGTTCAGAGAAGTCTGATAATCTTTTTTACTTTTACGCAGCCTTTGTCTTCTAGCTGGACAGGCTTCTTTGTGTTGTAAGATACAAAAGGCATATTCTAATGGGAGAAAGAGGTCTATGGGTACAGTTGTAGTAAAACTACTCATCAGTGTTGAAGAGCTCAGGAACCTCTGACATATTTTCACTCCAAAATTCATTAAAGATGCTTTTAAGGGCATATGCTACCTTTAGATGTTTATGATAGTGGCATCTGGAAATCTGTCAGATTGTGCTAGGCATTACAGCTTTCCCATTTTACTAAAACCAGTTGTTTAGTTCCAGGCCACATCTCACCTGAAGTATTATCATAAAGACCATGTTCACCTGCAGTCACAAGATTACGCAGCACACGTGTTGACACAGGCCAGTATTTGCCCTTAATGATAACAAAAGGGTCAGAATACTAGTCCTATATCTGCAGAAGCAGCAAACACTTTAGGTCTCCTAGTTAGATCCTCCTCCAAAAATCACAAGCTTCAGCCAAGTAGGATAACAAGAACTAAAAAGACAAAAGGAGGATGAAACCAGCTCAGAAGTTTCTTCCGCACCCCCATGTGGATGAAAAAGAACGAGGCACTGTTAGAGAATTCTTTGTTGTACATAATCCTGTAAGTGAATCGGGTTCTCATTTTTGGTCAGCCTTCACTGCAAGTATTTAAACAACTCTACCAGTGATCATAACTGTGATAACGCTGCAAGTGCCAAGAGAAGGGGAGTTAATCCAGGCCAGGCTGATGTTCCTCAACCCAAGAAAGCAGGCAGGACCATAAAAGAGGCTTCAAATCCAATCTTCTCCCATTTCTGGATTTTCAGAAAACACCACAACTTGCGCACTTCCCCTCTACTTTTCAGCCACCTACAAGAACAACACCATTTTGCCCAGATTCCCCGTATCATTCTGCTCACTAAGTTTCAAAGACAAAGTTCTTTAGGCATGGCTGACTGCTGAAATATCTGAAAAGACTCGTGCAGAGAACAGCTATTTTACACACTTCAGGCTATCAGCGTATTATGACTGTATGGGGATATCTACAAAATCAGCAGACACCAGTGAGGCTTTAAGAAGTTCTGTTGGTGGTTTTTTCCCCCTGCCCCCAAAGTGCTCTTGTCCCCATGTCAGGCTGCCACTGTCAGTAACAACATGGGTTCTGAGTCTTGGCCCTCCTAAAAGTCACTTCAGACTGAGAAAATAGAATTGTCCGTATTTAAAACTATTCCCCTGTTTTACTTACCATCAGTTTCGCTCTTATTTTTTAAGTCTTCCATCCATGTTGGAATATTTTTCAATGCAACATAATCCCTTAAGTACTCTTTGCGCCTTTCTTCCAAGGTCATCTTCAGCAAACGCTCTGTTTAGGGGAAGAGAAATAAAAAAAGTTTTGCAAGCTTTCATATATTCTTGCACATTAGCCAAGTAGCAACCAATTCAGTGTCCTTGATGCAATTAAATGCCATCTGAGAGAACCAAGCACGGATGATTCAATGAGTTACAAGTAATAGGAGCTAAACACGGTGCATCTAAACAACTGCATGAGCCTATTTCTGGATATCCCAGTTCAGCAAAAAGAAATGCCTCTTCAACGCACTCTTGGCTGTCCAGACTTCCTCCCCACATCACTACTGTGCCTCTTCTTCTCGTCACTTGAATTCAAGAATCAGAGAACTAACATCCAATTTATTAAGTAGAGATTTCTTATTTTATAGAGTTTTCAGGTAGAGTCTATTCTGTAGGCTCTGCGTTTGTAAACCAGAACCCTATTACAAAAAAAAAAAGTTAGGAAGACCAAAACTGAGACATCTTTACTGAAATTAGTTTAACAGTGCCAGCAAGTACAGGCAGGGAGTGTGGCACAAAATTAACAAAGCACTACTACATTACAAAAGGAATTAGAGCAAAAGCAAATGTTATGTCACTTTCTAGGTGGCTAGAGTGATAAGAAAGGCATTTCTGTTTGTTTGGGTTTTTTTGTTCTGCAAACAATGTAATCTTCAGCATGAGAAAATTTCTGTCATTTGCTTTAGACACATCCAGGGGCATTTAATCCCATTTTGGGGAAAAAAAAAAAAAAAAATCACCAGCTGTAGAAAATACTAGGGTATCTGTCAGACACCCAAGAGTACACTGTAGAAGCAAGTTTGAAAACTTTGGCTGAACATAATCCCAAGTGCTAGGAAAGTTCACTGCCATCCACTGGCTACACACATTTCTAAAAAGCAGACCAAGACCAGCTTGAACTGCAACTGCAGGATTGAAAGTGCTACGAAATGGTACCTGGGTTTAAAGTGAAAGGCATGGGTTAAGCTTTAGGGATTTTTATTTGAGCATTAGTATGACACACTGTTACCCCACTGAAACACATATGGATGGTTATTTTCTCCTGAGAAAGTCACCACTTTTTTCAGACATTTTGTGATAAGTAAAGCCTCCAAGACTGTACAATTATGATGGCTACTGCCAACTTCACTATTCTTCAGACCTTGCTATAAATGGACTAAGTCCTAAGATAATAAAAAAAACAAAAACAAACATCCCAATGACCCAACACTGCATGCTGGTGCTTCAGCAAGACCCTGTACCTGACTTCTGCAGCCACGTCCTCTTCTCCCTCCCCACCACATCAGTGCTCAGTATTAGCTCAGACCAAGATGCAGAGCTTTCCCCCTTCAAAAAGGGTATGGAAGGAACACAACCCAAACTGTCAAGCATATCACAATGCCTGTACACTAATCAAGTTTTGGGGTCTGTCTTTACCAGTAAGACTGGACTACTATTACCATAATAGTAAGTTTTTCCTGGCACACTATTCAGTAATAAATGCTCTTTGATAATTCAAGAGTTTTTACGGATTAGGGGAGGACTAGACTTGTATTATTTGCCTTTGGCATAAAGGACTAGACGGACATGAAAAGAATATTTTCATCTTGAGTTGAAGGAGCAGTGAGTGGACTGAACATGGAAACTGCTTCTCAGATCAAACCTTAAAAAAAAAAAAAAATCACTTTCAGTGGATTCGATTGGGTTTTTTTCAAAACAAGGTCTTCTAAATATGCAGGCTGCAATCAGCACATTCTAGTAATGGTAGGTTTTGAGCACAGGCTCCCTTACCAAAATAAGTTTATTTTAATATTTTTGACAGTATTAATGATTTCTTAAGTTGACAAAAACATTTATCTCCTATTTTTCAGGCCTGGTATCTTAATTGGGTATTTACAAATGCAAAAATTAAAACTAGTGTGATTAGGATCATCATTATGCACAACAGATATGCACTTAACTCCATTACTTGATCTTCAAGCATACAAAACACCAAGTACCTAATGTGCACGTTAGACTTACTACAGAAAGGCAAATCCGGAAGCGCGTGAGCGTGCCCATCAGGTTGGAGGGACTGACAAGCACAGGAAGTTTGACTGCCTTTTGCTGAAGAGGTTACAGACCCAGTTCTGTGCCTTCAAAACGCATGTTCCTCTCCTATAGGAGGGTTTCATAAAACTTTGCTCTTGCGAGTCAGCAGCGAGAACCAAGTCTTAATTATAGACAAACCTCCCCAGAAAATGCTTCCGACAGCCTTAGCTGTAAGTACGGTTTTCTGCCTGTCGCTCTATGAAGTGCCTTTGAAAGACTGCAGGCAGACCAGTCCTGTATCGAAGACTCTGAAATCAACTCCAGTCCCACCCCTACTCTGTTTCAGCTGTCCTCAAGCAAGATCCACTCTGGGAGAACACGGACCAACCCTTAATTACCAAAAAAGTAATTAAGAAAAGCAAGCGTATTGTCAGTGGGTTTGAACTCAATATTTAGCAATCAGTGCTTTTCCTTTTTAAAAACTACTTCAGAATCTAAAAGGCTGAGAATGACTACACTCAGAGCTTCATGGGAAGAGTTGAGCCAGCGAGCACACACCCCCACTTTACAGGGGTCCAGGAGTACCTGCAAAAGACAAAGGCAGACCTAACAAAAGATTTGATTTCAAAAGTATAATCTGGGTAGGAAGGAAAGAAGTTTGGCTTCTGTACTTTTCCTCTCTAGTAAAGGAGATAACTGGTAAGAACAGTCACAACAGGGCTACAACACCAACCATGAACACGGAAGTTTTTTCTGCCCTCCTCACTCAAAATACTTAAGGCCAGCATCATCGGCATGGTGCTGGAAAGCAGTTCCTGGCGCAAAGACTGGCAAATGCAGTTCATTCTCACTAGGCAAAAAAGACACCACAGTCCTGACCAGATAGCACTCACAAACACGCTCCCCTGGATAGAAAAATCTCATCAGCAGTTGTGAGCTCTGGTTTGCATTCAGTAACATCACTGATGGAGGCTGCTATCCTCACAGCTGACTAAGCCAACAAATGCACGCCTGCAGCTCAGGTTTCCAGCTTACCCTCCAGACCCTCCTCACTGAGGGTTCAAGTTCACATGTCAGGCTATGAATTCACACAGACAACAGCAGAGCTAGAAGAGACAAGCGCAAGTAATGGGAACACTCACCAGAGCCTACCAGAAACCTTTCCCCATCTACCCCCAGCACAAAACCAGCATGTTTTGAAGATAACGGCACACACCATTAAGGACTTGGCATAGGGAAAATCAGTTATAGTTGATCATACATAAGCAATGCCTGAGAAGACTGAACTGTATCTTCTCTGTTGAAAACAAAATCTTAAAACATCTTGTAGAAATTTGTTGCCTCACTGTAACTACAGAAGCATGCTTTGTAAGACAGCTTTGAAAGAAAAAAAGTATACGACATAACTCACTTCATTTGAGAGGAGTTTGTCAGGAGCAGCTAACCTACAGAGGGATCAGTTTATTTCTGTTTTAACAGTTTTGCCTTAGAAACACGCACTTGATTTCTGCCACAGACAAAAGGGATGAATCCCATCCTTCAGGCTGGTCTTCTGCTTTCTTGGCTTGAAACACACACAGAGTCACAGGGGCGATGGAAAAACAGAAAGAAAACTTGAAATAGAACCCATTGATCAGTTTATTTTCCTCTCCTTGTATGTTTCTAGATTATTTGTAAACATACCAGGCAGGAAGCCATTTCCTTCTAGGCAACGTAAATACTCTACTTCCACTCTGTCGATTTCTCTTTAATTTCTACACTGCTCTCCATGTGACGAATACAAAGTATCTAAGTGGCAAGGTCCACATAAAACGCTTATCCCACGGTTTTCACGCTCTGGAGTTTGGCACTGGGGTTTTACAGAGTCTCTGCACATGGTGGGGGTGCTTAAAAACAGTATTTCTGATGGCAGGAGGGGTGCGCTCGGAGATCCCCCACACCCCCGGCGTGTCACCCCGGGTGATCGACACCGGGAGCTGAACGCAAGTGCACGGCACCAGTGACACCAACAAACCGCATTTTCCCTGGAAAACATATGCATGAAAACGAGTAAAGGCACGTTTCGACGGCATGTGCTTAACTTTTCGGCCTGAAACGCCTCCACAAGGTGACCCGGGGGCGGGCAGCCCTGAGGGAGAGGGGCTGCTCCCCGCCCCCCCCCGCGCCCCCTCAGCCCCAGGGCCCCGCTCCCCGCCCGCAAAGTTACTCAGCGATAACCCAGGCGGGGGAAGCCCCTCCGGACCCCACCTGAAACACCCCCGGATCCCGGAGGGCTGCCGAGGGGCGGGGGGGCACCCCGGGCGCGCGGGGTTTGGGGGCATTCCGGGGGGGAGAGGGCAGGGGCCAGGGCGGAGAGCGCTGCGCCCCCTCCCCCACCGCGCCGCCTCAGCCCGGCGGCGGGCACCCCCCGGCGGGGCGGCGGCTCTGGGGGACGGGACCCACCCCCCGCGCGGGCCAACGCGGAGGCAAAGGCGGGAGAAGCGGGCCCGGGCCCGGCCCCGGGAAGGGCGGCAGTACCTTTCTCCTCCCGCCAGAGCTTTTTCCGCTTGTTGCCGGGGTACATGGTGGTGTGGCTGGCAGCGGCTTTGAGCTGCAGGTTCCCCAGGCTCACGAGGGGGTGGACGAGACGCCGCGCCAGAGCCGACCGCTACCGACGCCGCGCGCCGCTGTCTGCTGCTGCTGCTGCTCCCCGCCGGCTCCGGCTCCGCGCCCGCCGCACGGCTCCGCACGGCGCCCGTCAGCTGGGTCACGCCTTGCTCTAACCCGACACCCCCGCAGCGCCCGCCCCCCTCCCCGCCGCCCGTTGGCTCCGGCAGACGCCGCTCAGCAGCCCCCTGCTCCGCCCGCCGCCGCCGCCGGCGGACCGGGCCCGGCGGATGCACCGGCCAGGAGGGGCGTGAGCGCGGCGGAGGGCCGGACGGCGGCACTGGGGGGCTTGGGAGACGTGGGGGGGACGCGGGGGGACGCCGGAGAGGGCAGGTGTGGGGGGTGCTTGGGTGCGACAGTGGCCGCTGTGCGCGGCGGTGGCGACGGCGCGGCGCTCGGTGCCCCCGCGGGGAGGGAGCTGGCGGGCACCCCCAGCCCCGGCCCGCCGCCGCCCCCCGGCCCGCCTCCTCCGCGGGGGCGGGGCACAGCGCCCTCTGCTTCCGGGTTGCCGGCCGTTACCGAGCGCGCCGCCGATTGGCCGGGAGGGCGGGAGCCGTTGCTAAGCGACGGCGTCGGGGCCCGGTCGGGGATACGGCCTGCGGGCCGGGGCCGGCACAGCACACCCATCGCGCCTGTTCCCGCCCGGCCCGGCCCGGCGCTGCGGCCTTCGCCCGGCGCTCCCCTGTCGCTCCCCTGCCGCTCCCCTGTCGTGCTTGTGCGGGCCGCGCCGGCACTTGGGAGCGCGGCCGGCCCCGACGCCCCCGGGACGAGGCGGGAAACAGCTGCCCGGGTCGGCTTCAAAATGGGTGCTGCAGCCCTGGCCGCCGCAGTGACGTTGCGGGGAGCGGGGTCTCCGCGCCGGGGTGCGGACTTCCACCGCCCCGCACGGCAGCCGTGACCCGCCTCCAGCCAGGCCAACGGCCCCCTGGGGACCGACGGGTGAGGGAAGGCCTCCCCGCCTCCCTCGCTCACCACTCCCCTTATTCCTTGCGGAGATTACTTTCCTGATCTCAATAAACATGCCAACCCCCGTGGATTAACTAACTAAATAAATATAAAAGCTTCCCTGCAGCTGTCGGACCCTCCGCGCTTGTGGCCACCCCGAGGTGGCCCTTCCTTCACAAGCAGGTGACCGCGCTTGTGGCCCTTCCTCGTGCAGGTGACAGGATTTGGCCTTGGAAGACAGCGGGTGCTGGTGCTTAACCTGGAGCATCACAGGAGCCAGGGCGGCACTGGGCATCCTCACGGCCTTCGTCTGCATCATAATGTTCATGGACCAATACAACCTTACCTATAAATAGCAGTTTCTCAATGGGATGTAGATGCCTGGTTGAAGTCAAGCATATGAAGGTGTCCACATCTGCTCACATGAAAAATGTACCATTTCAGCAAAATCATCCAGAGAGTGTCTTCTGTTGGCCTTCAGGTGGAGAACCGGCTTTTCTTTGGTGGTACACTGTTGCTTGACCTGTAACGAAGAAAGGTGAGGCACAACATAGCGACGTTTCAACTAATTTTCTTGTAGTTTCAGATTAAAAACCCAAATTAGCACCTCTCCTATTACCATTAATCTTGAGTCACGGTACAATTCCTTACAGAAAAATCCTTAGTCTTATCACACTCTGAGGAAGCACTCAGAGCTTACTGTTTAATCAGTTCAAAATCAGACTAGGATTCCCCTTTACAAAGCACATTAAAAATACTTGTATTATATCATCCCCTAAGGGTCTGTTATTATCTTCCGTCTTTACTTGATTTCCTCACCTTGCCCAGGCGATGTGCTTTGGTAGCTCGAGCACAGTTCTCTCATCTTGATAATAAAAATGAGAGAGAAGCCAACAGGTAAACGGGCATTAAGAAAAGAGATCTTCGTTTAAATCATGCTTGCTGGCATGATGTGTGAACCCATATCCTAGATCACTGCATATTTACCAAGCTACTGAATATTCTAGTGTCCTGTGGGATCTGTTCCACATTTGATAAATCAATGTTTATTGGACCAGAAGGGGAGAGAGAAAATGTAACCCGCTTCCTGTAAAGGCCATCTGCGTGCGTTTTTCAGTTTCATTTGTAAAAGCAGCTACAAGAGCCATAATTTTGGAAAATATGTAAAGGAAGTACTTACATACCTTAAAGGATAAAAATTATGAAACCTGATGTTTACATCAGGACCAAAATGGAAAACCACATAAAAGGTGGGAATAAAACTTTCTTCAACTTTAAAATAGAAATGTTGAAATGTTCCAATTCCAGTAAGAAAATCATAACCGCATTTTACTTCACCCCCCACCAGCTGCTGGTGTTACCATTGATTCCACTGAAGCAGTAAGAAATTACTACACTGACTTCAATATGTATGAGCATGACCTCTCCTTTGCTTCTTATACTTGTTGATTCGAGAGGCCTTAAACCAGAGAAGTGATCGGCAGTTTTGCATGCAGTGGGAAAATTTATCTAAAAAGCGGCAATTCAGTACTTGGATGAAAACCAACCAGGCTGCAAAAGAGGAGGTTATTTTTCTGAGAAAACCGTAGCGAGCTGTATACATGGTAGGCTAAAGCAATGCTCAGAAGGCTTAAAAATGTTCTGTTGAAACAGTGAGCATGAAAATGAAACTGATAGGAGATGGGTATTTTGTCTAACGATGTGGGTATACTGAGTCCATCCAAGGCCTGGTGTACGCACTGGTGAAATCCTACAGAGGCAGGCAGGAAAAGCAGGAAATGTCCAAAAATAGTGTTTGAGAGATACATAGCCTGGGCAGAATATAGGTTTCTACTAATAGCTGTAAAATGAACATTTGACATAAGGATGAAGTAATGACTGGTTAGAGAGTTCCCGTTAGAGGTATAATAGGAAACATAAATTAATACAAGAGTGAATACTACACTACATAAGTGAATAAATGTACCAAAGAAGAGCTAGAGCTTTGATTTAAACTGCTAGGTCATGCAACCAAAGTGGCGTTAAGGCACCCACACGCAGCACTCCGATCGCCATCAACCGTCTTGACCAAACTAAAAGCAGCGTCATGACAGATCCCACGCTGAGCCTATAGCGGAGGAAAGCTATAGGAAAAGGACTTGGGCCCCTTAAGGAGGGAGGTTGTGGCTGCTGGATGAGCGGTGGCTCCAGGGGGGTCAGTTGTGGTGTGGGATACATGGCACACCAAAAGAGAGGAGGGAGAGGGTTGGTCTAAGACAGTTCTAAAGGAAGGATAAAAACGGCGGTTGCTGGAGAAGTGGAAAGACTGGAATGGAAGTCAGCTCTTCCAGATCCTGATAGTCTTAAAAATCTTTGGAAAACTCTGTGCAAAAGAGGGAAGGGCACTCAGGCGTGGCAAGCTGATGCCACCTCCACGAACATGACACGATGCGCGGCCAGGGCCTGCGTTTGTGGACGTTGACCCAAGGGCAGCAAAAGCACGTGGTTTCACAAGAAAAGCCTCAGTGTTTAACATGGAGAGAATTTATATCTTCCTCCTCACAGAGGCAACTGTCAGAAGCCGCTGCCCCATAAAACAGTTTAAAATACGCCTGTGAGTATGTTCAATTCAAAGGTCATGTAACATAAGTTACCTGGAGTAAATTCTTACTTCCTTATACTTAAAAAAGCATGTTTATACAGATCATCAAACTCTTCCATTCACAGTAAATGCTATCCCAAAGAAGTATGTTGGTTTCTTTGGTGGATTTTGGGGGGGTTGGGGTTGCCTTTTTTCTTTGTTATTGAATAATGTGCAGAAATGATTGTATGGCCATTTTTACATAATTTTTCACATTTTATAATTTAATTTTCTTTATTTTATAAAAATCTAAACCAACAAAATAGTACACAAACTGTAAACAGAATCCATAAATAAACTATTTTTTCAATCTTTTTACCTAAAAGATTTTTTATCTAACACAAAATATTTGAGTTTTTCTCCTCCCTCATTTTGGTGTTTTTTGTTTTTTTTAAAAAACAAAACAAAACAAAACAAAAAACCTAGGAACTGTCTTGATTATGCATTCATTTCAAGAGCTCCTTGTACTGCTACAAATTTAAATGCTGGGGCATTAAAAAAATTAAAGAAAAATGAAAATGACAGCAGGAAGTCCGTTTAGTCAGTGACTTAGCAGGAAGTCCGTGGAAAACAGTAATTTTATTTCATCAGTATTTACACTGTTTATTCAACTTTTCATTGAATAGAGTGGAAAAGGTAAAGGTGAAATTAAGACGCCTTAAAAAAAATTAAATATTTTTTAATTTTCATAATATAAATACCATTCCAGTTAAATTATAAAAAAAAATAAATGCAAATTTAAATTTAGATTAAGATTATTTTCTCAATTTCTACCTCACTTTAAAAAAAGGCAACAGAATGTTATGGGCAGTTTCACATGTTAAAACTCCTTCCTCATGTATGTGAAGGTACATTTTTAAATGTATAATTTCAGTAGCTATTAAAAAAATTGATTTATTATACCAATAACAGAGCAATAGAAAAATCTAAAATGAGGTTTATAAATTATTTATACTTAAGAAAAATGTATTTCAGCCGTTGTTAGTCTTATCAAAGCTTGCTTGCGTAGCAAACCATGTGTTATGCCTGGTCTTGCTGATTTTGATTAAATCCTGTGCCGACGCACGTTTCCACCACGGGAAATTCAACTGCAAACTTACCGCCCCTGTACATTAATCATGAAGTCTTTCCTCCTGTCCATCCGTATCACATGCTGCAACTGTTCCGAGCTCTTTTCACAATGTTTCCACTATATTGTTGATAACATGTCACCTTTCATTAGCACGTTCACTCTAAGATGCTGATGTGCATTTAAAACATAACATGCATATCATCCATCTTTTATTTGACAGTGGTATCCTACCTTCTGAACTTTTAAGCTAGTACTAGCACACCTCGGCCAAGGTTCAGTTAATGAAATGATGCCTAGTGACAGGTATAGAGGGAGTTAACTGACTACAAGCATTTGATAAACCATTACCTGTAATTCCTCTGGTTTGTTGCCTTGAGCAAACGAGCTAAGGAGGAGGCAAGTAACTACAAGCCCCATTTGTCCAGCTGGGTGATTGGAGAGAAAGTGGAAAGGCAAGATACTTGTGTTTCTTACAGCTTTAGAATTTTAATCCATTATGTCAGGGAAATACATTTTGGTCCATCAAATAATGTGGTAACAGAAGTATCCAAACTAAGAGAAAAAGAATGTTTCTGTGCTGTTGATATGTTTGGTAATATGATTTCCTAGAGATACTATTTCACCAGTAGTCAGATGCATAGTATTTCAGTTTAACCACTAAGGTTATACTTGTATCTAGAAATAGTTATTTTTGACAGTAAAGAAATACAATATTAAACACATAAAACAAATTGAGGTAATTATTCAAATAATCTAATAAATACACAATATTAAATGACTCTTCTGATGGTTAAGACTTATTTTCTAGTACTTGGCTTTGATTTGTTAGACCCGCACAGACTTCTAGAAGAGAAATTTGTAGATCCTTTGAACTCAGACCTATTTTAAGCCAACTATTTTGGAAAACATTGTTCCAACATAGCAGCGTTGTAACACAGTTCAGTCTTCTAATGCAAATGAGAGGAGGATGTTCCCAAGCTTTGCAGAAGTTCCAAAACTCAATTACTTAAATCAGAATTATCAGGTGTGATTATGCATACCATGTGAGACTGATGCATGTTTTAATTATTGCAATGGCTACCATGTCATACCTGAATTCTGCAGTATTTCACACCAACCGTGTCCTATCATCAAAATCCATGTTTGCAAAGACAAGGGAGAAGGAGCTTTTCAGAGTTTCCAAAAGAACCTCACAGATCTGAATTTTTATGTGCAGCAGAAGACCCAGAAAGGATAGGAGTGTTCAACTTGGGCTCCCCTCTGCGATCAGCATTATATGGAAGACATAAAAATACAAGGTAAAAAAACCAGCAGTTGATCCAATCTGAAACTGTCTCCTGCTCCTGGATCTATTCCTGGCTCGGAGAGGAAAAGAGGAAGAAAAGAGTAGTGTTCCACCTTGGAGCTGACTCAATGGAGAGGGAAGTGGAATGCCAAACTGGCACCCTGGTCCCAGCTACCAGCGACTTTGCCACCATTCAGATGTTCGAAGTTGTGATGGCAGTACTTGCACAAGCCTTCTCAGGCCTTTGCCAGTGGTTGTTGGAAACGGAACTACCTTTTAGTCTCAGTCATTCTGTAACAGAACAAACCAAGGTGTATTCCAGAAAGTACTGAATAAAGAGGAAGACTTGTAAGCTGGAAATCCCTTTTCAGTGTGCCACTTGAAAATGTGGAATTCCTGCTCAGCCTGTAATGTCCTCAGTTAAATATGGAGATTGAAAGGGCAAATAGAATGAAACAAAGTGACCTTAATACAGAAGAACAGAGGAAAAAATAAAAAAAAGCAGGGCTTAACCATGTGCTTAAACTTAAAGTACACAAAATTGATTCTATTGACTTCAGCCAGCACCACTGATGTACTATACGACCACTGTGAACTTGACCTCTACTGGCTGCGTACAACCTTCTTATAATCAAGACAGTCACATCATTGAGTGGCTTTGCAAGGACAGAAGATAATTAAATGCAGATCTAGCAGAGGAAAGCATACCATTAATCTGCAGCAGTAGCGGAGATCTTTACTAATTATAAAATTCCTTACATGATTGCTGCTTTTCTTCCCCAAACAACAACATCCTGGCATTAGAAAAGTTTATATCGGGTGACTGTACGAAGAGGTAAACGGATGCATTTTGTTGGTTTGGTTCTTCCACTCTCACTGCATGCATCTACATCTATGCTTTGATTTGTATTTTAAGACTGGGAGGGGCAGAAGGTGGGTGATTTATTCCAGCGTGCTATGCCAAACCCTCAGCATACAGCTGAGCAACTGGGACTAGTCAGGCTGGGAACTAATTGGTTGCTAAAAACAATAGAAGATAGGAGTACTTTTTAAAGACATCTAACATGCTGACTGTTTAAAATTAGGCTGAAACGACATTATTAAAGAAAGCTTTCAAGTGTCAAAAGTGAAAGAAGATCATATATTCTCCACTGAGGAAATCTAGATCTCACCAGAGGGAACATCCACTTTCATTATTCTGCTGTTTTATCTGTTTTGTCTTTTACAACAACTTTGTAGCCAGACAGAAAAAAAAAAGCTAAGAGATATGGTTGAGAATTGAAAGAATGAGCACATAGAGTAGATAAAGGATGTAAGAATTGGAAAGACGAGTCAAAATTTAAAAATTATATATACTGCAAAGCTAGAACAAAATAGTTATTGATGAAAAATCTAGGCTGTTTTGAATGTAAATCTTACGCATCTCATTATTTTTGTTTTAACAGAGATCATGCATCGTCAAAATCACTTGAATTATACCACTATAAATATGTTTGGTTTATACATATCAAGAACTAACTGAATTAATTTTTCAACTCTGCTTTTACATCTCTTTCTTTTGTTTGTTTTGGATTTTTTCCCCCTTCAAATGAACCATCTATTCATGGCTATCTGTTCTCACCATTTCTGATTGATTCTGTCGTTTTTAATTCATCAATTCCTGCGCACTTTTTGTAGATTGGAGGCAAATCTCTTCTCAAGAGAAGAGATGTAACTATGTTACTGTTACAAAAGGACATCTGCCAATTAACATTAGTGAGGTAGTGCTTGTGATACGTACAGAATCATAGCTTGTACAAAATTAAGGGATCAGAAACTCACCACAGCTGGAGGGCCCACAGGAGATCTCTGGTCCAAGTTTTTGCCTAAAGCAAGGTTGCACTGAATTCACATTGGGGTGCTCAGGGCTTTTGACACATTGAGTGCTGAAAACCTCTAGGGATAGCAGATCCACAGCCTGTCTGGGCAGCCTGTCCCAACCTCTGCTGGATTTGCTGAAGTTTATCACCATCCTCCTTATATTTTCGTCTAGCACCAAGTTTTAAAAGCATAGTTTAAAGAGTTCCAGTTCAATCAACTGATGTCCCACGATATGTAAAACTATATGAGCATATCACTATTACTCTATACCTTTCTTGCACTACATTCATTTTGTGAGTTGCCTCGGACTTCACACTGGATTGCATGGCTATTCGGCAAAGAACTATCTTTTTGCTTGTATGGAGTCCAACATGAAAAAAGGGGGTGGCGTGAGGGTGTCTTTCAACTTTGTGGAAGCAATGGCATGGTTATTTTCAAGGCTATTTTTCTTTCTAATTTTACTTTACTCTTTTGTCTTCTCTTGCATTTTGTTTGCTTTGCCTAACCTTTCATGTTGTTTATTACTCACCTTTCCATTAGCAGGACGTTCTATTTTTATCCCCTGTAAATACAACACATGCTTCTGCTCCTTTTCTTGTAATGCTTCCAGCACTGTGAAAGCATATCTACATTTTCCTTATATTTTTCTTTCATCTTAATACAATACACCCCATATCGACTTCGCTACTTTCCTCTCAGCTAAATTGTTCTAAATTATTTGTTTGGTGTGAGGGGAGAACAGTTATGTAATATAAGTAACTGCTTTAACTTTGATCATCTGGGTATCATAAGTTTGTGTGTACTTGTTTTAGTTTAATTATGTTCTATCACTTGGCAAAAGTTAGGTCATAAATTGGGAGTACAGGTTTTAGAGGAGATTCGCAATAATACTCTGCCTGAATGCCGGCAATTAATATGTCCTCCTCATCAATTGCACTTTATTGCTCTGTGTTACTAAATAGTGTGTTACTGTATCATTGACATTATAGTACATTATATACTAGGAAAGTAGGATATTTACATCACAGTTCTTAGAAGTAGTTTTAATTGTGACTTTCATTTTGTATAGTACTCATCACCTTTAGCTTTGATATACGTTTTACCTTGTTACAGTACTTTTTTGTTGCTAGTAAGTTAATGGCTTTTCCTAATGTGCCAAAATCAGTGCAGACTTTTTAATTAGTAATCCATAATTCACAAGTATTTCTTGATCTGTAGGAATAAGGTTTGTTCATATTCCCTCCCTCAGGTTGGTCAAGAACTGTATTATGAGCCTATTCCGCTCATACTGAACTCACCAGGAAACCCTTTCTATTTTGACTGAGTTATTTACTGCGGATACAGAATTTCATTTACTACAGTGGATCCGACACCTAGATGCTAACAGTATTAGAGAAAGCAGTGAGCATAAAGCGCTTCACTCGGGCTCATCAGGTACGAAATGTACCCTCCTTGGGTAGGACTATAATGATGGTCACTGCCCGCTGTCCTCCGAGGAGCTTGTGATCTGAAGGTCTTCTCACCACGGCTCTACAGTGCCATCTTCCTCACAGGCTGGTTTCTGGCTGTACAGCAATGCAGAAGCGGTTTGCACTGTGTGTCCTCTTCCATGGGTTATCTACCAGCTTGACAAAGGTCCTGTCATCCTCTTTATTATAAATCCATCAGGACTTATGTACAAGCAATAGTACAGGTAAGGCGGATATATAGCAAAGTCTCCAAATCATCCATTCTGGGGAAAATGAAGGCTTTACCCTGCTCACACCTAGCAGCCTAAGAGATAAACGGGTGGCTAACCAGCAAAGCACCACTTAATTGATGGTTATTCATGTAGGTGGTTACAGCTATGTCCTGCATTCTGCCTTTTGTCATAGGCTGGAAAAAGCATTTAATCTTTTTTTTCCTGTAGCAATCCCTTCCTGGAAGCCCTTTCAAGAAGAGGTCCGTAATATGCTCATTAGAATTTAATCTCTTATATTTTAATAAGTATCCTGCAGGGTTATTAAGGTGTTAGAAGTATCTCTAAAAAGAAAAGAAAAAAAAATGACGTTCTTAGTTAACAAATTAATAAAATGTCTCCCAAATACGTTTTGTTTGATAGAAACAAAACAATTTTATTAACAAAATGTACCCTCTTACAGATAACTTGTTTATTTTCAGAAGCAGATGCCATTTTTTTGAAAACTACAGAGAAATAATGTTTCAAAACAGGTAAATGCATTTCAAAGCGTAATTTATCAGGATGAAGGTTTAGTCCCTCCAACACAGTCACAAACTGTGCTGCATAGTCTTTATAAATAGGGACGTTATCTCCCTTAATAAATTTGAATAATTGTCTTAAATGCCATTATTGTTTAATAACAACCAGACTGCATCCGCCCAGCTATTTAAACATAGCATGGATAGGCAGCAGTCCCACGCATTCACTGGTAAGGGAACACTCAGAGCTGGAGCATTAAGTGCCTACCTGGGAAGCAGCTTTCAGGAGGCTCAGAGTGGGCTGGGGTGGTGTCCCGAGTGACCCAAAGCAATGCTGTGGAGGCCAGCAGGAGCTGAGAACCTGGTTTAATTGTCTGCTGTGTGCCATGGCAATGAGGTTGGCCAAGCTTGGCAAAAAGAAGCATACCCCATTAACAGAGCCGAGCAATAACACACAGCGTGGGTCAGCCACTGTGTGCATCCCAAATTTCCTGGATGTGGGCATTCTTCAGCAAATAGTGTGATTGATATTTGATTGTATAAATGACCCGCAGAGCCTGCCAGGCCTGGAAGGTGACAAAGCAATGACAGTAATCCTGGTTGCTCTCTGGGGCACACTGTAGGTAGGAACGTGTGCTTCTTGTTGAGCCCTGGCTTAAAGGGTTACCTTTCCATCTGGACACTGAGATGATACCTGGGGAAACAGGAGACAGGAACAAGAGAGAGATCAGATGATAGTCTCCGAGACACCCACAGCTGTTATAAATGATAGAGTAGTGGGAGGCAATTTAAACAAGTCTCTGGAGGGCAGCTTCCGCAGAGAAGCTTTCATGTGCAGAAGGTGCTAAAGAAATAAGCCTATGCAGTTAAGAGTGCAGCCGCCTGAGTTCACAATTTGGCTGTCGGCCACCACAGATGTCGAGGGCCACGTGTTCCCAAGTGACTTGTCACCAGAAATAGCAGGCAATGTCAGGTCGGCACTTCACAGAGCAGCACAGTCCAGCCACTGTGTCACGTGCTGGGGGGGAGCAGGACCATCCGTGGGATACATTGGCACTTGTCCCCAGGGTCCCAGCAATTAGTTTGGTGAATAGCCGCTACCTCACAGAAATCATGCTCCCTCCCACAACCACACGTCACACCGCAGCTGGACTTGGGAGCTGAGCCACAAACCTCTCTCATCTCCTGTCCATCTTTCTGGTAGCTGGTCACCAGGACATAAGCAACCAGTGAAATGCATTTCGGAATAGAGCATGTGAAATGAGTAGAACAAATGAGAGCTAATTTTTAAGCCCTTAGTCTTAAAAACTGTTTCTTACAGTAAGTGTTCTCTCGTGCGATGCTTGAAAATTGCAATTTTCAATAGAATTCTTAAAATTATGATATAATATCATTTTGGTGGTGAAATATTTAATTATTATTGGGAAAACTGAATAGCACATACATATTAGCATATAATGTCAATGTCTTTTATCTTCCTGCTGATAGGGCAAGAAACTGAAAAGTACTCCCAAGACTGACAGATCAATCCAGGTTCTCAAAGCAGTAATCGGGTGGAAATGGAAATTCACCAAAACACAGTTAGAGTTGCCCCACAATATTTGAGTACAACTACACTTCGCAAAGTGGTCATGAATTTTGGATCTGTTCAGTTTTAGTATACAAATCAATATCCCATAGATATGATTTGTGAGGGTGCCACTTATTTAAGTGAGTTTCATTTCAAGTGTTAAGCTATAGAGGTGATGTATGTAAGAAGTGCATATCAAGTATTTGCTACGTGATATAATTATTTTAGTAGTGAGTTTTTGAAATATTATCTCATTTTATGCCTAAATACAGTTGCATTTTCAATGTTTTTATTTGAAATAAGAAGCTATATCAAAGAAGGTTCTTATCTATAACAGCATTATCCATAGGCTGCTCTCCATAAGCTTTTTATTGCTAATCTTTTTCTGCTGGAGACTTGCACATATTTTAGACCGAACCTTTTTTGGCTGATGCTTTGCATGTGGGTGTAAGAAACAGGTTTATCAATATACCATCCAGCTGAAACCAGTGTGAATTTATTAAATAATTCAGTTCTTTGGACATTGCTTAAGTTGCATTTGAAAATGATGTTAACTTTTCTGGATAGGTAAATAGCATGGTTAACAGGAAAAAAAAATACTGTGTTCATCATGAAGGACTTCTGTAGTTCATGAAATACTAACAGCTTTCTGTGTGTGAAATATATATTCTAGTTTTTAAAAATATTACTACAGACTGCCTACGTAAAGGTAGCAAAACAGTTTTCATGATGGTTTCTGGTTTTGACACTCATTTGCTGATCATTTCCCATATTTAACTTCATCCTAAAAATTAACATGAAATGTTACCAAAAAATATTATTTAATAGTAACAGATTTAAAACCACAAAAGAATCCCCTCAAACATTTCTTCTCAGACCTTAATAATAAAATGCTCCTTCTGACAATCTAATTGGACAACTTAGTATCTTGTATTTAGAAAAAAAAATAGATAAATGAGTAGTTCATGCCATAAACTCAAGTCTCTGCAAAACTTCAGTCTCTTCACGTTGCTCTGTTTGTACAAAATGCGGTAGAAATAGCCTCAGGGAAGAATCCAAGAGTAATGAGGTTAGTTCAAGTAGAGCTGACAGAATAACTCTCTATCAGTCCCCCAACGCTAAGCCATGTATCTAGATGCAGCAGGTAAAATTCACCTTAAACAATCACAAGATCAGCTACAATTTACCTGCAGATAAATTGTGTTTCCTACTTCTGTTTTGGTGGTTAAAAATACAGCTTAAGATAGCATCAGAAGGTATGCACCATAACGTTTACAAGAGCTTAAAATGCTAAGTTAACGGTGGACTTAGAAATATTTGACTGCATCTGCCCTAGCTGAGTTTTGCCCTAACTTTTCACAAATTCCCCCTTTCTATAATACCAATACCTGCTTATTTTTAGAAGAGTTTCTGTGTTAAACAGGGAATAACAGAATGTGTTTTAGTTCACCCTGGCCATTTGATGGCAATATACACACTAGATATACAATGTCACAAGGATAATTAATTGTGACATTGCCAAAGGGACCCAACATTTTTCCTGATAAATTCTTTGCATCTTTCCAAAGGGTCACCGTCAGTATTTCAGCTTTAGCCTGGTTTATTGCCTAGAGCAAGTTTGATTTTAATAGACTTACACAAGCTATGGAAAAGGTGATCTAGAATGGTTACATGCTTAAAATGTGAAAAATGTTCCAGGGAAAACAGAAAAGCTGCTGCGCTTTAACTTCTTCATGCAAATAAAGTCTTACCTGAATATAAATGATGTACATCTTTGAACAAGACTGCCAAGCTGAAAATAACAAAGCATATTAATATTATAATACCAAGATGAGATAGTTTGATCTTAGTTTGATAGAAATAATTTAAAACCTAGATTAAGGAGGCGAGTAGAATGCAAATCATGAATAGCAGAAGGAAAAGAAAGCCCAGAAAATAGAAATCCTGGCAGTAGTTATTTAGTGAAAAATCACTTTAAACCCACTCTAAAACAGGTTCCAATTTAGAAACACTAGTGAATTCTGATTTTATTTTTCTTAATTCTCCACTGTCCTTTCAGTATAGACACAATAAGGCTGATATCAAAGTGCTTGTGTTAATACAACTGACTTTGCTTGATGAACCAGTAAAGGCAAGACTTGCCAAAATGTTCATTTACCGATATAACTCTGCCAGCAGACTTTTTCATATGTATTATCCAGCCTCATACAAGATCTGTCTCTACCTTTCTTTCTGTAGTTAATTGGCCATCACCTTCCATATGCAGTTTCACAATATGCTACTCAGATGAAATACTGCAGTGATTCAGCAGTGATTATCTCCAGGTTTATAACGTTTTCATTAACTTGCCTTTTTTTGGCATGCTAGCCTAATGTAAGTAAACTGTATAAAACTGTCAAAACTGGTCTGATGTTTGAGACTTGTTGGGTTCTCATGGTATATTGCTGCATCTGAGCAGGATTAGAGAGAAGTCTGAATAGGTTTTTAGTCCCAAAGGGTAGCTGCTGCAGATCAAGTGCCCACTGCCTTTAAGGGTGGTTGAGTACCCTCCATGGTCATAAATGCCATTTTAAAAGTGATGTCAAGTTCCAACTGAAAAAGTAATTCCTTGAAAGAGAAAACTAAAACAGGATAAGGAACTATCTGAACGCAAGACGTTGTGCTCCAAATTCTGAAGAAATGATAATGAGGATGCTGAAATTTTATATTTTTGAAAAATCTCAAGATTCTCCTTTATGGAAGAGATTTTCAGGAGATTCTGCTGGAAGAAAAAGTAGATCAAGAATAACTCCAAATAGGAAGCAACAATGAGGGGCATTAACAAGATTTGTATCAGTAGTCAGGGACAGTATCTCAGTGGGTGGAGGGGGGTGGGAAGTTGCATGTCTGTTTTGTTTTTAAATAAGGAAGCAACAGCATGCTTTTCAGAAACCACAGAAATATTTTAGTAGCCAGCTCATATGTGAGAAAGAAAAGATCTATAGGGAAAAACAAAATTTGGGTTCCTTGGCTTAAGAAACAGCTTCTGCAGGATGAAAACTGAAGCAAGGTTTCTTCTTATAGGTCAAATTCCAGCCATAATAAAACAAGGCATATAGCTACTTTCACTAGTTCTGTGTATATCCCCAGGCTGTCAGTAGAGGCTACAGTGACTTACAGGGAATGAAACCTCGCACGACCTTTCAGATGTGGGTAAGGCTAATGTAAAATACAACCAGGCAAACACTTAGAAAAAATGTTTAAGTGTCTGTGATGCCCATGGCAAGCACACTAACTGAAACAATAGTTTGAGAGAATTGCAGTGAACCAGTGAACTCTTACGTGCTTTAATCCGGAATGTGAGACTCTTCAAAGTATATAATGAAGGATGTCACCAAAATGTGGGCAATGCTAGTGTAAGATGGAACAATCATCCCTAAGAAAAAACAGCTTTCACGCTACACCTGTCATGCTTGTAAGGACGAGAATAAGTCAATGACAATAGATGAGACCTCCGCTATTCTATCTTTAAAAAGTGCCTACCTAAGTAATGTTAATTCACAGCCATACGGTGACCCAAAATAAGATCTCTTCAGCTTTAAGTCAGAGACTCTTGACAGTGCTGAAAAGAAGATACACAGTGGTTTTAAGTAGAAGAAAATAGTTCATAACAAAAGCAAACTTTACTTTTTAATATTAAATTTAAATTTTAAATTTTAATACTGTGTTTAGCAAAATTAATTATTGCCAAAGAACTCGTGGACATCTCTCCAAAATAAACTCTCGCTCTGAAGGAAGGGTTTTTCACACAATACGTTTATCTGAGTGGTCAACAGCAAAGTCCTCTAGATCTGCAAACATTAACCACAAGCACCTGAGCTAGAAGTCTGCCTTGCTGCGAGGGGGCAGGGCTATGAACCTCCCTGGTGGCCCTGCTACAATGACATGGGGAACAGCTTCACCCAGGGCTTAGAATTTAGGAGGAGATACGGTAATATTTCCCAACATATTACTAAGTAGTAAACTCTGACCAACCCACCTGCTTAGAAAAAGCCCCCTGAAATAATTGTATTTGCATTAAGTTTGACAGATACTAGACTTGGAAAGAGTCTGTCAGATCTAGTTCCTTATTGAGGCACATGCTTTCATGGAATTGTGTAGGTTGGAACAGACCTTTAAGATCATCAAGCCCAACTGTTAACCCAACACTGCCAAGTCCATTGCTAAACCGTGTCCCTAAATACCACATCCACACATCTTTCAAATACCTGCAGGGATGGTAACTCAGCTACTTCCTTTGCTTCCAGCTTTGCAAGTTCTAGAAGCATGTTGACTTGGGTGAAATAACTGTGGTACATAAACGTAAGCAAACGCGTTAGTGTGGAAAAGAGCAGGCTCCTCAAATGCGAACAATTTAAGCACAAAAAAGAAGCACAGATTCAAAATTATTATTATTAACAAGTGGAAGGCATAAATGTTTACTACACAGCTGTTCCTTCTTTTGCTTTTTGTTTTCTGCAAAATCTAACAGGTATTAAATATCACTAAATACGAGATTTCATAAGTAACACTGGAGTTCTCAAACTTGTTATTACTAAATTCCTAGTACTAATAAAGTAAAATCCTTAAATACTTATGGAAGTGTCTTCTGCTAAACAGAGAACAGGCCATTACTCCCATTTATTAAAAGTCAATACACAGTGTACTTTTTCTTGATGATCACGCTATTTGCTGCTACAAATTATAACCTGTTTTTCTTCAATGTAAGGAGCCCAGATTCCTTGAGCTCATACAATATGTGAACATATTCATGCAATCTCAAAAGTAGGTAAGCTGAATTCTTAGATGTTTTATTTATGGGATTGCAGTCTTAACAAATGTTGCAAATACTGCTCAGTAATTCACATAGCATAACAAAAGTGTTCAATTTATACCCTATATATTAAGAATGAAAGCAGAGAATTGAGTGACATTTTATTTCATTTCTTGCTAATGTGGATGATATATATCTAGAAATACGTATAAATGTATCTATACTTCAACAACAAAAATAGTTTAGAAAGAAATGGTGCACAATTTCTTTTCCTCTGATCTCCAGGACACACTGAATGAAATCGCAAGATTAAGAATGTAAGACATAACCCCTCTGCAAGTTAACAGCCTTGGCTGCAAGTACTTGTTTTCCCCACATGCTGTTTGCCTTGTGTAAAGCATGCTGACAGTGTAAGACAATGGAATTGCAAAGCTTTTCTAAAACAGATGTCTCTAAAAGATTTAAAGCACAATCTTTAATGAAGTTTCACTTTCTTCCACTTTTCCTTGTTATATCATGTCCACTCCAAATGTCCCTTGGAATTAATTCAATATTAATGAACAGTTTAATGACACCAAAATGAGGATTGTCACCATGGAAATTGCAGTAGAAGGTCATTTCTGCTTCTCATTTCACGCATATGGTATAAACATTTTTTTTCATGCACGCATCAAAAAACCACAAGTTGCCAGTAAAGCACATGTATAGCTGGGAATACCTCTTTGCCTGCAGATCAAGTGTGGAGGACTGTATTCCCATTTTCCTTATTCTCACTATGAAAGAGGACAATGAATCAGCCAGTAAATAGAAATGTTGCACTTGACTTCTGGGTGCTCACATTTTTGCCTTGCAAACACAACCTGCTTTCCCAGTTCAGCATGTTGATCCCATGCAGGGTTAATTGTGAATTCATGCTCTGTGGTACATCCATATGGTAAAATGATCGAGCATTTGCTTAAACTTTTAATTGAACGTGGGCCCAATTCAGCATTGTTCACCTAATTTGCATTTGGGAGTAGCATTATTTTTTTAAAACCTTTCTGTAAAACACAGATTATAGATTGTTTTATGATAGAAGCAATTCGGTGGGGGAAGCAATGTGCAGTCAGCACATTGAAATGAAGAAATAGTCACAGTTAGGAGAAAAACATGAATTTTTCAACTCTTAAATGCTCCACGTATTTTAACTGTGAAACACGCAGGCTTTAGATCTCTATTGCTGTCAACAGTATTTTTCAGTGCTGTAGCATGTGTCAGAGGCATTTGAGAGGCAAAGGGGCGTTCTGACCTAGCGCTTTCAGAGCACTGAACCATCTACACCAAATTTTTTTTTACTGCCTACTCAGAAATCCATTCTAGATTTATAGTTAGCAAAGTTTATATTAATTACAAGCTAATTCTAATAAGTTACCTGTTTCACATAACCTTCAGGTAAGTTGAGCAAGAATGACATTTTGTCTGCCCAGGAAGTATTATGCATGCTTTTAAGGGCAAATTACAGAGAAGGGGAAAAACCAGAGGCGGACAGTTTGAACAACAGAAAAGGTTACTTCAGTTTTCACACGGGTCATTCCATTTCTAAGTGCTTTATCAGCTGTACCGGGTCCAGGAGAGTTTGATTTGCTTTCTTGCAAAAATCAATTTGAAAATAAGGTTGCTGACATTTCAGGAAACTGAGGTCCAAAGCAACAACTGTGTTGGTCTGGGAATCGCAACTTTACTTTTCTTAAAGTCCTGGCTCTTCAAGTAACAAGTAGCATCTGCAAAACTCAGTCTTGAAACCTCTGCTAGAGCCAGACTAATTTGCAAGAGACTTTGGAATTAGCTAAAACTATCTAAAATCATCTGTTACATTTAAACTGAGGCCCATCTGGAGTTGAATCTGTTGAAAGATGTGAAGTGCAAAAAGATGGGCTTGTACAAGTAGATCAGCAGCAAAAAGCAGCCAATTGCCTCTATTACAAAAGACAAAAGCCAGAATCATGGTGTTTTCCCCTTAACGGTAATTTCCGTAAATCTAATCTGTACTGAAGTACCCAAAAAGAGTAATAATCTCTTCTTTAAATTAACTGCTGGATTTTTCCAAGTAGTGCATTGAGAGTGTAATTCTTCTGATTATTTCACGTTGATGTTGTCAGCTTGTTTGTTTCTACTTTACTGTCACGTGTTGAGATTGTAGATTCTTTTCAGATTCTTTTCAAGTTGAGTAAAGACTCCTATTTTATGTCTACAAAAGATTCAATGAACGTAGCATTCTCTGAATGGTAACTACAGATAGCAGATAGAATGATACTACTTCCACTGTGATTGACAGTCCTAAAATATATTGAAAAGTTTGTTTCTCTTCATGTTTATTACTAAAACTGTTTCAGTAAGGCATTAGATAGGGAAGAAGCAAATGTTGGTTACCTATTACTGTGCTGTAATTCATTTGGGTGGTTCTGTCTGCCTGCAGAGCAGCCTGGCAGACCACAGCAAACCTTATTATGGTAAAAATTACTGCCCGGCAAGTCAGGGGACAGTCCCCTGCCAGTGATGATAAAGGCATACCAGACATAAAAGCAGATAGCTCAACCATCTATTAATCACAAAGCAAAGCAGAATACTGCCCGTCACACCACAGAACGGCGTCTTTCGTAAGCAAAAGCATTTTCTGAAAGTCTTAAAAAACATTTTTATAAGCTTTTTGTTTTTCAAAAGACTTGTCAAATACATATTTTTCTCTATTTTGAAGATGTGATGACTAAAAAGCAGTATGACAAAGATCTGCAAAATCATGAGTGGTATAGAGAGGTTGGACAGAGACCAAGTGTTCATTGTCTCTTCCAAAATAAAAACTGTGGGCAACAAATTAAGGTATTAGGAGTTATGTTGGAAACAAATGAAATTGTTTTCTTCATGTAGCAGAGAATAGATTTCAGGAACTACTTGCCAAAAGGTAATGGTCAGTGCCCAAAGTTTACAGGAGCACTAGGGGAGACTGCACAGCATCACAGGAAATAAAACCACTGAGCGTTATTAAATACTCAGTCACTGCATCTAGGTCAAGAAGTCTCTGAGCTACTCAGTAGATGAAGGCTAGAAATTATCCTATGTACTCATCCCATTTTTAATGTTTCAGAAACATTCTCATTTGGCCACTGGTCGGTCCTTTGAGTCTCCTCGTAAGGACAAGCAGAAGTCTGCTCCCAAGGGTGAAGTATCCTCCCCAAGCAAGGCAGGAAGAAACAAATCATTGCTGAATACAGGAATCAGGAAAGGTGGAGGGGAAGATCAAAAAGCAAGGGGTGGAGCGTGGAGGGAGTAAAAAATCAGGAACTGGAAGAGATCCAGACCACTCACGACAGCATGCACTGCTCCCTTCAAGCATACAGGATCTGGTGAACACTGCACAGCCAGCTGGGACCACGCGTCTGTGGTCTGAACTGTATGACCATCGTCAAATGTCAAACATAGTATAAACTGCACAGTAAATATCATAATAAGGTGTATCATTTCACACTACTATTGCAATAAGATAAAGTTACTTTATGCAGTTGTATAAATGTGATTGCCCAAATTATAAATAATCCTATAAATCTGTATCACATCAATGCATTACTGTTACACGTTAACTAGGTCTATAAAAATTAGATTATATGTCAAAGACACTTTATTAGAATGCAGCTTAGCTAAAAACAAGCACAGCAACACCTGGATACAATACCACATTTAGCTTTAATAGATCTAAGTACTGATCTTTGATAACAGCATCTTTTTAAACTAGTTGTAGGCTTTAACATAACAAAAACAAAGGAAGAAGTAGGCAAGATAATGTCAAATTTTAATCCTTAAAAACACACACGAAAATAGCTGAAAATCTCATTTAGAACTTGAAGATGAGGGAAGGTAGACCGAGAAGGAAGTGTGTTCTTCCTAACAAGGCAGGATTTGTACTTCTCTAGCAGCCACTCACAGCACAAACATCTACTTAACAATTCAAGAAATAACTTGTGGTGGCATACCCTCACTCATCTTTATTATGTAAAAATAAGCATCCAGCATGCTCAATAAGGATATAAGACACGTGCCTTGAAAGATTTTAGTACCTAAGGCACCATCCTATAAAGAGCTACTGTCTGATGCACAGCGCTGGCTACAGAGAGAGCACCATGGCTATAGCGCCCTACAAGAGGAAGAACACTCCTCCACTTCCACTTCTGCAGTACTGTTGCCTAATGTCACCTTTATCAAGTAATAACAACAGCAAGCTATTTTAGCTAGCGACAAACATTTGAAACCACCAATTTCAGGGCACGTATTTTTCCTTTTTAAGAAATTACTTCCCCTTTTGTCCCCCAACTGGCTACCAAGGTGCAGAGCAGTTGTGTAGCACGCACAGAGATGCGCACACACACGTACATACTCTGCCCCTCTTCTTTCGCCTCAAAGGAAAACTATGGGGCTGGTAGAAACAAGGTCTCCAAAAAACACATACTTTCTACCCAGAAATCAGGCTTCAGACCAATAGCATTTCCAGCCAGAGGAATTACTGGTGATCATTTTGGGTAGAATGGAGGAAAATGGTTTTTGTTTCCTCTTCTGCTTAATCCTCGAGCAGAATTCCCTTTGCACCAAAGGCAACTACCTTTTAGCTCTGCATAGTTTCAGCTGGAAGTGCGTTGGTGCCAAAAGAATCATCTCTGCCTTGGTCCCTTGCTCTTAACCCGTGCCATCCTTCCTTGGCACTGGCACAAGGGTTGATCTAGGTGAAGTAACTGATCTGGGTTATCCATAACCTGACAGCATTTTACTGGCCCTTCTGGTGGCTTCTTTCTTTAGGTTTCTGCAGCTTTCAGGGTAAATCCAGCTCTGGCTTTAACAAACGCGAAGGGCTTTAGGAGTCCTCTCTCTCACCAGAGGCTTTACATAAGCCTGAACAAGACATTTTATCTCTGAAAATTAGCTTCCAGTTAATCTTTTTTATTCCTTTAATGTTATTAACCCTAACCTGATGTTAACATTAATGTTACCAAGTAATATTCACATTAAGTTGAAACTACTGCTCTGAGAGCGTGGGAGGAGAAACAGAACTTGGAAAGATCTCTGTTGCCAAAAAAATGTGTTGTAGTTAGCTCACAGACAGCGGAATAACAGCTACTGCTGTTCAGACCAGCACTCTGCACTCTCTACAACTATTCTTAAAGGCCTTGGGAAACATTCAGGTAATTAAATTTGAACCCCACAATTCTGAATTACAGTCTACCAATGCCAACAAAACACTCGCAGGAAATCTGAATGCAATGGAAATAGTAGCTCCTGATTCACTCTTCGGTTATGATGGCTGCCTGCACATAATGCCACTGCAGCTGTGCTGCTGTATGACATCTTGGTGGAAAAAAAAAAAAAAAAAAAAAAAAAGGATTTTATAAAAAAGACAAGCTAAAAGTACTATTCAAAATTTTCTTTTTAAGTGCATAAAGCTTTAATTAGCACTACTCAGCTGGAAAGCTTATAAATATTTGAATAGCAGTAAGATGTAGTTTACTTTTACAAATATCTTAGCATAAATTGGGGTCACGTGTAATTATCAAAATGACAGTATTCTCTTTGAGTTCATTTTAAGAGGATCGCATTTCCTGATCAGTGTTGGCAATAACTGATTTTAATGAGAGCCACTGAACCTTTAATGTACTTGCTTTTTATTCTTTAAAAGGATTACTTATATTCAGAGCTTCATTCATATTGGAATAGGCTGTTCCATATCACTTTTTGTGACAAGTGTGAGAGTTCTGTTTTATTCTGTGGTTCCACAGATAATTGGTGATGTTTAACTAAATATTAAATCTGATTCCCCATGAAGGTTTTAAACGTGAATTTTCAGTGAGTCTATAATGCAAGAGATGTTTTGACTATTGTATTTCAGATGTTCTTACCCTACCATTGAAAACTGTATTTAGGTGTTGAAGTTACAGATTTGTCTTTATATGCTACCAAGGTCGAAATGTTTTCCTGTGGAAAAACATCAGCTGTAATTTAAAAATAAAAAATATTTTAACTTATCACGATGCAGTCTTTCCAATTTGCTCGAGCTTCTTAAATACCAGATTTCATTTAGAAGAATCCTGAGCTGAGTAAAGCTCCTTTGTGACTACATATGCACTAACTACATGGGTGATAGGACTTCCCTTAAAAACTGTTATTCCCAGTTGCTGCTTTCTGATGATTCATAGAAGATTCACTTGCCATTACAACTCGCTATCATTTAAAGTACCTTCAAGTCCAGAGCCAGCCAACATTGCCACTGTGAACTCCCCACTGGGGATCTCATTACAGAAAGAAATCAGGTGCTCCAGATTCTATTAATTTCATTCATAATTATCAGTGGATGAGATCCTCAACCTTGTGCGTCTGTGAACAGTTTCTCACTGTATTGTTTTGTACAGACTAACGTTTAGCCCAGCATAAGCTAAAGTGTTTTAACTGATTTCATGTGAAGGGGAATCTCCAGATGCCAAAGATTTACTTGCATAAGCATGCTTATTTGGTGTGAGATACAGAGTAAAGCAAACGTGAACTACACTTAGCAGAATTCCCTGTCACTCAGGAGGGTATTTTAATTGACCTTACTGTGTTCCTGTTACGCCTTGGAATTGCTCCTACCAAGGTTTTGCATTTGTGAAGAATACCTTTTAAATTTGCTTCAGATCCCATGACAACTATAGCAACAATAGAACGAGCAGACAGGGTTTACAGTTCAAACTAAGCACCAAACACAATCTCAAATCTGTTGTACATCCAGAAGGTAGACACTTGAAACAAATAATTTGTGTAGAGGGACTATATCCTGCATGGGACAACTTCCAACTTCTATTGAGGTAACACATCTGGTTTTTGAAGTATTCTTTACAAAAATATTCAAGAAACACCAGACTGATCCAGCAAGAATTCACGGCACAAATGCAGAGATTTTAAACCATCGGTCTAAAGAAACTACTATGACAGTAAGTTCAGTATAGACATTAACAGAATTGCACATTACAGACGCCTTCCCCTCCCGCTTTCTGTAACATCCTCACATAGCCAGCATTGCACTGGAAGTCGCTCAGGGTCAGCAACTAAAACCTGCTCCAAATGCTCGGTTAGATCAGAATTTCTGTTTGTCAAAGTCATGGTAACTGTTGAAATAAAAATTAAAGAGTTAGGAACTGTAAGCAATTTGATATGTTGGAAGCCCTTCGGAACGGTAGGTAAATGGCACACTACAGGAGTCATTCACATCTCTCGGATGGTAGTTGAAAGTAGAATGAAAGTAACACTGAAGCACAAAGACAAGCCATTTACCCATTTTGGCAGCTGGTGCTTTGCTTTTGACTGCAGCAGCTCCACAGGCCTTGGCTAAGCTCGCTGTGCAACGTCGGCTTTTCCTTTTCTTTTGTTTGAAAAGTCCGAGTTCCCACTGGGGAAAAAGGAAAAGAATGGCATGTGTGATATGCTGCAACTTGCTGCCATCCTCTTGGATTTAGGATGGAGGGTCTTGCGCTGAGGAAGCATCTGTGGCTGTGCTCCTATCAGAGCGCAAGCTTTCTCATCTGGATTTAAACAGCGTATTATTCCTCGGTGTTACCACTGGGTAAAGCGTCCTCAGAGCTCAGTGCAAGTCCCAGTCCTGTAACACTTACTTGGCTGTAACAGCTGGTGCTGTCACATACTTGCATTTCCATTTATATTGCAATCGCACCAATGCTAGTACTTCAGTTACAAACCTCTGCGCCATGAAGCATTATTAATTCCAGTCTAATGGAAGCAGACGGCTTACATCAGTTGCTCCTATCTAAGCCTCCATTCAAAAACCACCACTTCCTACAATCAGGAAAGTAATTTATGATAGAGACACCAAATCCCGGGACAGAACCCCTCCTTCCAGCAGGCACGGGTTATACTATTAGCTAAAGAGCTGTCGCTTTCCAGCGTGGCTCCTAATGCTTAAATGAGACTCTAGATTCCATCAGAATCTTACTCGGGATGGATTAATTTAAATTTTTTCCTGTTTGTTTAATTTCCTGTCACGGTAACCATGGTGATAAACTCTGCAGGAATTAACAGAATCATTTGAAATACATTAAATAGATAATGTCACCCAATTTAATGCGTGTGCCATCCTTCAGATATTAGCTTGGAATAATGTTAGTGTTGAGGTCCAATGGACTTCCACAAATACTATTAAACTAATTGATTGATCTACTAACAGTATGAAGAGACATTTGCTACCACTTAAAGTATAGTATTTCACTTTTCTGGACCAGTTCCAAAAGTATAGCATCTCATATGGGCAAGTCTCATAGCTTTCTATTTGTTTATTAAAGAGGAGAATTAAATCACAGAACTAGAGCATTATCCATGGTTATTAGCAACACGCTTCTGCTAAAAAGGTTTTAAGGATTTATTCAGCAGTATCAGTAGTAGTTCTATAGACTGCTTCTCCATTTTATGTTCTTCGCATTATTGTACAGTGTGGGGTTTTTCATAGTACTATTGTGCTATTTGCATGCACTTGAGTAGGTGACTGTGGTGAACTTGAAATATAAAGTTATTCAGGGAACGTATCTATACCTTGCTATATTTGGAATGAAAAATGAGGACCAGAGTTTGCAAACAAGAAAATAAGTAAGCTAGATATATCATAAACAGAATACAGGAAAAAAGATTCTTTAATCACAGGCAGCAAGACATCATTACCTTGGAGTTAAGGTTGCTAAGCAACTTAGCTGGCACAAAACCTACACAGCCAAAACGTTACTGTTAATGAACTATAAAGATGGTAATGTCCAAAGTAACATAGATTAAACTCATAATTAGATTTCATATACTCCCTTATCTGTACAAACCAGACAAGTCATAGTAAAAATACAGAATCTTATTCCCACTTTTCATTAAATTAATTTTTAATTTTGCTGAACCACTTATCACTGTGCAACAATACAGTCTAGAAAATATAATCCATAATGGATAGTAAAATAAATATCAAGCGAGGGCAGAATTTCAGACACATTTTCACTTACTACACATACTATGGAAAGCGTCTTACCTGAAGACCTTTTTTGTGCTGCTCCTTACTTCATTCATAAAAATCCTGTAGCGATCAAATTTGAAGACCTTTTAGGAATTTTGGCCTTTAGGTCTATATCCTGCTTGTTAATCCAGGTTCGTCAGTTAATCTGTCTTCGATACATAAAAATCACTTTGGAAACTATTAGCAGAAAGATGAAACAAGTAGATTATAATAAATCCCCTTAAAACACTCTGTGGACATACTGAATTTATCCCAGTGATTACAAATTGTGCTCTAGGTATTTACTGAATAAGCATTTGATGTGAAGAGGCTGAACCAAAATGACTAGAGAAGTTTATCATGTAGCTCTTAATTATAAAGTAAGTCAGGATATGTGAATCACAGAACAGGGGTGGGAGAGAAAGGAGACTACTTCAAAATTTTATTTTTTCCAGGAGCAGAGACAAAAACTGAAATCCTCCTCATTCCCATCAAAACAAAATCCTGCAATTTCAGGAACCACCTCCCTGACTTCCTTCACCATTGCCCACATCCTTGCACATGAAGTTTGTACGGAGCTGATGCTGGTGTCCCCAGAGTTTGAACCTGAACACTGAAATGCTGTGGCGCTGAGCTCCTCTCGAGGAGCAAGCTGCTAAGACAACCATCACTCATCCCGGAGCGAGCGGAGCTGGGTGGGCTGCGGCTGGACACAGAACCTTTCCCGCACCACGTGCTCCTCCTGCTGCTGTGCCTTTGCGTTCTGGGGTACTGTTATCAGTCTCTGTAGGAAAAAAAAAGGCAAATTCAAGACAGTGTTGTCTAACGAAGGTTATGTCTCGAGCAAAGAATTCCAGAAGTTCAAACAATGGCACTTACAACTTCAAAATTCAATTGCTTTACTTGATGAAATACCAAGATTTATTGCGTCAGTGTTCAGCTTCTTCAGCATGCTATTCCGTAGTTCAGACAGTGGGGATACATGAAATGAAAATGAGAATAAATTAATTTAAAGTTAATTTAGAACTTACGTTAAGCAACCTTATTTCCCTTATACCTTTGAACCATCACGGCTGCAACACTACTTAGGCTAACACTGTCTCTTAACTGTAAGGCTACAATTACTTTCAAACTATGCACTGTGTAACCCCTCAGATTAGTTTTTCTGGATCCTCGTTGCCTCAGTACTCATCCCAAGGGCTTTTACTCTCAAGTTTTTTCCTTCAGCTGGTCCACTGACCATAGAGCATCACAGCACAGCAGGGAGGGGAAGACATTAAACATCCAGTGAAAGATTTCTGCTGACTTCAGTAAACATTAGATCAAGCAAATAACCATGCATCAAACTATATTTTGATTAATGGGTTTCAGCGAGAACGTATTTCACACGCAAAGCTTACAGAAACAAAACATCTATTCTTGTTTCTCTGAACTATCTTTTAGTGGATGAAGCAGAGAGTTAGAGCAACTTGGCAGGGATTTTTCTGTTGGTTACCAGCACCTAAACATGAGCCAGAGAACTATTACGCTCAATTCTCATATAGAAACCACAGAAGAGGTCACATAACTAGCTGCCCAGGGAGCATGGACTGTCTTTATAAAACCTGAAAGCGAATACAAGTCTTCTACATCCCAGCTGGATGTCTTAGTGAATAGATTAGTCTTATCACACAGAAACGGCTCGCCCTTTAATGGGTATCAACTGTCTGGCCTCTCTAACCTACTCTCTTTAACCATGCAGCTTTGAGTAACTTTTGGCTGTTGTGCCAGGTTATCCTGGTTTTGGCTGGGATAGAGTTCATTTTCTTCCTAGTAGCTGGTGCAGTGCTGTGTTTTGGGTTTAGCATGAGAATAACATTGATAACGCACTGATGTTTTAGTTGTCGATAAGCTGTGCTTACCTTAAGTCAGGGATTTTTCAGTTTCCCACGCTCTGCCAGTGAGCAGGTGCACAAGAAGCTGGGAGAGGACACAGCCAGGACAGCTGACCCGAGCTGGCCCAAGGGATATTCCGTACCATGGGACGTCGTGCTCAGTATATACCCTGGGGGGAGCTGGATGGGAGCTGCAAATTGCTGCTCAGGGACTGGCTGGGCATCAGTGCGTGGGTGGTGAGCGATGGTACCGTGCATCACTTGGTTTTGTTGGGTTTTCTTCCTCTCACTAATTTTCTTTTTCATTACTATTTTACTATTATTATCATTATATTTTACTTTATACTAAACTGTTTTTGCCTCAGCCCACAGATTTTACCTTTTTCCTATCCCCCTCCCCATCCCACCAGGGGAGGAGGGTGTGTGCGGAATGAGCGAGCAGCTGCGCGGCGCCTCGTTGCTGGCTGGGGTTAAACCATGACACAGGTTGGGGCTCAGGCAGTTTGAACTTCCACATTTCTTTGGCATGGGTCTGCTCTTCATCGGATGACAGTGATCTGAATGCTCATCTTTCTTCTGTTACTGCTGTACTCAAAAGGAAAGACTTATTAATCTCTTATGACATTCCTCACTCAAGTGTAGGAAGTTAGGTTAATTTGGATTAAGAACTTTCCAAGCCCATGAGAGAAAATTATTTGTGTTAATAGCTGTGAACTATCCTCTGTGGACAGTTGCGTTTTTTCTTCGTCAGTATCATTTGTAAACACTACTTATAACCAAGCTCATTGTTGCACCTTATTTAAGAGCTGTTTAGCATAATGGCTTTCCTGTTTTCTCTCTATATGCTCAGGGAAGGGATGGAAGCCCTGGAAAAGAAGGGAGAAAAGAGCTATCGTTTTGGTAGCTCTGCAGTAATGAATAGTTATTGCTACCTTCAGACTACTTAGGTAAATGACCCATCTAGTAATTACCACATCCATGGAGCTGATTGAACCTGTGATCCTGTGTGGTCTCCCCCTCAAGGGCACCTGTTTAACTTTCAGGCAGAAGCAGTTATCTTTCTCTGATCAGAACCTGTTACTTCTCTTCCTCATCAAGGTATTGACCTGAAGCCTTCTTGTAAATCACGGTGATCCTTCTCCGCTGTTCTGAGTGCAATTCAGCACCTGCAGAACTCTTCCCTCAAAGGATAACAGAAAGGCAGCTGATCACGGCCTCACTTTGGCAGAGCGAGATAACAAATTTAGGAAAAAAACACCAGGGGAAAAGCAGATGAATGGCTGTAGGTGACTCACATACATGCTAATCAAACCAAGGTTTGTATCAACTTCGCACACTCCCGGATGGAGCAAGAATTTCTTTTCCAAAACGAGGGCTCTCCCTCCACTCACAGTTGCCTTTTTGTTCTTCCTGCTTAAGATGGAAGAAACAACTACGCGAGGCTGAAGTGAATCCATGGAGCATCCCGGCAGGATCTCTTTTTTTGTTTGCTCTTCCCTATGAAGTTTGCATTTCAAAGGAGTGGGATACCACACCCGCCACAGTCTGGTACCCCGCCCTGTGGCTGCATCCCACTGCAGAGTGGTTGATGCAAACTGCTGCTGCGATGGAGAGACGGGAGGCTGCTTGATGCAAGCAAATGTCGATTTATTGTACGCAATCACGAGTTTATATATGTTTCCAGAAGCTGCGCGCTTTAAACAGATCGGTTCTTTAAGCTAAGCATTACATCCTAGGCAATCCCTGATTGGTGGTTAACTACAAACAAAGGGCACTTTAAGTAAGTGTTTACAGTCATCAATTAACAGCAAGGTGTTACCTCTCCTCGGCGCCAGCCGTTCCTCATTCCCTTATCTTTTCTCTGCATGACTCATCCTGTTAATTGTTATCTATTCACATTCCTTGTCCTCTCAGGGTTTGTGGCCTACAAGCTCGAGCACATTCCTTTCAGCTAACTGATTGTTACTTACGGTCCTGATTTCCAGGCCCCCTGCTGCAAACTGCCTTGGACAGCATCAGGTGGACAGAAGAGAAGGCACAAATCGGCCCAGCACCATTCACCTCCTTCCCTTGTCCCTACCACTCAGATCTGCTCGTTCCACTTTGTGTGTCAGTTTTTTTGTCAGTAAAACAATTTCTCTCACCTACATTTCATTTGAAGCACCCCACAAGCAGACACGTGGAGCAGCTGCCCCTCTTGGGTTCATCCTGCCAAAGCTCTGACACCAGATGCCTTTCCCCACTTGGCTGTGACACTGTGTCACACACGTTAGCGATTTGCATTAGCTCCTAAATTTCTGCAAGAAAGTCTTGCTCAGCCAGCAACTAGAAGGCTTGTATAATGCTAATTCCCTGTTCCTCAGCTGCTCCACGCTCCCCTAGCATCTCACATAGCAAGCCGCCTTTTGAAACTTCTGCCTGGCAGCCTGCTCCAGTCTCCAGCAGAGAACCTGAAAAAATACATTTCTTTCCCTGTAATTCCATTGCGACATTTCCTGTAGTTTCACAGAAGACAAGATGAAAAAGAAACAAAAAGCCACGAACAACAAGGAGTTCTGTACTAGGTAACAATTCAAGCTGCAGCTGTACAATAGAGGACTGTTGGGAAGGCAGTTTGTTATCTCTGCAAGAAACAGCATGCCACATCGCAGTCCTATCTAGATACTGCCACTCTTACCTACGACGTTTCCACTGCCTCGCTCAAAAGCCTATCAAGTGCTTCAGCGTATTTTTCCTTTATACTTAACTAACATTTCAGAGCTCCAACTGTGGAAGACAAGTTCTATTTCATCCTCATTTCACATCCCAGCACCTTCTTTTACACTATACAGGTGTTTGGGGTTTTTTCCTTCCGAACTTTCCCTCTTGTGCAGGACGGTGAGCTGCAAATTGTATGTGAATTATGCACTCATCGCTCCCCTTCACCCATTTTAAATGTTCTGAAGAACTGTTTCTCCCTTACAGAAAATACATTACATACATGAAATGAAAATCAATTACATAAAAGTTAAAAGAATAATTTATCTCCAAGAATATTTTACACACTATACAGTACTATTTCCGTGGGTACACAGAAGGAGCTTTGCTATATTATCTGCAGGAGCTGCTGAGGATTTTTATCCTTCTGATCTCATAATCATCACTACTGTTTCTAATTCCAGATGGTCGCTACAGAAAACCTTGCAATACGTGGCGAAAATGACATACCCTAGATTCCATATCAGCTTCTGTGACAGGCTTGGTTTGTTCAGTGGGTTCCCAGCCTTTATGATTACATGCTTACGTGCCTTTCTCAGCCATTGCCACCAGTTTACCGACTGTGTCCAGTTCTCAGTAGCCTACACCGGAAACAAGGCCAATGCTTTTGAGATATCAAGATTTTTTTATTCTAGACTCAATCCAAAACTTGAGGTCTTGAGGTGGTTTTTTTGTTTGTTTTGGTTTTGGTAGGTTTTTTTTAATGAAAAAGATGACTCACTGTGGAGGGCTGACCCTGGCTGGATGCCAGGTGCCCACTGAAATGGCCCTATCACTGCCCTCCTCAACCAGACAGGAGAGCAAGAAGAGAGCAAAAGGCTCATGAGTTGAGATAAGGACGGGAAGATCACTCAGCAGTTACTGTTACGGGCAAAACAGACTCGACTTGGGGAAAATTAGTTTAATTTATTACCATTCAAATGAGAAAAACCCCACCTTCCTGGATAGGGAATGGGGGTTGAGGCCAGTTCATCACACGATGTCTCTGCCGCTCCTTCCTCCTCACACTCTTCCCCGGCTCCAGCATGGGGTCCCTCCCACGGGAGATGGTTTTCCTTCCCAGGGGCTGCAGTTCTTCATGAACTGCTCCAGTGTGGGTCCCCGCCACAGGACGCAGTCCTGCAGGCACAGCCGGCCCCAGCTGGGGTCCCCTGCGGGGTCCCCAGCCCGGCCCCCTCTCTCCACGGGGCCACAGGCGCTGCCCGGAGCTGCTCCAGCACAGGCTGACCATGGGTCACAGCCCCCTGCGGGCACCCACCTGCCCAGGCATGGAGCCCTCACCGGGCTGTGGGGGGGGATCTGCTCCCCCGTGGGCTCCATGGGCTGGGGGCACAGCCTGTCCCGCCGTGGGCTTCACCATGGGCTGCTGGGGAACCTCTGCTCTGGCACCGGGAGCTCCTCCTGCCCCTCCTGCCCTGGCCTGGGCGCTCAGGGCTGCTGCTCCCACATAGTGTCACCCCTCTCTTCTGCTGGCACAGATTTCCCCCCTCTTCTCAATATGCTATCCCATATGGAGGCGCTGCCGCCATCGCTGATGGGCTCGGCCTCGGCCAGCAGCAGGTCCATCTCGGAGCCGGCTGGTGTTGGCTCCGTGGGACATGGGGGAAGCTTCCAGCAGCTTCTCACAGAAGCCACCCCTGCAGCCCCCCGCTACCAAAACCTTGCCACACAAACGCAGTACACTCACACAGAGGCAGAACTTGGATTTCAGCACCAGCCAATTAACTCTTTTCCTGTTCATCAGAATTTCCAAAGTGTGCCTATGAAATCTTTGCTAGATCAAATGGGTATACTTCTTCCTGAAAAATGTTTCTAGTTTGAGTAGCTGACATATTCTAAGAAAAAAAAATAATTGCAGAGCTTCCACCGGCTATAGTTTGATGCATTTTGTGCCACCGTAGAATTGCATCTCAAATTCCAACTGTGCACTAGTGCTTTAAGCCAAGAAATGAATCTGACTGTACAGCTTTGCAGCTTTAATGGCTTCACATCGGATTATACAGGTCTCACATACTGCTTCACTGATGTTACAAGCAAAATCTGCTCAGCCATTTGAGTTACGAGTTCCAGCGATACCCTTTTCTTTACAAATGACTGTACCCTACATTAACTGCAAGAGTAGGTGTTAAGTTTTATCATACAATTTAAAACCATACTATTGCAATTTATTCCACAGAGCTGACTAAGCTTCCTGTGGGAACTGGTGATGAGCTCCATTCTGCAAGTGGCAGGTGGGTAGAAATAGGAACAATGTTGACCCTGATACTGAAGCGTTAACTAGAAGTTACCCTACTTCACAAGATTATACTATACTTAAAAAAAAAAAAAAGTAGCTGCGTTGTACCTTCAGTCATATATTTTTAATTTTAACTTTGTTTCTAAAGTATAGCGAGCTTCATAAGAAATTTTATTTGTAATGGCTGAAACCATGTTTTACCATTTTAGGTTAATACAATCAAATTGAGTTTTCTTTTCTGTTTTCGCAGAAGAAAATTTTATCCTTAACACACCATCAGTAAAATGTCAAGTTTACATGAGTGATGGTAAAATGACAGTATCTTATTTTACAAACCAACGCTCTCAAAGTAGTTCCATTAGCACAGCAACAATAAATGCAGAGCTCACAGAAGCACCCTCCAGTCTGGTAAATATGATCATTATTTCTCACTTCTTGTTGGTTTGTACCTGCAGCCACAGGAAGAGCAAACTGTTGACCAGTTCCAGTGTAAGTCCTGGCACTGACTCTTTTTCCAAGTTTTAATTCTTACCTTTTACCAAATAGACAGCGGAACAGCGGAGGCTCTGCCTGCTTCTCTCATTCCAAGATCCAGCTGGTGTTGCACCATTAGCAAAACGATCAGTACAATGATTTGCTAGAGGCTTTTTGGTGGCTTTTCACATCTGACCAATATACTTGGGTACGCAAGACCAGAAGGCAGGCCAGTTATCCTGAAACACACTACTGCAATAACAGTAAAGCCAAGGCATTATTTCTTAACAAAGAAACCTGTCTACTTATCTTCCTCCATCCCCCCAAAACAATCCACCCCGCGCTGACTTGTTCAGGAGCTTTGCCATTAGTAAGAAGTGGTCTTACACAAAGATACTGTTCTTGGGTTTCTGAACTGTTGAATGATTACTAAAAGGAGAAATGAAAAGCATTGGAAATATTTTCTTGTGCATATTTATTCTAGTTACCCAACATGTTTATGCACAGTTTCATTATGTTTAACATAAGCTGGCTGTTTTGATATTTTTGTTTTAATATATATTGCTATTTCATCTCAACTTTAAGTCTTATTGTTTATTAACAACTGCTGTTAAGTTAAAAATACTGAAGATATACCAGTTAAAAATGTTGAGCCTTTAACCACTAAGCTATGTGTTGGGTAACAGAGGGTTTGGGGGACATTCAAATATCTTGTTACAATTGTTTGGGGGTGTGGGGCAAAAAGGGAGCAGTACAAGAGGAAACACTGGTTTGAGTGTTTCTGTGCATGTGTTCCAGTCCTCTGCTCTAACAGTATTTCCTGAGCTTTGCTCAAGACAGTCACTGGCACACACAAAGAACCTTTGAGTGTTACTTTTAAGCCAGTAGGGCCTGTGTTTTGGGCACAGAAAATAATAGAAACCATGGATTCATTGGAAGGTGTTAAGCCATTGATTTCAGCTGGATTCCATTCAAATACATGGATTCATTAGGCACTCCAGATATGAACTTCTTGGACACAGATAATGTGTTTGCACTACTACAACAGCATGTTTTACACAAAACGTCATGTGTGTGCTTATTTTGCTCAGGAATGTACTTTCAAAATAAATCTCCTGAGAGCCTCCGTTTACCTGTTTTGGTTCACATTGTGGACCATTTTTGGTGTCCACTAACTAGTTTAAGATGAAACTAAATCAGAAGCACACATCCACCATTAATGGGCATTTAGTTCACAGAATGAGATCTTAACTAGTTTGATGCAAACCCCACCCCTCCAAAACACATACAGTGAGTACCTTGAGCCTGCAATGCCACCTCTTTGTTTCTGCAGATCCACACCCGTTTGCTCCACACAATTTGCTAACGCAGACACAGACCCCAGTACTGAAAAACTCTTAGAAGAGCAGATTGTATTTTAAGACTTCTTGGGGTGGAAGCTAGTTCTTGTACTTGCTTTCACTGTGCCCAGAATAAGATGACTCCAGTCTAGATCCTAAGAATTTCTTATGTTGCAATAGTTCTAAAACCTAGAAATATGACAAAAAGATAATAAGCTGCAAATCTGGAATCAAAGTAGCTTCTGGGTCTTCAACTAAAGGGGGACTGAGGCTGCCAAACAACAAAACTAGGAGAAAGCTCCTTCCCACTGCAGTGCTGTAGGAAAAGCAATTAAATCAGGTGTCTTTTCTCTTTCCATTCCTACTGTCAGAAGACAGAACATCTGACTTACTAGGTCAGCATGGTCCACAACACTTTGCAAAATAACAAAGACGCAAGTACTTTCTTATTGCTAAGGCATGCCCTTTCAAAATTACGTACATATAAATCACACACCCATCAATATATATATTGATTACATTTTATACCGTGCTGAGCACTTTCGGAGATACTGTCATCAGCTGGGCAGAGCAGGGAATGTATTTTAAGTGATAATACTTATGAACACTAATGCATGTTTTCACAAAAAGCAATGCATCTTCCGTATGTGCCAATTCACCGCAGCAAGCATTTCTGACTGCTGGTTTGTACGGTTCTAGCAGAGTTAACCTGACCTTGTTCTTCAGAGAACTAATTCAGCTGAAATATGTAACTGTTCTCATCTGACCCCACCTTCAGTCACTTTCCACCTCCCACACTAAACTACGGCTATTTTGTCATCATGAATCTCTGCTGAGTGGGACTGCACATACAATAATCACTTTTTGTGAGAAATTACAGATTAAAAACCTAAGCAGGGAAACCCATTTTTGTGCATTTTAATACTTCTAAATCCATATAAACCCAAGCGAAAACATATAATATATCAAGCTTTTTTTCTGCTTTCAGGGGTGGGTGGAAAGTCTGTCTTATTTTAAAGAAAGCTTTCTACTATTTCATAAAAACAGGCAAAATAGGGCATGATAATGATATGGCATTTGGGAAAAGGTATGTATTATTTTAAGGCTAATGTGATAAATTGCTATGATTAAGGACTTCAAAATGGCTAGGTCTAATGCAGCTGCTCAGGTGAGTAAGGGTAGTATGATGGCTGCTCCTGGTTCTTTTTGAGAAAATGCTGTAGCTTGACTAAAGCTCTGGTGACAGAATGGGCTGGTTGCCACTATGTTGCAGCCATGTAGGGTGGAAAAAAGTACAAGGGAGTAAAGGGCAGAGTTGAGCAGAATAGAGCCAGCATGCATGCGTAATGGGAATTGTTTTCTTATACGTGCAGTAGTAAACTAGCCTTCTTACCTCTACTTACCCTTAGAGCTAGGAGAGATAGATTTCAGCTCTTAGAAATCACGTAATTAGTGAATTAGTTTGATTCCAGATAAATTAGAATTACTGACAGTATTATCCAAAGAAATCTCTCTAGAGATTTCTAATTGAATTGAACAAATTGAGATAACTAATAACATACAATTAGTTTACACTGAAATCTCGCTGATCTAAACTCAGAGAAATGCTGTATATTTGCCTACTACTTAACTCCAAAGCTACATGAACAAGTTGCAACGAGTATTTTGGTTACACTGAGCTCAGTGGAGGCCACTGAGCATATATCCCTCAACTGCAGGCATTAACAGATGGAGAATGTGGGTGCCTTGCACTGCCTCATGGTCAACGAAGGGAGAGAGGTGCTTTCAAGGGCGATGCAAGATTTAGGTGGGGCTCAAATCTCTGGAACAACTAATCCCTCTCTGATTTCTACAGAGAGTCTTAACTGAAGAACCTTAGCTATGTGGTGATGCTAAATGGGTTGGATTTAGATTTGGGACTCTGCAAGTTCATATGAAGAAGTGTTTGGGTCCACAATGCTTGTTTTGATCAAATTTTAATATATGCAAGAGACTTTGTATAAGTAATTCTCATAGATTGATTTGACCCTAAGTAGCTAGTGGAAATAGAAACGTTATTTTGTTATCAAATAAAGCAAATAGCAAATTAATACATAAGCCCCTGCTAGATTTACATTTTTTTTTTCCTCTGTTCCTTGAGTTCTACTAATATTTGAGTTTGCTGGTGTTCAGATAACCCACACCCAACAGAAGTCTTTGAAGGAAGTCATTAGTACTCAGAGACTGGAAGGATAAAATAGGCAAACAAAGAATTCGCTTTAAACGGAATTCAAGCGGGAAAGAACAGAGCACATTTCATCTGTGGTATTTCTGACTTCACTATCACATCTATAAGGAGATTGACCAGATGTTTCTGGAAAAAGCAACAGAGTCAGAGTAGCGCTTCTGTCTTTAAGAATTTCAGAATGGCAGCTGAAAAGGTGTCATTTCTCATGTTTTTAATATAATATTGCAATATAACATTTGATCTGCACTTAATTACAAGAGGAAGCCATGTAATCCACTTAGTGAGACAGAGTTAAATATAGCAGAAAGGGATGCTATAATATAGAATGAATTTTGGCAGCTGCTTATATTTAGGGAAATAATAAATTCTACCCAAGAAGTCGAAGAATTGAAAGAGGAAGCAAATTCACATTGTATGCCTGAAGTCTGAAGGGCTATTCACCAGGGTACTAACAATCTTCAGAGCCAACAGCTCAAGATCTCATTAAACCATAGAATAGACTATGCATATTAAAACACTAAGGTCTGGCTGATTGCTCAGATGTGCTGCACAAGTGTAAAATCTCACTTAGTTCTACTGTTAAGTTTTCTGTCCAGCTTTACCAAAGCACTTTTGAACTGGAAAGATGCTTTAAGAACTTCTGTAGTGTATATTTTCTTTCACAAACTGGTGAAATTAATCCACATTTTGTTTGGTACTGTGAATTGCAATTATTCTGTCATCAAACAATTCATTCTTGCACCACTTCAAAAAATAAGATGTACTATAAAGCCTTAAGCATGTTAAAAATGATGGACAGATAGTAGGTTTTCACATCCTCAGGTTGTACTGCCATATTACTCATTTACATAATTCTCATACATGAATATTCTTTGCATCAGAAATTATCTGCCATGTATAGTCTGTACCAATCGGTAAAATTGTAAAAGAAAAAAAGTTATCTTTAGCTGAATTAATCTCTTCCAGAAAAAAAAAAAAAAAAAAAAAGGTCATCTTGTTCCCTAAAAAAATTGAAGAAAAATAAGCATAAAAATTGAGGGAAGCAGGTAAAAAGATATGCCTTGTTAAATATGCAGACTAAGTTCAATTAAATACTATTTGAAGAATAAGCAGTTCTGAAAACATTTACTTGATTCTTCATCCAAGTGTGTTAAAATACAATTTGATCACTATCACTCTTGGGTAAGTTCTGACTCTGAAGGGCTACAGTCTTATATAGCAATCCATAATCAATTCAACAGCTGGAGCTCCATATTTAAGGCTTTAAAACATGGAAAATCATTAACCATTGCAAATAAGGTCTGTGGTAGGTTCTCTGGCATTTGAGCTCTCAGATTAGAATTAAATGTCATTTAGGTCCTTTACTGAAGTCATTCAGGCTTCTTCAGTATTACAAATAATGCCCTGAAGACATATATCAACCCCCTGAAGCAGTCAAGACCCTGGGCACAAAAAGCTTTACCAATCAACATGAAAAACTTCAAGATGTTTTCAAGCAAACAGGACTCCACTGGAGCCTTTGAAAACTAATGGACTGTATCGTATGAAGCTGCCAACACGAAGCAAATAGATACCCTTGAGTACTCCCTCACCTGCATCCTTAAATCAATCTGTAATAATAACTCCTACTACCAGACTTAACGTTTCCTTCCAGACAGTAAAGAATTTCCTCAGCAAACAGAAACATGCCTTCTCATCTGCCCATTAAAACCAGTCAATTTTGCTGTTGATGTTTTCTCAAGTGATTTAATCCCTGTGTACGTTCTTACCTTTGCCTAACAATTTGTATGACATCTTTCCTCATTTTTATTCACTTATTAGCAAAGCAAGCATATACCAGGGAGATACAGGGGTGGGGGAGAACAGAAAATAACCTTTCAGACCAATAGGATGGAAAAAGCACGCCATAAGATGTCAAGAAGAGAGACTTGCTAGGCGTCGTAGCAGTTGCCATGGCACTGTGTCTGACTTGTTGTCTACAATGGCTGCAGACTTTCTCTCAGACAGGTAAAAGCAGCCACAGAAGTCACTTTTCATCTTCTCTGGGAGAGGAAATTCATTTTCTCCTCACCTCTTGGGCATTAAAACTCAACCTTGTTCACAGTGCCAGGAAACACTGAACTTACCCTGAATTTCACAGTCAGCCTCCACCACTCGCCACGCTGACTCTTCTCTCATTTTCAGTCTCTCATCTCCACTACCGAGCCCGTTCCACTGAACCGCTCTCCGGAACATTTTCAGTGTTTTGTATAGCAAAGTAATTCCTGTTGCTCCACTCGTTCTAAGCCTTCCAAACCTACAGCATACTTATTCCTTCACTGAAATTTGACTTAGCCAAGCAACCAGGAAGACACTGACAAAGTCCAAATCTTCATAATATTATTTTAATCTTTTCTATGATTGTATCTATCAATCTATATAATATCAAAGGAAAAAGGAAAAGTAGTAACTCCTCCTCCTCCAATTTAATCCCATTGAATAAGCTGATAAAAGACAGATCTTTTCCTGCAGCCTTGAGCAGAGCTCTTTCTGTGCACTTTGTCTCTCTCACCTAAATGACATCACCTATTCTCAGCATTTCCAAAAGGCATTTTTGCCTTTGAGTGCTCTAAATCTCTGCTGGCTATACTCCCAGCTCCCATTTTTAGCAGTAGAATCGGAGGTGTACCTTGTCACCTCCAGCTAACTAAAAAACAAAAAACAAGTTTCAGGTTTGTTAGATCTCTTTCCCTTCTGTCAAACTTTTTCTCCTGTCACCAGAACACTCAAAACTATTTCTCCTTTAGCTAAGCTATTACTAAATCCTATCCGCTTTCCTTTCACGTTGTTCTCTAAATCAGTTTTTCCTCTCTCTCTGATCCTCAAACCACAGCAGATACTTTTGACAGTACCCCTTTTCCTGCTTGTCACCTTGTGTTCTCTCGTTTAGTGGGAATAGAGCTGCCAACCCCTGCACCCCCCTCCCCCCCCCCAAGCCTTGGCACCTGGTTTTGTCATTCCTTTATCTTTCACATCACGTTTAGGCTTTTCACTTTCAGCTTCACAACTCTCCGACTCCTACTTAAGCCAACATCTCAGGCTTTCGCTTAGCCTATGGTGCCATCCGAGTTCTCCGCTCCAAATGCCCCATTTGTGAGTCCTTTTCACAGCGGTCCCTGTCAGTACCTTCATGCCTTTGTCCAATACTACTCTTCTGTTTGGAATAACCTCTAGATATTTTAGGTTAAGACTTTTTCTTTCTTCCTTTCTCTCCTATCGATTGTAAGTCATAGCTTCCCTATCACAGAAAGTGTAATTTTTCCTGTATCTTTATTTTAACACCAAATAAAAGAACAAACATTTTGGTAAATTCTGCAGAAAAAAAGATGTAAAACTTTTTTCTCAGAAATACTTTCTGAATCTGAAATCAGCAATTATAACTCCTACATTTGCAGAACATATATTACAGCTAATCACAGCAGCACTCAATCCACGATCAGTTTGGTATGTATCAATGAACATGGCTTAGGTCTTCCCATGAGTAACACGGGACCACAGTGAGGCTGAACATACACAAAAATCACAAGGAAAAAAGCAGTAATTGATAATCTGAATTTTTACAGCTGATTTATTATTATGATTTAAAAGACTTGACAAGGCACAATCTCCCATACGAGGGAACATCAATAAGGGAGGATGAAGGAGCTACAACAGACAGGTGCACACTGAAATACATGTCATAAGGAAAGTCAGTTGTCAATGTCTTTTGGCTCTTTGGTTCTCTGACGCTCCACAGACCACCCTCTTCCTTTGACAATTCTTACTTAGCGCTTCCCTAAGAAAAGAGGTAACTGCTGTGAGTCAGTATTAAATAAATTGAGCCAAAAGGTGATGGGATGGTTTCAGAGTAACCCCCGTACCATCAGCTAAGTACAATCTAACACAGCTGCCTTCCTCTGAGGAACGTGGGGGAAATGGACATATCTTTAGCATGTCTTAACCATCTCAAACTTTTATATTAGCCTACTTCCAAAACCTGTTTGCAAGGGCAGGGAGGTAATTTTAAAACAGGACTGTAAACCCCAAAAATCTGAATTCAGGGTTGTGCTCTGAATAAGCGTGTAGTATTCTGGCTCTGCCTAACGTTCAGTGATGAAAGGGAATTTCCTGACTCCTTGCTACAGTTAGCTTTGGGGAAGCTAACATAACTGTGATAAACGGAGCGGGATTCGATCCGCTGTTAGGTTTTTCCCAATTTTAAGTAGTTTCACAAGTGCAATCCCATGAAAGCAACACAGCTTCCCTGGCATAGCTACAAATGTTACTAGTTCAGTAATACTTTTTTTTGGTACAAGAAGCAGAAGCAAAAACACTATCTTGACTTACATCACAAAACAAAGGCTTTGCCTTCAGAAGTCCCTTCATTTTAAACAGAATACACAACTACAACAAACACGGTGGTCTGGACAGCTTTCATTCCATTTGAGAGGGGGGGGGGGAAAAAACCACAAAAAAAACCAAACAAGAGAAACTTATTTCAAGCCACCTTGCAAGCTTTGCACTTCAGAGCCTGAGCAACAAAGGGCAAACAAACTGTAAGATTCATTGTTCAATTCTTTGTGCCTCCTGCTCTTCCTTTGCAGACACACGCTCATGCCTGCTGCCTTAAACTGGAACTTCCAGCCCTGAAACTACCTAGAACCACTTAGAAGAATGGCATTATATATATTATAGTGGCCATAAATCCAGCTTGTTTGTAGCTATACCCTTTATTCCCTTTCAGAGTAGCATATGGTAATAATCACCAGCTTTAAAAAACAGCAAAATCATGCAGCAAAGGAAAACACAGATTGCAGTAACGAGGTAATCTGGAGGGCAAAGTTCCACACCTGTTCCAGCCAGGCTCATGTGTGACCTACTGTCAAATTATACATGGAAGCGTGCAACTAATTCCTCGCATAAGTAATGAAAATACCTGAGCTCAATCCAGCTACAAGGCTTATTTTCATGTCTAACCACATTCCAGTTCTTTAGCCACATATCTTCACTTTAACTTTTTCTTCTTACATTTTTCAGTGAATTTACTTAGTCATACTAGGGCACTTCTTGCATTTACTTTCCATACATGCTCAAAAAACCTGAGTTTTCCTGACATAAAAGCCTGTGGAAAGGGAATGAATGTCAAGGTCCTAAGCCAAAGCATTTATGGCAACCCAGCATCATTCAACGCAGAAATGATGTGCGCTCCATCGTTTGGTAAACGGAAAGAAACACAGCATTCTGATTTATGATTGAGTACTGCTAAGCAACACAGCTTGAAAATGAAAAATGAGTAGAGAGTTGTCTACAGCATATAAAGGGAAAGGCGGCGCATGAAAAGGTGAAACATATATATAGGTGAAAAATACATATAGAAACCTGAATTATTAAGTAAGGTTAAAGAACAGTATGACTTTTTACCTTTTTTTAATCTTGAGTTGGCAATACCCTTAAGTCTTTGTCATTGGTTTTGAATGTGAACTTCAATATACAAGTTGTGAACCATTTTTCTTGCCTTAGTTTCCTCCTCTCGTCTTTATTATTCCAGTTCTTGGTGAAAGAGGCAGTTCTTCATGTCTATCACACAGGTTTACCTACTACAGCTGCACCTTTTCAAGTTACATTTCCCCTCCATCATAAACTTCCTCCTCCTGTGGTCAATTTATACTGCATTGTTGAGTAAAATTTACCAGAACAGGAATTTTCATATTTTATGAATAATTATGCCTTTTTGCCTTTTGAGAGAAAAGTTAAATATAAGTAGCTGTATTCCACAGAGCTGCACAAGCTGCAAACCAACTTAATACAAGTGACAATAACTGAAAATACAGACACTAAAAAAGTAATCACATTCTAAATTTCTGCAAAATAATTATAAAACATAAGATGCATTTTACTAAAATACAAACTGTACATGGCCCGTAAAATATTGATTTGAATGTCCTTGTTACTGTTAAACAGTTTTCTTCTCGTGTAGCATTACACTACGATCAGATTGATGTGAAAGAACTTTCAATGGGTGGCTGTTAGGGGGTCAATGTCGGTCCCTTTTCTGAACACCGGCTGTGGCATGAGGAAGACTGCTTACACATACAGCAGTGTGCTGGGCCTTACGTTGCAAATCGTGAGCTGTAACTCATCTGCAACCACAAAACTTTGAGAATGACTACTGAAAAACTCTGACCTAAGAAGGTTATATGAACATAGATTATTTTACTGTTCTCATCGCTGCAACCCTGAAGAGTCTTTCCTAAGCAGTATCTCAACATCACAATCTCATTTTCACTTAAAAGTTAAAGTTGGGTATAGGATTTGGTAACTTCCTCCCCCCTTTAGCTTTAATCTCTGTTATGTAAGGCAAGTGGAAGACAGTACTGACACAGCACAGACCTATATAGTGTATTTCAATAGATATTTACATTCATCACAGAGCACAAGTGTTCTACATCAAATAGATGATAAAAACCTGTGCTATAAAAAAAATAATCACAGAAGAGAAACATCAAGTATTGGACTGCAACAGAAATATTATTACAAACAATAATGTTGTTTTACTTACCTGCAGCTAGCCTCCAAACTTACCCACATGTTCACTCTTTACACCTGAATCTTCCTGAGAAACAGGGCTTTGCTTTGTGCTTACACCTACTTCTATTTTGTCAGTCTCAAAGCATTTCACAGGAGGAATACATGTTTTAATTTCCACTTCATTAAGATACTTACTCTTTAGCTACTGGTGAAAAGAGATGCACTGATTTACTGGATAAGATATGAATACACTCTCTAAAGAGTTATTTAAAACTTTGACCCACCTTTTAAGTAACCTCTGAGTAAAAGACCCGAGTACACTTCTCCTGCATAAGAACTTCTATTTTAGAAGAGTACAGCTCAGTTTGATGGAGGCCAGCAAGGGACTGCTCCATGCTTCTCTCGCCTTACTGAGGGGTTCACATTGCGTTCAGGAACTAAAGAAACAGAAGTATTTCTTTTATTTTAATACCTGCTTTTAAATACTATTTCTTGAAGAAACTAAAGTTAGAAGTCCCATAAGATTCATATTCTTTGAGTCTAACCTGGAACACAAGTGTTATTTCAAGACCAACATTACGTACTGAGAAAACTGAAATATCGCATTTCTTTCTATAGCATATGCAAATAACACATTTCAATAAAGTAATGTACAATGTCTTGAGTTAAATCCTGGAAATGTAAGTATACATTTTTTAATGGACTGACATACAAGTAAATTAAACGCACTGCCTGTTTTGTTTGGCAGGCTGCTAGCCACAGAGTACACATAGTAGCCCATCAGTCCACAAAAGCAGCCCAGGATCAGCAACACCCAGTTAGCCTAACAAGGCAAAAGAGGAAGGCAGGCAAGCGTGTTGTACAAAATTATCAGGTAGGAAAAAGTGTGGTAGGACATAAAACTCTAGGAAAGTCAGTGTCACCAAGCTGGTGTTCTAGTGCACAAAGAATAACTTGCTGCTGCTACTTTCGCAGTCATATTATTCATTGTACTTAACACAACGATGTAATAAAGGTACTTCTAAAATGGATGCACTGTTGCAATAAAGCATTTTCATGATTGAGAAGTCTGTGACAGAGAGGTCTTTTACATTCACCCCTCTTTCTAGTGATGCCCGCTTGCATAGGAGAGGTGAAATCAGAAGTCCATCATGAAAATATACTTCAAAAAGCTGTTTTAATCTTCAAGCCTCAGGGTTTTTTGTTTCTTTATTCACTCTACGGAACAGGCAAAGTAGAAGAAACTTCATGTTTTACTAAGTGTGTATTCTCATGGCCTGTAATTTTCACATTAGTCTCGGCAGGTCACTGCAATTTCACAAAGCCTTTCTCAGTTTTCTTTACTGTACTGTACAAAAATACGGTCACAAAATTTCTCATCAGAAACAAATCAGCTGCAGAAGGGAAGGAAAAGCATCCTTTGAATTCTATCAGCTAAAAGTGCCCCACACTTGGTTACATCTAATGAACTGCACAACTGCTGGCAGCTGTGTGGAGCAGCAGCTGCCTGAACCATGGTTTGGGAATCTCTATCAGCTGCAGGGCTCCAGCACCCCCTTCCCCTTTCAGTAGAGTATTAACACATTTGATTGATTGTTTAATCTTGATCATCTATGTGTCTATTCTACATTTAGAAGAACTGAGCCAACTGTTCTTATGAGGTTGCCCATACAGAACTGGCCTGATATTAGCCATATCCTGACATATAGTTAAAGTCTGAATATATAATTATGATACTGTGTTAAAAAAAAAGGGGGGAAAAACCCTACTGCTAACCCAGACAAAAAGCTTTTTTCTTGAAATAACTTCCAACTCTACTGCCACCCCTGTTTGAATCAACACTTTAAAAACTCCTTGTACTGAACAGATTTGATTGATATTTTACAGTAATGCATTTTGTCAAGGAGGCATCCAATGGGAGCAAGTTACTATAGAAACTTGAATATGGTTTGCCACATTTTTGCTAGCGTTTTCAATGTCCACACAACAAGAAATTGCCCATTAAATTTACAGGCCAATTTTATGCTAACTGTACTCATTATAGTCTGTGAGGAAAATAGGTAATTGGGTTGTTATACTTCTGTCTTTAGAAATAAATTAGAATTACTGCTTAGTTAGAATAATTCAAAATGTCTGACTGTGCCTGTTCTAAGCATCCATTAACAAACGCTAGCTTATACTCGACTTCCCACTGCATTAAACAGGCCATTTCTGTACACAAGACAAAGCAGCTAATCAACTGGAGGTTGAAAATAAATATGCAGGGAGCAGGCATACAAACTGCAGTGTTAAAAATACGTTTGTTATATGCCAAGATTCATTTGTAAATTCCTCTCAAGTGTTACACTAAGTCATGTTGATGTGTTTTCAAGATTAACCACTACGAACAAATAATATTTACAGTACAGTTAAATGGAGTTACTTAGCAATACTCAAAAGCAGAATCTGAAAAGGCATTTGTATGCTGCAGTACTCAGTACTGTAACATCTAACTTTTAGACTCTTTTACAGCTAAGGAACTCTGACTTCCACACTAAAGATTTCTAAAATTATGCACAGTCTCTGTGTAACTGTTCAAAGATCTAGAAAATCTAGTATAACAAAACCAAGCTGCCCAGCAGAAAATACTAGCAAGGAGTGCAGAGACAGAGTAGTTTTATATTTATGACGATCTACTATCTCTCTGCAGGGAAACACTTCCCCGCACTTATGAAGCCTTTAGGTTCATAAACATGAATCCTTTCCCAAAGTGGAACAACTAAGTCTATTCCAAACATATCTCAGAGGCTAATAAATAATCACACTATACTATCTTTTGCTTTTGTATCCTTGAGATAGCTAGCTACAGTTATAGATGCTATAAATTAAATTCTATCTTCTGAATAAGGGATAATTAACTCTCAGCTACCAAAAAGTACCAGCTACCATGCTGTAAAATGTCCTGCAATCACCCAATCCAATTGCAAATAGATGAAATCACCCAATCCATTTGGTGTTCAAAAGTTCCACTTTCCATACAATAAAGACTCATTGAGTCAGGAGGAAAAAAAACAAAACAACAAAACCCAAAGTGTAAGCCACTATTTGGAAAGCTCGCATATAAATAAAACAACAGAAGTTCCAGTTTGTTTTGTGAAAAGTGGTAACAGAAGATCAGTCATCCATGCATCAAACAAGTCTTCTATGTTGACTGAACAGTGCTGTGACAGTACCACAGCTCCTCCTGAGGAATGCCTTCTGTGTTGATACCTGTAAGCAAAATTATCTAAGGAATGCTTTGTTTGAGACATGACTAACAAAAGCTCTTGGCAGTCACAAAACCTCTACTACTTTTTGGAATTCCAGTAATAACTGTAGGTAAATAAATTCACAGGCAAAAAAACGCACACACAGATGGGGTGCTATGCAAATGCACGTTATGTGGATACTGGGCTGTGACTTCAGTTCATATTTTGAACTTGGCTACCTATGAATTTCAGCATTAGTTTACCAACTAAATCTTGCTACAGCCGTTGCCTCAGAACACCGATATTATTCTTAGATAAAGCATTCTGATGTTGAGTCAGGAAAGACACCGACTGGGAATACAATAATAAAATCTAAAGTGCTGCTTCATGGAATTACATTTTTAGTTACAAAAGTGAAAGCAACTCTGACATGAAGAAATAGCATCAGATGTCCTGTATCAAATGTCAGTAAGTTCTGCAACAAATTAAAGCAGCGAATAATTCTAGAACTTGAATCAACTAATTATCTTCACAACAAGAAAACCAGAATACAGACTAGAAAAGTAGAAGACTTAACATGCCTTAAGTAGCTTTTGATAAGAATGGATGCTTCTGCCACCTAGATGCTAAAGCAGTACATACTTTGTAGAAAAGAGATGGATGGATGAGCTAAAAAAAGGGGTGTTACATCCATCAGTGGCTCAGTCCAGAGACAAAGCAGTACAGTAATTCCAGGATCAACAAAAATTTGAAGTTACTACTCATTAGACCCGTTACCCATTAGATTCCCTTTAAAAAGTATTAATTGTGGATAGTGTTTCCACAGAATAAATAATTTCTTAATATTAGGGTACTTCACCTTAGCAGTAAAGTTTAAGATCAGAGCTTCAAACAGTTTAAATTAATGCATGTTCTAAGTAAAATGGTCATTTTAGGTTGTTCATTTGGCTAAAAAGGTGGTATCATATACAGCAGGAATGTACCCAGTGTGCTTCTGTCCCTGCAGTTTTGTCATTTATGAAACCAGGAATTATATTTTATCAGAAGTATGGACATTTTCAGGATAACATTTATTCACAAGGGTAGTTTTATTCTTTGTTTCTCAGTGTACTCACAAGAACTTGGGGTGCAATATTAAAAAAAATAGGTCAATGATCAGAAGTTGCACATAATGTAGAGACCCCAGCTTCAAATTGCACTTGTACTTCCACAAAACATAAGGGATCCCTGAAGAATGCAGAAAAAGAAATGCATGAATTGGGATTTGTTACCACAGTAAAAAATGAAGCCTCCTTATTTTACACATTATCATCAGAAAACTGCTGTCTTGTGAAACATTCCAGCCTCATGAACACGTTGAGGGCAAATAAGATTCCCCAGTATTCATCATCACTGCTCCAACATAAGGTTCCAAACAAACATTTTTTTTCAGAGGACTTTGTCTCTTACTTTATGAATGTAACTTGTACCCCAAGAAACGGCTCCAAATGGTGGGGGAAATCCACATGGCCTCCTCTTGGCAAATAAGCCAGGGCAACATTAGCTGCCAAGACAGAAATAAGATGCGTGTGAACAGAATACCTAAAACTGAGGGGGTGTTTGCTCAAAGTCTTGTAAGACTGAAAACAAAGACAACCATCAGCTGCATTAAACAGTAAGCGGGCAGTTACCAAGAGACCCTGGGTGGGGAAAAAGAGCTTAAAATCAAGTATAAAAAGCACTAACATTTCGAACAGTGAGAAGACAGAAGCAGCCAGCACCTGGCCTGACACCGAGAAGATGCCCTCCTGACATCCGAAGTTCTGTTGAGGGCTGAGGGAGCACCTCCCCAACAGTCAGGAGCAGCCTGCCGTGCCTGCCAGCAGGCTGACAGTACAGGGTGCAACAAGCACTGACTGCTCCTGGGGTGTCTGCACACCACCTAGGGGGGTGCTGCCCCAGCTGGTGGGTGGATTGGTGGAGTGTAGGGAACAGCAGAGGTAAGCACACAGCTTCAGCACCCGTATCTCCAAAGATGGGTGTAAATAGGGTAATGTTTCCTAGAAGGGTGGGCTCTTCTAAAAACCTCCTGTTAAAGCTATAGAGGTAAGCATACAACTGCAAACTTGGGGGTGGGGGTAATGCTGTAGAAGGCTGTTTAGATATCTGAAGGTGTTTACTAAAGGTTTTTTAAGGGTCTAGCATGGTCATTTATCTGTTATATTGCTGCTATTAATCCTGGATGTATAGTTCACAGACCAACAGTTAACTACAAGCCATTAATAAATCAAACCAATTCTAACTTGATTTAAGCCATGAGTTGCTTTCCCCTACATCCCCTACAACAAGCATGTGCACACTCTTCAGTGTTTTCTACTTCACAGTGGTACACAGCCTCCAGCTAAAACTTAACTATCTCAGTTTTGTGTGGGGTTTTTTTTGGGTTGGTTTTTTTTGGTGTGTTTTTTTTGTTTGGGTTTTTTTTTGTTTTTTTTTTTTTTTTAATTCATTCTGTTTTTCCTTTTCCTTTACCTGAGGGCACCTAAGATGTTCAGGAAATCAACCAACTGGCTATGCAGGTCACATCTGCTTCAATACTCAGACTTTTCCAATTCCAATTCCAAGACAATTCCAATCAAACTACTACAGTAACTGTACTCCCCCAAACTAACGGCTCCAAAATCCAGACCAAAACAGATCATGTCTTTGTAAAGTGAATAGTAATTTCTTGTGTTAGACAAATGAAAATGTAAAAGGTTTAACATATATGCTAGCTTTCTTAATTTGGCTTCTTGAACAAGATGCTCTAATTAATTTAATCCACTAGATCAATCTTTGCATCAGGAAATTCCAATTAAACAGCACAGGAAAGATTGGTGCATTTCTCTCTCCTGCAACTGACAAAGTTTAGGTTTTGCTACTACTCCCCAGTCCTTCTCCAAGTTGATGTAATACAGAAACTTCTCCCCATCCCCTACCCCCCACCCTGGCCAGAAAGAAAACTACTCTTCTATTTCTCCCTGTTCCAAAGGTACATTTCCCCATTACCAAACCACATTCTTAATTACTATACTGTTTACACATTCCATCCATGGAACATGGAATCAAACAAGTGGAAATCCTTCCTTTCCTCTGTAACTTAACTGCTTCAAACAAGCACGGTAGGAACACTTCTCCAATTAACATTTACCCAGCACTTCCACCTCCTCATTCCCTTAGCACATGTGAGTCACAACCAGCAGCTCAAGTTACTGGAAATTAACCTACTAAAGCAAAAATGCACGAAGTTACAGTGAGATGACACTTAACTTGATAGAAATGTACATTTGGGCAACTGGAGAGCTTCCCCTCAAACCAAGTGAATTTTACTTAAGCCAGAGAAGATCTGTAGGGAGATGCTGTAACTTGTATTAAGCCCACTGATGCACTACCGAAAAAAAAGAGGCTTTCAGAGAAACAAGCTCTTGTTTTAGATTTTGTCTTAAGATAAAGGGCTACAAACATGATCGTATCACTTACAGCTTCTCCCCCCTTTTCCAGGAGGGTTACTCTTCTTTTCTAAGGAAAATGAAAAATGAACTCATTCCCCTTGAATATTTATGCATTAGGCTTGTAAGCAGAAGCACGACAGAGTATTCCTATCCCTTATCATGATACTTTGTACCCTCTCTGCCCATTTCTTATTCAAAGTCTGGTAAAAAAAAACCACACCCCAAATTAGGCCCTTAAATTGATCTTCCAGCCAGCTGAATACTCCATGGCCTCTTTTTAAGCCAGATTTCTGTTATTTTGAAAATGAATGTAAGTTAAGCAGTAGGAGGTCATTTTAATATTGGTTTTAGTCTTTGAATTGTAACTCAGAAATCACTGACAGGATAGGAAGGCCTCTACCTACCTTGCCTATTGGGTCTGTGCCACACCGTTCCACCAAACTCCACCTGCTGGGTAACCTTAAAACAAGCCTAGAGAAGCTTTCGTTTCCTCACATTTCATACAGCTCCTAGATGCAACGATAAAACTGATGGAATGGTATACCCGATTATATATTCATGATGCTTTTCATTTCTACCACTCTCTATCAGCAAGTACCATCATCAAGTGAAATCTCTGGGTAGGTATTTTTTCTAAACACCTCAGGTTAATGGGCCGTATTTGTAACTAATATCAATTTCTGGTATATGCAGTTATATACAGGAAAAGTCATAGCTCTGTGTCACAGCTAAGAAGGAAAAAAAGTATACTTCATGCTTTTTCTGCCTTGGTCGAAAAGCAGAAAGTTATGCGTAAATGTAATTTGTAACTAATATTTACATAAAATATCATTTCTAATTTTTCAAATGCTATGAGATAAAAGAACAGGAAACAAAGCGCCATGGAACTCCAAAAGAGTACCAACTCCAAAGCGTGCCAATTCTAAGCTAATTAACTAAAGCCACGCATCCATCTGAGTGCTAGCTGACTCTTCTGCTTGCTACTCCTTTCAGTAAATTAAGTCAAATCATGATGCATACCTTCTGTTAGAGCTACAATGAAGCATCCAACTTTATGGCTGAGCTCTACTATTCATGTTCAGAAACATTTCTAGCTTTCAGGGTGGAAAGAAAAGTAAGTGAATTCGAGGGCTGCAGGTGAAGGGTAGCAACCTGAGATTTTTATAATACAGAACTTACTTAACCACTTCCTTACACACAAGTTATGTATTCTAATTTCAAACAATAACTGACAGTAACTTCTCAACCATAACTTCCAACCTACAATAACATAATTTAGATCTATGTATTTGCTGGTATTTTGTCTCATAGGATATATTATAAATATACTTGCCACCAAGTACTATTCTTTATAATGATCTACCATCCTTTAAGAATAATTCAAAAAAATTATGTGGGGTGATACATACTTGAGACTTCCAAATCATACCTGGAGCAGTTGTAATACTGAAAGAGGCACCACATTTGAGAATAGTAATTTAATCAAAAGTTGAGAAAGCATGTATTCACTTAGAACACTGCTCAAATATTTCTCTAGAAACAAAAAATGAACATCATTTTACACAGCTGATGTTGTAGCATAGGCAGTACAAAACCAAAAAATCCAGCTATGCACAGAGTTATTTCAGAATCTTGTGACAATATAAGCACAACCGTAGACTATCTGCAATGAGAAGCTTTACAGAAGCTTTAAGGTAACTATTATTTCTGATGAAGAACTATTTTTTTCCTCTTGAAAGCAGTCCATCTATTTTTGCAAGGTCTCCAAATGAAACTGTTGCAGAACCTCTCTGGGCTGGTCTTGCCTAAGACAAAAAATAAGAAAAAAAAATAGGGCTAATTGTCAAAGTATTTTGTAAAAAGCTTTTAAAGCATCAGTAATTTTAAAAGTACTTTCAAACAGAAAAGGTCTTCACATTACCTGTGATTCATGGAATTTCCAGCCAATCATGTAGTAGATCTGAAATGTGGCAGGTACAGAGCCATCGCTATTTCCGTACATTTCTGTTAGGGTAGGAAGGGAGAGGAAAAAAAAATAAAAAAAAAATGGTAGACAGAACGTCAGTTCCAAGAAATACTTAGTTCCCAGAACATTAGAACCAAATATGACATACTCATCATAATGACTCTTGGTGAAAGATTTGGGACAATAAAAATATCTCATACTGATGCATCAACATAGTTCAAATCCTGTCCCTATAATCAAGGTTAAAAATATCTGTGCGATAATGTTCTGTTCCAAAATGTTGGTGGTTTTTTCTGGTTTTGGGTTGTGGTTTTTTTTCACAGAGAGGTCAAAGAAAAGGACAGAAAAATATGTTCTTAAAGTTATTTCAGATTAACTCATTACCTCTCAAATACTTACCTCTGTATATTGCAGCAGCTGCCAACATTGTCTCCCTGTGTAGCAGAGGTTTTCTATTCCAAGAGCAGTTACTCTCCCCCATACCTAAAAATACGTTTTAGCTTTAAGAAAAAGAAGATATAGTATAATCCATGAGTTAAGTGTCATGCACTAGTGATAGACTTTTGCTAAACCAGAATCCTCTGAATCTCACTGTAAGAGAGAACATATTGCAAATAAATAGTCGAGTTTCTTACTTATAAGAATCTAAGCTTTTTTAATGCCAGTACTTTGCAATTTACAGTTTGTATTGCTAGGAACGGCTTCAAATTATTACTTCTTCAGCCCGAGTCTTCAAACATTTAGGTTTTCTAGTATAATTTACGCATTAATACAAAGTGTTTATTGAGACACACCTCTCATACGTTTTTTTTAACAGGTAAGCATCAAAATTATTATCCCAAGAGATTTTTAATAAGAAAAAAAAAATCAGTTCTACCCTCTTTAATCACTAACTGCATCTACATGTTTCTGCAGAGAATGACAGTTTTACTTTCATTAAGGAATTACTCTAAAAAACAGCAGGTGATCCAGAGTAACAAGATGCCCTGAATTGCTCTGTAAAGTAACTGACTGCATATGAACGACTGCTTTATAAACCCTGACAAATACCATCAGAATACTAACTCAATTGTTAAGCATCTCAATTGGTTTTTGTTCCTCAGCAGACTCCAATTTGAGGGTCTATTTATTCTTATTCCAAAGCAGTTTCCTGAATGTTCTGATAATTAGGAAGGGTTACAGGAAAAGTTAGTTATGTGGGATATATGCTTCTGTCTCCCCTTCAGGGCTTTTCAGCAGCTTACACTGAACAAGCTCACTAAGAATGGGAATACAGGGAAGCAGAAAATTCATAGCAGACCACAAAGTAGCAAATTTTTGACTCCTGCTTCCCAACACAAATCTGCTGACAGGCATAATCTCCTGAGACTCACTAGAGATAAAAAAAACCAAAAACGTTTCCACTGCTACAGTAAGCTTTTGTTTTGGGTTTTGTTGTTTTGGTTTTTTTTGAATAAATTTTTTATGCTGAGGGTAGTGAAACACTTGCATATGTTGCCTAGCGAGGTGGTAGATGCCCCATGTCTGGAAACATTCAAGGTTAGGCTGAACAGGGCTCTGAGCAAACCGACAGCGCTGAAGATGTCTCTGCTTATTGCAGGTGGGGTCCCTGTGACACTCGTAAGTGACTGCGTCACTTACAGAAACCATTTTTGTTTCCACAAAGTATATACTTGCCTTGCAAGTCTTCCATAACCTCAAACAACCCTGGGTAGTTGACTTGAATTTCATCAGTATCCTGAAAGAATTGAGAAGCTTAGTTTTAGAGCGTATCAAGCTAAACCAGTAGCATTATAACAGCCTTCACAGCTGCCAACAGACTATTCATCTGCCACCTCTGTTCAAACTGCATATTTCTTACAAAAAATATACTGTCTTAACATTTCGTAGAAGTTTTGTTTAGTAGGCCAAACGCAATCAAATTTTAATTGAAATGCCATTATTTTCTTCTTGGTTTTAGAAGGAGCAGCAAAAGTGTCTGAAGTTTTTTCAAGCAGGTCTAACATTCTCTGACATTTATCCAAGAAGACCATCCAAATTCTACTGGGCCACTTGCCAAAGATACACTTCAGTTGGTTTCATTAATCACAATGAAGCTGAGGACAGAGGCAGTCCAGGCTACTCCAGAAACTTATTCAGCAAGGTGCATGACATGCAGAAGGAAACAATAAATTATTAATATATGAGTAAAGAGTATTTTTTTATATACTAATAGCTCTGATGTTCTGTATCATTCCTACTGTTCTCTTATTCATAATTACCACAGTCAGGGTGTTAAAGCCAGCTCTTGACAGCAGATGTCCCAGATCAGAGACAGCAGTGAATGGTGATACATGAGGAGAAAACCCCCCTTCTCTTTCCAATTCTGCTAGCTGCAAAGAGCAGCGAAGCTCATATAGAGTGTCTCCCCCAAACATTGCACCAATGAATACTCCATCTGGCTTAAGAACCTGGTGAATCTACACATGAAAAAAAAAATAATGATTTTTGTTATTAAGCCTATGTAACCAAGTTCTCAGGACTTTTTTTTTTTCCCTTCAAATAAACTTAAAAGCAATCATTGTAATAGTCGTAACATTTTTAATTTTGACTGTATTCCACAAGAGAAGCTGCACCAAAGCTTTTGGTAACAGTACAAGATCATAGAGTGATTTGGGTTGGAAGGGATCTTAAAGAACACCTAGTTCCAGCCCCCCTGCCACAGGCAGGGACACCTTCCACTAGACCAGGCTGCTCCCAGCCCCATCCAGCCTGGCCCTGAACACTTCCAGGGATGGGGCAGCCACAGCCTCGCTGGACAACCTGTTCCAGTGCCTCGCCATCCTCACATCCTAACATCTAGTCTAAACCTACCTTCTTTAAGCTTAAAGCCATTCCCCCTTGTCCTGTCACTACAGACTAAAAAGACCCTCTCCAGCTTTCTTGCAGGCCTTCTTCAGGTACTGGAAGGCTGTTACAAGGTCTCCCTGAAGCCTTCTCTTTTTTTATCTCACTTTTTTTTTTCATCATTTGATTGTATTTATCTCAGCAAATAAATAATCTATCTGAAAAGAGACTATGTGTTCTTAAAGAGTGAATCCCCAGAAATTACACTTACAGTCAGGAAACACAAAATGCACAGTGGAAAACCAGTGTAAAACTCATTTCAGTAGGATACTCCTAACCTAAAACAAATATCCCCAATGAATTTACTTCTGGAAATAAGGTAGATTGAGATAGCTGCTGCTTACTTTTACTTTATCAGATAAGGGCAGCAAAAATACTCTTTAATGGTTGGATTTAAGAGAAGTGAGGGCCTTAGTTTCCAGCAGTGATCTTTGTACTTCTGGATACACAATAGAGCGATGCAATTCTTATTACATCTACCCCTACTTATATATAACTAGCCAGAATAGCAATATGACTCAAACACCAAGGTGGACAAGCTGCTTTCTAGCAAGTCTAGTAAGTTCTAGGCCTTTTCCTACTGAGAAAGCCAGTAAATTCATGCTTTCTTTTTTCCTTAAGAATTAGCAATGATCCCTGGTTTAGATATCCAGAAAAGCCGTATTAGATAATCAGGCTAACTCGACACCAAAAGCTTCAAACTGTTTACCTTACTGATTTGAAAGAAAAATCTTTTAAACTTTTTTTACTTAAGTATTAACCAAGCTACTCTTTCTATGCTAGTAAAGAAGCCTTTAATTGACAGGTAAGAAATTTAAGTAGTTGAAGGCAGCTGCCATTGGTTAAAGCAGGTGCTCCCAACACAGGATATGAGCATTCACAATGAAAGTTGGCCAAGAACTCCAGTTCCCTCAGCACTGTGGGACATTATAATGCCTCATTTATTTTTACTTGTGTGGGTAAAAATATTTGACACTTCATGGAACGCTTAAATTCCAGAGAAAATGATATATGTCTTGCCAAGTCTTTTTTTAAGTACTGAAGGCATTCCAGTTTCTATTTTTATTATTTCCACAACAGTAAGGTTCTCCTGTTCATACCAACAGGTGATAGAATAGTACTGCAATGACTGACCAATTTGAAATAAAAGAAAAACCAGTAAATTCATTAGAATAGCCCTTGCTCTTCCTCCAAAGTTTGCCAATTTGAAAAAAGTTTCCACCTGCAGGAAGGAGCTGAAATGATCCCAAATCAGATTTTCACAGTAAGAGTTACAGTTCTGTGTCCTCAACAAGTATTTGCTTCATTTCAAAATCAAAAAGCCTTTATCTGATTAAAGTTTTACTTCAAAATAAATAGCCAAGACATAAAAATAATACAAGTTCCATAAACCAGTTCTGGAGAAGTCAGATTTAGAAAACTCTACTTGTACTACAAGTAATAAGAGCTAACACACAATAAAAATCAACAGCACTGCCTCAGTTTACATTCATTACCATGACTTCAGCTGCTGAGACTATAAAATACTATACAAATATGTTGCTTCACAGTTATTTATTCCAAATTGGTTTGAGACAGTAAATTAGTAGAAGTGCCAACTCATGGTCCTTAAACTGCCAAAAATACTACATAAAATACTTGTGCGCAACATGAGCTATTTCTGTGCCTCTTATCTGAATAAGACCTAGAAATAGAGTGCTCTGAACGCAAGTAATTGCAAGCATTGATTTTTAGTATTAAAAGCCATTTTCTTACCTCTCTAAAAGCTCTAGGAAGGTCATTCACCCAATGCAAACTGAAATAACAGAAGCATACATTTTATAATTGCATATTAAATAAAATCTAGCAAATGCAAATAATTGTTACATTATCTAAGTATGTTTCAGAAGCCAAAGCAACAAACCAGTTTCATAAACTGCAAAAGTTCTGAAATGCCTGCCTAAAAGTGATACTAAATAAAACCAGAAGCTCAGAGAAATAGCTTTTTCTTACTGGCGCTTTTTAGAAAGTTGCAAAGATGCAAGTCCTGGTGACTAGTTTGTCAAAATGCAGGAAAGAGGGAAGCTACATGTATTTTGAAGGAAAATAAATAAGCAACACACTAAGAACCACCAGGACAGCAGTTTTTCCTAATGTACACTTGTAAAAACTATGCAAGTACATCTCTTACTACTGTTTAACAGACTATTAATCTTTCTCTTGGTTTTTTTCCTTAAAGTTACTCAGAAGAGAACATTATTTAACATCTTTAACCAAAAATTAACATGTTAAGTAATTAATGCATACCTTAAGCTGCTAACAACAAGATCAAATGTATCTTCTTTGAAAGGAAGGCATTCCTCATCAGCTACAACACTGACTGTAGGGATTTCAGATTCTACAGCATTTTTCTAATGTTGGGTCAGAAGAGAAACAAGAGAAGGTCACTTTTGCTTTCCTGTGTTGTGGAATTAAAGCATATCAGCATTCAGAAAGCTACTTACTAAAGCATTCTCCGCAATATCAACTTGAATAAGTTTTTCAACTGTTTCCTGAAATAAAATGTTAAAAGTCTATCAAATATTTAAACTGCTTTGTAAGTTGACATTTGTCATTTTTAGTAATGCTTACACATATTTACAGCAAGTAATCTCTTGAACACTTGATAAAAATTCTATACAAAGCAGAAAGCATTTTTTCCCCAGGCACAGTACTTAGTAATTGCTCCTGAGGGCACAGCTGAGATAGAAATTCTGCATTTTGAGGTGTAAGTTCAGTTAACTAAAACCCACGGACTAACAGCCAATGAAGTACCTTTACTTACAAAGCCATTCACGAAGGGTAAACCGCTGCTTAGAAGTCTCTGTAAAGATACTTCTCTTTAACAACTAAGCGTGCCCAGCAGACTGAGGGAATAACAGGCACATCCCTCCTCAAGACTACAGGTTAAGTGTCACACCACACACAGCTTCCCCTGCACTGCCATTTGTCTGCTTTCCTGCGACAATGAATACAGAAAGCAAGCCTGAACGACACACAGCTCTGGACGACAGCTACAGATACGGCGGTCGGGGGGACGGGACCAGAAAGATTTACCTCATGAATATTCAGAGAATTGTTTTAAGTTATAACAGAGCCCTATTGGAAAACAGAGGAATGAAGTAGCGCAGATTTCAAACACTTATTCAGTATAAAAAGCCAGTACCTTGGTTAAGTGCTGAGCTATGTAACCTCTTCCAGAGCCAAGATCCAAGGCAAGAGGAAAAGTTCTAAAGGATAAGTTTAGTAACATAAAACATCACCCAAACTCGTCACTACCTTGAGCTTTCCACCGCGCTCAGCTCTGCCCGCCGCTTTCCAAGCACCTTTTCGGACCCAACACGGCGGCCACTGCGCAGGGGCTCACAGGGCAGCGGGGACCCGAGGGCCACGGCCCCTGGCGCGCCGCGCCCCCACGGCGGGGCTTACCTGGGGATGTCGAACACCCTGTCCGCTATCCTGCCGCCGACCTGGGGGGAAAGCCCGCCGGTCAGCGCCCCGCCGCGGCCTCCCCCGCCCCGCCCCGCCCGCCGCGGGGACACCCGGGCCGCCGTCCGCCGCCCCCACCTCCCGCCGCAGGTACTCGCACTCGGCGGGCTCGGCCCGCAGCGCCGCCCAGTTCTTCTGCTTCCGCTTCAGCCGCCGGTCGAAGGGGCTCAGCGCGCCCGAGCCCGACGCGACGCCGGCGGCCGCGGATCCCCCCGAGGGCGCCCAGAGCCGGCGGCCCCAGCCCGCCCGCAGCACCGGGCAGCCCGCCCCGCGCAGGGCTCGCGCCCCGACGGCCCCCCGCGGCCCCCCCCAGTGCCGCAGCGCCCATGGCCAGCGGCCCGCGCCCGGCGCCTGCGCGGGAAATCCCGGCCCGGCTTGGGCGCCTCCCGCCGCGCCGCCAGCCTTCCGCCAGTCGCGCCGTGTGATTGGTGGGGGCGGGCGGGCCCGCGGCGGCCGCCGTAGCGCCTCCGGAAGTGGCTGCGGCGGCGCGTGGTGGGTTGTGTGGGGGCCGTGAGGGGCGGCGGGCTCGGGCCGGGTGGGCGCAGCGAGCAGGGCCTGGCCCCGGGGCCTCGGGTACCGCCGCTGGGGGCGGGGGGCATGGGGTGCTGCAGTCGGCTCGCCGTAGCTCAGCGGGCGCCTTGGGGAAGGTGCTGGTGCTGCCGGGCCGCGCTGAGCCCCTGCCTGCGCCGGAGCTGCCGCTGGCCGGAGCTCGTCGGAACACCCCGCTCTTACTGACTTTATTCTGAACTGGCGCTTTATAACGTAAGGTAGTTTTAATCCTGGGGGAAGTAAAAGCCTGGGGTCTGGCTTACAGTGGTTGAGGTCCTGTTCGAGGTTGAGGAGGAATCACTGTCTCTGCAGCCGGTATGGTCTTTTTAGTTGCATATCCATTTTCTGTGGAAGCTAAAGTTTGTGGGCAAGACTGCGATAGTTGTAGGATTATTTGTGGGTCATTTAAATCGTCTTGTTGAGCTTTTGGAAAAGAACTATTTACGTATAGGTTAAACATCTAACTTTGTGTAATTCTTTAATGTTTTTCAATTACATATCTAAATCTGTATTAATCAGGTTTTTAATCAGACGTGTTTCGTTTTCATCCATATTGTACATGTCCAGGTCTTCAACAGCATCAAAAATGGCATCCCAAGAGGAAATATTAAGAGATGGGCGCTTTAGCTGCATTACTAGAGACCCTAGATTTTGGGAGATGCCTGAAAAAGAACGTAAAATCAAGATTGACAAACGATTCCGAGCAATGTTTCATGACAAGAAGTTTAAGCTGAAATACACAGTGGATAAAAGAGGTCGTCCTGTTAACTATACTTCTACAGAGAACCTCAGGAAATTTTATGCCCTGTCAGAATCTGACTCTGATGTTTCAGAAAATGAGAGCAAACAACATACTGAAAAGAAAAAAAAGAAAAAAAAAGCTAAATGTAAAGGAAAAACAGATTCTGCAAAACTACTTGCTGATGGCCTCTCTAGGGAGGAGCACAAAATAAACAAACAAAGGGTGGACCAAGCATGTGAAGCAAGGACGAATATAGATGACCTTAAAAATGAAGGACAAAAAATTACGTCTAAATTCAGCTTCAAAGAGGACTCTAAGAAAACTGCAATGGGAAGTGATTGCTCTCAGGGAAGCAAGGGCCTTTTACGCAAAGGGGAAAACAAGCAAGGAAATGCATTGGGAGGAAGATCAATTTCACGTCAAAACAAGCAGAAGTCTTCACAACAAAGCAGTACTAAGGCAGTTAAAGCTCCCAGGAGGGACCATTCCCTAGAAGCAAAAATAAAAGAATCAGGTGAGTTGTTCAAATAGCAAGTAGAATTCAGCTATGTTTACTTGGATGTTGTTGCTTTTTTTTTGTCTATGGAAGATCGTTCACAAGATCCATCACAGAACAGCCGACTGACTCGGGTTCAGTGTTGTTGAAGAATTGGAGTTGGTCAGCTCTTTATAGAATCAGTGCTGATTCGTCGTAAGATTGTGAACCTCCATGCCATCTTAATTGCTGGAGCTGAAATTGTTGGTTAGTTAGAAAAGTAACGTGTTGTGGTGTATACAGTACCGTGTTTATCAAACTGATTAGCAAATAAAAGGTCTGATACCGTGAAGGCTTCAGCATATCAACGCTTGTTGACTGAAAGGGTAAGGAGGGGAGCTTCAAGCCATTAATGTTAGAGGGTGTTAGAGAGAGAACAGGTGACGTAAGGAAAACCTTTATATTGCTTGCACATGCTAATTTCTCCCTATTGATTCTATACATATAAACAGAATAACAGAATAATGTTTCATTAGAGTTTGAGGTTGGTAATACAATTGTGGACCTGAAGAGTGATTAGATTAGACAAACTGAAGAGGTGATACTGGTGATTTATGTTGTTTGCTCTTCCCTGACATGACTTACTCCTGCATCATTAGACGTTTCAGGGGTTCTGTAAATCTGTATGAAGAAAACCTGAGGGTTTTTTCCTCTTTGTAAAAGATCATATGCAATTCCAATGTAAAAATAAATATCTAATCTTCATCTTTCAGTGACTGTGTGCACAGACACCTGTGAACAAAGTGACCTTACTAAAAGCCAACTAGAGGAAGAAATTTCTGTAAATGATGCTTTTGAAAATGCAGAATTGGAAGAAGAGGAGCCAGAAGACGATGGGGAAACAGGCGAGGAAGAGGAGCCAGAAGACGATGGGGAAACAGGCGAAGAAGATAGTGATTCAGAAGATACTGAAGAAAGTGATAGTGGACCTGATCTAGCTAGAGGCATAGGGAACATTGAAACGAGCTCAGATGATGATGAGGATTTAAATGAAATATTTCCAAAGGAGCCAGAGATAGAGCATTCATGGCGTGAGCTAGATAAAGACGCCCCTCGTGGAGATGAGGTAACGATACTTTGCATGTGAAAAGCTGCTGACAAACTCAGAAATGCACATTGTTAGGAGACCATTATAGACCTTCAGCTATGAAACAATTTGTGAAAGTAGTTTTCATTAAGGTTTTTCAGCCTTTTAGTTAGAAAATCCAAGTGATGGTGAAATTGACTGAAAATGAGAGGCTTGTAATCCCCCTTCCCTCTAAGGAGACACTTACCTGTAGATTGATAAGCTGCCTATAAGTGAAAGAACAGACAGAACTGAGCTTTTCAGAAATTCAAGAATTTAAATGGTACTGCTTTTGTTCACTGCTGATTTCTTTCAAATTTTTATTTATTTAATGTTTTAACTTGCACTTTAAGAAATTAAGAAATCATTAGACAGTGAAGTAGGGCTTTAAAACTGACCACAATCAGCGTATAAAGAATCATGGTACTATAGTGCTGTTGCAATACTGTGATACTAATTGCTATTGTGACTAACCCTATGATAACAACATCCTAAGTGCTGATGTTGTAACTGTGGTCCTAAATCTGTGGTTGGTGCAGTCCGTTTGGTGGTGCTTCACTATTGTGTCCTTTTAATCTGCTCTGGTGATTGCTGCTTCTGACCTTTGCTAATTTAAGTAATACAAAGTTTTGAGGAAGATGCTGCTTTTTATTTGTTCAGCAGTTTGTTGCTGGCTTTGATTTTTACCAAGGATAACTGCTAGAGAATTGTGTATTCCTCACAACAGTCAGGAATTAAACCTATGAACCTTATGTCCTTTTTTTTCCCCCTCTCTGTTCAGGTAACGAGGAGATTGGCAGTTTGTAATATGGATTGGGATAGGTTGAAGGCTAAGGATTTGCTGGCTCTGTTTAATTCTTTCACACCCAAAGGAGGAACAGTATTTTCTGTTACGGTAAGACCTGATTTCTGGAGGGAGTACTGGTTTTTACTGTTTAAAAAAAAAGTTAAAAAAGACTACAAAATGAGATTTAAGACAGTTCTCTGGAGAACCAAAAGGGATATTAACATGATAAATGAAAAACTGTGCTGCTGTGTTAGATATAAATACATGCTGCTTTTCAGCAACAGGCATGTATTTGGTAGAGTTAGAGCCTGAAGCTGTTAACTTCTAGTGTTTATGAGGTTGGCTCTAAGTACTGTTTTTCTGAGACTGATAGTGAAGTTCTGCAAGTTTAGTAGGGGCAGACTACAGTTCCTTGCTTAGTTTAATTTTCAGTAGATAACCCAGCCTTAAGTTTCTAAGTGTTTTCCAACCCTTTTTACCATTGCACAACACTTCTTGTTTTTCACCACTTCTGAGTTATTAATAAATTTGCTTAATTCTGATCACTTTAAGTTGTATTTTTCCATTTTTAGTGTCTGCCTCCAGCTTTCTGAGAAAGGTTAGTCAAATACCCCTTTCCGAAAAGGGCCACAGTGAAATTAACAAAATCAGGGTTCCTGTCGTTCTTAATCTGTCTCAAAATATTCTCATTCCTAATGAGCAGGGTTTTTTTTCTACTGTCTTTTCTCTAAGTCAAAATTAAGAGGGTATTAATGTTTATGGAATTGATCCCTTTACCGATTTTGGATAAAAATTATAAAAGTCTAAAAGGATTGGTAAGATACTTTTTCTTAGTTGATGTACCTTATGCCCCTACAGTTTAATATTTATTTTTGCATTGTATTTGTAGATTTATCCTTCAGAGTTTGGAAAAGAGAGATTGAAAGAGGAAGAACAAAAAGGACCTGTGGAACTATTTGACCTTCCAGAGAATACCACAGAGAATGACGGGTATTAACTTTATCTTCAAATGAGAGATATAATAGGTCTAATTCTTAGTGAAAATTCTGATCATCTGTTTCCAAAAGTTCATATGTGGCAGTCTCCCATGGACGTCTTAATTTTAGAGCTTTGTCAAGGGAAGTTTTGCAACTGGCCCTAGTCGGTTATCAATGCATTGAGTAAATGCATTATGATGAAACTGGAGAAGATTTGCTTGTTGATAGGCAAGTTCAAAATTTTCATTATGTAGCTCATTGGAATAATACATGGAACTGATGTATGGAGAGTTTAACATAGTATTTCTTCTCTAAAAATTGCCCTTGCTGTCAAAATTTTTATCTGCATGATCAACAGGGACCTTAACTTAGGCCAAGAATTGCCAGGTAGAGATTACTTGAATGCCACCAGCACCAGCCCTAGCTTACTAGGCTGAGCTCGTCAGGCCTACCGTTGTCCAGGCTTCTTCAGGCATGTCTTCCCCCGTTCTTTTGTTCTGCTCGAAAGTCTTGTCTGTATGGAACTAGAGGTTTTACTAGATTTAACTAGAGAGTTAGAGAAAAACAAAAGAACTTTGCTTTTATATTTTTCCAGAATTTCCAGATGTTTGGCAGCCTGACTGGGGCCACTTTTGTATAATATATCCCGCTGGACTGTCCTATATTTGGGAAATCTGGATGCTTCTAAAATAAGTGCAGATGCCTTTGAAGAAAGTCTCTGGTGCATCAGGGAAGCATATGATGAACTTGCGGTGCATTCTGAAGTCAGCTTCACTGTGTGCATCAAGGTGCATCCTGAAGTGTTAGATCTACTGCTCAGTGGGCTGTAGAGTATCTGGAATACAACACGCAGAAACCCAGCTGTCCCACAGGTACCCCAGTGATACCTGTGCATGTACCCTTCAAATTCACAGGACAGGACCTCAGCCCTGCAATCGCTCTCCTGCATCCTTCCACCAATTCATTCACTTCTCAGTCTCTTTTCTGCTTTTATTTTACTGTCATCTTCTGTGACACCAGCACCACCTGTGCTACCCAAGTTAGTATCCTGATTCCTTTCCTCACCTATACTGCTTGCTTAATAATCACTCCTACCCTGCCTCTCTCTAGCAAGAGGATCTGCAGTCTTGTCCGTACAGTCTCCCAGCTTCTCTTAACATTCTTAATGTGCGCCTTTACTTAGGTATGAACAGACTTCTCATCAACTTTGTTAAGAGCCAGGATAATTGCAAACAACTTGATAGGAACTATTAAATGCTACCTTCTGTGGCCTGCACAGAGGCATACAGAGATGTTACTCTATGCCCTGCCTAGGGACTCTGACCTTACAATTCCTGCAGGAAGCAGTCATGTACAGGAAGCGTACACTTAATAAACCTGTGTGAATTAGTCTTTTTACTTGAGTAAAACTGAACAGATGCTGGTGGAACTTCATGCTGTTTAACATCTAATCTTATTATAAGATTAGGAGAGCGCTTGAGTGGTGCATAGTTTTAATGGGTTGAGTTAAAATATTTTGCAGGTGAAAAGTTGTTAAAGCCAGCTCACTTGATTGTGTTGTTTTCTGCTTCTGCAGGATTTATAGGGAGAAACTGCGGGAGTATCAATTTAAGCGACTGAAATACTTCTATGCAGTTGTAGAATGTGATTCTCCTGAAACAGCCAATAAAATTTATGAGGAATGTGATGGACTGGAATTTGAAAGTAGCTGTTCTTTTATAGACCTGAGGTAACCCCAGTGGAGACTTTTTTTACATGTTGGGCTAGGGAGGGGAGGGAGACTTAAAGCCTATTTAAAATAATATGGAGTATTGTTTTTATCCTGTAACCAAAATGAGATAGGTAAATAAATGAGGTGTCCAGTGAGTTGTTAGGTTTCCCTTTGATTCTTTTTTTCTCTTTGAGCATTTTTACTGCAATATCAAAAGTTTGAGAGGATCTCTGCATGGAGAGATTATTCTCAGAGAAGTCAGGTAAAACATTCTAGTTGCTGCTTCAACCTTCTGGTACAATTAAGTAAAGTGGTAGGATTTAGAAAACAAAACAACATACTGCTGGGTGGTGGGTTTTTTCTTCTCTTTTCCCAAGGGTCCAGAGTTGGCTCTTTTTCAGGAATGCTTACCACAGGGCAAGAGTATTGCTGCTGTTGTCATGAAGCTGCAATAGATTGCTATGGTAGCCCTTATGAATGAGCTGGAAGCTCTTAATATTTCAAAAGTCACGTTTCAGAAAGAAAGCATTTTGCATTATAGTTGCGCTTTATTGTTACTATTTCCCTTTGTTATAAAAAGCCTTCTAGTCTGAGCAGAAGAGAAGTTACTAAATCATAATAAATTTTGACAGGAGCTGGTTTTGTCTGTGGGAGCCTGTGTTATGGGCACTCTTGGAAGTCAGTGAAAGATAGGTTTTTTGCTTTGAATTATTTTCTAGAGGAAATTAGTTCATTTGCTTTGAACCATTTTGGAGAAGATGATCTCTGCCAAATGAACATGTAACTTTTTGTGCTTTCAAATGGAGAAAGATGATGTTTTACAACAGACGCAGCTGTTTAAAGTTCTCCAGTGTTTTTCCTAATCTTCTACTTTGTTAAATGTTCATGTTGAATACTATTAATCAGATTACATTTGATTTAAAAAAAAAAAAAGCCAAATAGCCTAAGTAATTTCTCATGTAGTATACAAAGGATTTTTTTTTAAATCTAACTTCTTTTGTTGTAACACATGACTTCGGTCTTTTTAACATTTTTCTTTTTCCTACTCATTATAATATTAAAGATGTACCAGCCTTTCCTGAAATGTTTTGATTTTTTTTATTTGTTTCCAAATTCGATTTTTTCACTTTTTTCTTTTGTATTTTTAGTATGAAAAGATGATTCTTAAAACAAAAAAACATGCAAAAAACCAGCTCTGACCCTGCTAATACCAGATTGAAAGTTGTTTAGTTTACTTCCCCAGTATGGTGTTACATGTTGAAAACCTGTGGAATAGCTGTGCAGAAGCCTGACAGTTGATCTTACATGTGTGGAGTACTTGTCCATTTCTTTTGTTTTCTTTTCAGACTTACCAACTTTTTATTTTAGCAAATTCTTTTGTACTGATGTACCTTACACATGAAAAGCTTAGACTGTTTATACTGTGAAATTTCCCAGTGTATTTGAATAATAACGTATTTTATTTGCCTTTAAGATTTATTCCAGATAATGTTACATTTGATGATAAGCCAAAAGATGTAGCCTCAGAAGTGAATGTAGCTGTATATAAGCCAAAGTACTTCACATCTGCTGCTATGGGAACATCAAAGGTATCTCTACAATGTTTTTGTAATGTTTTTCTAATTTGTTTAGGTTTATTGTCAGCTTATAAATTACATAAGTAGTGGGGAGAAGATTCCTGGATATCATAACCATTTCAAAATAAAGACATCAAACATACTAAAAGATGTAAGCATGTTACAGTGTCATAAGTTGTAACCCCATAAATAAGCTAGAGAGTTGTATTTTAAGAGATTCGGCTTCTTTTTAACAAATTAAATACTATATTTTGACCTGGTTGTATCTCTCTTACAAAAGTTGCACATGGAATTACTTTGTTATTCACAGTTAAATTCTCTTAATTTGCCTAAAATGGGTATTTGTGTGTTGCTCAACTACAGCCTTTTCGGTGGTTATGCCAGGCTTGAACAGTTGCTTCCCTTCCTTGTAGCTATTCATTCCTACTCTCTCTTATGTGACAACCAAGACTTCCATCTGGCCATGAAGTGAACTGGATTGTAGAAGTGATAAGTTGAGAAATAAGTAATTTCTGCAGGATCATTTTTTCAGTCAGATCTGTTTCACCTTCTGGTTGAGGGTGCGGTTATGTAAACACTTCCATTGTCCCCACTGCAATCCATGCATGATTCTAGGAGTGACTTGCTGCTGGAAGAGGAAAGGGAAGAGCTGGTGGCTGCTTCAATACCAGTATCTGCTGCCACAAAGGAAATTTGGCTTACAGAGATTTTGTGTGACTTGCTGTTACAGAACCCTTCACTGCATAAGGACACTTCGGTCTTTCATGTGGTTAAAATTCAATGTAGAACAAATTCCAAAAAGTTGTTACTAAATTTATTTTAGTAACTACTTATTATAGCTGATCGTTGTAGAGAACGTTAGTAACAGTTCTACATTGCTTATGAAGTTAGGAGTTTATCAAATAATTTTCCCTAAAAAGACAGTTACAATGTTTAATTTTAGTCTTTCAGCTTCTGCAAGTGGCGTTTTTATTTTTAAGGTAGATATCACATGGGATGAGACAGATCATGAACGAGTAACGTCACTTAGCAGAACTTTTAAAAAAGAGGAACTTCTTGACATGGATTTTCAAGCTTATTTGGCTTCGTCTAGTGAAGAAGAGGAAGAGCAGCAGCAAGGTACTTGGTTAATAAACTTTATCCATAAAATCATTAGCTGCACTGTTTGGAACCCAAGTTATTTAAATATGTGAGTTCCGTATCTTTAGAAAATGCTTTGAATGTCGTATTTTCCAGGGACAATATTATGCTTGTATAAAAGCTATGGTCGGGTGCTGCTATGAAAATAGCCTATCTTCCCTCCAGAGCTAAACATGTCTGAAAGTGGCATATACTTGTTGTGTGCGTGACCTAAATGTGGGGGGAAGTTGGTGGTGAACAGGTTGGTATCTTTTGTTCACCCTTTTCAGTTGGGAAATAAGAGGACTGGTGACAGAACACTGACAGTTTGCCAGATGCTAAAACTTTTATTTAAAAGATTCGTAAGTTGCATGTTAACATGGAAGCTGTAGATTCTTTAAATTTACTAGAACTTGACATTCCTTTTTTCTTTATTTCATTTTTTGTTTTAGTTAAATATGCTTTCCCAATGTTCTATATATGTGGTAAGAAAACACATATACACGTTTTTAAAATGATGCCTCTAAAGCCACAGTTGAGATTCATTATGCAAACCTGATTCTGATGCTCCAAATAACTATCATTAGCACGGTCTCAATATTTTTGAAGACAAAGTATGTTAGCTGAATTTGGAGTTACAGCTTGCTTAGAAGATGCATTCGTGAAAGTTTGACTTAAGTATTATCACACTAGCTTTAAAACAGCTTTCTTGTTTTCATTTCTGTACTGCAAAATCTCTTCAGCTGGTATAATTAGTGTTTGATTAAGCTGAGTATAATTCGAGATATTTCAGGTAGCAAGATCACAGGTGACCTAAATCATGGCATATTTTCATTATTGCTCATATGATAAGCATATTAAAGAACTTATCATCATACATTTAAATGATTTGTGCAGAGAATATGGTAGCTATTCTATTCATTCAGTGCTGATTGAAGGTCTGCTGCCTTTCTGTGAAGTCTGAGTAACACTGATCAAAAATTAGTAGGTGATTAGGAGTTACCCTAATCTTGCACCTCCGAGTGTAAAATTCTTTCTTGCCATCCCACCCCTCTCTGTTTTTTTTCAGGGTACCTTAACATTTCTTTGTCAAGTTTGGCAATACCTACTTTAATCTCTTCATTTCTGAGATAAAATTATTTTCAATAGAACTGGAGGTGCTTCCTTTTCAGAGGAAAAGTCCTGGTTTGAAATGTGCAGGGATTAATGGCTAAATGAATTGGGTACAGTGCTTACTACGGAAATCTGTTTATAGGTTAATACGGCGTTTTGTCCTAAGTCTTTGCAGGGCAAGGAGATACTGAAGAAGCTGCCCTAAGACTGTGCTTGCTGGAAAGGCCCAGACAGGGTGTTGAATGCACTCCAGACCTTAGAAGGTCCTGAGGGAGATGTAGATTGTACAGAGCTGCTTCACTCCTGCAGTAGCACTTCTTGTGTCACCAGGGGAGTGTGAATGACAGTGGAGAAAACCTGTGCTATGGGCATTCTGGTACTTCTAAGGTGTAGGTCCTATATGATGAGCGGAAAGGTAGGCAGCAGAAGACGTTTATAGGAACTATGGAGTGTAGCAGTAACAGTAATATCTTTCAAATGCTTTTTGATTCATGTATTACTTAAGAATATAAAGAGAATGTAATCTAACTTCATAAGGTACATAGATCTTTTGTGTACGATGCACTGACATGTAAATTCCTGAATTACCTTGCTTGTTTTCACTCTAAAATTCAGTCTGCTTTTGATTAATAATACATATAGCCTAAATTACAAGGCAAAGAAAATTTAATTAAGCCTTAATCAGGTCTTTCAAACAGATGTTAAAATTGATTTATACTACATTAAAGCATGTTGTTGCAATCAGAGATGACTTTGGAGCATGCAAAAGAACATTACAGGTTTTTCTGGTTATAGAGTTGGGAAATATTCTGGCAGCAAACTCAGCTTGGCAATATCTTGGCAGGGTTAATGTCCATTTGTTCCTCATCTTACATAAAAATGCACTTATAAACTGCACCTCTGTGAGCTTTAGTTTCTCTAGTAATGCTTAGTAAAGCATCTAAATGGGAGCAGTAGATGCAGAGGAAAGCAATTCCATCTTCTATTATGTACAAGACTAACACTGTCTTAAAGAATAGCGTCTGTAATAGGGTGGTGATGGAAGCAGACATCTATAAGTGAGCAACACTTCAGAAATTTTCAAAAGTAACCTTCCATTGCTGGGAAGGAAGAGAAATTGACCTTAAATAATCTTAGCACACTAATAAATTCTAAACCTGGAAATGTCTAGATTCTGATGATGATTTCAAAAGTAAGTTATGAATGGAGTTACATTGACATGTCTTCGGCATGTTACTGACCTTTTATCCATTCAGTTATGTGATACAAAGCAGGATTCCATCCAGCAGAATTATGTGGCGCTATGCGCAAATGGGAAAAATCAATGTCAGCTGCTTGAATGGAAATGTAGGAGTGTGATAGGAATAAAAGTCCAGGACATTTTTTTCCTTATTTTTTTTTAACATATTAAAATGTTTTATTTATAAACAGGGTTTTGTTGGCCTGTTCTAATCTGGTTTTTATGGATTTTTTTCAAATTAAAATATGTGTTGTGAATGTTAGTATTACTATTATACAACAGTTTTGTAGTGTTAAGTAGTGCAGTGACCTTGTATGTTGTGGTTCATAGCACAAAGTATCTCCTTTACATTGCTTCTGAATTTTCTGTTACTTGGATGCATTTGTTCTAGTTAGGAAGTGTTTGTGGTGTGCATCAAATCCAGCCCATAATTTTTATTTTGACTGTGAGCACCAGTGACTTAGTGTGTGGCATTTTAAATAATAGTTCAAATTGAGTGTTGTGGGTTATGCCTAAGCTGCTTCTGTTCTGTTTTTTTATCTTTGGAAGAGCAATGTCTTTTCTGCTGTTCCGCTTTGCACCACTACGCAGAATACCTGAACAGACTATATGACAAAATATTTTTTTCAGTGTATTTCTAGTTAGCAATTCTTGATGGTATAATCCTAGAATATCCTGAGCTGGAGGAGACCCACAAGGATCACTGAGTCAAGTCTCAACTCCACACAGGGCAATCTAAAAGTTAAACCATTTATGTTAAGAGTTGTCCAAACACTTCTTGAACATGGACAGGCTTGTAGGGAACTCTGTGTAGAGCCCTGGTCTCCACAGTAGGAGTCTGAGCAGGGAACATGTTCTCTTGTGGCATTGGGCTTCCAATACAAGACTCTACAAAGACAGTAGATATTTTGTTTTGTGCTGTTGCGCCATGCCAGAGGTGCACAAGTGCAGAGAAAGGAAATGTAGTTATTGGGAAGGAGGGGTTGCTGGGGGAGTTTTACTTTTTAAAAATAATCTAATATTAATAATCTATTACTAAGCTAATATAAGATAACCTTATTTTTAGTGATTAATGTTAAATAAAATCATACCATTTATTAATGGTATTATTTTTACAATTTTGAAAACTATTTGGTGCAGTAACTGTGACTACATACATAAATTGAAATGCGTCTTTAACATTTTATCACATGACTGTACAACCTCTTTGCTGTCTTAAAAATGAACAGTATACTATATACATAATACTAGAACTATTATGGAAGGCTAAGAAGTAGAAGGTGACAGAAGTAGAGCATGCAAGTATTTAATATTGTCCCTGAATCCAATGTGTGTTTATAAAATGCATTGAATAGGATATTACTTGGGTTAGCTTCTGTCCCTTATTCCTGTATAGCTACTTTGGACACTTTTCAGGCATTACTGCGCCTTCTAAAGTAACAGGCATCTGACTTTTTAGAACCTTTCTGTTGGGTTAGTTTTGGCATATTGCTAAAATATTTCCTAACAAAACAAACTAGCAAGAGGAACTAGCAGTTCATGATTTAGCCAAGCCTGGGTGGAAGTTCATAGTTCTGAACAGATATGCAACCTGGTTGTTTTCTTTCTGTGAAGCACCAGAAATTTAGGCATGCAGTTGTTGGATACTTTTTCAATGCATGTTTGCAGGAGCTTTTGTGTTGTGTTCATTTTTTAATTAAAAAAAACCAAAACCAAAAAGGTGCTTGGAAGACTAGGAGCAAGGGTCATCTTCTAGGAAGTTCAAACAAGCTGTTGGAGGTGTCCAGTAAATTAGAACTGAAGAACGTGTGTGTGTGTGCTTTTGCAGGCCAGTGTGTCCCTACTCAAAGATATCTAGACATGAGGCACCTCTGATTGCAGGCACGTAATCTTGGCTTACACCTGGCTGGCTGAGAGGCCTGGTTCTAGCAATGCCCAGTCACCTCTCATGTGCAGCCAGGTGTTCGTAGGCTGCAGCAGCTATGGTCATCTGGTTTGCAAAGTGAGTTTTAAAAACTGCATCCAGTGCACACCACTCAAGGGGTTAGGCTACCCAGACCTGGAAAAAAAAAAAAAAAAAAAAGCCAGAACATAATGCTTGCTGTTAATTTACTGTTTGCATGCTCTTGTTCCAGTATCTGTCTTCTCCCTGAAAAATATCTTGCAAAAAACAGTCTACTGTGATACGCTTTGAATAAGCTTATTTTGATAATGTTGAATTCTAATTTTTTTCTTTTTTTAATTATCATTTGGGTGAGCTAATGGGATTTCCACGACTTCTTGTTCAGAGAGGGCTGAGAATGTGGGAGAGTGGGGTTAAAACCTGAAGTTTTCTTTGTCCCTGTTTTCTGGCTCAAGGCTTGAGGTCATCTCATGCTGTAGTCCACTGCAATAACCCCTGCCTCAGCCTTGCTTCTTGAATTCTGGAGTCGAGCTTTTTATTTTTCGTTCTCGGGGTCAGCATGCATTGTAGGGTGTTTTTTGCATCTGAGTAACTACCCTGGATAGAATTGAGACATTTAGTGCATTTTTATGGTATAGCCATCAGCATCCAGATCAGTAGCTGAATTTTCTGGTGTGCCATTACCTCATGAAGGGGAATTTTATCTTTCTGTCTTTAAAAGAAATGCAGCTTTGCAGCAGACCTCTTGTCAAATGTTGTGTCTGCTATAATTTTTCTACTCTTCAGTTTGTAATGCTGAGTTAAAAAAAATAAATCATCTACTCAGCCATTGCAAGATAATCTTAAACTAAGAAAACGATCTTTTCAAAACCCTGCAATTACTGGAATGTGGTCTCAGCTAACACAACAGCCAGTTAGCAATTTAATATATTGAGCCTCTGCATTTGGTTTTTTTTTTTGATGAATTACAGCTTTCAAAAACAAACAAAACCCCCTACAAACTATTGTGTTGGCATGTTTCTGACCTGCTTCAGGATTTTAACTTTTTAATTCTTTTAGCACTTCTGCTACTACTCTTCTTTGAAAACTGTAAGAATGTACTTGTATTTTATACTCTAAAACTCATCAGCTTTTGCCTTGTTTTCCTGCACAGGTTAATTGTATTTCTTGCAGCTGTTAATGCACCGCAAGTTTTTGTTTTGTTTGTGTATTTTGTTCAAAAGGTCTTTGAACAAGCTATTGGCAGAAAGCATTAGTGCCTTAATATCCATCAGAGAGTGGTTCCTCATGTTGTGCAATACAGCGTGATACTTGAAAGCTAGTGACAAGGTTATTTGAACTCTGAACAAACTTTGAGAACATAATCAGCTCACTTTCTTGCAGCTGTTGTCAAGTGTTCTTTATTTGCTTACAGAATGAAAAGGCCCTTAAGGTTTTTTTTTGAAGGAGATGTTGAACATTTGTTTTAAAACTGTTAGTTTTGACCAAAGAAATGCATGTTGTATCTAAATGAGAAAGTATGACAGTATGCATTGCCGCCTAAATTTCTCCAATCAAAACTAGCAAAACCGGTCGTAAATACAAATCGGTAGCCCCTTGCTTATCCAGTTTCAAGGGAGCCTTTCTTGGCTTAAGGATTTCTTCAGTTCCCATCCAGTGAAGCTGTTTACTTACCATTCCACATGCCACCAGGAAGAAGAAACAACAAAATGGCTTCTTTTATTTCTCGGTCTTCTCAACAGAATGCCTTTTGCTGTCTGTCTGAGCAAATGCTTTCCTCTTAGTTCTGAGCTTCTGATGAGGAAAATGGAAAAGCAGCTGCAGTTAACTGTCCCCATGTGCCAAAAAATAAGCCAGTGAGGAAGAAGACCAGACTGGTTGAACAGTTCCTTTGGCTGGAACTCAGGAAAAAAAGGAGAGTTTATGACCTTTGGAAGAAGGGGCAGGCAACTCAGGAGGACTGCAAGGATGGCGTGAGGTTATGCAAGGAGAAAATGAGAAAGGCCAAAGCCCAGCTAGAACTTAATCTGGCTATTTCTGTTAAAGGCCATAAAAGACCTTTCTATAAATACATTAGCAACAAAAGTATGCCCATCCTTTGTTAGACGTCGGGGGAGACATAGTGACAAAGGAAGAGGAAAAGACTGAGGTACTCAATGCCTTCTTTGCAGCAGTCTTAATAGTAAGACCAGTTGTTCTGGCTGGGTACCCACAGGGAAACAGTCAGCAGCCTGCTACACCACTTAGACACATGCAGGTCTATGGGGCTGGATGAGATCCACCCGAGAGTGCTGAGAGAGCTGGCGGAAGTGCTCAGCAAGCCACTTTAAATCATATATCAGCTGTCCTGGCTAACTGGGGAGGGCCCACAAGACTGGAGGTTAGCAAATGTGGCACCCATCTACAGGAAGGGCTGGAAGGAGGATCTGGGGAACTACAGGCCTGGCAGCCTGACCTTGGTGCCAGGGAAGGTTATGGAGCAGATGATCTTGAATGCCATCCCATGGCACACATACATGACGACTGGGGGATCAGGCCCAGCCAGCATGGGTTTATGAAAGGTAGGTCTTGATTGACAGACCTGATCTCTTTGATAAGGTGACACACCTAGTGGATGAGGGAAAGGCTGTGGATGTTGTCTACTTAGACTTTACTAAAGCTCTTGACACCATCTTCCACAGCATTCTCCTGGAGAAACTGGCTGCTCATGCCTTGCATGGGTGTAATGTTCACTGGGTAAAAAACTGGCTGGATGGCTGAGCACAAAGAGTGGTAGTGGAGTTAAATCCAGCTGGTGGCTGGTCACCAGTGGTGTTCCCCAGGGCCCAGTACTGGGGCCAGTTCTGTTTATCGCTGATGAGGGGATCGAGCGCACCCTCAGCCAGTTCCCAGCTGCCCCCAGGCTGGGGGAGCGCTGACCTGCTGGGGGGCAGGAGGCTCTGCAGGGGGGTCTGGGCAGGCCGGGCCGATGGGGTGAGGTTCCACAGGGCTCAGTGCCGGGCCCTGCCCGAGGGTCACACCAGCCCCCCGCAGCTGCAGGCTGGGGCAGGGGCTGGGAACTGCCCGGCGGGGAAGGGCCCTCAGCACTGGTGGGGCCACATCTCGCACCCTGGGGTGTTTCAGGCCCCTCACTGCAGGGGGGACGCTGAGGGGCTGGAGCGGGTCCAGAGCCGGGCAGGGGCTGGGGACGGGGCTGGAGCACCAGGCTCACGGGGGGCGGCTGAGGGACCTGGGGGGGGTTGGCCTGGAGAGGACTTGGGGGACCTTATTGCTCTCTATAACTACTTGAAAGGAGGCTGTAGGAAGGTGTTTGTTGGTCTCTTCTCCCAAGTAACAAGTGATAGGAAGAGAGGAAACAGCCTAGAGTTGTGCCAGGGAAAGTTTAGATTGGATATTAGGAAAAATTTCTTCACTGAAAGGGTGGTCAAGCATTGGAATGGGCTGCCCAGGGAGGTAGTTCAGTCACCATCCCTGGAGGTATTTGAAGGACGTGTTTAGTGATGGACTTGGCAGCGCTAGGCTAGTGGTTGGACTTCATGATCTTAAAGGTTTTTCCAACCTAAATGATTCTATGAACAGTAAAGATTTCTGCTCCCAGCCAACACCCAGCTGCTTGCAGTGATGGATGTGGATGAGTGTCACACCTAAGTTTTAGCCAAGGACCAGAGGTCACTCGGTCTTAACTTGCAGCTGCAATCTGTTTTTCTAGACATTGGTTATGCAGCCCATGCAACTTGGTACTGTAGGAAGCACAGCTTTACCGTTAAACTAGTGAAAACTGAAAAAAAGGAGTGTGCACCAAACCTAGTTTTCTACAGTTCAATGAGCTGAAGCATCTTTAAAGCCTTAAAAGCCTGCTCTTTCTAAAGCATTTGTTTAAAAGCTTATTGTAAGTCACGTTGTAATGGTGTTTTTCTAAGAAAAGGAAGAAAAACCCCATCTTTCCATCTTGCTTCATTTGTTAATTCAGAAAGTCACTGAAGATTAAGGCATTAAATAATTATCTCTGTTGTGGAATCTTGCCATGGTTGTTTGTTAAAATGTAGCACTCTGTTTTCACAATGCTTTATACAACTATTTTTTGAGATTTAGGTACTACTCTGCTGTAAGGGACTCTGAAACAAACAATTTTAAAATACAGTAAAGGATTCTGTGTCCAATCCGTGATTTCCTTCACTGGATAAGTTTTATTTTGTCTTTATTTATTTATTTTCTTTTTTGTTTTGCTATTTTTATTTCATCTAAGTGGAGGAGCTCTAAAACTGGTTATTCCTTGGGGGAATAACAGATAAAAATATTTTACATTGTTTTTTAGAAACAATGTATGTGCCTTAGGTGTGTTTCCTAAACATTAACTTTAATTGGTCACTTTCTTGAAGGCTGTGATAGGTTTACTCTCTTTCTAGGTGGTGAGGTAGCTCATGAAATGGAAGAAGAGAAACCCAGGAAAAGCCAAAAAGATGATGAAGAGCAAATTACCAAGTACAGAGAACTTTTGCAAAGCATCCAGGAAAAAGAGAAAAAACAGGAAGAAAAGGACATAGGAATGGAGATTAAATGGGTTCCAGGTAAACTTTATTTTTTTTTCTTTTAGTAACTTGGAGAACATGCGGTATTGGCCTGCTAATAGGGGTGTAGTGTAAGGTGTTGGATTTATAGCAGTAGAAACTGACCTTTTTTTCCCATAACTTGAGATCCAGATGGTTTACAGTGGGGGAAATGGAAGAAATAATATGGCTGAACTCAGTTCTTCAGCTGTAATCTTCTCTTTGTAGCTTATTTTTTTGCCAGGTTTTTTGTTCTTGCTTTTTCATTCATCACTTTACAGGTTTTTCTTGAATAGAATTCATGTGTTTGCCATAGAGTCATAAAACATACCTACACTTTTAAAAATGAAAACCAGTATGATTTGGAAACAGCATAAAATTGGAGGAGAATGGTTTGAAAATCTTGTGTTATATATTATGCTGAAGATCTGGGGGAACAGAGAATGGAGGTGCCTGACCTCCAGTGAGACTGCTCTGTGGGAGAAAATAGCTACCAGGAAGAAAAGTTGGGGACAGTGACATCCAGATTTTCATCTGGAAATTAATAAAAGAACTCCACCATATAGCATCCCAGAAGAACTCAGTCCTGAGATCTGAAAACCAGTGTCTAGGTTTTTTTTCCTTTATGATGGAAAGACATTGAGATTGATGTTTATGTTTTGTGTATGGGTGTGTGTTTTCCCTGAGATGTAATGAGTCGGTTTCAAAACTCACCACATCCACGAAGGGGAAGGTTTTCACTGGCCTCTCCTTGATGCTGGCCTCGAGCTCATTCTGCCTGCCTGTACCAGCCCTGGCACTTGCTATATCTTTTTGCATGCTTGATTTTGTTTACTAAAATGACTGAACTACTCTGGAAAAGCAGAAATAATCTGGATCTTTTCCACTGAGTTAGCGAGTCATATAGGCAAATGGAAGTATTTGGTGGATGCTCGGAGGGTTGAATTACTTATTCCAAAGATGGGGAAGTGTGACATTACCATTTTAGGGGCAGCAAGGTGCTATTATTTGCTCAGTAGGTGCAGACTGCAGGCTATGCAAGGACACAGCCTGATCTGTAATACTGTAGATTCTGAGACCACAGACATATGAGAATCCAGCCCCTTCACAGCTGATGTGTTAATTCCAGCTAGGAATGCAGATCTACTTAGATGATTTACACTGATATTATTCTGAATCACTCAGATAACTCCTCTTGAATATAAATGCTTGCTTTTTAAATCTTGTTTTGGTCTGTACTACTTCACTTAAATTGATAGAACCGAATGGAATAGTTTTATTCCTAGTTCTTGATAAGATCTGTATTCAGAAGTATACACTGGCATTAAAAGTAGTTCTGTGTTTTCAGTCGTACTTATATAATTGCAATCATTTCTGGCATGAATTCTCCCAAAACTTACTAGAGAAAGCATGTATGTACACAACAGGACGAGTGCTTGCTAACACAGCTGTGTCGTCGTGCTCTACTTGATCTGCCCACAGTGTGTCAGTATTTGCATTCATGATGTTGCTGGCTTAGCAGCTTTAAGCATTGTGCCACTGTGCGTTCAAGGCAAGTAAGTTCTCATACATAAGTAGCTATTGTAAGATTTGTCACTGAGATTTGTTGTTGCCACCTTTCAGACTGGAGGTGGAAACCACAGTCAAAACAGTTGCTACTAGGAATGTGTTCTGTATTTATATAGGCTAGGCATTGTTTAAATGTTAGAAAAGCTCCTACTTGTTGTGTTGGTTTGGAAAACATGGCTGGGGGCAGGGGGTGTTATACAGTCTGTCTTCTGAAGAATCTTGCAAATTGTATGAATGAAGTCCTGTAAATTAAAAAGGTCTAAGCAACGTAATGTCGTGACATAGGCACCTAGAGCAAACTGTTCGTTGGAGGAGATGGGAAGTTGTTTCAAGAGAGACTGAAGGAAACTCTTTAGTCTATTGCACAGGGAGAGCAAGTTTTCTGAAAGGTTCTGCCTCTCAAAACTGTGCCTTAAATGTTAAAAGTATATTATATGAAAATTCAGGAACTGTAGTAGAGATGGAATCCAGTTCCCTAATACACGGGCTCCGTGTTTTTTTACAATAGAACTTGACTTTAGAAAATCAGTTTTGTTCCATATTACATCTGTTCTAACACCTTCTTTACTGCACCTTCTTGTGGTAGTCTTAGGACTTTTGATATATCTTCATCTCTTTTGAGGGAGGGATGGAAAAAAAAACCACCCAAACAAACAAAAAAACCCCCTATCCTGATAAATATGACTGCCTTTGTCTAGAGGCAGTTGAATGTCTGTGCGCTGGGTCAGATTTGTTCATGTAATGATGACTTGAATATGAACGTGTGCACAAAGAAGTTGACATTGGTATAGTATTTGATGTCAGTTTAGCAACTATGACTTAGCAGTATATGTTACTGCTTCCTCATTTCTTACCCTGAAAATTTAGAATATTATCAAAGAGCAGAGGTTCTGGAAATCATAGAAGTGTTCACTTGCCTTTGCTAGTTAGACTGTTCACCTCCATGAGGTCAGTCAAACCACTACTAGCTATTAGTCCCTGAAATACAGTTTTGCCCAAAACACAAGTACTAAAAGCGAAGACCAGTGTCATAACTTTGTTTTTGAGTCTAATGTATGGGAACACTTTAGCTGTTCCTGATTTCAGGCACCATTTGGAGAGGAGGTCCTGTATACCTGAAAGGGAGATTTTAATATTTTTTCTCTCTCTCTTTTTTTTTTTTTTATTTTTTTTCCCCCCAAGTCATCACATGCTGAACAGTAGTTTATAGCTCTGGCAATATATACACAGTTGAGGCTGTGCTTTCCTACAGGAGAGAAGTGCATTAATTGTTATTTTTTTTCTTGAAGAAATGTGCTTATTTAAGTTCCAAAACAATTTAATTATGTTCAGTGGGAGCATTCTGGGAATTAAAAAATAGGCTCTTTTATAATCTCTTAAGACTCCTTAATTTTTTCAGAACTGGTTTATGTCTGTTGAAATATTTTTATTATCAGGCTATGCCTTAATCTGCTTGACTTACTGCAAAGTCTTTTTCCTGCCCAAATGTTTCATATACAGAGAGTTACAACAGTTAAATGTAGGAAGTTTTTCAATTGAAAGGCAGAGAACTGAATTAATTTAAAATTTTGAGTTTTGGCACAAATATTTACACATGGTTATAGAAAGCATACTTTGTGAATGATTCAGTTATTCTTGAATCATAATAGTTTTAAATAAACCATGGTGCCAGCAAAAATAAATTAGCTGTCGTTCCAACTCTCTTTGGTCTGTTTCTTTTAGGCACAAAATCAGTGTTATATTTAAGCATCCATCTGTTTTCTTAATCATATCTGATTTGAGCAACAATTACTGCGCATCCTTATCCAACTCCCAAAGCTCCCTTTAGAAGGTGAAGAGGGAGAAGACCACAACTGCCTTTCTTGATGATATTCAGCCAGTCTTTCATACAGTTTTTTTCGTTGGGTTTTTTTTTTTCATTGGACTTAAATATTCTTCCTTTGGGACGAATGAGATGTAAATATTTAGCTAGGCTTAAAGGAAAGTATAAAATCTGTTTTCATCAGAAGCAGAATAGCAGGCAATCATGTCTCTGTAAAGTGCATAGTAAACCCCAACTGTATGTTGTTACAGACTATATGGAGCACAAAAATGCTCATATGGAATATATATCTCGAATCCGTATCATTGCTTAGTGTGTCCTCTGACTGAAGCAGTCTTACCTCTCGCACCACGAAGCAGTGTGTACTCAGCTGTGCAGGGGCTCAGCACTGTAGTTCTTCGCACTTGACAGCTGCTAAGTGTCATGTTTTCTTTTCAGGCAGTTAGCAGTATGTTAGGAAAACTGTCTTAAGATGTCATATCTTCAGGGGTGACAAATTCTAATGTTATCAGAATATTTGTCTGCTATTCCTTTTAGCTACCTGCAACAAGTTAATTCTTTTTTCTGGTAAGACATGATGTGCAAGATGAATTTGCTCATTTAGATTTCCTGAGAACAGAGAAGTATCCTCTTAGCTTCCAGTAATTGTGACATTGCATGCTGTTAAAACTTCCGAAAGTTTTCAAAACTAAGTGTGTAGAGAAGCAAAAATTCTGCCCTGCTTACCCTCCCCCACTCTCCCACCAGTCAGAGAAGCAGTACACTTGGGTTTGTTGTAGTATTTATCACACTTCTAATCCTTTAGCTCAGGTATGATTTAGTTGTATGCTCATAGATGACCCTTTTCCCCTTTTCTTGGTCCCTATTTGTGAAGATTAAATACAATTAGTATGATTGATTTAGTCTAAAAAAATATGATATCAATAAGGGCATAAATTAGCCTTTTCTATGGCCAGTTAATAATTCCACCTAAAGTAGACAATTCCTTTCCCCTTCTGCAATCAAAAGCCTTTTGACCACTTAAATACTCTCTTCTTCTCGGGAAGTGGTCTGGACAGTAGTTCCTAAGCCATTCTAATCTGTGGAGAAACTCTAATGCCTTTCATGAGACTGCCAAATACCACAAGAAAGGGCTGTATTTTCCTCCAAGTCCTTCTGTGCCAGATGGATCAAATGATTCCATTTTCCAGGCAAATAAATCAGAAATCTTGTAACCCCCTTTGCAATTTTGGGTCTTTTTTTTTTTTTCTTTTTTTTTTCTTTTTTTTCTGGAGATGTGACATGTATTTTTTTTAATTCAGTATTTACTGTCTTCAGAGAGAATCTGCAAGGTTGCTACCTGGCCAGTAATTTTTTCCACAAAAGTATGCAGAACAATATGCAAAGTAATAGTAGTTCAGTTTCTGGGAAGCTGATGACTCTGCTTTTGTTTGGAGATGAAGAGGTGTACAGTTGGAAATAACTAAATATTTGGTTTTGTTGTGTGAATACAGAGGGTTTCTTAGCGGCACGTTTTTAGTGAACCTATACAATATCCTTCCTTTATCGTGGCTCTGCATTTATTTGCTGGTGTAGTACCCAGTTTTTGTGGTTGTAACGGTTTGCCACTTACTGTTAATCCTGGCTTCTTCACAGGATAGTGGAAGGACACTTCATATTTTTTTCTCTACTTTTTTCTTCCTAAAAGGCATAGTTTAATATGATTTTAGATCTTGTCCACACTTTGTGTTTCAGACATGTTGTAACCAGCTCCCCAGCCTTTGAATTATTTTTGGAGTGTTGACAAGCGCAAGAACAGGAATTGGTGTTTGCAGTTTTTCAGAAAAATGTTCTGCCTGATTTTCTGAGGACTGGTAGAACTGTCCCTGAAAGCTGCCCATTTTTTCCATGATGAACTCTGTTTTCAGCTCCTTTTTTACTGAGGAGAGCTGGAAGGAATGTTGAGGAGTGGGGACTGGCCAACTGAGAAACCTGGGAGTTGGGAGAAAGAAGGGGATCTAGGCTAGGGCATCTGGGGAGGTCCAAGTATAATTTCCAAGCAATAAAACTGGTATGAGGGATGGGAGAGTAGGATTTGGTTAGGTGAGAGCTGGACTGGGATGGTAAGAAGGGGATGCTGAAGAGAGACAATTAGAACAAGTAGAATTGGGGAAGAGACAGCAAACATCAGACTTGGAGGGGGAAGGAGAAACATGATTCCTACACGCTCCCAAGATCCCATCAGTCATGCCATAAAAGAGGATGTTAACTATAGGATGTCTGACTACCGTTGTTACAGAAGTTAAAAAAAAGAAAAAAAAAACAGTGTAGTGAATGATACAATGAATTGCAGGTAGGAGAAAAATGCTTCTATGCTAGGCTGTTGCCTCCTGCCAGGGAAGTGGATTCTGTCTTTCTGCCACTGAATTCTGCTCCAGTGTGTTGCAAGGCAAGTCAGTAACAATCTCTTGCGTGGTGAAATTTTGGCTTTGCAAGTGTCCATCTTGTGAAGAAGAAGCTGAAAGTGTATAGGCTGTGGCCAAATCTGAAATCAGTATTTGTTCTCATAACATCACAAGTGCCTGTGTGATCTGAAGAACTTTTGAAAAAGCATTCCTGAAAGCGTATGGAATTTTTCAAACCAAAAAGTGAAGATTGCTTTAAATAAAGGGTAACTTATTCGGATTTAAATATTCTAGATGTCAAATAGGGATGCTCCAGTGGTACTTAATGGATTCTTTTTAGAGGTGATGTTTTGTACCATTGAATACTGTAAATGATACATAATATAGAAACGCCATTCGTGTTTCTAGAGAAGGGTTCAATTCTGTTTGGTAATTTTGCTGTGTATTTCAGTAACTCGTCTATACATTAAACAGTATCACAAAATATTGAGTAGTTACGTGTTTGCAATCTACAGGTCAAATGGTTTAAGATACTCTGGAAAAGGTAAAATGGGATCATGTGATAAACTCAGAATGCATATTTGCAAAAAGGCTAAATTGAAAGTTACGATATATTTGTGCATGCAGCTTTAAGTGCTAGGCATTGTAACTGTGGCAGTCTGTGCTAAATTATGGAATTTAATGTAAACCTAATTGGCATATCCAGACTTACTTGTCTGATCCTGTTATGTGAGAATCATGTAGAGCCAGATATATTGCACTTCTATGAGGTTTACTTTTCTAGGACCCTCAGAAAACTGTCATGCTCTGAAAGTAAAGAGGAAACTTCCTTCAGAAACGTAGCCACTTTCCCAGCTCTTGATAGGTCAGAACCAGAAAGTTGAGGGCTTCTCTTACACCATGCTCACAACAAAAGGGTATGGAAGAGGTGCAGATCTGAGCTAATGGTCTGATAGTTACTGTTTCTCACTGAATCTGGTGAGAGAATGGTACTCTCCTCCTTCAATCTTTCAGTTCACATAGCTGCTAAGTATAAAAATTGCTTTAGGTAACTTGGTGTGCTAAGTAAGTAAGAGGATGGTTTATTTCTCTTGCTGCTGGCTTTTGTTTTGTTTTGTTCTTGAGTTATTACAGTATGAGCTGGTGATCTGTGATAACATAAAACATTTCAGATTTTGTTTGTTTCTTTGAGAGACTGATATCTTTCAAGTAGACTGTGCTCTTAATCTGCTTCTTGTTAACAAATTTTTTATTTATTTTTTTTAAAAAGGCTATTTACCTTAAGCATTGACTCTGAATCTAGGTTTACTGTTGTGCTGGGTATGTCCTGGTTTTAATTTTACATGGTTTTCTGTTGTTAAAGCAGACTGGTACTAAGTAGCTTTAAAAGGCCAGATGACTTGAAAATAGCCTGCCTAGTTTAACTTAATGCATATCATGACATTAGTACATAATGCAAGAAAATATTGGGGTTTTTTATTTATGGTTTTTCTGCGCTTTCTAGCTGTGGATTTATTTTTAGTTTTAATTTATTCAAAGAATAGCTTATTGTTCTCTTTTACAATGATGGATGAAAAATACACTGGCCATCAGAGATACTGCACCATTGTTATAGTAGTATTACAGAGGCAGTGTTTCAGCAATGGAGATGCTAAATACAGAAGCTTTATCACGTGAGCAAGGCATACTGATAGAGCAACAACAGATAATCTCTGTGTGAAATGGACAGCACCAGCTAAGCCAGCTGTGAGATGACCCTATATTATTCTGATAGTGATTTAACATTTCAGAATTGTTGTCAAGTCACTTCATCTTTTGTACTTTGTTTTGCCGTGCACAAAAAATGGGAATGACTGGACTGTATTCAAAGCGGTTTTGTGAGTCTTAACTAAGTATAGGAAGGTACATTAAATATAAGGGCTCTGTATATGTCTGTTGTTGTTTTTTGTTTTTTTTTTAATTGTGGTACTCATCCTCAAAAAGTGACATCTATAGATTACACAGTCTAATGTCTGGAGGGGAGACCTTTCTGAGGAATAGCAGGAGTCTTGGGAATCAGATTATCACATGAGCAAGCTCTTCTTCTGAGTGTTGTATATACTGAAGGAATGTGTCATTTGGAAAAACACATCCTGTAAAGTGATCTTATTTATAAAGATGTTGTTTTAAGCAATATTTGTTGTTTTCACAGACTCATTAAAGAAAAACTAGATTATTATTTTACAAAGGAGGAAGCAGTTAATTTTTTAAAAACCAATCAGATTCGTATAATTTCTTTAACTTATACTTTTTTTTGGTTTAGGCCTTAAAGAAACTGCTGAAGAAAAGGTCAAAAACAGGTTGGAAGGAAAGGATAACCTAACTCCATGGCAAAAATATCTAGAGAAGAAGAAAGAAAAAAGAATTCTAAAAAAAAAGAGAAAGGTAATGTTTGCATTGGCCGCTTGAGGGGAGTTGTTTGTTTTCCTAAGTTGCTGTTATTGTTTGGTTTAGGTAAGCTAAAAAAGTTGGATAGCTTCCAGTACTGTTTTAAGGTTAGAATATGCAGTGGTCACTCATGTGGAGAGACCGAGAGTGCCTCATCAATCTTAGAGCAAAAGGATATGCAGGATACTACTGATCATATGTATGCTTACACAAAATTTGTTTTATCTGCCTCTTGCTTTGAAGATAAATGACTCATAACAGCATTTGGTTTTTAATTTACATTTTTGAATGCATTAGGAAGGGTCTTTTTGCTCCTTTACGCCTATCAGTTCAGAGTTGTTATGGTAACTGTTACTTGGGGAATTTTTGGCTTAAAATGATACAAACTTGTTTCCCAAAAGTGTAACGTCAAAGAACTGATAGCCACAAAGAACTATTCAAATTTCAAATTGCAAGAGAATTTGGTAAATAGTTCTGTGTGAATAACAAAATGGTCCTATAGGAATGTGAAAATTGCTGCTGCTTCATCTTTCCACACGCAGAAGGTAATTGTGAAGTAACTGACTCCTGTGGCAGTAATGTGCAGAAATAGGCAGATAAATTAAATGTTTGTGCATCTGCTAGAAAAAAAACAAACATGTAGCATACAGAATCTAGCTTCCCTAAATTCTTAAATTACTCTGAGTGTAATTCGTGTTGCAGAAGAATGTTTTTAAGAGCAATCTCTGTGGCTCGAGTTACACTGTGCATTCCAGTTAGTTTTAACTGGCATGTGCTGAGTAACTTCCTAAACCTTACAGAAAATGAGTGCTCTGAATAGAGTAAGTAGCACAGTTAGGTAGTAGAGCAACTTTTGCTAGCATAGTATTCTTGTTTAGTCTGATAAATTTGAGTCAAGGGGCAAGGTGTACAACAGAGTACTTCCAGTAATAACATACTTTCTTTTAAATCCGAAGTCAGTCTTTTTGACTTTTGGAGCAGAAAATGAAGCTCCTTGCTCAAGTAAGTAGAGCTTTTGTGGAACATAAAGTAAGGACATAACAATGCTGTGATCCTGTAATGTGCTGGTATGGTTAGGTAGTGCATCACAGTTAGTGGGTACATCTAATAAAGATTCTTGGAATATACAAGTAGCCCTTCTTCAGGTACATAAAAAGCTTTCAGTCTGTGAAACAGACTTTTAAATTGTTGATTTGTCTTTACTAGCTATTTTTAGTGTATTGTAGTTTTATGATCAGCATACAGTATTTCAGTTTTCATCTTCATAGTTACTAACAGAAGGAACATCTAATTGCAGTGAAACTTAAGTAGTATATATGTTGATTGAAGTAATGTTTGTGCTTTGTTACAGGCTACTGCTGAGAGAGAACAGAGTGAAGATGAGCTTCCATCTGATGTTGATCTCAGCGATCCATATTTTGCTGAAGAACTTGAGAAAACAGGTGGGTCAAGACAGGTGACCACTGGAATATGTCTGCCCTTTCTTCAAATAATGAGCTTTCAAAACAAGTTGGGATAGAGTAAATGCAGAAATAGCATGTTCAGAATGAAATAAACTAGGTGCCATTTCCGTAGGTGCCATTTGCAGCTGCTGTGCTTGTGAAATTATGCATATTGTGGTGTGTGGAATGGTAGGGAACATTGTTCTTTTAGCTTTCACCAGAGAACATTATGTAGCCAAATTCTGGGGATGGCTGTTAAAAACAAACTGACCATCTGCACCCCTAAATATTCCAAAGAAAAGAACCTGATTGCCTTTGAAGCCTGTTTCCTTTTATATAGGAGGAGCCAGATATATATGGGTCCCTGTGAAGTTTGGGTCCGTTGCAAAAATGTCAGATGTTTTTGCATCATAAACAAAGTTGTCTTTCAGAAGAAATCAAATTTCTTTTCTGTTACACTCATACATGTTTTTACTAGTGTACTCTGGCTACCTAGAAGCCCAAACAGTAAAATGTAATATTTTAGGAAATAACTTGTCCAGTTTAGATTTTTAGGATACTTTTTTTACAAGCTTTTTAGTCTGATGTTTAAGTTAGCTTTTGCTGTGGTAATAGTAAATTTATTTTGAGTGTGATTTTGCTGGTTAAAATCCTAAGGTAGGGATAATCAGTAAGTGTAAGGCTTAAAGTGAGCTGGCTTTCCGTGCTTTTGGGAGCCTAAACCTAAGGGTGTTCCATGCTATTGTATATTAAAAGAAGAAAAAAGAGGGGGGGGGGGGGAGAAGAAAGAAAACAAGCAATCAAACACAAAAAAGGTAGCAACAGATTTACAAATATTACCAGTCTGTTGTTTTCATTGGGTTTTCTTTCAACGTAGCAGTGCAGATCAAAGTTCCATTTAAACAGAATACATTACTGTTAATTTGATACCAGTCGGCATAGGCTTCTTCTGTCGTGGTGGTTTGAAGTTTGTATTAGGAGAAAATAAATAATTCAAAAGCAAAACCTAGACGACTTTGTGTCTTACTGTGCTTATATGTATGTGTTAATAGTCAGAAGTACCAAACAGTAGGGTAAGTCCTACCCATGTTTTACAGAAAATAGTGCAATTTAAGGTGTCATGCAATGCTGTTTTCTGCCATGCTATCCTGGCAAGTTGTATATAGTTTTTTTTCAGAACTCACTGTAAAGATGCCATTCCTTCCACCCCTTTTTTAATTTTTCTTTAATAACAAGATCGTGTAAGTACTCTCATATTAATAATGGATGTTTCAACGTTCTATGTAAAATCTCTGAAATAATGTTTTCTTCTGCATTATATAAGTAGTTCTTTGTGTCATGGAGGGGCTCGGCAGAGAACAGTCTTATCTGCAGATTCTTGTCTGGAGGATAGGCTTTTAGTGTTCCTGGAGTCTTTGAGCATAGTATAATAGACGTAAAGGTTAAGAAAGTGAAGCTTTTTTCTGCAAGATTACTGATAATCTGCTGAGAAACAGGAGAAAACCAGAATGTGGCTAGCCCTGCAGAGGTTTTAAAGGGAGAGTACAGTGGCTGGCTGCAAGCCAGTTGACATTTTAACAATGATTACACAGCACAATTTTGTCTGGCTTTCACCAAGTTTACCCAGAACAGCCTGTCTCATAGCTGGGGTTGCTTTTAAGCACAGCTAGCTTATCCAGTTGGGGAAAATGGGTTGCAATCTTCTTTGAACTAGGCTGTAACTCTGCCAATTTTCTATCTAGGGTACAGACAGTATACAACTTGAATGACTGTAATTTTTCATAAGCCTTCCACAATTCCCCTGAAAAATTGAAATTTGTCCCTTAAACTGACTGTCAGATGATCTTAGATTATGCTGAAGAAGCATGTGACTTTGGGATATGCTCACGACTCAGGTGGACCAGTGCAGAAACTGGGAGGACGCAGTAGTACTGTTAGGGTTTTGCAGTGGTGTATTTGCTCCCTTGCTGGATTCACTTGTTGACCATAGTGTGTATGGGTCTTGTATAAATTAAGTTTTTGTCAAGCTTAGGCAAATGAAAGAGTGTAAGAAGCTGTTAGACAAAGGGCCTCACAAATTTGAAAACTGGAAATTATGGGAAGTCTACTCGAGTGTGTATTCATCAGGTTTGTCTTTGTTTTTGAGAACTGTTTGTAAAGCAGGCAGTGATTCTTGTACTGTAGATGCTTCCTCTTGGGAGAGGCAAGGTAGAGCAAATTCTTTGTTCCTGCTATGCCCAAAGAGAGTCTGCACAGGGTGCAGGTGTGTGCAAATTAGCACTCATGAAATTCATGACAGTGGTTGCTTTGCACAAAGTTTTCATCTGTGCATAGTGCCTCTGTGGATTTTCAATAGTACCACAAGCTAAAATGTAAAATGCTTCATCTGTATGAGCCTCGATGTTGCATTGCAGAAGCTTGATTCTAGTTTGATATTATCAAGAAAAAGAATAGTTTGTTACTCGTTTTACATGGATGCACCTATTTCAAAAAGTGTTGCACAGCTTCATTTGGCCTGGCCAGTTTCAGTCTTACTGCATCTGTTTCTGCAGGGTCTCAGAACAGGTTCGTGTAAGATAGAACGACTTTTGTAGCTTGAAGTGTTGGAAGATTAATAACTGAATAGTGTAATTGCTCATTAACATGGGAGCAATGTCCTGCTTTTGGAGTTCACTCAGCAGTTGCAGAACACTTTATAGACTATTAAACATACTTTCTATTGATCGTTCTTTGAGGAATAACTCCTATAGGTTCCAAACCTTTTGATGCCTTCTGATGGTCTAATTTATGATATATGTAAGAATTGATGGTTTCTTAATGCTAGATGGTAGCGGTACGACTGCGGGGACATTAAGAGGTTAACAGCAAAAGCTTAGTACAGTTGTAGAACCTGTACTGGGAAGATAAAGGTCTCAGCTGTGTTACTGATTTATTTACTGTCTGTCTTTGCAAGGCTTTTGAGACCAACTTTCAGGCTTCTGAATGAGACAGGTAAGAGGTCTTGTGAGAGAAGTTTTTGGTCTGGGGTCGATCTCTGTGTTTGAAATATCAAAACTGTGATTAGCTTTTACTGTTAGCACTGGAAAGTTGATGTGCAAAATGAATGTTGCAGACTGGATTCTTGAGCTGAGAAAGAGCTGAGTGGCAGCCTGAGGGGGGGTTGCAGCAGAGACTTGAAGCTTTTTCACTGGCTGGTGGCAGCTATCACATTCGCATAGCATTGAAGACAAGTGTCTGCTGCTGTAAGGCGGAACAAATCTGTTTTAAAGATGGCAGTGGGGATTAGGTACTAGGGGAAATCGGAGGTTTTGCAGTCGTTTGGGAAAGCCTTTTATCATAGGTTTTACATTCCTAAGTGTGCAAAAATGGTGGGGGGGGACTTCCAGAATGTATGTGGGAAGAGGCGCTGTGTCAGGAGTATGTTAAAAAAGATAGAAAATGATGCATTTGTGAATTCGGAACTGTTTTCAGTCTGATGGAGAATTTTTAGTGCTAAGTGTGATTTTTAGGCCCCAAGCTGGTTTTATTAGTTGCATAGTGTCATAGTAAGAAAGACTGATTGATTGATTGATTGATTTTCATGGAAAAGAGCTTAGTTTAATACTAGTTCCTGGTTCACCTCCATCTGCAGCAACAGAAGTCTTTGAAGGCATAAAGCTAAACTATCTTCAATTCTGTGATTCTACATATAGTGAAAGATGAAGGAAGATGACTTGAGGGCCCCTTCTGTGGGGCATGGGTGGAAAGGCAAAGGGATTTACTGATTTAGCTTCTAGAACAGTTGTCTCCAATTCATACCTCTGATTCCTTTTCTGTAGTTTAGCCAGTTCTGGGAAGATACAAAAGATTTCATAGTTGTTGAAGTCTTACATAAGACATTTATTTCTCCCTTCTACATATTAACATAAATTGTGCAGGTTAGGTTAACAATATTATGTCTGTATCTGATTTTCCTGCACATTTTCTGGAACTACTAAATCAACAGTTCTTAAGCTGATGACATTGTGCATCTGGATAGTTTATTTTTTGGTGCTGGTGGTTTGTTTCTTCTAGAAATCCATTTCCAGCTTGGAATCCATTTAGAAATAGTCAAGAGAATAGTCAAAGGAGAAAAAATGTACTTCAAGAAACGTGTCCTGTTCCAGAGTATACTTAGTGATATAACTTGACGTTTTTCTGGCATGTTTGTACTTCTAGTCTGACTACAAATCTGGCTTAACAAAATGGAGCCAAATACCTTCCTTAAGAGTACCCCCAGTGGACTGTAATAAATTGCCTGGGAATGTAATTCCAAGCTCAAAGGTCAGAGTATGTGGTTCAGGTCAGGAAACCTTCTGCTTTTCCTGCTCCTTCTTGATCAAGATCTACAGGCATTCCAAAGAGAGTAATTTGATTTTGTAGGATTTATAAATGGATCTGTTTTCATTAAAAGTTATGTTTGACTAATGTCTTATGCTGTTACTATCCATTATGTCTGCCTAATCAGCGCTGCGTATCTAAAGTAAATTCTGAGAGAGTAAGAGAGCTTCATCAGAAGAGTATTCGATCTGAATAGTCACTCATATTTTAATTACCTTGATTTTGTTCAGGTCTTTTTTGTGAGGGTTTTTAGTGCTAGAACTGTTTTTCCCTTTCTTTTTTTTTTTTCTTTTTTCTTTTTTTTTTTTTTTTTTTTTTTTAACTGATGAATTCTTACTCATCTGCCGGACTTGTATTCTGGGTACAGAGAAGAGGTGCACATTTGCCATTTATTCTAAAGTATGTACTTTGTTGTCTACTTAAGTAGAAAGAACGAGCAATATGAGAACTGCAGAACACTTCAATTACATTTATAAGTATATAAGCTAATATCTCTTTAAAACACCCTGGGAGTGGAGTGATGTCATGTGCTTGCCTGCACTGTTGTGATACTTCTCTCTATGGCTCTATGAAAAACACAGTAAACCCATTTTTTCTAACTGTTCTTTGTTGTTGATTTGTTTATGCCATTGGAATATTGCTGCCTCCTGAAACAAATATTCAGTGGATTGTTATTGCTTTAGGTCTAGCTGGCTTTTCTTAACTTTTCAGCCTTTTTCCAGCATCTGACACTTAAGTATTGATTACAAGAAAATGAGATGCACTTAGAGGTTCTATTCATCAGTAAATTATGTTATCATGAATAAACTTGAATAAACATGTTTAATCATATATTATATTTGCACTCAGGTGTAAAGAAGAAGCCAGAATCTGTTGAAAGTACCTCAGAAGATGAAGATGAAGTTGAAAGACAGAAGGTAAAGTGGTTTAAGATGTTAAGAATTACAGATGTTGCATTGCCTGAATTCTGTAAATATTTGCTATGTTTGTGAGTGGAACTACTGAATTCCATAGGATGGCAATAGAATAGAATTGTATAATTTTAATAGCGAGAGCTGTTGGAACAAGAACTACACAAGAAAAATGGTAGGTGGCACATGACTTGATGTCTTTAAGATTACACCAGGCTACCTTTCTGGGACAGTTGAACACAGCAGGGATAGGCAGCACTGAAATGTGAGGGCACAGAAGTCATACTGGTTGAGCTGATAGTCCCTCTGGCTTTAAAGCTGCCACAGTAAGTTTTCATGTTGCGTGGTGCTCAACATTTACCCCTAACGTCAGCACTGTATGAAATATCTGTGTGTCAAAAAATTGTCCTGTAGACTTTTAACTTTGAAGACTGAGTTGTTTGGTATTGCATGCTTGTTTTTCATTCTTCCTCAGGACAAGTTAGCTAAATAATTTATTGAATTCTTACATGTTAATTTTTATTTTGCTGTATAGATATCAATATAAAATTGTGATTTCAAAGTTATAGTGTGCAATTTCCAGATTATATTATTAGTATGTTTGAAAGTTGAATGTGGGTATTTGCATTTATTTTATATCTAATAAAAAGGAAATCAACTTCTATATGTTAAATGTTAAAAGAACATTCTTATGGATGGAATAATACTGCCCTGACAACCCTGTTTCAACTCATTTATGTGTGTGTCAGCTCATACAGACTTCATTAATGAGTTGTTACATTTGTTGTAGGAAACTTAATTTCATTGTGTACATGGACTATCTTATTTTGTAACAGGCTGAAATGGCCCTACTTATGATGGATGATGAGGATGACGCCAGAAAACATTTTAATTATAAAAAGATTGTAGAACAACAGAATTTGAGCAAGAGGAAAAAGAAACTCTTAATGAAGAAGAAAGAATTACTAGAAGATGACTTCCAGGTAATGGTATACTCCTGATTTTAAGGCTCAGCTAGAACCGTTGTTAATATCAATTATTTTCAGGACAATTTTGTTTTTTTCATATCCTTCTCCTCCCCTACTCTGAAGGAGAAGAGCTAGATATACATTTTCAGGGAGTTCAAGGTTGTTTTCAAAAAGCAAGAAATATACTGACACAGTGTTGAAGGAAACAGACTTAAACTCTGTGTAAGGCAACAAGGTGCTATTTATGCAAGGCCTTGTACATCTTGTTGCCTAATATACTCCTTGGTGTGTTTGTTCTGATGGTTATCCACTGCTGCTTTTGCCCCGGTTGGTTCTTGACAACGAACCTTTCCTTGGTCTGCCAATAGAGGCACGTACAGGATTTGTACAAGTGTTCACTTCTCTGTTTTACCAATCTTCTGGCTCTTCACCTCACACTCGCTGGGATTCTGTGACTGGAGCACTTCCAGGAATGGTGAACAATCTCACGAGCTATGACTCCCTAAGCAGCTCGTATTTTACTGTGTTTGAAAGCTTTGCTATCATGGGTAAAAGTTATCTAAAATAAATACTCCTTTTCTCCCTTCAGGTAAATGTTGCTGACACAAGATTCCAAGCTATGTTTACTTCTCCCCTGTTCAATTTGGATCCTTCAGATCCAAATTTCAAGAAGACAAAAGCAGTAGAAAAGATCTTGGAAGAAAAAGCTCGCCGAAGAGAAGAAAAGGAGCGAGATCTTAAGGAGGCAAGCAAGGGGCAGGAGAACAAGATGGCAAAGAAAGGAGTTGTTGCTAAGAAAGGCATAGATCCTGCTTTATCAATGCTAATAAAATCTGTCAAAAATAAAACTGAAGAGTTTCAGGCAAGGAAAAAGCAAAAATTGAAATAACTAAACTTCAGTTTTACTCAGAAGTTGACGTTAGTTCCATTCTTATACCTGGCGACACCTATTAAAGTTACTACAGCCTGCTCTGATTCCCATCCACCTAAAATTTTCTGAGAAGTCACTTAATTATGGTGGTGAGTACTGAAGTAACTAGAGCGATAATCAGTCTTTTCTTCTGCCACAACAAATACGTATTTTCAAGGTGTAGATTTCCAGTAATAGTACAAAAAAGTAAGTAAGGAATTGGTGGGTTTGGGGCTGTTTCTTTAGTATCATGCTGTCTCTTAAAGATAACAAAAATGCTGAAGATGGCTACAAAAAGTAGTCATAATTATGGCTGTAATTTATAAATAACTTCTGCAGAGATTTATTGCTGAGACTAAAGGGTCTTAAAGTTTTTAATTCCACAGAAGTCTGTAAAACATATTTCTGTTGATAAACAAGGTGGTATTGTAACCAAAAATTGAAGAAATTTTGTATACAGGTTTTCTGTACATTTTAAAAGATTGCATATATCCTTCACTAATTTCTCCTCTAAATACTTTTAAGACTTCCTGGATAACAGAACTAATTAATGGAAATACTGCCATTTAGAGGTGTTTCATTAATATATGTTGGAAATAAATGGTTTAAATTGGCCCGAAGGAATTTTGGATACTTAGCTGTGTGGTGGTGTTCTGCGCCTGAATGAAATTATGTCAACATTAAACTTCTTGCTATTAATATTGCATTCCCATTAATTTAGTTAGACTTATATAAGATCTTCCATCATTGCAAGTATTAAAAGCAAGAGAGAAATAAAAGCTAGATCTAGATGATACAATTTTAGAAACCCTGTTGTTTGGCCATGTTATTAGTGTTCGTGATGAAGGTATCAGTGGTGCAGGGAAAATACAATAGGTAGAAAATGATCTTTCGTCCCTGGAGTGTGGGGATTGATTTGTCTTTAAGTTTGGGGTTGGGTTAGAGTTTTTTGGGTGTTTTTTAAGTGTTTGCTGTATCAGCTCTAATGGAAATACAACACTGTATCAAAAAAAGAACTAAAAAGTTAGAAACAAGGAGCTGAAAGGCAATTTGTAATTTTAAAGAGGTATTGTTAATTTCTGAAACATCCTACTGGAAGTGGCAGGAAGCTTCTGAACATGGGTATACAGTGGAGAACAGCATAGTGATATTCAGCAAGACAATGAATTTATGAAGAAAGATGCTTTGGGAAACAAAGAGTTTTCCACCAAGGGAAGCATCCCTGCATCAAACAGGAGAACCAATCGTTACTACTTAAGAAACTGTTGTGTCATACGAAAGTGATAAAATGTACATTTATGCATCTGAGACAGACAGTGGATGAGGAGACAAGCCTCCCCAATAATGAAAGATCATATTAATTTTAGAATAAAATTTGCAGCATGGAAAACTAAGTAGTTGTCTGTCTGCAATGCAGTTACTTAAGACTGGCACCTATGGTATGATTTCCAGGTGCCAGAGCAGTGACACCAAGCTGAAAGGATAAAATTTAGACACACCATGTATTTGTACAGATTTTTTCTACGTGTGGTTCATTGCATGGCATATATTTTGTAGGCATATGAAATGCACTAGGGGCAGTAGCTTGAAGTGAACGAGAGTTAGAACTAGGATATGGTGACGGAAGGGCAAGCGTTTATGTACAAAGTGTGTGGAAGACTGGAAAGCTGAGAACAAAAGTGAAAGGTCTGAACAGAAATGCAAGTCAAATGAAGGACCCACCTAGCCCAGCATCTGATCCCTGACAGTGGCCAGTGACAGGAGATGGCAACGGTGCACTTAGAATATTACACCTTGTCAGCGGGGAAGCAGGTACGTTCATAACTGTTCTTTTTCTTTCAGAAATACAGCGTGGGTAGGACTCACGGTCGTAGGTACTTACTTTGTGAAAGCACCATTTTGTAGCTGTAGCAACAACAGAAAGTGTCATTCTGTGTTGGTGCACCAGCAAACACTGTTCTAATAGCAAGTCCACAGTCTCCCTTAATTTTGTTTAATAATTTGTATGAAAAAGCAAATTTGGTGGGGGATGAAAGGCAACAAACTGTACTGTGTCTTAATCTAACCCTGCCAAGTTCTACCAGATACTTCTGTTTTGATGCATTTGATGTGCGTGTTCTTACAGAGGAGTGTCCTGGCTTGTGCACTAGCAGTAGGCATAGTCTGCTGTGTTTGACTTCCTGGCAGTAGTTGAGTCACTTAAATTACCAGTGCTTTTCTTTTTGGCTCGGTGCTTTTATAACTTTATTGGAAAATCTGTGGCGTCAGTGAATCTCCGCTCCTCTGGAATGCCCAGCTACGCTGAATGACTCATGGGTCCAAAACTATCCAACAGAACTTCTGTACTACTTCAATGCATCTGTCCTTTACAGTAACTTTGCTGGAGAACTGATTGAACAAAAAATGATTATAAAATTATAAAGTCATAAATAGTGATGAATTCTTATTGAAATGAAGACGGTGTAAGTTATGCTGTGTCTTTTCTTACATGCACATGTGCTGGCTACCTTCTTTCTTCCATTTAGGAAGCCTAGCCTGTACTTGGGAGTCATAGCAAGACAAAATGCACAAAAATTATGAAGGCAGACTTGACAGTGATTTTAACTATTGGTTGAAAAAAATATTTTGCTGTGTGGTAATGTGTGTTGGGTATCATTTAAATGTTTAATGTATGATAATTTTAACTCACCAGATGTTCTTTTTATTGTTGTTTTTGTTCTCAAGTTGCTGAGTCCTGAAGGGGGGGCATCTTGGTTGGGAAGAATTGTCTGTTTGTAAAATGATTAGGTCTAGAGCCTCTCTTCCCCACCCCCCGACTTTTTTTAAAAAATCAAATAATTACTTACTATGTCCTAATGGCTCAAAGCCCATCATCTAATCTCTATAACTCCAGAACAATACTAACAAAATCTGGAGTGATTTCTTTCTGTGTTTTCAGGAGAAGCGTATCTTCTAAGTCTGATAAGAAGTGGTCATGTCTCATCTAGAATTCCTTGCAATTCATTGGTCTTGGTGTAAACAAAACAAAGGATGTTTTTGACCATCTCATCCTTTTAAACATGAAAATAGGATCTGGAAATTCTAACCTCTGAACTTTAAAATATGATTTTTATTTCTCCCTTTCACTAAATGCCATGTAACCAGCAAACCTGATGGCAATTAAGTAAAAAAAAAAAACAACCTCAAAAAACAGGACTGTTAAAAGTGAGACAGAACTAATTTTTCTAGCAACTTATGGAGGTCTGGTATAAAGTAGTTTGTCTCCAAGTTGGCAGCCATCAGAGCTCATGCTAGAGTGTAAGCCAGACATTTAAAGATCTAATATTACAAGTGGAAATCACAAGAGGGTTTGATTTATTTAAAAACTGAGAAAGATCAGACAACCAGAGATGAAGAGCCACGTATGTTTTCTATTATTCCTTTCTTCTAAAAATTAAATGTATTATTTCCAATTAATAGCAAGTTGGCTTTTTGTTCATTTCATATTTTAATAGTGTCCAAAAATAACAGTAAGTTGTGCTGTAATGTGCTTTTTTAGCAAACAAAATCCAACCAAAATACTGTGGATTTTTTTCTTAATAAAAGTCTTAAAAACTTATGTTATATGTGATATATATTTCAAACTACTAGAGTGGTTAGGTTGTTTTGCACTTGTCTTAAGTCATGAGTTAAATGCTTCAGTTTTGTAGCTATGATAAGAACAGCAAAAGTAGTAGTTCTGATAGCACAGTAATTGTCATTATTTCATACAATACTTTACATTAGGAAGGTTGCAGTCTTAAAAATGTACCTTTTCATGCACAGGATTATGTTACTGTATTCCTGTAAAAAGCAAGACAAGGTGGTAGAAAGGTCTTGTCTTGTATTTTTCTTTCTGTGCTTGACATACCGTGTTACAAATGGGAGTATTTTTGTCTGGGTTCTGGATCCAATCTAGATTAATGTCACTTAAGGTCATTATTACTTTAGATCCTCCTCATCACTAGCATATGAGCAATCCCTACTCAGTACTGTTCCAGCTCTATTTCAGCCATCTGAGACTATGCAAGTTTTAAACAACATTGCTTCTAGCCTCCAGTGAGCACACTGGCAAATCTCCTTCTGTCCCATTCTCGGAGACACCCGATCCAAAGGCTGGTTGCCACGTTGTCGTGGGCAAATGCTCTTGGACTGCATCCCGTGCGCTCCTTGGCACTGCACAAATCCCTTGGCTTTGCACTGAAATCCAGCCCAATGCACTTAGACCTTTCTCTTTTTATCCTTCTGGAGTGAGGAAGGAGGGAAAGGACAACTGAGGCAGATGAGGTTTGTATTGACTTCCGACAGCATGAGTCAAAGACCGACATTATAATTCTGAAAAGAAAAACTGCCCGTTGCAGTCAGCAACGTGTGTGGCTGAACCACTGCTCAAATGGGTTGGCAGTTTGACTGTGGAAAATAGAAGTCTGAACAGAAGTGGTTAGCAAAAGGACTAAGAATAGCAAAGGGAATGTTTTAGGGTGGCTGTGACTTCTACAGGTGACGAGTTAAAATAATTTCTGTGGAGTGCAACCCCCTCCCCTAAGCATAAGCTGCTTCAATTCCTCCTTCCCCTGCCTGCTTTCCCCCTTAGGTTAATACCAGGGCACTCAAAGAGGGAGCGGGTGTGTGAGCTGCCCTGAGAACAGATGCCATGGGCTTTAGGAGAATTTTGGGGCAGGGCAGGACAGCCTGAGCCATTGGTCTTTTTACTGAAAGAGTTCTGGAAAAGTAATGACAGCAGCACTAGCAGGGAGAGAGCCTGAGAAGATGAGCTGTGATGAACAACGCCTCTGGTGTTGACCTACAGTTGTTCTGAAAGGTGTCCTTATGCCCAGAGGTGGGAAAGAAGGTCAGCAGTTCCCAAACCAACCACAAGTTCAGCTTTTTTGGTGGTTTGGTTTTGGGATTTTTGCAGGTTTCTCATACACAAGTTTTGTATGACAAAACTAAATATAAATGCCTAGGAACCAAAAACCATGTCAGAGAGAAAATCAAGCATAGTACATGTGAAATCAGCTTTGGCATTTGTTTCAGTTAGATGAATGGATGCTTTTCTTCAAGCTGTAGTCTGACATTATAATGCCATGAAAGGAAGCAGTTTTCATTATTCTGTATTTTGGTGTCCAAGTGCTTGACTTTGCAAAATAACTGTTTTGTTAGCAGGGTTTTAATTTTATTTTATTATCATTAAATAAAACCCACAACCCTTATGCTCCGTGGAAGCCCATCTGCCTCACAGATGGGTCAGCACCCTCTCAATCCAGCAGACCAGACTGACCACTTGAGTGCAAGTCCGAACTGTTAGCAGCGAATGGCAGCATGCCACGCATGGCCCTCGCCGGAATTTACTGAGCCAAAGGGATGCTGCACAAAGTGACAGCTACAGAGTTACTTGCAGCGCTCTTGTATTAATGTCAAAACAGGTGTAGCAGACCAATGGCACGTAAAAGGAATATAAATCTTATCGCTAAAGCTAGCTGGTTTTCTTAAGAGGCCCAAGATTTACATTTGACAGCAAAGCAAGTTCCCTTGGTAAGTAAAGATGCATCACAGAATGGCTGCTTTACTTTGCTGTGAGTCAAACCTTTGGAAAGGCAAAAGGTACCAATATATTGGAGAAGGGTGATGAACTTAAATCACGTATTAAAAGAGATGTAGTTTAAAACTGCAAATTCTGTCCTAATATAAACCTGCACTGGTTTTTGTACCAATCTCAATCTCTCCGAAACGTGAATTTGCTGATCGAGCTCGTGAGCTAGTCTGAGGGGTGAGAATGGGTGGTGTTCTCCTTTTACATCCTGAAGATCAGAACTTCCCCAAGATGAGAATAATTTTGCCAATTATTCTTAAAGCTTCATAGTGAACTTGAGTATCCTGAGCTCTCTTTGTTGCAGTTGGATCAGTACCCCAGAATCTGAAGAGGAGGAAGTTGTGAAGACTGCCCTGCTGAAATTGTATCATACCTTGAGTGCAATAAAACAACTTTGGTTTGGACTTAAATCGTTACCCACGGAGAGCTGCAGAAAGCAACCGTGCAGGTCAAACCCCATAAAAATAATGAGATGATAAAACATGTGGAGAAAACTTAGTCCAGGATTTACTTAGTCACCAGCTTGGCCTGTTTTTCCAAAATATGTACTTTTAAATTGTCGTATTTAAATCTGCAGCATGCTTTGTGTGGGTGTGAGGAGAAATGATCTCTGACTCTGAAAACCACTGTTCTGTGAGTCCTGGCTTCCCAGAGCGGTGGATGAGGAGATGACTATCCTGCTACAATGGCCAGTACGTACCCAGTACGCATATAACTCACTTTCCATCTTTAAGGAATAAAGACAAAACCTTGCGGGGATTTACTGCTAGTGATTATTTTGGCAACAGCTGATGAATACATATTTTAAGTTTCGTTTCTCAAAAGTCCTGTGTCTTATGATTTGGCCCCCATCGAGTTACAACTGTGAAAGCTGGCTGAGAGAAGATCGCAATCGCACCGAGCTGAAGTTTTTTGAGGTGCGATGGAACAAGTGTTGGAAATAACTGTGTGTGGGTGTTGAGCAGCCGGGAGTATGTGGAATGCTGTTTAGACAGGTCCAGGATGCTAGAGTATTTTCCTCATGTGAAGTGGCTCATTATCTGGAAAAAACATTATTTTACTGGCTGCAAGTCAAAGAAGGGGCCTTTTCATATGCAGAGGAAACAAGCATGCCTGTAGAAGACTGCAGGCTTATTTATGCTACCTGCAAAGATCAGCCAGTCTTTCAGGGGGATTAATAATGTGGTATCTGAGCAGATTGATTCCAGCCTTTACAATGGCCTTGAGATGCTAATTCTCTTTTTGCAAGCAATCATTCAGTTAACAGTTCCTGTTGTACTTGGTGCATTCGGCTGCTTTCTCTGTTGCAAGTCATTTCTACAAAGTTCCTAAATGAAACTGGAATGGTCAATATAGGGCAATGGTCAATACATTTCGTGCTTGCCTTTTTTGTTGTTCCCTTCTCTTTTCTTTTTTTCCCCCACATAGCCACTTCCCAGACAAATTCTTTTAAGTGCCAAGTTTGTCTTGAATTGATTGTTGAAGGTTGTCCTTTCATCTGGGTCAAAAGAGATAGGAGAGGGATGTGAGTCTTCTCTTCTATAGCCTTTTCTCAGCATCTGTGTCCTTACCAGGTGTCCGAAGGCACTGAAACCTCTCAAGCCAGAGGTTCAGCTCTTTGTTGCCAGGAATGCCTCCTTTTGTGAAGCAAAGACAGAGTGGTTTTGTGAGGTCGGGATCTCTTTTTTCAAAGCGGCTCTCTGGTGCCCCGCAAGAAGCTAAAGAATTACTAAAAAGGAGACCTAAGCCGTGCTGAAAAGCCTGTCTTTCTTGTCTTTTACTATTAAATTGAATATTCTGTCACTGCACCTGAGGGCCACAGCTTAGCACCTCCAACTCCAAATTCTAGTATGCCTTGAAGTGGAGCAGCTGAATAATTACTTCACTACAGGTTTCTTAATGAAGTTATGTTTTCTTATAAATGAAAATCCAGCAGTCTTGGATGAGTTGTAACTAGCAAAAGTATCAAATGGTTTCTCTGTACTTTGTCCACATCATTGTAACAAACCAGTATCTGAATTTGCCCCTGCCCATGGCAGGGGGGTTGGAACTGGATGATCTTTAAGGTCCTTCCAACACACCGTTCTATGACTCCATGAATGTAAGTTGTCAGATACGTGGGCCTGATTTGACAGAACCTCATAGATGCATACAGTGTTGCCTAGACTTACTCAAAGAAGCTCCAGAATTTCTCTCTGCAAGGCATTTCCTCAGTGGAGGAACTATAGGACGTGTATAGAGCACCCACCCTGACCCTGTTTGATGGGTTTATACCGCTGGGTCTGAATGGGAGTTGTGAGGCAGCAGAGAGAGGCTGGACTTCATCTTGTTTCCCTGAGCCGAGGCAAATGATTTTGCTTGACAGGGTGTTAAGCAACTCACTGAGTTTAACAGCAAACACATACGCCTTGCACACAGCTCCTAATTGAGTATTGCTCACACCTCTGGAGCAGAGCACTTCTCAAAATCCTGGTCAAAGACGTTTCCAGCTGTGTTGTGTTAAAATGCTTCTTGTGGGGATGTGCTTGTACCTGCTTGAATGTCTGTGGGTCTGCCTGACTGCAGATGCATTTAAATTCTTGCTGAGCACGTGGGATCACCCCACTCAACATTTGGTCAAAAAAAACCCCAAAAGTATTCCCTCTCTGAGCTTTTCTTTCAGGAAATGGAGGGTGTTGGTATTAAAACAATATTTTAAGTTCCAAGAACTAATTTAGACATGTCTGCATGCTTACCTCAGATTTTATTTAATTAATGGTTTAATTATAGTACAGCAAGTAAGATGAAGCCTCACTGAAGCCTCTGGGCTTGGACAGCCACTTTTATTCAGAATAAATTAAAGCAGCAAATAAGCTTGTTATCAAATCAGGAAGTAACGCTAGTAGACTCTGCTTTGAAACACAAAGTGCAAGAAATCTAAGATAATCAACAAGAAATAGAACAAAACTAAAACCAGGCGTTAAAACACAGCTGGAAACTTTTGTAAAAGGAATAAAGGAAGTCTTTCACTTCAAACCTGTACACTGAGGAATGATTTACAGAATGAGATCACATTTTATTGGAGTAGCAACACAAATCTAGAGAAAAGCAAGGACCAGAAAATAGGAAAAACACCAGAAATACTTAGCCAGTTTGGAAACTGTCACTGGCAGCAAGGGACAAATTAAGTAAAAGCCTCAAAAAGACAAGTGAAAACATTTGGATTTGAAATCCAGTTCTCCTGGAGAATAGGGTAGGACCAAACATTGACAACATTTTTAGCTTCTCCCCCCTAAAGCCGGGCTCCGTGATCACGCTGTCCAGCCGTCAGTCTGTCAGCCTACCTTCGTAATTTGAACCTGCTGGCCAACTTCAAGGAGATTTGACAGGAGGGTCAAGTCACAATATGTGTAGCTGACTTTCAGCCACATGTGCTGCCTCTTTCTTAGCCAACAGACAGGAGGGGTGGACAGAGAAAGGGAAAGTGGGGGGAAGAAGGCGTGTAGGACCTTATACAGGTCGTAGATTATTGCACAAGATCAAATCAAAGCTGCTTTCATAGTGGCCAACATTGTGTGTCAGAGAAAGGTTGCAGCCAGAAGGCAAGTGTGTTGCAATACTTCTGCACAACACCCTCCTCCTCCCCGCAAATCAGATTGTCCTAGCTCAAATGTGACTATTGCTGCCTGAGAGGCAAAGCAAGTACTTTTTGGAATCTTCTTGGTTCACTTCAGCATCGCTGTGAAGAATAACGAGGACTTTTAAAAAAATAATTGGCAACAGAGCAACTCACAACTGGGATTTGGACCTCACCATAAGATCTGTGAAAGGAGGCCAAGGATTTTCTAAGGGCTTGTGGACTTCACGTTACTTCCTTGTAGTTTTATCCAACAGAAGAGGAAGCACCTGGTAATGTGGAAGACAAAAGCTGATCTCCATAAGCCACATAGTTTTGTGTGCCAAAAATGTGTGTTGAAAAAGGAGACTTGCATTTGTTCTTGACATTTTTTTGCATGGCTAAAAAAAATTTAAGGCAGGTCATTGAAACAAAATCACATCAATAGTACAAAAATTAATGGAAGCACATTGTTATTTATTGGGAGAAAAGACATAAAAGGGGTTTCTGTGATTACAAGGCAGGCCAGAAACAAGCCTTCTGAGTGCCTGGGGAAGATCCTACACAGAAAGATTAGGACACAGTGGAGGTGGAATAAAGTCTGGGGGTAAAAAGGTTAGTTTCCACAATTTTTGTTTGGCTCTTGGCAGTTCAGTGCTCAAGTTTCTGTTAATGTTTAATATATGATATAACTTGTGTGCAACATGGTGGCCACGGGCTAAAATACATTCACTACATATGCAACTGAGACCAAATTATGTTTGTCTTGTGTGGTAATGATGGTATGAAGTGTAAGTAATCTATTACTGGTTATTATTTGCTTTGAAATGTATTTTGGCTAGTGAATGAAATCAGTGTCAGAGGAAGTACTGTTTCTACAGTACAGTTTCTACAGATTTGTAAAAATTCCCTGTAAAGATGTAGTTTGGCTGAAGCAGGTAAATTCCTGACAGCTTGTTTGCGAAGAGCAAATGATACTGTTCACTGTGGCAGGAAGCACAGCCACAGCTACACGTGCTCACTTTTAGGAAAAGAAAAATGGGGAGAAGTTGAAATCTGTTTCTTCTAGAGGGGTCGAGAGAATCTTTTATACAAAACACATCCTATCACTGCTCACATTGGAGCTTGAGCGAGAGATCAGGGAAACCTCTTTAGTGAATTCTGCAAAGAGAGCCACCGTGTCTTGATCTTGTAAAAATTTCACAGTTTCAACTTGAAAAAGCTGACCTTTGCAAATGAGAATTTGAGGTGTCAGCTAAGATAAATGTACTCGATGATCTAATCAAGTCCATAAGGACATCTGGTCTCGTTTCCCAGTCCTACAAAGAGCAGGGGCTCTGAAGTGCAAAGGCAGGAACTGCAGGCAACGGGGACTGGGCTAACAAAGCATGCACACAGCTGGCTGCTGAGGCTCACATCTACATGATGTGATGATCATCTGAGAAGTTATCAAGGAAACAGGGCTTAGATATGCTCTCCTTCCTGGGAACATAGCTTTACAAAATCATGTTGAGTCTCCTTTACAGCAAAGCGTACTGAAATTCTCTCTACCAGTACACGACTCAAATGCCCATTGAAGCAGAAAGATGTAAAATACCCAATTATTTTGTAAGTTTCCTGATAGGACTATTACAAAATGGTTTTGTCATCGATAAATTTTGTTTTGTTTCAGTCAGCTATCAGAAGTCACTCATCTCCTGGGCACAGGGTGAAGAGCCCCAAACCACAACCCAGCTTCTCACACACAACACCCCTCAGGGACTGGGCACACTTGGTGTAGAGGTTTTGCTCGGTGGAAAGAGCCGTCTGTGAGGAAGTTACCCAAGGGGCGGGAGGGAAAAGAGGTCTGGAGGCCTAGCGGCCCGGCAAAGGCGGCCGGGACAAGCAGGGCGCTCCCCCCGGCTGCTCCTGCCCCGGCCGCGCAGCGCCCCCACAGCCGCCTTCCCCTCGGGGAGGCCGCGGTCGCCATTCCCACCACCTCCTGGGGAAGCTGATGCCCCCCCCCGGGCCTGGCCGCTGCCTGCTCTCTCACAGCCGCCTCCCGAGCCACCCCAGCCAGCAGCGCCCGCCCGACAAGCACCAAGCGAGCCCCAGCACGCTCCGCCCGCCCCGAGGGGAGGAGGCGAGAGGCGCCCTTCAGCAGCCCGCCCCCGACTGGTGTTCCCGGGGCAGCTGGCGCCGCATTCGCCTTCCGAAACGCCAATCAGCGCTGACGCTCTTTCCGGTCGGCTGGCTCGCTTCGCCCAATCGGAGGGGGCGGCGGGCGGGACGCCTCATCCTCACCGAGGCAACGGGCGGGCGGGTGGTTCCGGGTGTGCGCGAGGCTGACGGCGGCGGAGGGTGAGTGCTTGGCGCCTGGTGCCGCCCTGCCCCGCCTTAGCCCGCCGCTCCCCGCCTCCCCCGGCCCGGCCTCTCGCACTTCCCCGCGCCCGCTTACCCCCGCGCCGGGGCTCCGCGGGCCGTTATGGGGCGTAACGGCCGCGCCGTGAGGCGGCCGTGCGGGCTCCAGCGGTCCGCGCGCCGCCGGCGGGGGCTCCTCTGGGTGACGTCACCCCGCCGCGGCGGCCCTACCTCCGGGGGGGGGGGGGGGGGGGGGGGGGGCGATGACCCCGGGCGTCGCTATGGCGATGGTGGGGCCGGCCGCCGCCTGCCTGAGGCGGTAACGGGGCTGGGGGGCCGCGGCCCCTCCCGCCGTGCGGCCGCCCCGGCCTCCTCCGCCGGCAGCGCTGCGGGGCTGAGGCAGCGAGAGGCCGCCCGGGCCCCCCCAGGGGTCTCCGTGGGGCGGCGGCCGCTCTGGGCGAGTTTCTCCCCCCCCAATAAAAGTTTCTTTTCTACTTTTGCTCCGTGGCTGTCGGTTGCTCGTTCCCTGTCAGCTTCCCGGTTACCGCTGGTCTCTCAGGGCTGCCGGGGGCTCGGCTGCCCGCGGGCGCCGTGAGGCGCTTCCCTCTCGGCCTGCTGCTCCGCGGGCAGCCCCGCTCCAGCCTCTGACTGAAACACAGAGCTCCGTTCTGCCGGGGTGGGGACGGGGACGTCCCCGTGCCCCCCTCCCTGTGCCGCATCCGTGCCTGCTTTATGGAGCAGTTTGCTGTGCCTCGAGTGTCAGCAGGGCTTGGAGTTAGGGGGGAGCAGTGCCGGTCACCTCAGACTGAGGGAACAGCTGTAGTGGCCGTGCCAAGCACACTGGGAATGGCCAAGCAGCTCTTTCTACACTCGCATTAGTTATATTTTCTGAGTGCCTGTGTAGGATTCAGAGTTACTTTTTCAGTTCTGTGTTTTGAACTACTTTGATAAAAGCGTTGTGGTTCATGTTCTTCAGGAGTGGAACTGGGGTGTGTATTCCTCCACTGTTTCTGGGTCTGCACAGGTGTTCAGCAGTGAGCTGTGTAACAAGGAGGGATGAGGTCAGAAGTTTAAATGTGTGACGGCGAGGGAGGAGAACAGATAACTCCAACAAGACACTAGAGAGGGAAAGGTTGAGTCCAACGAGAGCTTACAAAGTGAAGCTGCGGGTTTGTGAATGAAATATGAAAGGACTTGAAGAACAGTTTGAAGTGGAAGGGGTGTTATGAAATGAAGAAAATTATTCAGCTAGGTTGATTATACGTTGTTTGGTAAAAATAAGTGAATCCTCAGACCTGAGCATGTGCAAAAATCTAATTAGGGTTTTCAGTCTGGAGTTACGCTATTAGTCTTTAAGTGGCACCTGTATCTTCATTTTCAAAGCCAGTTTAACTAAGCATCACTATTGCTTTTACTATCACCACACTATTTCTTCCATTTCTGCAGGAGTATAGGTTCCTCACTTGCTCCTGTGTCATTTTGCTTAAGTCTTCATCATCCCCTTGTTTCTGTAATGACATTCTGTGTGGTGTGATAAGATGCAGCAACACAAGAGTTTGTAGGAAGCAGGCTGTGTTTCAGCTTACAGCCTGTACCCATGGCTGCCCAAACTTTCTTCATTATTATTAGAAAAAAGGATGTAAATGCAGTGATTAGGACTTTAATTTTACTCTGAAGTTTATACAGCAGACCATTACAATGGGATATAGTCCATAAATCTTTTTCTTTCTGTAGAGTCTCTGTATTTGTAGTGGTCTTTATTTTGTATAAATACATATATTTATAGCTATAACAACAAGTTCATATTTAATTTTAAAATGCAAATTTATAAATATGTTAAGATACTGATACACATTTAGCATCTAAGAAACAATGAGTGGAAACAAATAACTTCCTAGAAAGCTATGATAATTTTCTTTATTGAAAAGATGATTGTGGTAAACCAACAACTTTGTCTGTTCTGCACCAGTGCTGAATCTTGCTAAACAGCATTTACATTGTCTTGGTTGTTTAAATGGAGTGGTATTTAATTACTGGAATAAGCCATATAGCATTTGCAAAATCTGTGGTTCAAATCCTATGTATTAAACCTCTCATTTTTTTAAATTCTATTCGCTTTCTAGTATTCCTAGGTTACAAATAGTCCCTTTCAATGTGGTAGGAGTGAAAGACATATTGGACTGTCTTAATATGTTATAGAGGTCTTCTCTGTTCGTGCAGTAACACTGTATGTTTTTTCATTTCCTGAATTAATTCAACTTGTAGAATATCTGGTTTTAATTTTACCTGCTGAACTAGAGAAACAGTATTTTGTCAGGATTTTAGGCTGTGGATAAGAGGAACAGTAAATACAGTGAATTTCTTTTGTGACTCCTGAAAAATACATTGTTCTGTACTTGTGAGCTTTTTTTGTTTTGTATATTAGAAAATACTGACAGTTTTTCCATTAACTGTCTGTAAATGTTAAATCAGATTAACATTTTAAAGGTTAAGATCAAAACCAAATAGGGTTACTAAATTATCTGAGATTAACTTAAGCATGTTGTGGTTCACTAATAATCCTTAGGCTTGTCTAGGCAAACTTTCACTGTTTTAGGTTTATTTGGCATTTTTTTAGAAATACTTTGCCATGAAAAAAAGTTAGTGTCTTTCCATCCCTCCCCCCCCCCCCCCCCCCCCCCCCCCCCCCCCCCCGCAAATTATTGGAGAATAATAAGATTAAGGAATGAAAAAGTATGGAAGAGTAGAGCAAAAGCAAGGAAAAGGTACAGCATTTTTAAGTGTTACTCACATGCCATGATTCTCTAGAGCACATGTTCATAAATTCTTACATGACTATTGAATTCGTGTTAATGCATGGTTTCTATATCCCCTATGTGGAATGTAGACACAAAATCACACAGGCAGATGCCCTCATGTGATTTGAGGATAGGGGATTCTCTTGTGCAACCACATATACAATATTTCAGCTTTTGCCAGCATTGCTACAGTGCTGCTTAGGACTTTCCACACAAGCAGGGGACGACACTTCTAAGAAGTAAAGATTGTGGCTATGGAGGATTATCACATTAAAAACTAGTTAAGCGTGATGGGTGGAGAGTAAGTTGTACTGTTGAATAAAAGGAGACCATGGGAAGCAGCTTCCTCTTAGTCATGGGCAAGCTTTATATCAATAATTCCCTACAATGTCTGGAAAGATCATTAGGTTCAAGTTAAGTTGTAACGAAAAGGCTGCTTTCAACTTGCAACATGGACTTTGATTATTTTAAGTCTCGTTAATACTGGTAGCTAGGGAAGAGGCAGGACTTAGAAGCTTATTTCAAGAGGCATACTCTCCTTGTTGCAAACCTCTCTTCCAATGTTTCTTTCTGAAGTTATTTGTATGAAATTTATTTCTTGAAATCAGTATCTAATGTATGCATGTGATCTGATTTTAGGATGATTCTTCTCCAGAGTTTATTTTTGAATGGAAAGGTGCTCTTTTCCAGTAGAAGATGGTGATCCTAATGTATGATCATGGAGAAGGGGATAAGTTCAGTAGAAGTGTTACCTTCCAAATCGTCTCAGGTTACAGCTGTAAAAGTGGTGGTCAAAGAGCCCGAAACAAAGCAAACCCAAAGAGGGAAACGAGTGGGATTTGTGCTTGTCCATGCAGGTAAGCTGCAGAAGCATAACAGCCGGAATGGAAATAGTGCATATACAAACTAAATATCCACTCAAATTTTGTATTGACTTTGGACTACTAGTATGTTAATGAAGTGATATTAACTTTGGGTGTAAATCTGGGAGTGAAGAGTTTGATTGGAAGTTGCATTGGCTGGAGGATCTTGAAAACTGTTAATAAAAATGTACGGCTTTGGGTGTTCTGAATGTTTTTTTAATTTTTCTTCTTGACAAAGAAAACCCCAAACAAAATCCCTAAATTTAAATGGTTATAAAATGTCAAATTATGCAGTTATCTGCTAAACTTGGGAAACCTACAGAATGTGAGAGATCTTTCAGTCTATTTCTTTATACTATATAGGATCAAACATAGCTGTTTCATTACTGACTTTTCTTATATATACATATATATACATATATGTATATATATAAAAGCTGTTTCTTATTTAACTTGTCCATAAGTACAGTCTAGTTAAGGCTTTTTGAAACCTCCTTAGGTCATTTGTTGCAGAACTTGGGTTTTTTTTTACCATTTTGAAAGTTTGCTTCCAAGTCTAATGTTTTTTTATCTTGCTTGTATTTAAGAGAATTACTGTTTATTTTTTCCACATGTAATGAAGAGGTCATCTACTCAGATGTGATACAAAAATGATGTTATGTGTGTCTTGCTCAATTTTTTTTCTGATAGGTTCTTTCATAAATACTATTAATCTTGAAAATATTAGCGATGCTTGTATCTGGTTGTGTATTTGTTATAGCATATGTATGATGACATGAGGTGAAATTGAGCAGGAGTAGCCTGGTGACACCTAAAATACTTGAAAAAACGACATGCTACTTGGTTTATAAAATCCTTAAAGGTAAAAAAACCTAAAAACCTCAAAGAAATTATTCTGGGTTGGTGTTTGATGACTCTGGTATATATTTTAAGAGCAAATAGAATTGTTCAATATATTGTCCTTTACTGGGTTACTTTGTTTAAAATTCTTCTTTTTCTTTTGCTAGTACTGTTAGAACTTACTTTATTAGAGTTTCTCAAAGCTAACGTTTCTAAAGGTGAGGAAAGGAAAGCTGAGATAAATATAAACATATTTTTAAAGTTCAAAGTACGCAAAACCAGAAGAAATGGAATTTAAATATTGGTGTGCTAGTCTTGTCTGTTATTTTTCTGATGCTGCATTTAGTCAAATAGCAGGCGTTTGTAAATTTTTCAGGTATTGAAGCAGGGCACAGTGGGTGCAAAACAGGGCAGAATAAAGACTGAAAATGAGAAAAAGATGAAAAAAAATATATGATTGTTGTTATTTTAAGGAACTCTTTTGCTTCTGAAGTCAGAGTAATGAGCTCTAAAAATGTAGCGTAAACATGAGAAGATGAGCAGAATGGTAACTGCAAACTTGCAAATCAGTGGTCAAAAGGAAATTGCAGTTTGACTTAAACCTGAGTTTTTTGCCCAATAATGGACAATAAATAAAAAAGCTATGCTGGAAGTCCTCCAAGAATGAGCAAAAAGCGAGTCTCTTGGACAGTGTTTATAGAAAGAGATTGCATGATGCTGAGACTTACAGCTGTGTGCTTCTGCATATATGCTCTGTATCCTATATTTTACTGAATGTATTTGAATCAACGTTGGAATGCATAAAATTGTTAAACACTGATACAAAAAGGAAATGCCAATGTAATCCAGATTAAGGAAGGCTGTATCTGCCTCTGTCTTAATTATGCGAACCAAAAGCTACAGTTTGGCAGGTAGTGTAATATCTTCTCCTTTTGCCTTAATTGTAGGTGCAGGTTATCATTCCGAATCCAAAGCTAAAGAATACAAGCATGTGTGCAAAAGAGCCTGTCAGAAGGTATGTCTTACCAGCTGTACGGTCTTGTAGTGGGTATACAAGAAACGTATTCGGTAGCACTGTCCCTTCAGTGTGAATGGCCCTGTCTGTGTTGACTACTCAGACTGTATGTGTTTCTAGAGAGAAAATGGAGCGGTAACAGTTAATATGATACAGAGTCAGTGCAGCAACATTCCCATCAGTGGTGGCAAACAGCAGACACCAAAGGAACAGGGTGGCAAAAGGAGAAGGTTATGGTGGTACCTACACTGAGTATTCCTTCAGCTTCATGCACTGTTTCCGAGGCTCTGGGGTTGCTGGTGCCAAGCACATTTCATCAATGTCCGCTGTTTTTGGAATTTATTTAAACTAGCATCCAGATTGTTCTGTGAATGCAGGGATTTCTAGAATTCTTTTCTTCTTGATTTAACTTAATAGGAGGGGAGGTAGAAACAGGAAAAAGAAAAGAAAAAAATTAAAACTCTCTTCCCAAAGCTGGAAAAGGAGAAATGGCAAGATTTTTCCATTGAAATTACTATTTTTTTATCTCCTCCAAGATCTTAGCTTTGTAACTGGCAAGTCCTGTCTGCTGAGTGTTGAATGAGAAGCTGAAAGACCTGTCTCCAAAATTTCTAATGCCTTATGCTTTCTCCAGGGAGAAGGAGCTGGGGAGCTTGGCAGGCTTTTTACAAGTCTTAGAGCTGGCCTCTGACAACTATCACTTCATCTTACAGTTCTGTTGCTCAATCCTAATACTGATCTAATTTTGTAATGAGAAGCCTCAAAAATCATCCAAATTTAACACTAGCTTCATTAAAGTTGTGCATTAACCCTGATGATATTGTTTTCCAGCTAATTATGTGTGAAAAAATGTTGTTTGTCATAGAATCTTAAGTAATTTGACACTCCTTATGGTTCCTTAAGGTAGGTAGCCATCATAAACAACTTCCATGAAGAACAAACAGTTGCAGGTTTGTCTTGCAACTAAAGATGCAGCCAGTTGTTTTCTTGGGTTCCCTGAGAGAACTTGAGTGTGGGGTCTTGTCCAGTATAGATCTAAGAAATAATAAGCTCCAGAAGTTCATTTCTGTGTGCGTATATAATTTGACGATAACATTCTCTTATTTGATTTGATTTTGTGTGTTTGCATTCAGATGAGGTTGTAGATTCTGTTGAATTTCATGACAGTTGCATGAATATATGGTACTAGGGATTTTTGTTGAATCTTGGAAGGAAATTAGAAACTTCTGGACTGAAACATTACGTGTTTGAAGACACCAGATATAAGAATTTATTTTGCTATAAATTTGATCACACAGTAATTGCTACTAAATGCAGTGTTGAAATGTTGGAGTAGTAAAATCATGCATTCAGATCTGCCCTTGCAAGGTACATACTGACTATTTCTAGTGCTTCTTACTTTTATGCCCTCTTACATCGTAAACTAACTTTGTGAAGATTTTGTTTTGTACAGGACTAGGAAAATGTAGGCCTTAGTCACAGAATATTAGAATTTCCTAATCATCAACTAAAAATTCTGTTTTACAGGCAATTGAAAAGCTACAGGCTGGTGCTCTTGCAACAGATGCAGTGACTGCAGCACTTATAGAATTAGAGGTATGATTTCTGACTAGTAGTAAATGTCTCTCAGGTAGATTGCCAGATTTTTCTGTAGGAAGGTATTAATTCAAACGGAAAATTACTGAGATTTGCATTTCTGTGGTACACTAATTTTATCTTTTGCTTTTCCACTGTATTTTGGAGTAAATTTATTTAAAGACTTTCTAAAGATGCAAACTGAATAAAAGTTGTCTAGTTGGTGCAGTTTGGTTGTCATCTTAGGTATGCCTTATCAGATAGTCTTTACAGTCATTAAAGGCTTATTGAACACTTTGTAGGGAACTTTATTTCTGACTTACTGAGCTACCGGCAGACTGGCTCTGCTTCTTAGGTAGGGAAAAACATCATGCTACTGGTCACATACGTTAACTATAAATTCTAGGGTAACTCCTCATTCCTTTTCTTTTTCTTTAATGTTTCACACTGAATTATGCTTCATTTCTTGAAATTATGATCCAAAGAATTTAATGTAGTTAGTCTGTAGTAGTTCTATTAACACTGTCATGTAGTAATTATATTGAGGTAACTGTCTCTGAGTCTGCCTTCTTGGGTTGTGTTATTCATAACTTTTTCAGTTCTTCAGGGTAATTCTACAGAAACAATGCATAAATTTAATGCTGCTTGTCTCTCCATCCAATTAAAGTACTCTGTGAAAATGAAGGAGGAATTTTATGTTCTTATTTGTCCCACAGCATACTTTTGCTATGTGCTTAAATGTGCACTTCCCAAAGGCTTTTTTCTTACATTTTTTACTTTGTGCGTGTATCATCTCTGACAGTATAAGAGACTAGAAGCAAGCTGTTCAGAGAAATGTGACTTCAGTGCAAGATAATCCTTTTTTCTGATTTTTATGACAAAATACGTGTAGAAGAATAGGACAAGTAATGCTTTTATTACAAAATGGTTCTAGTTAATTAAGATAGACAGTCTTGATAATGATTAAGAGGTGAGCACCTGTTTGTGAGGTTTTTGGAGGAGTGTCTTTTTGGAGTGGTGAGATTTTTATAGCATCAGACTTTAGTGAAGGGTCCCTATGAAGTAATGTAGAAGGAGGTAAAGCTAAAAGAATTTCTGGGATATAAATGAGGCAGTTTGGTTATTGTCCCAGCTCTACCCAACCTTCATGGCAGTAATGATCGAAACAAGTATTCCTCTTCTCCTGTAAGGAGTAATTGCTTCTTTCTCTGCAATTTTATTCGTGAAGAAGGAAGGCAAGGTAAATGTTGTGCTGTAAAAATAATTTCCTGGGTTTGGAGTTTATGCTATTACTCTTAGAGGATTAGCATTTAATTTGTCTACACATAAGTTGGGAAAGTGTTAACATACCTGACAGGGTTAGTGTAAGGCAGGCAGCACATACTTTAATATGTGGTGGACATGCTGACTGGGAGCCAGGACTTCAGTCATAGTTTTAACTTGGCAAGCTTCTTGGCTTTAAACAGTACTTTTGGTGTCTCCACTGAGCTGTTCAAATATGCTTTCATGTGTTATCTTACACATTAGAATATAGGTTGGTGAAAACGAAAGGTATCTCTCTAACGGGGTTATTTATAATGCACTTCCGTAAGCTAGCTGAGGCTGCTGTTACTCAACAAGATTGTTTGTGTGTCAGTTTCCTCCTCAGGGGGTGGAGTGGGGGGGAAATCCACTTAGTGTTGTGATTTTTATCATGTTCCTGAGCTACACTGAAGAAATGTTTTAAGAAGCTTTACAGTTATATATCTCTTTGCAGCTGTGCCTAGGGTATACATTTTACCTGTTTTTGTTATCCCTAAGAGACTTTTCTTCTTTTACTTTAGTAGATTTAAACACTCTGAAGTGACATCTGTGTAAGAAGTTACAGTTCTAAGATGAAATTAAAACATTTTAATGAAATTACTCCAATCGGAAACCTTTTTTTCCTCATGTCTTGCTAGTATTGTGGTGATGCCTGCCATCATTTTGCTTCCAGGTTTTATAATTCTCTTAGGTAGTATTTTTATGTATACTGATGCAAAAAACCTATTTTTTTCCATTTTTCCAGTTTCTAAGTTAAATATTATTTTGTTCAGGTTGTACTGTTGCCATTAATGTAATTATTAGCTTTCATTTATTCATTAAGTGATTTATTTAACCTCTTAATTGTGGGTTGTTCTCTCTGTTACTGGTATAAAGTATATTGGGCTTGGGATTTGGGCTTCTTTTAAATTAAAGTATATAGCTATGCAGTTACATTAAGGGAAAAATATCAAAGGTACACTCAGAAAATGGTGTAGTTTGCAGCAGCAGTTTTTTGAATCTGGTATGCGAAATTCCTGTCTGTCAGCTTTCAAAATGTTGAAAGGTTTGTATCTACTCATATCTCATACTGAACACCACCTACAGACATCTGTGAATTCTGGAGCTGCATTTTCTGTTTTAATCCTGATGTTTTTCTATGTAAAATAGAAACTGCATGTGGCAAATCAACAAACCAAACAGCATAGTTTTTCTCATAAATAACAAAATTTTATGAGTAAAAAAGTAGGTTTGTATGTTGACTGTCTCTAGTGAGCTATCACTGTTTTGTTTATGCAGGAAAAAATAGTGACTTTACAAAAAGCACTGCAGCGTTTTGGGTTGGCAGATACATAGTGAAAATCTGATAAAAAAAATATTTGTTTACATGTGTCAGTAATAGAGATTAAGATACAGAACAACCAAAGTTTGTATAACGTGATAACAGATTCCTTTGTATTTTACACTGTAACTTCTTGGTAGAACACAGTGCTGTGAGTTTATCAGAAATAATCACTTTTACAGTTCTCTAGGACTTCTAATGCTGTGTTCAAAAAATCTATAGTCTTTGCATGGCACAAATATCTTTTTGTGGTAGTGTCACAAAAGATGAGTATTTTTTTTTTCTTAGTTCCGCTCAATTACACAACTCCTATTAGACAGAATTTCAGCTAATCCAAGAGGCATTACTTCAAAGACTTCTTGAGGCACAAGACTTGCTCTTGATCTTTTATGAGCAAGCTGACAGTTTGCTTGTGGTATGCTTTCTGGTTTTTCTTTTATTTTTGCAGGCTCTAAATGGAGAAAGAGCAGCCTTTCTGTATTGGACTATATGAATCTCAAGTGGAAATAGTGTTCTGTGATTAAGATGGTAATGATAATAGCTAATTAGAGAAAAGGTAGATCTCTTTTGCAAAGTAGCAAGAGCAGCTGACACAGAACACTGTTAAAATAAGTGTGCTGGTCTTTGTAAGCATCGGCAGTATTTGATAAGTTGATTAAAGGCAGTTACGTTTTCCAGTTTGTGAATGCTGTCATGGCAGAGAAACAAATGAACGTGTTACTTTTTTCAGCTCTTGGTAATAGTATGGGTCTGGACAAGGTGCTTCATAAGACTCATCATGTAAACTGCATGCTTCTACAAAGACATTATTGCAGTACCATTTCTTTTTGTACTCTTGCTATCAGCCACCATATGAAGTCTGAGTTTCTTCTGAAACACAAAGGGATTTGGGCAGCTTTTCTGGGGGGAGGAGGAGGAGGTCCTGTTGCAGTTTCCAGCAAAACCACATGCTGGTAGCATTTATGGCTGTGTGAGAACAATGTGCAATTTCAAGCTTTTCTTTGACTATAGAGCACTTTATAAAGTCTACTGTTCAGATGCAGGTACTGGAGGCAAGGGTATAAGTTTGTTGTAAAGAATGATGAAGATTTCAAACTTACAAGATTTTAGTCTAAGTGTATTAATACTGTGTGTAGATCACTTGTTTCTTTAATCTGACTTCAGTAGAATGTACTTTATGAGCATCATTTAAATTGGAAATCAGTATGATTGTTGGGGAAGCGGATGTCGCATTTTGAGTTTCAATCTCCTTGCTACTGAAATTGCTCAAATGACTTCACTTTTGTGAAGTTGTTGTTATTGTTGTTCATCAATGCAAAGGGCATTTTGAATCTTTTGCTATACTCAAGCAGTGGATTTCTGTGGCTGTCAGCAAAATTTTGCAGTGAAAGAACTTGTTTCTTGTTGAATTGGTTTTTCTTTGCTTTTATCAGTTATATAGTAATTAAGATTTTTGAGTATACAATCTTAGTCCCAAGGACTTATCTTTAAAGATGAAAGCACAGTGCTAGCAGCCTTGTTGTATTAAGGCAGTCACCATACATGAACTTTTAATGGGTAATGAACTGGAAGTTGTTAATTCTAGTTAAAAGCAATACTATGATGTTTTGCAGCAGAGTGGCTAACAGTAATCTGTGACAAAAGTGTTCTTTGAAAACATTTTAGCTTGTGTAATTGAAAGGGACGTGACTCATCCTTGTAGACTTTTACTTCTTGCCACTAAATTCCCACAGAAAAATAAACTTCAAAATTACATTATGTAGTAGACTTTGAATCCCTCTTAAAAGTTGCAAATAAACCATGGCCAAAACTGTATTGAAGATGGATGGAATGTTCTTTAATGCATATTGAAAATAGAGTATTGTAACTGTTTGCCTCGATGTAATTCAGGACCATTGGTGTTATAGTGTTGAATAATTTCTTCAAGCATTCCAACTTTGACCGCAGCTAGAAACTTCAGCATGACTGTGTCTGCTGCCAAAACATTTGTAAATACATCTTGAAGTTAAAAGGATTCTAAAAATAAAACTGATACCCTTGGTAGCTTGAGAGTTTTTACAAGATGGATAACAGGAAAATGAAACTCTTGTTTCACATCTTAAAGCATTGTACTATCTTCTTCACTACAGGTTTACTAAGTTAGCTATACTTCAGTGGTGGAGTAATTGCCAGGTAGTGTAGTATTTTTCACATAATTGAAAGCTTATGTTTTGTTAGAATGTTTTCAATAGCCATTTGTTTATCTTTTTCCTCTTCCTTTTACTTTCCTGTGCTAGAAGGGCTTGGTGTTAACATGCAGAGCTCATGTTTGGTTTAATTCATTGTCTTTTTTCAGTGTCTTTAGAAATACAAAGGCTGATCTCTGCTTGTCTTTTTAAGTAAAAGTATATTCCTGAAGATACCTTTTGTATTATAAACTTTTTCCTCCTTGGATACATGCTTTGATTGGGTTCTTCCCCCTCCTATGGTAGTCATATGGTTATTGCGGTACTGCATTTTTCTGTCTGAGGGTATGAAGAGAGTGCTTCAGTTAGTTCAGTTTATGTTCTTTCCCCTTTGAAGGCATGCATGCTTCTATTTTAATAAAGTTTCTGCATTCCTTGAAGGTTTTGAGTTTTCATTTCAAAATACACCTTATGAAAATTAAGTGGTATTCTTCCATTTGTATATCAGAGTCTTGAAATCTTTTGGTCAGACTTTGCAGAGATTGTTTTCAGAAAGAGATGTATTTGTGTGGTGTATTTCATGTCCTTGCCTATTTGTAGAAGTAGGTGTGAATTTCTGTTTCCATTTTTTGTAAAGGTTTTTCCCTGTCTTATTTTAAAGGCTTTATATCTCATCTCTGAGACACTCAGGTAGGTATCAAAAATTCCATGTACTCGCACCCAGTTCCTGTGCTGTCTAAAGCTGTTATCAGATCACCTTTCAGAGCTGTGAAGTTAGAGTATACCATCTTCTGGGCAATTCTGAGACCATCTTCTTAATTGAGTGCAGTCTGATTTTAAAGCTAAGTAAAACTCTACAGAGGTTTTGAACAGGCGCTTGGATTTTGGTCTTTATTTCTTTTTACTGGACAAGTTACTCATGTTGTGACTGATTGTACTGGTAAGATTCCTTCTGAGTCCTGAAATGAAAGAGTTATGCCGCCAAATATGCATCTACCATCTTGTTGGTTTAGAATTCTTATTTGTCTAACATTCTGTAGTAGTCTCATAAATACTCTGTAGGGAGAAACAAGTGGCATTCCCTTTGCTTTGAGATCCTTTGAATAAGTTGTCTCTTGGAGTGCCAGTGAAGGTGCCTTGATGTGCCAGTGAAAGTGCTATGCTAAAGCATCAAGCACATCTAGATTTTTAGAAATAAAGTGAGCTAGTGCCACTCTGTATCCTGTATTTTTTTCCCTACTCTTTTTTGATTATTATGTTTATCAGATGGTGGGGAGCTTTGTGTCTTCACTGCAGAAGGATTCTGGACAGTGTTACTAGGGCTTCTGTTCTGATGGGTCCTTCTTACTTCCTTTATTTGGCTATGACATCTGCTTTTAAGATAACGGCTATATTTGCTTTGTGGCAGTGAAAAATCTGTAGAGCATGAAATTCTTCCTCTTTGCTAATGCTTTTGAGTATAATGGACTGAGTGAACGTTTTTGGAACAGAATATTAGAAATTTGTCTCCAGTCTTGCAGGTCTACGCACTCTGATTACCCATGGGCAAGGAACTTGGACAGCACTAGGAGCAGGCATTGTTCATCCTAATGCATTCCTGTTTTTACTTTGTCCTCCAAGTACCTTTCACCATTCATGTTCACATTCCTTCTATCACTTTTCTGCTCCTTTTGTTCTAAACTTCACTGACTTAATTTTCTTCATACTTGTAGAGCCTGGGGAGCAATGAAGTTGGTTAAGCCAGCGGCTGTGCTACAGTCTTCTACTTTTTCAAGGCTGTCATCTTGGTAGCCTTTTTCAATCATATTCCTGCCTCCTCACCCACTTCTAGGGAAAGATACTCCCTGTGCACTAAACTGCAAATGTTTTATTAACCTAAAATCTTTTCAGATTTACTTACTTGCTGTGAAGCATACCTATCAAAATGAACACCACAATGAATATAAACAGTGAATTTGAAGATCTGTTGTGGTATAGGATAAAAGAGGATGGGATAAAATGGGATAAAAATCTTGTGCTACTTCTTGGATGCAGAAGGAAAAAGCAGAAAGTAAAGAATAGTTATAAGGTGAACATGGAAAGATTAGGCTGTTTCATGACTATGTATTAGTCATGTGTTACGTATTCATAATTTTCAGGAAGATACTGATTTGGGGACTCAAACACTAAGAACACTTTAAATATCTCTGTAAATTAGAATCAACATCTTGCAAAACAGGTTTAGAATTCACTCACTACTTGCTCATTTGCAAGTTAACAAAAGCTGACTTGCATCACATTTATTTTTCATTTCTGTGTGCTCTCTTTCTTTTGTTTCCTTGTATTCATTACAAAGCAGTATGTACAAAAAAGAATCAGTTAACATTTAAGACAGAACTTTGAGCTATTTCCACTAGATTTGTTTCTGATTCAGCTTTTGTTACATGTACTGTAAAGGTATGACCATTGAATTTCATTGGTGTGTTGACATGTGGTCTAGACAACATTTTGTTGCATCAGGTTGTTATGCAGTGGTAATAAAAACAGATATGAAGCTTTGAAAGTATGCAGCGTCTCTGAAATTTTGCTGTTTGGCTGTTCTGGGCTGTTTCTTTGTCTTGTCTTCGTTTTGTGTTTGCATCTAGAAAGAGGGGATTATACTGAGTTGGCAGTGAGAATCCTGAACTGTGCTACTTTAAAATGGTGTGTTTTTAAAGTCCTGAGGATGCTCTGATGAAATGGGAGGGGCAAAAATGTGTGGTTTTAATTCTGGCATGCAAAACTTCTTAAGAACCTTGAGTTTGCAAAATGCTACAGAGGGTGCTAATAAAGGAGGACTTAGGCTTATAATCAGCTTATTAAATGTTGTTCCATACTTTCTATGAAATAAGTCTTGGTTTTTATTCAAGAAGCTTCCAGGCTGCAGTAATGACTGTCCTTCAGATAATGCTCAAATAGAAATTTTACGAAGTGAATTGTTAACTGATGCCAGTTCTTTATTTCTGCATGCATAGCTGCAGTTGTAGGCTTAGAATGTTAAGGAAAGGTACGGTTCTGCTTTGCTGCTGTGTCATGCTTCGAGTTTAAAAGGTCCACTGTGGTCTGTGCAGCAGTTATTAGATGTTACTTAAATGTTACTTGATGGGTTAGGGACCAAATGAAGTGTGCATTTTGGGGGAGGGACAGAGGGATTTTTCACTCGTGTTGTAAGGCTTTTGCTTGCATATAAATGATTAGCTTAAATTGTTGGGTGATTGGTCTTTGTATTAGCGCATTATTGCACTTGAGTTATATCATGTTCTGTAGAGAATGTAAGGTATCCATTACAGTAATTTGGGATGCCCTGTTCAAATTGCTGTTGTTTTTGGTGTGGAAGGTTAAATTACTAGAATAAGAAAGTGCACTGCAAGATCAGTGGCATCAGATCAGTTATATAAAGGTGTTGATCTAGTCTTTTATGGATGTGCCCTTACAGTGTTTTGTTCTTATTTTTAGGATTCTCCTTTTACAAATGCAGGATTGGGGTCTAACCTAAACCTTCTGGGTGAGATAGAATGTGATGCCAGTATAATGGATGGAAAGTCATTAAATTTTGGAGCAGTTGGAGCACTGAGTGGTATGTTAACTATGTATTTCATTGCTAGCTACTGATCTAAGCACAAAGATCAATGTTGTTCTTTTTTGGAGGGAGGGAGGACATTGTACATACTGCTTTATTTAAATAAATTCTGCCCACTTTAAAAAATGGGGAGGCATTCCTGCTCCCTGAATTACTGTTTAGGTTTGTTTTGTGTAACATACTTTCTTATTAGTTCACTGTTAATCCTTTGATGCAGAACGATTGTGTGATGGTACTCTACAGTATTCACAGTGGGAGTGAGCCTTCTCAGATGAATTTGTAGAATAACTTTAAAATAAAATGAAATTATTAACAAAATAATTTTACAAGCATTTAAATGCAGCTTTATGTTTGTTTTTGTTCTCTGTCTCCTCAGAGAACTTACTGGTATATAACTCAATCATAAGGTCAGTTGATATTTTGATCTCTTAGGTTAAGTTGGTCAAGTTAGGATCCTGAGGGACCAAGGTTTCCTTTATAGTGTGCTAGCCTCCAGACCGAAGGCTTTCATGTATTCTTGAGAATGCGTGCATCTGCTCATCTATGAAGCTGTTTGCTTGGGACATAAAATTTCTGTATGCTGGAGATTTTTTTTTCATTATAATTTCTCTTGCATGATCAGTTACATTTGCATTTATTTTGTGTGTTACTGTTACAAGGTTACATGCATTTGCATGTGGGACTTACTTAATCTGAGAACTAATGTGCTGCCTTTTTTTTTTTTGCTTTTTTTTTTTTTTTTTTTTTGGTAGCTCTAGCTTTCTGTACAAAACAAGTATAGGTATACAGTCCCAGATAGGGATTGTTGAGGTTTTGTGTTAAGTACATTGAACAGCCTTAACTGTTACTATTGAATAGCTTTTCTGACACCATTTCAAGCTTTGTTCTTTATCCTAGAATAGTTCTAATCTGTGGCAATAATTTCCTTATATAGATACAAACTGAAATAAATAATATAATTGTTTCAAGGCTTGTTTGTTAGAAAATGTATCCTTCCAGCCCTGGGGAAGGAGGGAGTGAGAGAAAGCTAAGCCTAAATCCTATAATCCCTGTGCTGACCACACAGGTTTGAATGAAAGCTCCTTTAATTTTGATAAATTAATGTTCACAAAATACCTTTGGCCTGTAGAATATCATGGATTAATTTGAGATCTGTGGTAGGAGGTCAGTCCTAATTTTTTAATGTGATTCTTTCTTTAAAAAAAACAAAAGTGTGCGTGTGTGTTGATTTTTATTAGAAGGCTTTATCGCTACTATTAGAACATGGGAAGGAAAAACTGATAAAAGTTGTTGTTAAATTGAAACATAAGTTATCTCTTAATAACTTGGCAAAGCGTTGGAAATTGAAGGAAGCTGACTTCCATTGCTAAAATGAACACTACAATGCTATGTGGAAAAATATTTTAATGTCGTGTTCCCATTTTTTGCTAATTTTTCCTTTCAGGAATCAAGAACCCAGTTTCAGTTGCAAATAGATTGTTGTGTGAAGGGCAGAAGGGAAAACTCTCTGCTGGCAGAATTCCACCTTGGTAATTGCTTTGTTCTGCTTGACTTTACTTTGGTCTTTTGTCTCTCTGCATGCAATGTTTGAAGGCTATATCTTATCCCAAGAAGGCTGGTGCTGTTTCACATACCAGCAATAGTGTGCCTTTAAAAAGAAGATAAGCTTTGTTCTCTGATCTTGAAACATCTTGTGCACTTGATGATGCTGTGGGTAGAATGAAGTATTGTGAATAGATGGCACCATCGTTTTGTGATAATTTCTGTCTGTGTGATTATTTCCAGTTACATCATACTGAATTCTTATGTTTGCTACTGTAGCATTTTGAAAAATCCTTGAATACATCAAGATTAAAATGAAATTCTACTGCCTTTGCCTCTGTCTACTTTTGAAAGAGGCAACGTAGTTTTTAACGAGTATATAAGAGAGTCCTACTTTCCTCCTTGTCTTTGTGGCTTTATTTTGTATCTATGGTGTGGAAATGTGCAGTGTTTTGTAACTTCCTGTTATTTTTGCCAAAATAGGAAATTATTTTAAAGATAGATTTAATAGCATCTACAGCAACAATTGAAATATGCACTCCTTTATTGAGACGGGTATAGTACTTAGATGGAAGAGGTGACTATTAAATGCATAACAACTTTAAATAATATTGCATCATTTTGGAAAGGATCTGGGAAATGAGTCAGAAACGATTGTTCTTAAAACCCTCGTATTTTCATTAGTGTCTTAAATTGACAAGTAGAGTACTTGAATGATTCATTCATATTAATTGACTGCTATGCTCAGTTATCATACCTGTTGCAGAAATTTGGTGCCATTTGCTAACTAATGGACTACAGTATTTGCAGATGTATTAAACCAGCATTTATGTAGTTTAAAATACTTATGTTTAGATTCACAGATTTTACTTCCCAAGTTATTCTTACTCTATAAAATTAGCCAAATAGTATGTGGCTGGATGGTATAGTATTGTGATTTAACCAGGAAAAATGTGCTAGTTCAGTGTTCTGTCATGCTGCACAGGAAGCTCATAGATCAGAAAAAGCCACCCTGAAACCAAACCATCGACAGGCAGATTTTGCATTTAAATTTATTTTCTTTAATGAAGAAACAGTAACGGTAGTTGGTGAGAGAACTTATTTTTTTCAGAGGAGCAGTTTACTAAGGAACAGGAATGTGAAGTTCAATTGCTGTTAGTAGCTGTTTTCTTGGGATGTCAGGAGAAAGTGGGGCTTGGCTGAGTTACATTAAAGAGAATGTCAAATGAGATGGGTTATTTTTGGTGTTCCAGAACTAGTACTGAAGTCAGCTACAGGACCAAGCACTTTTGATTTAGTTTTCTTTGTATCATCACAGTGTCTTCTTGAATTGTTGTAAGGAAGAGCATTTGGGCATTTTAGCATGTTTGCTGTAACTTCATGACCTCGTTAATGCTGCTATTATTTTAAAAATAACTGAATGGAAAAGAAACTATGTTCTCTTGCCCTCGAAGAACAAGACTAAATTTTTCAAATACTCTGCAAGATCTTGGCTAACGGATGCTTTTAAAGACATGGGAGCTCAAACTCTTGAGGCAAGAGGTGAACTGCCTTCAGAGCCAAACACCTACAGTTTATTTTGCAAATGTTGTGGACCTGAGTTACCTAATACATATTTTAATTTCCTTTTCTCCTATTCTGGATTTTTAATGTACATTTAATTAGAGCAAATTAAGTTACCCTGGGAACAGTCTATAACAGCGGGATATATAATGGGTTGTGCTTTAGATTTGCTTTGGTTGGTGCTTCTGTACATACAGGGTATCCCAAGTTCAGAACGATAGAGCTCATGTTCAGTGTAGGTGGTGACTATTGACAATTTCATACCTTGCCTTTCTGGCAGGGTTTGGCATGATACATTATTGTTTTGGGACTGAAATATATTCCTGCACAAGCTGGGAACATGTATAGTCAGATGACAAGAGAACAGCTGTATTTTGGTATTCCTACCAAGTGTTAGGATTTTAGTAACTGATTTTTATTTGTGAAGATCCACAAGTTCCGTCTTGTTTCTTATGGGCAAATAATGTATGGGGAGAATCTTATGCTTAGCCAAAGAACCTGTCTTGTTAAAGAAGCCTAGTGGTAGAGGCTGTTTCTATAGCATGATCTAAGCTAGCTTAATGTTTTCTGGTCAGAATGTTTAGCACGTGATCACATTAGAAAAATACAAGAGCTGAGAGATTAGTAGAAGTGGCATTATGGAGATTCTTGTCTGTAGAAGAACACATGGAAGCAGTTAGTTTGGCCTGTTAACCCCTTGTTCAGCACCTAATTTTATGGTGCCAATTCAAAACCAATTTAAAGTGGTACATTTCTAATTTTGAGTAGAAGAAATTCTAATGAGTGTGAATTATTTATTCTGAGATGGTAAGTTTGTTGGGAAGAAGTGATTAAGTGTCCTAACTGATGTACCCAATTTGCTATAAATTGCTCTGTAGAGTGTGTCATTCTGGATCAGTGTCTTGCTGTCAGAATCCCGCTATCCAAATTAAAACTTAGAAAACTTAAATCCCTGAATGTATGAGTTCATTTGTTGAAACTTCTAAGGTCCTTACATCTTTCTGCCATATTTTATTCAGCTCGATGTCAAGATGTTCTCTGCCTGTGTGTGCAGGAACAGAAAATACTGAACTTGTAAATTTTACATATTATGATATAAGATATTCCTATTCATTGTATAACTTTACAAAAGAAAGCACTGTTATAATTGCACTATTGCGTATTGGATGGATCTCTGGAAGTGGTCTTTTGTCACAGAATAATGGGTCAGATGTTTTGTAGTAATATGTTCGAAGGTTTTCTATTCCTTATGCCAAATCATTGACCTTCTTGAGGGAAAAGGGTTATTTACGTCTGTTTACTATTAAGCGTAGATATGAAAGAACTGCAGAATGGTACCAATACACCTAAATGTCTCCTTTCTTAGAACTCCTTAGTACTACTGATATCTTAAGTTCATGTCTGTATCCATTTTTCAGTATTAATAGTAACCCACGTGGGAAAGAATCCTTTCTTAGGTTTTTGGTTTGTTTGTTCATTTACCTCTCCCCCCCCTTCGGGGATACAGGGATTTGTAATTGCTTCACAGTTTTACAGTACTGTAGGTAGGATATGTACGTTGTGTAACTTGCAGGGCAGTGCATAGTCAAGGAAGTGCCTAGAGTAAAGACTTGCACCACCTTTTATCTCTCTTCTGTATTTCTTCAGAATGATTTCTACTTCGTAACAGTGATTTCAGAGTGATTGCTGCATTTTTATAATAAATGTTACAAAGTGAGTTTGTTATATTTAGGTTCGCCTTGACTGTCTTTAATGGATCTAACCTCCTTCTGCCACTTCTGTTTAGCTTGGTGTTGCCTGTCTCCTACAGCTCATATTAAATGGTCCTGTTTGGAGCAAACAGCACCAGGATAACCATGTTCTTGGAGAGGATTTCCTGAAAAGACCATTTTTAGACACCTTTACTTGCATTTTCTGTTAATATGGTCTAGTTTGCCTGAAACTGGAAAGCACGTCCTAGCATTGGCTCCTTGTTGGGAGGATGTTTTCATCTTCTGCGTGTTCTGAGCCTGTAACAACTAGAGAGTACTCTTCCTTTGATATATTTGCAAGAAAGGTCTTTTTATCTTGTTTGTGCAGAACCAGCCTTCAGAGCAGCAGAGCACAAATGCATTCATCCTTTGGTTTCAGTTTTGTTCACGTCCCCCCTGCCCACCCCCCCCCCCTCCCCGAAAGGCTTTTGAAACTTGGTGAGGTTTTGGCTGCTTTCTGTATCCCACTGGTTTTATTCCCTATTTTCCCAGTCCCCCAATAAATCAAGCTTGCTGCTACTTGTTTAGAGGTGGTTTTGTTTTTATGTCACCTTAAAAGTATTGCCCTGCTTATTCTTGCCTGGTACAGCTTTTCTACATGGCTACATGAATGATTCTCATGGCAACTAAAGCAGTTCCCTAGTGCCAGACTGCTGGTTCCCACCCTCTCGCCACCCTGTCATCTGTGGCTGGTACAATGGTGTGTGTGGCTCTGCTGAATCGGATTGCAGAACTTGCTTTTTGGGATGGTGTAAATACTTGTTTAGTCTTGGTTTAGATTACAGGTATTTGGCTACCTGCCGAGCTGAGTTCGTACTGCATGTCCTGTAGGACTCTCTTACTGACTAATTCTATATCAATTTATAGGAGATGCAGTATAGGTCGTACAGACAACAAAGCACTGAGATTGTGATTTTTAAATTTTTTTTTATAAACTGTGTATTTTAACTTTTCTATGATTGTGCGGTCCTTTCAAGACATCCGAACTGAAAAGTTTAAAAAAGGTGGAAGATCTCTGTGGTGTTATGAGGCCTCAATTAGATGTCTGCTTCAACCAATCTAACTATTCTTTGGGACCAGAACTAGAAAACGCTTCGTTTGTGCCCATCTTATAGGAAGGAAAGGAATGTAGGAATTAAGGACTCAAGTGAGCAAAGTAAAACTCACATTGCTTAAGTTTTGAGACTTTCTTGGGTGATTTTTTTGCACTTTTCATAAATACTAATGACTGTTTCTGTATTAAAAGTATTAAAAAGGCAATTGTGAATTTGCTTGTAAAATGCAGTGGTTTTGACTGATCTGTGCTATTCAAATTACCGTATATAAACCTCCTCATATTTGAGCTTGACACTTTTGCCACCTACCCTTCCTCTCTGGGTAAATTGTATTAGTGAACAGGAAGTGCTTACTTCCTGAGAATGTACTATTGATAGAAAACGTTTCTTTTAAAGACCAAGGCCGCCTTTTTTTTTAGTCAGTGGGAGAATATTAATTAGTTAGGATTGGGTATGGTTTGCATTTCTCTTACATTAATGAAAGTGACAGGTTGTTTCTTGAGCACTAGCTTACCTGATAGGTTCTGCTTGAGTTCTCCCAAAGTACCCAGTAACTTACAGTATCTTGCAACATGAACAGTATTTGTCTGGAGCTGTACTAATGATGGTAAGAAATATGTATTTAACAATCTAAATTCTCATCTAGATAAACTCTGGGGTGGGTTTTTTTTTTTGAGACTTGTGTAAGGAAAAACTGGACACACCTCTTCTATTGGTGAAGTCACAGAGAAGATAGGAAGTACCACTTCAAATTACTACATACTGAAAGCTGCAGGTGTCAGATATAGCACTGTCTAGAAAACTCGAAAAGCATTAATGCCAACAAATTTGCTATATCAATAATGTTCTCAGAATTTGTAGTACTAGATGGCCCCAGGGACTTCTTTGTAGCTGAAATAACTTCTGTAGCCTCATATTCATAAACCTGGTATTTCTGTAACACTTTCTGAAATTACTTTAAATCCTCAGTCTTTACTTCTTGTGTCTGTTAGGCAGCTGTGTTATTCTTATTTCAAAAGCGGGATATGAAATTAAGATTGGAAGTAGTTGGCCTGTATTGTGTTGCTGTTGTTGCTGTTGCACAGCAGCTTTCTGAAAATTTATGACTTTCAACTGCTACAGTCCACTTTTCAGGGAATAAGGTTGAATTCTTTAAGGGGAGACAGTATAAATAATTGAGGCTTGCTTTTTTCTCTCCTTAAAAGTTACATGTGTATCTGTATTTTTTGCTGTCATTCATTGTCACGGCAGTGTGTGCTGTCTCACTACTGTAGAGTGTTCAGTAATGACTAGAAAATGACTCTAGAGATTGTTGGAGTTTTTTTGCAAGTATATGAAAAATTCAGTAGCATCTGCAAATGCATGATAAACCTCCATGAGCTAGACTTTCATCCTTCTAAATAAGGCTTATTTTTAGCTTGTGTTGTATTTCTTGAATTACTTCTTGATACTTCTGTGGCATTGGCTGACTTTACTAGAAATACCTTACCATTCTCACCTCATTCATCCCACACTGTAGGTCTTCAGGATCTTACTAAGTTGTTATAGAGAGCAAGACTGTATAGACGACTTTGTCGTGGTTTAGCTGCAATTAAAAGCTGGTGCTATTTGGTAATTAATTTCCAATTTAATAGCACTTGTTTTTATCCAATACTAAACTTAATGTCAAAGCTGCATAGTCTTTTAATGAAACTACGTAAGGTCGCCAAGCGTAATTATAGCTGACATTTCTGTGAAATGTAGACAGCTTACAATTTTTAAATGACCAAACCAATTAGAAAAAAATAATTGCAAGAAAAGGGGGATTTGTTATATGGTTTTGTTTAAACTCCCTCTTCTGTGTCTCCTAGCTTTTTAGTTGGTGAAGGAGCTTACAGATGGGCAGTTGATCACGGGATACCAGCATGTCCTCCAGGTATCATGGCTACAAGTGAGTAAACTGGTGGTGTCAGTAGGAAGAACAGGACAGAGTAATTTTAATTGGTGCCTCATATTTTGAGGTTTACATCACTGTTCTTAATATTCAACTAGCTTATGATATTATGGTATATAAGGATGGTTTAAGTTTACTAATTCTCTATTAAGTATCTAAATAGAAAAAAATATAAACTATTACTTAGCTGCATTTTAGCAACATCTAATTCAAATGAATCTGTGATTCTAGGATTAAATCCAATGAACGACTTTCTTTACCGAAAAGTTGGCGCTTTAAAGCTTGGTCCTGTGAGTCTTCAGTTGTGATCCGTCTTGGATCCTTAAAGCACCATCCAGCCATGTATCTAAATTCAGCAGGTGCCGGTTTGATTCTCAGGTTCTATAGTTACACTCATCTCCAAGCCTTTGTCCAGAACTGCTCTGGTCTAAACAGACGGTCAGATTAATTTGCGTTTTTTTTTTAACCTGGGTAGGCTTTGCTTCATCTAAGATGGTAGAATAACCTGATCCAGAAAACAGACTTGGATTATACTGTATACTTGCTGTAGTCAGATCCCTTACAAAACTTCTTTTTGCTTAAAAGAAAAGAAGTGGTTATATTGATATACCATCTATAAACTAGGCTAAATATTAGTGCATTTACCTGTGGAAAGGAGGATGTGGCTCCCTTCTCTTCTTCAGTCCTGTCCCTTTTGGAAAGTGCTGTTACTACCAGTCTGTAGTTTGCTGTAGGTGAGAGCATGCCCTATGCTTCCTGTTGAAGTTATGCATGAAGGAAATCAGAGTTCGTTACCAAAAGAAAAAGGAGAACACAGGAGATTACAGAATGTTTCTTTATTCTTTATTTTACAATAAACAGTATTACTGCATAAAATATGGTTAGTCCCTAAGCCAGAGGCTGAAACCCAGGGCTACCATTAAGGCTTCTGTTGGGTCTAGTTCTAAATGTAGATAAATACCAAGAAATTGCAGTTCAAAGTGACTAATAATTAATGCTAAAATGTAACCCCTCAAACAGTGGCACTGTTCTACTTGATCATGCCAGTTTTCATACATACTCATGATACATTTCATTTTGAGCAGAAAGTTTTGATTTCTAGTTCCACATGACTGAAACTTTTGCCCTATCTGTATGCTGTCCAAAACAAGCATTTGCGGAACAACTTTTGGGCTCAGTTAAGCAGAACAGCTTCATTTCTGTGACTAGAAAGATGAAAACACTTTGGGTTTTTTTTTATGTGCTGGTTTTTTTTGTTGTTGTTGGGGGTTTGTTGATTTAGGTTTTTGTGTTGATTTGGGTTTTTTGTTTTGTTTTGTTTTTTCTTTATTTGAGTAGAAAGTAGTTGCTACTTATGTGTAGGAGATACTCCAGGAGGAAGGTTACTTGACTAATTCTGTTTGCATGCACAAGTTTCCATTGTTTCTAGTACCAGTGTATTTATGTTGTGACAGAGATGATTGGATTGTAACATTAATTGTCAGACTATACCTTACTAGCTATATGTACCTTGTTCAGAGCAAATCTACATGTTACAGCTTAAAAATAAGGATGACCACTGGTAATCTGGTTTACCTAACCCAGACTATGAGTTTATGCTGGAGAAACATGAGAAGAATAATCCCAGCCAATATATTTTTCACAAACCTGCTCCGAAACACTAGTGATTCCTTTTTGTCTCAGTACATTCAGCATACTTCTATTTACCAAAACAATTTGCGTTAAAACAATTAAAACAACCAGGACTGGGAAAGGAATCCTATTGCGAAGTCAATGGAGAAATGCCATTTGCTGTTGCAGTGTCAATGAAAAAAATATTAGTATTGAAGTTGCTAACCCCCTTCTGCTCTCCACACTCTGCTTTCACCCAGGTTTATACATGCTGAAACACATGCATACATGATGATGTGCTTGAGCCATCGTACAGGATGGACCTGTCCTGGGAATGAATGGATGCTGTGAAGCAGACGGCTAAGACTTGAGTCTTAACTCAGTCTTAGATTATGTGAATGTTTTGCTGAATGATTTCAGATTAGGGTAGTTGAAGGATATGCTGAAGAAATTGGTAGTAGAGACTGAGATCCAGTCATGTATTCTTTGTAACACTGAGAAAAATACTTACAATTGATTTCTTCACAGATACTCTATAATTCTATCTGCTATTTAAGTGCCTAAAATGGATACGTAGGAAACCAAGACTACTTTATGTTAAGACTGCATTATTAGCCATTCTAAGAGGAATCTGGGAAAAGATTGCTTGAGCAACTTTAAAGTTGTCATTTTTCCTAACATTTGAGTACACTTAAATTTGCAGTATAATTGTTAATGTTAATATATCTGATTTTTTTTCTTTAAAAAAACCTGACAACACAACAGCAAGAAAGAGCAAACAATAACCTGAACAATCAGTTCCAGAAATCGTTATGCTCATTTCCATACTGGTCCTTAGCAAAGCTAGTCTTGTAAGGTGTAGGTTTCTGGTCAGCGAGGCTGGAAAGTGACCATTAACACCGTGTATGACAACATGGGATTGTTATAGCTAAAGCAAGCTGGAAACTGTCTCACAGGTAACATATAAGAAAGCCAAAATATTTTTTTCCAGTGTTACCAGGGGAGGGAAAGTTCGATGTGCTTAAGAAACAATTAAGGGGAATATTGTTTCTAAGCAACCACAAAAGATCTCATCTGAAGCAAGTTACTGTGTTAAAGAATGTAAGAAATGAAGAAAAAAAAAAAACAAACGGGAGACTGATTATGCTTGCTACAGTTGCTATGGTAGAGTTTGCATGGAGAATTGGGGGTAAACTAACTTGAAATTATGTGACTGTTGAATAGCTCTGTAAAATGAAGAACTAAATTAGTTGCCAAACATCAGGAAAATATGTTTAGTAACTTAATTACAGAGAACCAAAACCAACCCCCCAAAGAAACCCCTAATCCAAATCTTAGACATGTACTTGCTGTAAGTATTAGCAGGGAGAACTAGGTGCGTTATGTTTTGACTTCTCTGTGCTGCACATGGAAAATACATTCTTGAAGTCGCATTATTCTGTCTTCCTTTTCCCAGACCTGAGATGGCAAGAGTAATTTTATACATGCTATAGGGCTGTGGGGTTGTGTGGTTGGTTTTGCACCTATGGAGCTCTCCATGTGATCAGTAACAAAGTTGCATGATCAGCTTTGTGGTCACACTCCCGAATTCTCTCAGAACTATCACAGTATCTAAGCTCCAAACTGAAATGATGTTTTAAACCATGTCACTTGTTGAACTACATCAAGGTTACATCAAGGCTCACCTGCTTTGTCTTCAGTTTGCCCAGTGTGTGAGGAAATGGATTTCTACCATTTGTAGAAATCTGGTGGCTTTCCAGTATAGTGAGTGAGTGTTAAAAAAACCCAACTGAAATATAATCTGCCTGTATTGCCTACAGTCTGCAAGAAAGTCTAATTTATTAATTCCTTCCTATACTAGAGCTTTAATTCCTGCCAATACTAGAGCCCATACTAGCTTGTGCTAGAGCTTTCTTACCCTCTGCTAGAGAGATTGCTTTAGAAAGCGTTACCAAAGTGTTAAAAGTGTAATTACAGTTTAGAAATGCTAATTGACTGTCATGCAAGTCTTATAAAATGGTAAAAGTATACTTTAAATCAGCCACAAAAATCTGAGATAAATCTTCCATTGTCAATATCTGTGCCTACACTAATAATAAACAAAACACTTTGATTTTTTTTTTTTTTAAGTTCAGCCTATAGTAGATGCAAAATAGTTGATTTGAGAAAGATAACATGATGTAAGACTACATCTTGCAATTGCTTACAGTGTTCAGTCTTCAAAGGGAAAGAAAAGGCAGGTAACTACTCAGGCAAGCAAGCTTGTACCTCTAACGATGTGGAAGTGACCATAAGTTCTTCAGCAAGTTGTATTACTTAAGAACAAAAGTAGCTGCAGTGGATCCACATAGCTTGGTAGCTGGAATCCAAGAGTAGCCACAAATGATGCTTATGGAAGAATATAAGAACAGAGCAAATATATAATTCCCTTTTCCTATTCCTTTTGCTATCCCTGACTGCTTCCTGAATACATGAGGTTAATCAGTAGCACTTTCTGCCATGAAATGGTTGTTTCCTCTTGAGCCTATATTAATTCCCAGCTCCTGCAAAAACCTTTACAACTATGGGTTGTTTGAGGAACTACCTCTTTTCCATTATTTTGAGAATTGCTGAATAAAATCTGCTGTTTTATTGTCAGGTCGCTACTCAGAATTATTACCTTTAATAGCTTAGTGTCATCAGTAAAATCATACCTTGTTGAACAGAGTAAGTGCTACTATAGGATGGTTTGGCATTCTGGTTGTAACAAGCCATTTTTTTACTCATTATTTGTTTTGCGTTTTGTAACCAATTTTGTGTATGCAAGTGTATTTCCTTTTATCTTATGTCTGCTTAGATTCTTTAATGAGGGAGAGCCTTTTCTAGATAAGTGTCATGCAGGTAATCATACTTCTAGTGGTATCGTCTATCTCCCTGTCCACCAGTATTGCCTGCTTAGCCTGCCTCTCCTCCAACCCCCCAAAACCTTACCCTGCTCCTAGTTCTCTCTTCCACTTCACTATTATTTCATGAAGAAAAAGATGAACCATATTGCTGGAACTGTGCTATGAGGCTCAGTTAGTGGCTCAGGGCAGTGGCTTAGATCATGTTTTGTTCCTTTGTTTTTAGGGTGAGAATGAAAGGGATCTGGAGAAACTCAAGGGTTTTGGGGATTTGATTAGGAAGCTTGGGCAATCTAAGTACGTATCTGGTTTTAAGAAAGTAAAAGGTATCACTCAGACAGAAGATACTTGTTTTTAATGGTGAAAGTCGCTGCCTTTGTTCCATAATATGCAGAGTAAATGACCTCTCTTAAGAGGGGTGTGGGGAAGCCAAACGTTGTAAATCATCCCTGGAATTGGACATAATATTGCAGGTTCACTTGCAGTTCTGAAATCTGAACAGCTGAGTGCAACCAATAGAATGGCAGTAAGTTAGCCAGGAAAAAAGTTGGGCCAATGTACCCAGAAGATGCTTTGAACGAAAATCTTCCGGGGAGCAGGAAAGGCTGCCTGATTGGAAAAAAGACATTTCTTCTAGGAAGTAGTAAGAAATGGTATGTCCAGCAACAGTTTACCGAGAGTTATTGTTATAAAGAACAGATCTATATAGTAGCGCTCTGAGAAAGATAGTTTTTCTTTTTTTAATATGCTTTTGATGCTAAGTATGTTCTTTTTTCTCCCCATTCATGTTGCTGTCTCTGTTGAAGTATAACGTGGGAAGTAGCACTAGTAGTCTTAGGTCCCAGCAGAAGCATAAATGGTGTTAATTAGTCATTTAAAATAGCTTTGTTAAAATGAAATTTATTTTCGTCTGTCTGTTTTCATTTGTGCCATTTATTTTAGCAACTGCTCAACAGAATTCTTCACTGGATCATTTTAATTCTTGTGGGTTAACTAATTTGCTAGTATATTCCTTTTTAATTCACTTCTCTCCAATAGTTGCATTCTCTTTTAATATCGAATAGAAACATGATATGCAGAAAGTTCTCCTTCCTGATACTTTCAGTTGACTGTAAGAAATGTCTGCCAGGGGGTGCTATATGATTGGGCAGAGCTTAATCTGCACTTCAAAGATTTAAGAGTATTCTTAGACTTCTCTTAGCATTTTCAATTTACAGTTTGCTTTTAAAGAATGATTGCTGAATACTTACAGGTTGCATAATGTTTTGTTGCATAATAATTTGTTACGCCTGCAATAGAAACATTGGTGTTTGTGATCCCAGCTTGCTGTTCCACCACTGTAAATAGGTTTGAGTATTGTCCTGAACTTGATGTGTGATTTAGTAGTGCTATAAATTGTATTTGTTACTTCCATTTGAAAACTTAATTGTTCACATAAATATTTACTGAATTTTCAACCAAGCCTGAAAATGTATAAGGCAATAGATGTGGCTTATAAAAGCATGGGAATTTTAAGGAAACATGGACATTTTACTGAGAATGTTTTGCATTAACTTTGGGCAAGAAAAGTTTATGTGTTATAATAAACAGCCTGTCAGCTACAGACCTATTTAAAGTACACAGAGCTAGAATTAACAAGTAGATCTGAATCAATTTTACCTTTATTTAAATAAAAAATAAAAAAATGCCTCATTCTTGCATTTTGTTCTGAATGTACAATTCAGTACTTCAAGGACTCTGTGAATAGGACAATTTTAATTTTCTCTCTAATAATTTTTCTCTTACCTCTGTTCTCTGATAATGAGCTGTGAAAGGTGACTAATAAAAAGTTCTGAATTGCTACGCAGAATGGGGAATACAATTGTCTTTTATTTACTTAGTCACTATCATTATATAATAGAATTGTCAAGATTTTTGGTTTAATTTTTACTTGTGCATAGTATAACGGTAAAACGAGTTACGGGAATGATCAGACTGCCAGAGTGCCAACAGGATTAGTACAAGAGACGAGTAACTGATGTGGAAGTTTTATGGCAAACAAGTGGTACACAGATGACATCTCTGAACTGACTCAGAGACCAATGATCTCTTTTTCTTCCTGTCCTGCTTGCTGAAAATTACTTTCTCATCTCTTTCTGTTGAGTGGTGATAACAGTACAAAAAATCTGCATAAAAGCTGTTTTTATTACAGTAGGAGATGGATCTTGTGGTTAATGGATTATGTAATGAAGGTCTTGTGGTCCTTTCTCGTCAGGGTACCCAGTAGCACTGGAACCTTTTGAAAATGGGAAGATCTGTAACAGTCTTAACTTTGAGCTAGAGGTACCTGTGAGATTTTTGTCCTGCATTTATAGATAATACATCATATTATCAAGCACACATTCTGACACTACGTCCACTAATACCAACCTCTCATGCAGGCGAGTGGAGTTGAGCAGCAGCTACTTCCACCTGTTATTTGCTCAGCCACTGAACCTTCTCTGTGCCTAACCCTTGCACTTTTCTCAGCTTCTGCAACTCTGCCGTGACCAATTACTCCACCCAGTGCTTCTACCATCTAGCACAGTTAGACACAAAATGCAGTGCATTTAAATACAGAATACATGGGTAGATCCTGTTGATATCTTGTAAGGTTGAAGGGAGAATGTGGAGGACTGAGAAGATGTTTTCAGGTCCTTGAAGATTATTCATTCTCAAAAGAGGCACCCCGTGCTGCATTGGAGGGACATGTGAGAAATAATGTGATTGTGAGAGTGAAGCCCTGAGCTTTTAATAATATTCTAGTTCTGATAGGCTTTTTTTGTCAGTCATTACATGTCTCTAATCTGGATGAGGCCTGAGCATGGTGTTTAAACACTAACAGACAATGAATTTGTAAAGCTGTGGGTTTTTTTGTTCTCCTTTTGTTCCTCTCCCAGCAGCTCTGAAGTAGTTTTATTTATGACAGTATATACAATCCATAACTGGGGAAGCAAACCAGAATGGCTGGTTGTACTCTGTAGCTTCTGAGACGCAGTTCTTTTTAAGAGTGAGTTTGACTGTACATGCTCTTACTGTGTAGGTTAGTAATTGTTTTTTTCAGGGAGTTTTATCTGAATGCACATACTGGATTTTCATTTTAAATTTTTGAGGAAAATCAAAGGATGTTATACTAAATACCTTTCCATAGGTTCCAGTAACAGTTCCTCTGAGCTGTGATCCAAGAATTTTCAAACTAAAATTCCATCTAATCCCTTACCTTTCTTTTTCTAGCTTCCTCCCCTCCCCAGTCAATAAGCTCTACCTCTTGCTTCCCTTTCTTCTCGGCTCAGGCAACATCAGGCTGATGTAGCTATATTGCATTTGTTTTAGGAAAACATGCCTGTCTTCAGCACTGTGTTGTGTCCTTTTCCTCTTCTCAAGCTTGGGATATGTTGTCTTGTTGGAGAAGGTGAGAGTGGGTTTTTGCACTGTCATTTAGGACAAATGAAATTTCTTAGCATCCTTGCACCACAAAGGTGAGGTTTTGTTTTAGATTTAATGTGAATTATGAAATTAAACTGTGCATAGGTATTTTCCTCTGTGTATAGCATTTATTGTCAAAACAAGTTTTCAGTAGGTTATTGTTCCATGTTATGCATGCATCATTAACCAAGCACATTTGAATCCTGGATATTTTTTTAGTTCATATTTTTTTCATAGTTTTATTGAACTTAAAACCCCAGAATATATTCTTTGTCAAGAACCAAACTTACAGGATGTTTTCAGAAACCTTTAATTTCATCTTTCTTTCTGTTAGTGTGAAGCTTACTTCTGTTTTCAAGTTTCTTTGTCACTAGTAGAGCAAGACAAAGCAACCAGAGTACTAGCCAATTTAATGGCATTTATAGTGGTTTTATTTAGGTAGAACATTACAAAGCCAGGAGTAAACTGAGGGCAGGCAGCCTTTCACTTGCTATTAGTCTTTATTCCCTTATTCTGGGAAAAAAATCAAATTTAAGGCATTTTATATTTAACTGATCATTTGAAGTTGGGCGTTAAGTCTATCTCAGAGGAAAACAAATCGCTGGGTTTTGTTTTACAGGCTGGTCCTTTATTTCACAATTCTTTGGTCACTTTGGAGATATTAGCTATTTTATCGGCTAGGAGGAATTGATAATTACTGATGATAACTATTTTCCTTAAATAATGAAAGGCAGTTATTCATCAGTCCTTGCTAAAACAAAATCTTTAACTTTCATATGAAAGTTAATCCTAATGACTCTTTGAAGTTGAATGTAGCCTGAGCACAAGAATTTCCACTCTAGGGGAGGTCTGAATAGACATTCTTTCACTCACAGTATGGAAAGGGGTGACCTTTCATGCTAAACTGAATAAAACTTCAGAGTGATTGAATTAATATGTTAATTCATATAAGTAACTCTGGGAAGGGGGGAGGCATGATAGTGAAAAAAACTACCGTCCTTCACCCCTGAAAAAGAACCTCCCCAAAACACAACGACACATGCCCCAGACCCTCAGCTGTTCCTGATCAAAATTCATATCATCTGGAAGTTCAGAACCATGACTGGTACCTCTCTAATACCTCTCTCTAGTATAACAGTGTGAACTTTCCAGTGTGACAAATACTAGAGTCTGTTGTGATAGAAGCTGATGATTAGATTTTGTAGATATTGTGATGGAGGAGCTGGGAAGGTTTGTACTTTACTAGGCACACGTGCTAGCTTCCTTAACCTAGGCTGTGCTGGATTTGTGCATTTAAGTGGTATATTAGTTATGGTGGTGTGTGATGCACAGGGATAGGATCAGAGAGGACTGACATAAATTAAAATATGTGAAGTTTTGACTAATTTGAAAAAAAAGTTGTTTTTTTTTTTAACATGGGTTTGGTCACATGTTGGAATCGAGGCCCAGAGGAGCTGTGAACTGTCCATCCTTGAAGATACTAAAAACTTGAGAACTTTCTATACAGCCCTTTTGAACTGAACTTGGTTCTCCTAGGAGGTTGGATTACATGACCTAAAATCCCTTCCAACCTACATCATTGTATGTTACTAGAAAACTTTCTTCATCTGTCTGGCTTGGTCCAAGATAAGCAAAAAATGCATGCCACAGTATCTCCTGGGGCTCTGGATATGTGATCATCTAGTAAAACAGTCCTTGATGCACTGCAGCACTTCTCCCACATCTGAGATGAGCAAAGAAAGAAAAGCAATAGAGAGAGAACGTAGGAGAAGTCTTTACCCCAGCATGCAGTTGAGGTACCCAGGAACTGAAAATATTTCTGACACCTGGGGACTAAGCACAGGTTTTTGTTAGCCAAAATTACTGCTTTGCAGGACAGATTCATCCATTCTGTAAATGTGGACAAGGTGGTACATTGCAAGCCTAATTTCTTACATAGTGTTGCTTATTACCTAGTAAAATGTGTACTTGTTTGTTAATAATGACTTATTTTCTGCCCTAGATTTCCTAGCTTACTGATACCACTTTGAATTAACAATGCAGATAAGAAGTTAGTGTTAACAATGTTAACAATCAGATCCTTCAAAGCAAATCTTCATTTTTTTATTGTTTTGAAAAGATGAACGATCTTAAAGCATAAGGTAAACTTTGAAAATTAAGTGCTTAGCTAGAGACTTGAGGATTTAAGTGAATGAAATCTCTCTTAAGCTTGGAAAATTTCACATGTTGTGGAAAAAATGGCAGGATAAGTAGCAACCAAGGTGTAGTTGGAGTGATGATGCTGAGAGGCCGTATAGCAGCACTCCGTGTAGCTGGCAGGGCAACTTGGAATGAGCCCATGTGTTCTCTAGTTTGTGTGATGTGATCTTTGTGCTCATATTTGAACTAGTGAACATGCAAATACTGCAGAAGGTTTTGAGGGCAGTGCTAGCATTAGATTCTGCAGTACAAGGAAAACTTCTCATATTCAGGTTTTCTTGTACGGGCTCCTGCACGCTTGTATTTGTCTTGCTTCTCTAGGTACACCTTTTTTCTGAATTGGCAGGAAGCAATGGCAGCAGTAGGTACCAGGCTTAGGGAGGTTTATTCCCATGTGATACCTACTTTTGATGAGTACCAAGGCCGGGCACCCTTCTTGCTTACCGTGTTGTGGCTCTGCCCATAGGTATTCGCTGTATTTGTTGAAGTCATGTCAACTTTCTCCTGTTTAAAAATTCTCTTAAAAACAGTGTGCTGGGTTGATTTATTGTGGGGCACTTCTGTTTAGTAAATTTTTGATCTATGCAAGTGGTTTTTGTTCCTCCCTGCTCCCAATTAATACTAGACTAAAATGATTCTGTGCCTGCTCCCCCTTATCAAGTGTTTGTTTTTTACCTCTTGGACCTAATTTTAAACATAGAAAAGTGTTGTCCAAAGTAGCCACGTTAATCAGCTCTGTATGGTAAAAAGAGTTCCTTTCTGGTGATGGCAGATTAATATGTGTTTACAGTTTTAAGAAACTGGTATTCATTGGGTTTTTGGAGAGGAATGCCAGCTTTTTCATTACTTTTACATTTTATACTTGAATAACCGTGGTAGTTTAAGGTCCAGTTTTATGTACTTAAAAACAGGTTTAAAGGAGAGTTCACTGGGTGATTTTGGCACCTGCATGATGCCAAAGAAATAAAGAATGCTCTTTTTCAAAGAAATAAAATACTCACTGTCTGTGTACTTTGTGAGAACTGTAAATGAAAGCTTTGTGTTCTGTTGGCTGTGCAATATTGATTTTATTCATAGACTGTTCTTGCAGCTGTTCCAGTCTTCTGAATAATGGTGATGTAGCTATATTCAGAATTTTATTTAAAATTACTTAGAGGCTTATAGATTGAATAGGGAACCTGTGCTTTTCAATTTCCACTGAATTTGTAACTTACTGATGTATACCTCTGCTTTCCTAATAGCTTGATTTTGCTTGACTAAACAAGTGACAAAAGACTTTTTTCCCCCCCCTCCTCTTTTATCTACATTTCAAACAGGATGTTAAAACAATTTGTGGATAATATCAAGTGAAAACTAATTTAAACTAAATATGTCAATATCTGCAATTTTTTCATGAAATGAAACTTCTAAAATGGGAACATGTCATTTTGGTCTCTTAAGCATTACTTTTTTTTTTTTTTTTTTACTCCACTTTAGAGAACACTTCCTTTCTGAATGTGGGACTTGGATGTGGAAAATATATGTTTGTCTTTTCAAGACCTAGGTGGTCTTTAGACTGTGTTGGATTATGGAACATAAAAATATTGGTAGACTATTGTGTGGCTTTAAATATATGGGTAAACATACAGATATGCAATTAAGGTAATAAAATAGTAGCCTAATTTTATGGATATCAGAATGAGCTCACATGGTATCTATTTACTTGTCAGCAGTCAAAAACAATAATTTTAACACAAGCCACTTATTCCGTTCTCTTCTGTGTAGTGCTGCTTCTTTGCCAAATAGATATTTAGACCAACATAGCTTCCATATGTGTTCAGCAGCTTGTTTCTACTAGATATTTTACTCATCGCTGTTGCTGAAAATAGTAGAATTTTTTAACTTAGAAAGAGATGTAAGCACCTTGTACAGAAACTTAAATACTTAGTTGTTGGCTTTTTTATTGATGCTTTTTGCATCGGTAAAAATGTGGGGGATGAGACCTCCAAAATGTCAACTTATCAGTATTTGCTTAATTAAGTAAATTTTACTAAGTTAAATGCTTTTGAACTATTTTTATAGGGTTTAGTTTAGCAGCTTTTAAGAGGAACAAGAGGAAACTGGAGTTGGCCGAAAAGGTGGAAACAGATCTCATTCAACTAAAGAAAAGAAGACAATCAAATGAAAAGGTTAGTTTCTGTTTAACGTTTTGTTGTGTCATCCTAAACTTACAGCTGATTGCTGATAAGTTTCATGTTGTATACAATGAGAGTAATGTAGCATCAGAAGTCACTTCTCCTTGACCATCCTAATGTTTAGATGATACAGTGGTAACTTGGTGCGGTTAAAACATTCTGCCTTGCCATTTAAAAACCAAACTGTCACTTTCTGTCTTGCTTGTGCTATGAAAAATACTTTGCTCATTTTGAACTGGAAATATGACAAATGTAAACACAAACAGATAATTATTTACCGAAACATTTTCTTTAGCTTGGGATCTCTGTCACTGTTTCCCACTTTTTAATGTTTCCTGAGCGCACTGCGTTATGGAGCTGGAGTTGGTGAAATTTGAAATATCAGGTAGGTAAACATGTGCATCTGTGCATGCATCTAGCATTGACCTGGCCCATATTACTTGTACTACAAAACTATCAGGATTCCCTCCGTTCCCCTCACTCTCAGTTTGCATTTAGAGCCTTTGTTTACCACTTGAGAATGTCAATCACGGTATTTGTGTTAGCTGTTGAATATCAAAATATAGCTCATTATATTGAATGCCTATGCTTTATTTGGGGCCTGTAGGCTTTTGGTATGGTCATTTCTCTTTGCTTTGCTAAGCTGACTGACCACTGCCTTATGTAGTTGCGTATGTTGATAAAATAACATATACATCCCACAGAACTGGCAAAGAAGTTTATTCTCTGTCGTCTGTGCAAATGCAAACCAGTGATAAATAAGGCATTTATCTTCTGTGTTCTTAGATAAGTTTTCCCTAGCAAGGTCCTAATTTTCCTATTTTCAAGGAGCTAACCTGGAAAGAAAGTAAGGAGAGAGGGGTGAAGAAATTTAGTTACTCATTTTGGAACTTTTCCTGTTTACAGGATTTTCACATACCTCCCTGTGAAACTAACAGCATTAAAATGTATCTGAGGGAGGAGGGGTCTCTACAGTGTTGATGTTCATGTAATAAGGGGCAAGTCAATGCTTGAAACATATGCCAATGCATGAGCTTACCGACCTGCAATTTGAAATTTCAAGGGCTCCAGAGTCCTGTGCAGCGCTTGTGGGAGACCCCAAAGGCCAATGATGGTAGGTAAAGGAGGTGATCAAATAGAGCTCTACTCACAGGTAAGTAATCCAGTAACGTAACACACCGCATTTGTCAGCTTTCTGGGCACAGCCTGTCCATGGAGCAGGGGGTGAAAAGCAAACCATGCTATCAACGTGAACTGCCTGTATTCTCCACAGAGTAGAAGGTAATCGCAGCCTTAGAGGAAGTTTAGGTTTTCAAAATGAAATAGAAACGAAAAATCAAATTCTACAGGAGCAAGTTGCTCCTCTCTGTTCCCACTTGATCTGTAAAGAGACAGCATGGGACATATTAGAAGATACATGCGTGGCCCTGTTCTGTTTTCAGTAGAGGGATACTGTAGAAAACCATATTTTTAGGGGAATCTACTTGATCTAATCATCATAAAATATAAAATGCTATGTATTTGTGTGGATGGTTGGGTAATAGCATATAGATGTTAATTGCTTCAGTCTGATGCAATTTGCATTTTGTCAGTTACGATGCTCAGAGGTGAGATTTAATGGTAATTACTGTTCGTGGAATTTCAGAACAATCTCAAATTGAGAGGGAGAAGGCCCTGTGTGTAGATGTCTTTCAGCGGGCACTGGGTGGAGCTCTTCTAAACCGTTAGTTTCTTTCTCAGGGGCTTGTAAAGTAGTGACTGGGGGGTGGTGGGGGTGTTACGTGCGGAAGAAGGGAAGGATGAGATTTCTAAAATACTTCACAGAACTCTTAATTTGTGCAGATGAGCATCTTCATGCTTTGCGTGCATGTTCTTAGCTAGGTTTGAATATTTGGTCCATGATTTCTTGAAATCAACTTCCATGCGTGTCGCAAGGTACAAATAAAGTAATGTGAAATCTTACTTTTCACATTGATTTCAGTTGTTTCCATGTAAAATATTAACTACATAATAGATTGGGTTTAGGTTGCAATACTGCATTGTTAAAACCCCCAAACTGCTTTTGCAATGGACATGTTAGTATAAATCATTAGCTGAAATCAGATACGGAATTTGTTAACAAATACCACCAAGTAATAATCGAGTTTCCTTTGGAACTTGCAAAATTTTAAAATCTAAGGTGCTAAATTAATGAATCAAATACATGAAAAGATAAGGACAAGCAAGCTGGATCTCATTTAGTCCCTGCTGAACCCATATATAATTTGGACTTCAAACTTCGTGAATTGTGGTGTTTAAAATTTCTTTTGATTGTCTTGATACTAGCTTGACAGGATTCTGTATTTTTCAACATTCATATGATTTGAAGAGATGAAATGTGTGACATTAAAAGTCTCACCAGGTGCATTCTTCCTGGAACTCAGGTGCATAATGCCTATTTGTGTGGAGAAATATAGAAAGTTCCTTTGTTAAATTGTGATGAGCTCTTCATTCACTGGTTCAGAAATCGTGGGGTTGTCAGTACAGTTTACGTGTGTAGAAGACTTTTAGTATTGACCTACAGAATCGATTCATGGTGTCACTTGTGTGTGAAGTCAGTGATGCTGAAATGCGAGTAAACATAAAAATAGGTCTAGAATAGATCCAACAACGGATTCTTCCCATTGAATATGGAATAGAACTGGTCTCACTGGTTTTCAGTTTGTTGAGTAAGGCTAGATATAACAGCAGCAGTGATTCTTTTTCTGATCACAAAAAAATCCCAAACTTATGTTACTGGTAAGGAAAATATGGAATTTCTTTGCTTCAGTGACACAAATTTATTTCAGAAGGCTGGTTGTGTGGGCCAGGTTAAAAAAAAGCTTCCCTTACAGATTTCCAGCCTCTTAAGTTGCCCCATCTAGAATTAAAAAAAGCCAAAGCAAGCAAACTGTATTACTGAATTGACAGCAAATACCGATAGGAAATTGATCTTCTAAAGGAAGTAATGGTGAAGAAAGTTTCCATGCAACATATACTTGTAAATGCTTGTGGTTTTTTGATTAAAATATCTTTTTAAAAAAGGAATTAGTAATATAGCTACTGAAGGCAAATATTTTATGCATGTGAGAGCTAAAGTGGAAGATGGATGGCAGATCCAGCAAATAGTTTTAGATGCTGCAAAGGCGGCTGCAAGCATTTTTTCTTTGCTGTCAGATGATATGGAAAACATACTGATCCATACTGAGCCTCATCCTTCTAAAATGTATTTTTGTTCATTATGGAAGCCCCAAGTGTTTGATTTGAGATGAATTAAGATTACACAGGTGGCCTTAATTCTGGCATTTCCTAACTTTGACGGGCTTGATTTTCATATCTATGGTTGTCTATTAATCAAGTTTTTTGTTGTGGGTATAATTTCCTTTGATAAAAGGGGGCAGGGGATGAACAACAAAACCTGCATCATATTAGTAGTTCTTCTCTACACAGAAATCATAAGATCATAGGAAAATTCCTGTTGGGAAGAGCTTTATCCAGTCTGATCTTGAAAACCTCCAAGGATCAGTCAGCAGCCTGCTCTTCTGCTTAAGATCTCTTTAATCCACTGAATAGTATTGTTCTAACTGGGTTAATAATACCTGAATTAGGTTGTGGCTGGCAGTCCTGGGAGATGTGAAATACATTTGCCTGTGAGAAGTTAAGGAAGAGTTCCTTAATTTTCTTTTATCTTTACAATTTGGAAGGGAACTCGCTCTTTTCTTATCCCCTTTGCTCCACTCCTCAAATTTCCTTTTACCTTTCATTTTCCTACCTTCCCTGATCCTGGTTTTTACCTTCCTCTGCTTTTTAACTTAACTATTCTTCCCAGTGCCAGCTGAGACCCCCAGTTCTGTAACTTTTCACCTCTGCCTTTTAGCAGTTTTTCTGCTTTAGTGTTAGGACATTGTTTTAATATTGTATGTGGTTAGTGCCAGCTTCTGAGTATAGAACTTGTTCAGGAAGACCTAGGTATAGGTGAAGAGCAGAAATTTACTGTTACTCTGGGTGAAAGCCAAGATGATAATCCTGCATCGGAGTTCGAGTTGCTTGAAAAAACCTATAAACCACTGTAGTTCTGCATTGCGTATTTTTATTTTTAAGACTGGTACAGTATTAACTCAAGTGTTAACTCTGTTAAAATTAGGTGTGGCCAGAGTATCATCAGCATGAGTCTACTTGATAAGTGCTGTTGTATGCCCAAGGAAATTTTGATTAACGATGGGAACTTGATAATGTGAAGCTGAATAGTTGGGTGTATTTTTTTTTCTTCCTCCCTCTGGATCCTAGTCCAGAAAATATGCATTTATATGAATAACTTAATATCCTTTGGCATTATTTGCTTGGGTAAGTTTAACATGTAAGATTCTTTTAATGCAGGTAAGTTTTTATACAGGAAAGATTGATCAGCTAAAGGCTTGAGGGCTTGTGCAACAGCAGCTTTCATCTCTGGAGTATGTGATGGATGATGTACCGGTTTTGCTTATTTTATTTTATGTACACTGCATGCTCTGTCCCATCAAAAGTGTGTGATTGGGCATGAATTCAGAATGCCTTGCCCTGCATTCTGCAGAGAGGGGAATCTAGGGCAAACCTAGGCAGAGAGGGGAAATCTGCTCTTTCTCTTAGAGTGCCTGAACGTGGTGTATTAAGGAAGGGAGGGGGGAGTATGGAAAGGTCCAAGGTGAGACAGCTGAAGTGTTTGTGAGACAGCAGGCAGAGAGGTCGCATCAGGAGGGAATGCTGAAAGACCCCTGCTCTTAGGGGAGCAAATCTGCCTCAGAAGTGATGGAAGTAAGGACGCTTTTCTAGTGAGCCAGAGGGAGCAAAGGGTAATTTGTTTCAACTAGGTAGTCACTAAAGACTGCTGAATTGAGAACAAGTCTGGGAGAAAGAATCTGTCCTGGGAAGATTTCTTCTCAAGGCCTCTATCTACTGTCTCGCTCAGAATATCAGAATGTTCTCTTTACATGGTAGGCTGCTTCTTTTGGACTTTTTGTTTGTTTGTTTTGTTGTTTTGTTTGGTTTCTTTAAAATCATACTTAGCTTTAAAAGTCAGTCTCTGAAAATGCCATCTCAAAGCTTTTGGGAAAGGCTTTTTGATACGGCATCTTTGGAATAAGTTGCTGAATCATTTCTTAGTGGACTAGTGTTCACGACTAAGAAAACAGCATTTTTGGCACTTTTGTGAGTGAAGGCAGGTAATCTGAGCATTGCATGAGTTCTCAGATGTTTATTACCTTCTTGTTTCCAGAGGCGTTTTCTTCAGGTCCTGTCTGAGGCAAGAGGGAATTTTGGGAAGATTATGGCAGCATAATTGGTACAATATGCATGATAACAAATCAGTTTTGTTGATAGGCCTGTCACTTGATTTTGTGCGCGTTAGTTTGCACATTCCTAAGAAGTATAATCTGACTTTAATATACTATTTTTACTAGTTGTTTCTGTTTGTGTGTCCTGCAGGAGAATGACTCAGGAACATTGGATACAGTTGGTGCAGTTGTTGTTGACCAAGAAGGAAATGTCGCTGCTGCTGTCTCCAGTGGAGGTTTAGCACTAAAGCATCCTGGAAGAGTTGGTCAGGTGATTATACGTTTTCAGTCAGGAATGACCATTCAGTGTCACGAGCAAATGTGATAGTAAGCAAGAGCTGTGATAGCAAACTGATCTTCTCCCTTCCTTCCCATTAAACTTCGAAAGAATTGGAAAGCAAGTTTTGTTTTTAGTGTCCTCCATCAGTGTTATAAAACATTGATAGGTAAGAATTTGTTCTGTAGTTAGTTACCTTTTGCCAGAGGTATTAATAAGTTATTTTCTTGGGCTTAAATACCTCCTTAATACCACAAATAGTCTCTTAAATGCTTAGAGTTTTTAAATAAGATTTTCATGAATATGAAAGGGAAGCTGTCTTGATTAATTTTAAATGGTCTTGTGAATTGGTAGAAGTGACAAAGGTATTAAAAGAACACATTCTTTGTTGTTACTAGGTGAGGGAATTTGAGGTGCATCAGGAGTGTCCATTGCTGCACAGTTGTATTTTTGCTTGACTTTTGCCACTGTCCTAAAAGCAGTTCTCTTATGAAGTGTATTTAACATGGATTGGAATTGCAATCTTGACTGTTAATGATTTTCTTATTTATCTTTTATATTAATACTTGGACTTTTCTTGTTTGTCTGCTTGGTTGGGGTGGTGGTGTGTGGTTGGTTGGTTTCTTTTAAGGGAAGGGAACAAACTAAAAACCTTGTATACTTAAATTTATGAGAGGTGCACTTCTTTCCTTAGGCAGCTCTTTATGGTTGTGGCTGCTGGGCTGAAAATACAGGAGCTCATACCCCTTACTCCACTGCTGTGAGTACTTCAGGTATTTACTACTTTTATAAATATTTCAAAAAGTTGCTATCTTTCTCTAATTAGTTTAGAAATTCCAAATGATTTTTTCTATGAATGGTGAATTAAAATATTAACATTATTTCCAGACTACATTCTACTTTGTATCATTTCTTTACATATAAGTATAAATATATATATGTCAGTACTGTCTTTAAATCCATGAAGTAATCTCTGTTGGTTGCTTATATTTGTCTTTTTGCTTAATTAACAACCATGTGATGTTTTTTAATACTGTTTAAAAGATTTGGTGTTGCACTGAAAGGATGTACTGTATTTGTTACATATTAAGTGACCCGTCCTTCTGTAAAGAAGTACTGTTTAACCCTAATACTGTGTTAAACACAGAATGCCTCTGTGACTGGAAGCCTTCTGTAAAGGACTAAGATAACTGAGAGTCCTTTATCATAAAAGGGTCCCTTGGATACAAGAATGCTACAAACAGCATTTTTCCCTCCGAAATACTTAATTACTGTTTCAAGTGAAAATTTAAGTGAATTTTTTCTTCATCTCTTTCTTTCTCAAAAGGAAGGGGAAAAGGCGAAACCAAATTACTAGAATAAATGTCTTGGAAAACATTTATTCAAATATTGTGAAAGTAATGTGTTAGGGTAGCTTCTGTTCTTTGGAAGGTTTGGGATCCTGCATGTGCAAAAGTATCTTGTTCATTTGATGCCTATCAGCCAGCTATCACACAGAGCTGTTCAATCAGTTGGCATGCTGAGCACTGGCGATAACAGTTTGTTAACAAGTTTGTTAACAGATTTACTAAATGTAACAGGACTGAAGAAAGAGCAAAAACAAGAAAGAAAAAAAAAAATCCACAAAACCAACTAAAAGATAACTAGGAAGGTAGCTCACACTGCAATGTAAGATTGGAGAATGTAAGCCAGGATGTTTTTAACTTGTCCAGAACAGACATTAAAAAGATAACTGTGTTGTTACACAATACTGGGGGAATATTATAGAACACAGAAGCCTTAAGGTGACATTATGCAGGAGTTGCTTTTACTTTGCAACTTCCACATAAAAGCAGTTGAAAGGACTGCATTTCATATCTCTGGGGTTTTTTTCCAAGTTATATGAACAGTCCCAAACAGAAAAACAACTTGTAATACTTTTTCATATATGCTTATACCAGGATGCAAAATTTATGGTTTGGACCAACCGCTGCTTAATAGTGTTGTCAGCATTCAGCATAGGGAGAGAAGAAAAAAAATCTGCGGAGTTCAGATTTAGGTAATGTTAACTATATGCCAAGAGTACTGCACGGTTGGAGTCCTGTTACAGAAAGTTGGGGGAGCAAGGTAATAGGGTGTAGAACTACAATTTGACAGAGACTGAAGAGCATCAGAAGTATCCTTTGTTGTTTTTGAAGTCATAAACCTTTTGAGTTTCCTCTGTATTTAAGTCTGTCTTGCACTGTAGAAAATTTGTGTGGATGTTCACCCTTAAATTCAAAGTTAGTAATGGCAAGTATCCTTTTTAGTACTTATGCAAAGGAAAGTTCTGCTGAATGCAGAAGTGTCAGAAGATCCCTCTACTCAAGGAACATTGAGTATTGATTTCAGTTTAATAAATGCTTACCTATGTAAGCAAATATATTTAAATTTTGCAGTATTGGAGACCATAATAATTTGTGAGTGTAAGTCCAGTATTAGAGATTGTTTGTGGAAAAGCTGAGAAGGATGCCTTTATTTAATTTTTTTTTTAAACTGTTCTGTACAAACTCAGCTGGGTTTGAAGTCTATGCAAGTGTGGGCAAGCATCCTGATACACTTAAAGGAGATGTCTGGGTTTAATGATGGCCTTAAATAGAAGCCTCCTTTCTTTTTGCTGGTACCAATTTTATACAGTGGTAAATATTTTAATGTTATTCTATTTATAACTATCACACACACACACGTATATGCATATGTTTATTTGGTCCAAATCTTATAACTTCCATGATATTACATTAATACCAATCCCAGTTAATTGAAATAAACTGCTGGAAGTCTATGAAGCATGGCCATCTGTTTATTCAGTGATTTTAAATTCAGACTAGTGGTGTTTAATTAAACTCTTGTTTCTGGTTTTCCTTTAAAGTGTGTGTGTGTGAGAGAGAGAAAGAGAGAGAGGGAGGGAGATATAAGTGTTTGCAGGAAGTGAGAACTCTTCTGTAATCAATACCATTCTTTCCATTTTCAGAAGCTCATAATGTTTTATTTTATAATGCAATTTATGTTTAGTGCAGTTTTAAAATACATTGATGCCTGACTTTTGTTTAAAATGTGAGCATACAACAATGTGAACCATGAAGTTAATTAAGTGGTAGAAGGATGGAAAAATTAAATTATAGGAAAGGCTGAAAGAATGAAACTTACAACTTGGCTGGATCACAACAGGAGATGGGAATGGGAGCATAAACATCTGCAAATATTCAAAAGGTGATACTGGCAAGGCTTAAGCAAGAAAATAATATGTTAAAATATATCATTGTTGGATGAAAGTTTTAGAAAATAAAGGTACTGCCTAAATTCTAGAAGATGCCTTGATTTGGAGAGCTTTAAGATTGACAGTGCTTCCTAAGAGAAGGTAAGTGTTGTCACTTGATGTACTTAAAATCAGATTACACTGTATTTGCAATAGTGATTATACCCGCCTCTTGTAGGTTTGTAAACTGGTTTTGTGTGGACATACATTTAGAAAACCAGCAACAAATGAAACTTGTATGTTATGTATAAATAAAAACTATGTGTGCATGCAAATTCGTTTCATGTTTCATTTTAGGTACAGGCATACATGCTTGTATGTAAAAGCACTTGAAATATGTCCATAAAATGAATTTACAATCAGTTTAGATTTCTGTGGTTTTCACAATATAACGTTTTATTGTTTTAATTTCACGTATCTTCATTTTAATTTGTTTTTAAGTGGTAATTTTGGCTTAAATTAATCCTAACGTTTTCTGCAGAGATTTTTTGTTTTTTCTAAGGAGAAAATTAGGCTTTGGTTGCTGTGTGTGTTGAGTATTCTATGTGTAGACTTCTAAGTTTATTCTTAAATGACTTCACAGAATAGCTGATTCATCAAATCACATTTAAAAAAAAAAAGTTGCGAATGATGAGAAATGTTTGACTCTGGTTCCCTTAAAGCTTTATCGAAAGTATGCTCAAAATTATTATAATAGGTGTTAAATGAAATTTTAACTTTAAGGATTCTTTGGGGAATAAACAGTTTCACCTTTGTGCTGGTTTAGACTTTTCAACTTCTTTTAGTGATAGCTGGGGATAGAAATTCAAGCCTTGAGAGTTTGCTACATCAGGCCCTTATACGTAGTCTTGAAAAAGGATCTTCTTTGCCATTAGTTTCCACAAGCAGTCTTTAAGGCCAGGTTTTGTGATTTATTTTGATTCCATTCTTATGAAATTGCTTATGTCTTTAGCTTTTGGAGGCAAGAGGTTGAACAGTGTGGGGAAAGGAGAGTTTGGAATAGTAATTGAAAGTATCCAGAATACAAATTCTTGCATATTGAAATCCATATGAAATTGGTAGGAACGTAAGAATGGACACGTTGGATTGAACTAGAGCTCCAGATTGGTGTCCTGTTTCAGGCAGAGGGTTGTTTGCAGGTCTCAAAGGAAGGGACAGGACTGAGAAAAACATCTCCGCTGTGTTATCCAAGCTTCTAGCCATTTGTGATATTGGGACTTTATAAGCTGGAGATATCTTTGTTTTTAATAGGTCAGGATGACTTTCTCAAGATTTCCCATTTCTTTATGTACTTGGAAAACCAGTTGTTTAATATTTTCTGCTAATGTTTTTCTTATTCTGTGATGGTTTGACCTTTGTAGAAGCTTTCTTGGACAAAGAGAAGTGTTAGTTTTAATGCCACAGTTAGTAACACAGTAGGCATTATTCTTGAATTTTCATTGATTTTGTTCTAAAATCCTTCTATTGAAGCTTCAGTTTGAGACATATCTTTCAATACCTTCCTCATTAAAAAAACTCACCAAGGTGTCGGGGGAAGGCATCGCCATAAAAGTACTTCATTGAAAGTGCTTCCAAATTCATGTGGCTTTATTTCAATGGTCACGTATTATTTGAAGGCATGCTTTTACATCTTGATCTTCTGTTGGCCCTGTGGATGCTGGCAGGCTTCCTGCTTTTGCGTGTTCAGGGAGGATTTGGTATTAGTTCTTATGCCTTTAGCAAGTTGTTTCTCAAATATTTTTGGCCATTTTTATCATGATTTTATATTGAACGTGCCAAAGGTGGTGTTTCTGAACTTGTGTGGGCATGACTTCAACTTTTTGAATGGTATTTTCTTACCTCTAACAGTCTCTTGGCCTTGTTGTTTAGCCACACTGTCTTTGGTTTTATTTTTTTTGGCTTTTTGAGAAGTTACTTCATGGTTTATAAAATACAAGATATTGTAAAACTCCAATTTTATGGCTATAGTTTAACAGGGGGTGGAAGGACTGAAATAAACTGATGAAGGCTTTCTAAAGACAGGATAGAGGAGACGGTGCAACTTAGGAATGACTGAATATAAAGGCCCTTAAATTCAAGGTTTATTCTGTAACTTTCAGTATAAAATTCAGTTTCTGTGTAAAGAAGTAAAATGTTTCTGATATTTTTGTTGTATGTATCGGTTTTTGGTGGCATTTCAGTGTATAAACTCTGAATTATATTAGACTTTTGTTTCATTTTTAAGTACAGTTGTGGGACTGTATTGGCAACTGAAGGATAAACATTAGAGGAATTCTGTAAATATCTCAAAACCAATATTAAAATTCAAGAAACTCAAAGAACGTTTCAGTTGCAGGCATAGCTAGGATACCTGGGCAACCTTAACTGTGACATCTAACAAGATAATGCAAGTGCTATTCCATGCAGGAATGGTGGTAAAGACTGAGTCAAAGTTTGTTAAATGAGATGAGCATTACCAGCGGCCTTTATTAGTATAAATGTAAGTAACAGCTAAACTGGTTTTTGCATCAACATAGTAGCAGCCAGATCTTTGGTATTTGAAAGCTCATGCGTGCATGTGTACACACCTTTGTGCACACATACAAACACAAACAAAACAGCCTCCCCTTTAAACACCCCCACCACCTCCTGAAAAAAAGAGTCCAAAAACATGCTTGTAAGGCCACTTGGAACTCTTTATGTATGGGTTTTTTTGGTATATGAATGTAAACACAGGAAGATGGGTATTATTTGGAGGGAAAACATTTGTGAACAAAGCCCAACCGCAGGAGAAACAATAGTCCATTTTTTGGCTGTACTTTAAGAAAACATTTCCTATTTTTTCCTGAACTTATTATGAATCAAAGACTGTGTATATTCTTCTCATTCAAAATAATATCAAGTGTGACATTGAATCTCCTTCCCAGCTGGAATATCCGTGATGATTGTGAATTAACTGTGCCAAAAGTAATACTACTGGGGTAAGAAGCAGGCTGTGTTTTTCCTAGGAAATAAGTTGAAAAATAGTAATAAGCTTTGGATATGCAGAACCTTAAATATAAAATATAAAGGTAAATATAAAATGTACAATGACAGCTAATGCAGGAGGTTTTGGAAATGCATCTGTAAGTGGAAATTTTTAGTGGAAATGTAGACTGAGAGTAGTGTATTGCATTCCTTTTTACATCTTCACAAAGAGTAGGTAGTGGAAAGTATTCTTACCCATTCTGCCTGCATGGTGTGCTTCGTGTATGTCTATCAGCCACTGAAGCCAGAAAACCTTTTAATATTGCATTTTGGAAGATAGACAGAAGGTCTTGCATTATTTACTAAATGCAGAAATTCTGTAACACAAAGCTGCAAAGTCTGCAGCTTTTACTAGAATCCGTTTGAGGAGAATATTTGATACAAGACCAGTACAGTGATGTGATGTCTGAGCGAGAATTTAAATGGGACCTAATTACGGTTTATAATCCTGAAGAAAAATGAGTCGACTCTTTAAATATATTGAGCTCTTTTAGAAAAATAAAGCATGTTAACAAGTGTAATTGGGATTCAGGACTGAGCCCAAAGTTGTGTTTTGTTGAGAAAGGAGCAGGGATACTAGACTTAGGGACCCAAACTGAGGTATAGTTGAGGATTCAGTCTGGGAAGAGTCTTTTCATGATGTCTTGCTCTTCTCCCCTGCCCAGTCTGTTCCTGACTGAAAGAAAATCAGATACAGATAACAGCAGTGTTTTAGGAGTAAGTGCACAGACTGTATGTAAATAAGCAGGATGTGCGTGACTCCCTTAACAGTTTCATGTGTTGGTGAATTCGCCAAGATCATAATATGGGACTGGCTCTTCAGCGCTCTGGGCAAAATCACGGGCCTCTGTTCTCATAAAGGCATTTTAGGGGTTGCATCAAAGTACTTTAAAAACTGTGTCGGATATACATATATATATGATGCATCATTCCATGAAGTGAAAAATCGCACATTTTGTATTGTGAAGAATCACAGAATTGTTGAGCTTGGAAGGAACCTCTGGAGATGATCTAGTCCAGCCCCTTGCTCCAGGAGAGTTCTCTTGTCTTTGAAATCCTTATCAATAAGTAAGCGTATTCACTCTTCTTCCCCCTGCTTTTTCCTGCTCAGATTTTTACTTTTTGTTCATATCTATTCTTTCCAGTCCATTGTGTGCCACATGGATGCCTTTGCTGGCAAGATGAAACAGGTAGGGTAGAATAGGAAATTACATCTATGGAGAGATGGCTTGTGCTTGCTAACTTGGCTGTTGAGCTATGCACTCAGCCAGCACTTTGGTCTCTCGTTATGGAAGCCGCTGAACTGTAGAATCTTCCTTGAAAATTCATTTTCAACAGGAATGAAAGTGGTGTGCAAATCTGTGGAGTAAATCTTTTTCAAGGAAGTTTTAATGCCAAGAAATTGACTTGTGAGGTAGGACGTTGGCTTTGTGGTCCGCATGTATTGAGGGCAGTAGGGGCTGCGCTGGGATCCAGTTACTGCCGATACCTGGGCAGGTGCCGTTTATCTGTCTGGCCTGTGTCCCTCTGAGTCTGTGCTCCAAATGCCCAGCGGAATTTCACATACAAATCTTGTATGCTGTATAGATGGTTTGAGCTACGCTTTGTGAGATAGATCTTATGATGCAGTTAATCACTTTGTAGAAATATGTATTATCTCTCAAAATCAGTCTGGTCCTGTAAGATTTGGGGAATAATAGGTAATTTAATGCATCACAGATGAAGCAGCTGCATATGGAGGAGAGTTATGTCATTGTTACAGTGAACCAGAGGGTAGAGGAAGAAAGAGGTCTATCTCCAGACAGATCAGTATTTACCTCTGAAGTGAATGCTTCTGTCAAGAGTTCAGCCTTTGCGTCCAGATGCTGGTTGGAGGCTTCAGTGCTGTAGCATGTGGTGTCTGAACTAACTCGGTACCACCACAAGGCTGTGTGAAGAGAGAGGAAGCAACAGGCAGAGATGATTTGTGGGAATGGTAGCGTTGAGAAGCAGTCAATTAAACACAGTGCCACAGTGTTCAAAGCTGAGGGTTTTGTCCACAAAATAATCAGAATGGTGGTTTGAATTGCCTTTGGAAGGGTTGTTTTGAAGTAGGACTGGATGGATGCAACAACCAAAGAGTGCTTATTGCCTCTTGGAATTGTAATTGGGCTTCATGCTTGCGGTATATTACTGCATTTAGTTGCACAGGTTTTTTCAGAGTGGTAGTCTCCTGTAGAAAGCCCACTACTCACAGAGCAGCGCGTTCATAACCTGGGGCAGCAGCCAGCTGTGCAGCACCGTCTCCTGCTCTGAACAGTTAGTCCTGTTTCTATTTTCCATGCCTTTCCCAAATGGCTTGAAATAAGTGCAAAGATATGAAACGAAATGGAGACAGCAGCAAAGTGAACTCTCTTTTTATGTCTTAAACAATTTTCTGTGATTGGGAGAAAATGGTTGTATACGTTCAGTTAGCTAACACATAAGCTACTATCTTATTTCCTTTGCTGTAAGTTTTATATGACACAAGTGATGTAGTTTGGAAAGGTGTAATATTTTTACAAAGACATCAATAGCAGCAAAGCTTCTGATGGAGACCTAGGCAAAAAAGAGCTTGCTTTTTCCTTTTCAGTTAAACTGAGATTAATCTTTCAAAATATATTAAATCTAAAGACAAATGTGAAACACCCCCTCCCCACCCCCCCCTTTAATGGAACTACACTTTTTCTTCATTCTAACTGCTCTTGGACGTATATCTGAAATTCTTCTTGTTCATGGTAATTGAAACAAATAGGGTTTTTTAATAGTTAAAGTTACCTGGCATTTCCCACTGTTTAGACATGAATGATTCATGCATTTGGCATGTTTTAACTTTTTATCCTTTTTTATTCTTTATCTATAAAATCATAGAAAACCTGGCTGCATTGTTCTTCAGAGTGATTTTACTTTATTTTGCCCATATTAAGAATTTAATTGTATTGAAAGTGTTTTCCCACCTTTCCTTAGAGAAGATACTTTAGACACAGTTTGTCTGGATGTAGAATTTGTCTTTGGTTATCTTTGAAACCTACCCAAATTTATTGATGTTACAACCTTTTGAAAAATTTCCATTTGCATATTCTTAGTAGGTGTCTGGTGGTTTGGAAGTTAAACCATCTAAGACTTATCTGTCTGCAACAAGAATGTGCTCCATTGATCCCTCTAGGATCAATGCTTTAGGAATTGGACAGGACTTTGTTTGCAGGTGTTCTTCCTGGCAGCAAGTCAGTAAGTTAAAAATTTCCCCTGCTAGTGTGAAGGCAAGATGCAGCAGCTGATAGAAGTACAAAAAGCTAAAAGTTGCGCAACTTTAATTTAGTACTGTAGTCCATTATGTGAGACTGTAACAGTTTAAGTCTTTTCAGCATTAGAGTTTAAATTTTCATTTTATTATGTAACTAACCGTATCAGTATCTTACCAGACAAATATTTTTATTGTACTGTATTTTATTTTTTAAAATCATGGGCTTGCAAGTTTTCAGTCAGCTCTTTCTAGAGATGCTGGTAATGACAACCAGAGCTGACTAAAATACAGGTTTGACTGTGTTCCCATTAGGCTTAACTAGAAGTTACTCAGGAAATAAAGTAGAAGTAGTAGTTTTTTAACTTGTTAACTGAGACTTCTAGGCACTACTATGTAACTGAAAATAACATCAAAGCTAAAACAACTTAATAGAACTAGGTTCAGACTCTGCTGTATGGAATAGATAATAAAATACAGATAACCTGTAACTTCTGTCTTTAGCTTCTGAAAAGAGAAGAGTCATACTTTGGCAGTGGAGTAACTAGATTAATTTTTCCATCCTTGAATGAATGTGAGTAATGCAAGTTTCCATTTTGTACTCCTTTAAAACAAGTTCCAACACTTTTTGTTGAGGTACTGTATGTCTCAATAGCTAGACAGGCTCCGGCAGCTTGTCAAAGCTCCATAAGCTCTCTGCTTATGGCTTGCAGAAAGCAAGCTAGATTTTCATTTCTCCTTCCATTCAACAGGAGTCTCTTTCATGTCTGAAAATTGAAAACGCGTGTTTTTCAGTGTGGTGCATGGATGTGTGTGTGCCCTCTGGCACACCTGTTTCTAATTTCCTGACTTGAAAGCATCTCCCATCAAAAGAAGCAGAAAAACAATTTCTTTCTGACACGCTGCTTGGAGGCCCTTGCTTTGCAGAAGGCCTTCCTTTCGTTTGCCATCTTGGTTCCATTGGTAGAACATTATAAGATGCAGAGCACGCATTGTATGGGATGTTCAGCTTACATTGTGCTGGGTTCTTTCCCCTCTTCTTGTGGTTATTTAGAGCATTGGAAATCTACTTGAGAAATCACTATGCTGAAGAAAACCTAGTAAATTAATCCTTAGTTTCTTGCATGAAGCTCAAATTAAGATCCCAAGTCAATAGCAACTTAAGGTTTGTATAACCTGTGAATTAAGGTAGAGTATTAGTTACTGTTTGGTACAGAAGGTTAGATTAAAATTTAAATATTATCGCTCAGATTTCTTAACTTTTCTTCAAATAGTATGCAGTGTAAAACAATATCCAATATAGTAGCTGAAAATTAAAGACGTTAACAATCTTTTAAAAAGAAAATAAAACCCAAGCCCACAAAAAAAAACCCTTGTAACTTGTTTGTAGTGGAAGCTGTGCATAAGCTAACTAGCAAATTACTACAGAATAGAGCTATTAACTATTAAAGATCACTTAGGAAGGAAAAATACAAAATTGCTCTAGCTTAAATGTTACTGGCTTGTTTGTTTTCTCAGTTCAGCAACTGACACTTTCACAAACAGCATCTGGATTGTCTCTGTAGCTACCATGCTGCAGTATGTACCTGGCCGGTGGTATGCTGTTGAATTGCATTGGTTTCATTTACTGACAAACTAAACAGAACAAAATGTTCAAAAAGACTTAGAGGTTAAAAATCATTGTATGCATACAGATGAACTGCTTGAAATGCAAAGATTGGGCCTAGCTCTACAGCATAATGGCTGGTGCTTCATATGCTCATAAAACTTGCCTTGGCTAAGCTTTGTTCATTACTGATGTGATAGGTGTATGCAGAAAGCACTAAAAGGATGAATTGGTGTATGTACTTCTGTGTAACTGTATGGACTATAATGAAAAATTCTTAACTCTTTAAATAGGTCAGTAAGATCTACAGTTCACATTTATACCTGTTAAGGTATGCAACTGTGATACATTTCTTCCCATGTGCATATATTGACATTCAGGTGCCACGGAGTTGCTTTCTAGAGTTTCTGTCCACTAATGGCATTATGAATGACAGTGCAAAAATTAATATCTTTTGTCAGCATAGTAACAGGATTCCATGATCGGTTCCTGTCTCTCATTCCTCTGCAAAAAGCATGTATCTCACTTGTTGTACAGCACTGTGCAATGTTAACAGGTACTTTTGGTTTGGCTGATCTGATTCACTAATCAATATCTGGTGTGTGGAGTGCAGGGACAACCATCTTGCTGTGCTCCAAGCTCAAAAAAATGCCTGGAGGGGGCTTTGTACTTTTCTGTGCTATTTTTTGCTGAAATGGTAACTTCAGAGGACTGCTGATACATAAATAACTGTTAAATTATAATAGGATAACAGAAGCAAAAGAGGCTATTAAAAAAAAAAAGAGGTTGTAGATTCCCAGATTGTTCTTGTGGGGTTCTTGTAGGAATCAGTGAGGAGTGTCTGAATAGGAAAAGAGCTATTCTTTTCGGAAATTACACATTTAAATACCTACAGAAGAGGGAAGTCATATTTTACTGTTGGTCAGCTTTGCACTTTGAAAGAAACACTGTGTTAGAAGCTGTACTGTGGCGTGATCCAAGAATATATGTGTCTCTGAAAATCAGTTGTGATGCTTTCTGTATGATCATCAGGGGTTTTCTGTACGATCTCCAAGTGGTTTTCAAGCAGGGTTAGAAGCTTGTGGTTGAAGACGGTTTTTTTGTGAGGTTTGGTTGTGGGGTTTTTGTTTGGTTGTTTTGGGGTTTGGGGGGGAGGGAGTTGGATTGTTGTTGGGTTTTTTTTAGATTCTGGTTCTCGCCAAGCTTGTTGCTTTGAGAGCAAAATAAATGTGTTATGACTGTCAAGTGTTATCCTTCTTTGCTTCTCTTGTCATAGGAGCCTGTTGCTACCAGATATCCCTGAAGCTTTTAGCAATCTGTTGGGTTTTTTAAAAAACTTCTTGCCTCTTACCTAGGAGGCTAGAAACTTTCATCGAAGTATATGTCTTTGCATGTTAGAATCATAGAATGGTTTGGGTTGGAAGGGACCTTAAAGATCACCTAGTTCCACCCCCCCTGCCACAGGCAGGGACACCTTCCACCAGCCCAGGCTGCTCCAAGCCCCATCCAGCCTGGCCTTCAGGGATGGGGCAGCCACAGCTTCTCCGGGAAACCTGTGCTGGTGCCTCGCCACCCTCACAGTACAGAATTTCATCCTAACATCTAATATAACCCTACCCTCTTTCAGCTTAAAGCCATTCCCCCTTGTCCTATAGCTACATGCCCCTTGTAGAAAGTCCCTCTCCGCTTTCCTGCAGGCCCCTTTAGGTACTGGAAGCTGCTATAGGGTCTGCCTGGAGCCTTCTCCAGGCTGAACCACCCCAGCTCTCTCAGCCTGTCTTCAGAGGAGAGGTGCTCCAGCCTGCTGATCATCCTCATGGCTTCCTCTGGACTGGCTCCAGGTCCATGTCCTTATGTTAGGGGCTCCAGAGCTGAATTCAGTACTCACAAATGCTGAGTAGATGGGCAGAATCACCTCCCTCAACCTTGCTGGTCATGCTTCTTTTGATGCAGCCCAGGATATGGTTGGCTTTCCAGGCTGCAGGTGCACATCGCCACATCATGTTGAGCTTGTTGTCCACCAGCACCCCCAAAGCTCACAATCCATTCTCCGCTCAGCTTGTGTTTGTGCTTGTGATTGCCCCCCCACCTCCGCCATATGCACTTGGCCTTGCTGAACTTCACGAGGTTTGCACGGGCCCACCTCTCAAGGCTGTGAAGGTCCCTCTGGATGGCATCCCTTCCCTCCAGTGTGTTAACTGAACCACACGGCTTGGTGTCATCAGCACCCTTGATCCCACTGCCCACGTCACTGACAAAGACATGAAACAGCACCAGTCCCAATACTGACCCCTGAGGAATGACACCCATCACTGGTCTCCACTCAGACATCAAGCCATTGACCACAACTCTTTGAGTGCGACCACCCAGCCAGTTCCTTATCTACCCAGTGGTCCATCCATGTGTCAAATCCATGTCTGCAATTTAGAGACAAGGACTTTGTGTGGCACAGTGTCAAATGCTTTGCAGAAGTTCAGGTAGATGACACCAGTTGCCTCTCCCTCCACCAGCACTGTAACCCCATTGTTAAAGGCCACCAAATCTGTCAGGCACATTTCATCAAAATAGACTATACATTTCCTTTAGAAACACTGTTCACTTTGCCAGTAGTGATCCTATAGGAGGGCAGTTAATTGTACTTGCCCCTACAGATGTGGACATCGCTAATGCCAGCAGCAGTGGTTTTGTCAGTGGAGTATTTATAAATAGGCAACCTGGTGTTTGCACAATTTTACTGTGTTAGGAAAAGAATTTGTTTACTATATGAAACAGTTATTTCAGTGAGAAGTACTAATTTAACCCAGTAAATTTTTCCAGATAGTCATCTCCATTTGAGTCACTTCTGTGTGAAGGGTTATGGAAGCTTTGGTCTGTCATTGCAAAGTGTTTGTCTCTGAGATATAATGAGCTTCAGGTTACCAAAGAAGTCATCATTTTAACTGGGAAAGGATAATAAAATGATTTAAACTCTGTTTACAGCAAAGTTATTGAAACAAGTATATTTGAGACTTTAATGTAGAATTGAAAAAATCTTGTTAAGAGTCCCTGTTGGCTTGGTTTTAGTGTTATTCGGTGAAAAAGCCGCAAGTATACTAAGATATCCAGTTAAATTTAGTATAATGTGAAATAGTTAAGCAAATGAACCAGATTTACATTTTCATCAGCTTATGTGCATGATTTGGTAATGTGTTGAAGTTGATTTGACTGTAGTTGCTGTCTTGGGTCATGTTAATACAACTTTTTCAGAAGTTGACTAATGGTGGCGGTTAGGTTACAGGAGAATGGAACTATAAATTTGAAGCCACAGGTTTATAGTGTAAGTTATAAATCAAGTTTCGATTACTGTAATTCTGTATACATTCATTTTGTGTCTAGCCCTAGTATTATCTACAGCGATTTTCCAGTTTGACACTGTAGAGACGTGTAGGTCTGCTAAGGCTGAAAGGCAGCTCACACTCTGGTATTTGGTTCTAACTTGAGATAATAGGAAGGGCAATTCTATTGGAATAATGAGGGTAATTCTTTTTCTCAGCATTTATCTGGTCAAAGTATGTGAAACGCTGCTTAGTTATTTTTCTTACTCAAAAATAGATGTTCCTACATCAAAAACTTCAGTAACCAATTTTTCTTTTCAAAATGGGGAGATTATTTTCCTTAGTTATCTGTCCCTGCAGATTGCTGGCATGTGATGTGCTGAAAGATTTTTACGTACACTGCCAGCAGCAGTCTGTTAAGCTTGCTGTCTTATAGGTTGACATAAATATGACAAAAAGGAATGACTTTTGTCTGTGGGGATGTAGAGATGTGTGATGTGTTAGAATTGCAAGGCTGCTTTCCTTGTGGTTGATCCTGGATCACGTCAGTGAGCTGCAGCTGTTCTTAGCCCATATTAAGTTTTCTCTCACTCTCTTTTTTTTTTTTTTTTTTTTTTTTTCTTTGTAGCAGACTTGATGTTATGGGAACTCTTCAATAAAGTCATTCTCTTGGGGGGGAAATAACATTATACATCATGCTAAAAAATGGCTATTGTCTTTTTGATGCCAATTTAAGAATTACTTAAAAATGGTGAAGTACTAACATCTGGTTTTGTTACTAGATGCATAGGAGATGCATAGGCTCACTCTGATTTTTGTGTCTCATTTGCTTGATCCACATTCTAATTCCCATGCTTCTTGTCTCGCATAGGGTATGAATGTTGTATTTAAAGGCGTTAACAGGTTCTTTTCAAGAAAAAAGTCAACTTGCTAGGTTTTTGCTGAAGCATATGCTTATTTAGTTTTGTTCTTTACAGAAAAACTTAGTCATGATTGAATTTTCTTAGTTTAAAAAAAATGATAGCTATGTTGTGATCTATGGGTAAAATGTATCTTGTGGTTTTTGCGTGTTCTTCATACATTACTTTGTCCGGAATAAATATTAGATAACTCTCAGTTTTATTGTGGAGAAAAGCTTTCGAGCATGGAAGTAATGAGGCTATGAATGGACAGACCCTCCTATAAGCAGCAGCTGAGGACACTGTATTGTGTGAGCCTCTTGAAGATAATATCCTAACTGGGACACTTTTCTCAATAACTCAAGAGCTTGACAGTCTCAATGAAAACACTTTTTTTTTCCCCCCTGTGCTCTCAAGAACTGCCTCCCTTTGCTGTGTAATTATTGTAGTATTTGAGCTCTTGCGTTTTCCTCAAAATCTATAACTGTTTTTTACTCAATCTGTTTGCCATACAAAGAATTTTTGGTCTTTCTGTTGTGCCAATTGTATGTAGATTCAATGCCAAAGTAACCCAGAGTCAAACAATTCAGTTTAACCAAACTGTGTGAATCAGGAGACCCTGCCCATTTGTAGGTGTAATTTTGATTATTGAATGTAGCAAGATTTTTGGGACACGAGTATACAGTTTTTGTGCAGTCTGGTCCCTGAGCTTATTCTCTGACATCTAATGCATCCATAATGCTCCATAGGTGGGTTTTTCTTTTGTTGTTGTTGCTTTGTTTTTAATCTTGGAAATGGGAGGTAAGGACTTTTTTTTTTTTTTTTTTCTCCCCTCCCCCCTGCCCTGTTCTGTGTTAGCAGTCTTTGAAGAACAGTGTTTGTAAACTCACTTTGCCTTTAAGGGGAAGGGTGTAATTGTGTGACAAGTAACCAGAAAGAGAGATTCTTGGAGCAGGTTGCCATGTTAATTAGAGCTTAAAAATGGTGGGCAGAATGAGAAGCCAGTCTGTGAGTAGCTCAGAGATGCAGCACTAGACCTGCTGGGGTGCGTTTGTGCAACGTTGTGCCCAAACCAGTCGGTGCTCCAAACTCAGCATTTTGGGAAGCACAGCAGCGAGGCACTCAGCAGAGGCATTGGAGCCAGTTTGGGTTGGGTTTATTTATTAGTTCATTCTTTGTGCCAGATCTAGGCTGGCTTCAGCCAGAATCGCTCAGTTTTCTCTGTTCTGGGCTCCTAAGTGCTTCCAGTAAAAGTGAGTGTTATCCGTGGAGACTGAGCTGCCTTTGAAGCCAACTTAGGTCTGGTGTCTTACCAGCTCCGGCGCTCTGCCACGTGAAAGCAGCTAGATTGTTTCCAGCCATAAATTGTTTCTGGAAGGTGCGTAGGTGTATTTATGTAGTTCTGCACCTGAGCTAACAAGTCCAGCTGGATTATAATAGATTTTTCTTTTATGGAGCCAGCACAGTGTCTTGTGTCTTGTCATGGTTAATGAAAAATTTGCTAGAAAAATGTATAGATAATTGGGAATTTACTATATTAGCCTTTTCTATATATATTCTGGTGTCTAATGCAGTTTTAGGCCCTGATACACTGAAGTTAAAAGTCTGATCAAAATGTAATCACCTAACATAAGTAATTTGAAATCATTGTCATATTACAGCTGTAAATTAGTCATGGTTTTCCTTTTTTTCCTACTGGGTAGCACATTTCAGCTAAACTGGCGCTTGGTTAGACCTCTTCTAGCTGCTTCATTTGCATCCTTGCCATTGGGGAAAAATGTCAGGAACGGGAGGCACAGTAGTAGAACGACTTCTGTATATATGCAGAAGGTATCCCCAGTGTGCTTCCCTGTCCATGAAAATGTTGATCCAGTAAACATGCACTGTGCCATTTGACCACAGCTGTCAGTCGCAAAGCACAGAACAGGAATGCAAAAGAATGTGAGAGAAAAACAACAGGGTGAAAGTGTTCCTACAAAGTAAGAGTAGCACCTGTTTGCCTTCGTCATCAAGAGTTTTCAGGGGATAGCTACAGAAAGCACTAAGGCAATAAGTGGTTGTTTGCTGGAGCTTTTTAGTGTCTTAGAGACAAACCTTTACAAGTTACAGGAATTTTTATCAGGAGTCCAGTGAGCAGTCACCCTGTCAAAAAAGCATAGGTAAAGTCACATATTCCTTTATTGACAAGAGGCTAAATCAGATGGACTGCATAGAAGATTACATCATGCAAGGGAGTTACTGTGGCATTCGCTAAAGATGTTCTTGGTTTGAAGAGAGCTGCATCCAAGGATCACTTCTGTGAGAATGATTAGTAAGTGGATTCTTTGAGAGAGAGGATTGCATGCAGGATCTGGAAAAAGATGACAAGTTGGAGATGCTCTCGCTGTTTCTTCTCACTGTTTCTGCTTTTTCTTGCTTCTTGCCGTAGTTCACCTTTTTTGGTTTATGACTTTGTACAGTAGAGATTTCAGGAAAGTTGTGAGAAAAACTGCTGACATCAGTTGAATTTTCATGTGACTCAGCGTCACTCTCTTTAAAAATAAAAAAATATTGCAGAAGCCTGTCAGAGGGGTTTTTTTTTAATTATTATTTGGCCATGATGATATAAAATAATGACAGGGTTTCTTCATAATGATACCTATATTTTGACTATTTCCAATCTTAATATTTCTTTAGGTTGTGGTGAGCACCTTGTCCGAACCATACTGGCCAGAGAATGTTCATGTGCTTTGCAAACGGAGGATGCCCACCAAGCTCTCCTAGAGACTATGCAAAACAAGTTTATTGGTAAGAATATGGTGCTCATTGCCTAAACATTGCATAATGTTGTTTAAAATGCAATTAACCCTATTAAATAAAATCAAGATACTTTTGTTTAAGCCTTAAGTTGCAGTTGGCTTCAAATGTAGTGTTGTGTTACATCTAAAAAATGTTAAATCAAAATACAGAAGAATATTTTAGGAAATCTAAGGGAAAAGCCTTGGAAATACCTCAATTGTTATGTGAGTCATAGAATACCCAAAGAGGTTTGAGGAAAGAATTTCCTGCCTGAATCACTGGCTGTGGTGTACAATTGCATATTTTAGATTTGGTGGTTTAGGAGCATTAATAAAAATTAGTCATCATGTTAACCCTTTTAAATATAAGAGACCTCAAAACCACTGCATGTTCTAATTAAATTCTTTGGACAGACAGATTCTGGTTTGCTGTCTACATGATGAAATTAATTTCTTGAAAAAGTAAAGTAGATATCCTTCCAGAGTATTGTAAAGTAAAAACCTGATATGAGAGGATTACACACGACTACATATACATGTTTAATTTCTTGTGAATATAGGTCTTGTTTTATTTCTTCAAGTGATAAGAAAATACAAATGCGGAATTTTAAAGTATCTGTATAAGCTTTAACTTCAGAAGATAGCATAGATTCCAGTGAGACATGCACTGTCTTTATAGCCCTTAAAATTTTTGAATCCAGAGACAAGTTTGACCTTCCAAATTTCTTGTGGGCAGCATAACACTTCTTGTACACTGTGTTGCCAGAGTTCATTTTTAGGGTGTTTTAATTCGAACTGAGAGAGGGGCATATGCATACGATTTTGGGACCCAGGAACCATTGCCCTTGGTCTTGGCAAGCAGTGCATTGCAATTTTTTTATTTCTTTTTATAATGTTGAACCCGTATTAAACTCTGCTTCTGACAACATGATGTTTGACTGTTTGAGGTGAAGTCACCTTTGCATTGGAAGGCAGCACTTGATAGTCTGCTACTGTACTGCTGTCATTTCTAGGTGCTGTAAGAGCGCACGGCAAAGTAATCCCGGTGTGTTCCCTAAGGGGATTATAATCCAAGCAGCACAAATGTAACTTTGTATTTAATCACATATTCCAGTGCACAGTGGCACAAAATTAGGGATTTATTTACCCAAGAGAATCCTTTAAGAAGGATGTTTGTGATAGCTTCGCTAATTGGAAACACTACTGTCAAGGTGTTAGATGGAAGTGACCTAACTTCAGGAAAGTCAGATCTTTAGTCCATACTCTCAAAATTGTAGTGCTGTTTGTGGTAGGAGTACTAAAAGCAAACACAAATTGTACATATCCTTATGCAATTTCGTGTTAGTGCACGCACACGCACAAAATAGAAAGTTACTGCCAAAGTGATTCATAGAAACTGGCTAATAAAAGACAGAAAGATCAGGAACTTCTTAGCTGAGTTATCTTCTTTAAGTTTTCTGGGTTTTCTTTTTTCTTCTTGGTACCTGTTAGCAAAACTGCAATTCTTCTCTTGCTGTTTAGTCCAAATGCATTTTGCCACCAGTTTGCAGAGCAGATGTTTTTATTTTAAATGTTAACTACTATGTGATATAACCTTTATCCTTTACTAAAAATGTGAACGTGTTTGTGTTGGACTTCCGGACGTATTGAATATTGCTGAAGTTTTTGTTATACCTGAAACTATTAGTTGCAGAGAAGGAGGAGCTGCACAGGCAGAGATACCAGGCTAACAGTGTGATGTCATATAGCCTTGGGAAAACAGACTAAGCCCAACAAAACAAGGGAGAGTGAAAAGAATGAGAGACAGTATCAAATTAGTGCTTTTAATGATAGAAAAATTAGGAAGATGGTTTAGAATTCCTTTTCAAAGTTTCATGTTTTAGTTAGGGATAGATCTGTCTTGTATTTTCAGAAGCTTATCACTGCAAGTTTTAGTTGCCTGACATGAGGTATGTGTATTATCTTCTCAGTTGTACTTTGGGGTAGTGCTGAGGGGGGGTGGGGGGGGTGGAGAAAGATACAGCTGCCTTTTTTAATTTTTTTTTTTTCTGTAGGTTAAGTGTTTAGATTCTTTGTTTTGATTAGAAAGCATAAAATCTAGTTTGCCCTCAGCTGTCATATGGGTGAAGACTGGTTGAAGAAAACCTCTAAGTCCAGATACATCTTGCTGTTTACATGTGGTGTAGTACTAAGTTTGCAGCCAGTAGTGTTATTTTGGGGGATCTTTGCAATTCTGAAGTTGGAATGCAAGGTTATATCTTGCTAATATAGTGCAACAATTGAAAACATGCATTTCACTGAAAACAATAGGCTTGTGCTAAATAGGGTTTTGTCCTGTGAATTTTCATAGATGATATGCTAATTGATATCTCAGGATGTATGGTATGATGCAGGATTTCTTACTGTTGTGAAATAATAAAATAGACTAATAGACTATTTGCTGATGGCATGGTTTTTTTCCGTGCTAGGCTTTCTTAATTTGAAGTCTTGTCAAACTTTCACCAGAATTATAATGGACCAAGGCCAGAAAAAAAAAAAAAAGGCAAAAAGCTTTAACAAAGCAGAGCTAGAATGTTTTGTCAGAAGTCAAAATGTGTGTTACTTGTATTGGAGGGATGAACAGCTGATTTTGGCAGTTGCCATCAGATTGGTGCTTCCTGTTTACAGAACTCTCCAAGTTTCTGCAGAGCCCTGGGAATCCTTCCAGCTAGGGAATGCCTGGCTTAAACAGTGAGTGCTGTTTAAACAGCAGGTGATGAGCAAACTAATGGCAGATGTGCTTCTCTCATCATATCTTAGAGCCAGCTTACTATGGATAATGTACAATTGATGGCTGAGTTGAGGGTGAGAGAAATTAAGTTTAGATATTTTTGTAAATTGTATAGGCTTGCTATCTTTAGTTGAAGAGCACTGAAGGTTTGGTCTGCAGTTGAAGAATGGTGTTCTGTAAACACAAATACCTTCCAAACAGAAGAACAGAGGATTTTGTTACTCATCATTCCTTTCAAACATGGCCAAGTTTGTGGAATGTAGACTTAGAATAAATGTTTGTGTCATCTCACTGGCGGGAAATCTGGGGTTTTAACAATGGCAATGTTATGAATTGTACTTTAAAGCTTCTTATAAAGTATTAGAAAATAATGAGCTGAAAGACATAGTTGGAATCTGATATTTAGTCTTTCCTTAAGTAGAAATATGTTTGTCTATTTCTGTATTTTTAAGTTCTGCTTCAGTTCAAAAATGAGCAACATCTGCAGAAAGGTAATAGCAGAAGGATAACGCCGACACTTTCTCTTTTAGAAATTTTGTGTCAAATATAACTCTTGGGAGCAGGAGTTTGAACAGTTAGGAATCACAGAATATGAATTTCCCAATTATGAGATCCCCTTATTCTTAAAGAGTTATGAGACTGCTAGTATCATAGCACAGCGTTATTGTTACTTTATGTTTTGGTGCTGCATCACTCCAAGCTTTGTAGTATCCTTTGTGGTTTTGTAACAGAGCAAGCATGCTGTGGAAGCATTATTATATCTTCTCTATGACATGAGAAGAGAATGGAGTGATCCTGAAGTCTCATATAACCTGTATTATCCCCTGCAAGTTTGTGATTTCACAGGTTTGTATTCGATGGTAGACAGATTTGAGTAGGCCCCTTCGTTACCTGTGCCATAAAACCAGCTGAAAAACTAACACAATGTGGTGATGTTGTGAGGGTTTTTCTAGGTCCTGCCTGTGCTTCTCCTTGCCAAAAGCATTGGGATTTTATTGGACAGCAGTATCCTCAGTTATTTAATGTCTTAAAAACTTACCTGGAGAAGTTTGAAAGTACAGGTGCTTTTCCTTGCAGCCTCTTTAAAAACTCCAACCAGATGTTTTAACTTACCTTGAAATACAAAGATCTCTGGTTTCAGACAGCTTGCACTTAAACATTTAACAAATAATGATGCGTGAAATTAAAAGCAGGCTTCATTTAGTGCTTATATATTCTTCTAATGTTTATTTAAATCGTTAGCTTGAAGTTTAATGGTATACATAGCAGAAGGAGAGTGGCAAACAGCTTCACTTTAAACATGTTCTGTACACAAGCTGACAAAGTCCAGTGGCGTAGGTGATGTATAGATTATTGACCTGAAAAAGTCTTAATTTCACTCACGTTGCAGCACAGGAAGGTTTAGGACTGTTTAGCTGTGCTCTGTTAAAGCTGGGGGATGCTAAAGCACTTAATTGGTTACACCACGCCACCGTCAGTGTTTAGACCCAAGTTCTGAAGACTTTGAAAGCTAATGTAAACAATGAAGCTGGTAATGGCTTCTCTACTATGGAAGAGTACGAATGTAAAACATCTGATGAACAGCTGGTTCGTCCTTCAGCTGGGCAAGTGTAAATAAAACACTTCTTTTACAGTTTACTATTGAATCTGTATGAGGATGAATCTGTCCAGTAGCTACAAATGAGAAAAAGACCACAGGATCAGAAATGAACAACTATCAATCACATGCTCTGGAGGGAGCAATTTAATGTGCAGGAGACAGAAGAAAAAAATGTTCTTCACTTGTAGCTGTAATTCCTCCAGAGCAAGGCTGAGTGTTGAGGCCATTATTTGCCTTAACACTTGTGAAATCTGTATGTTCTATCCCTGGTCTGAGGTGAACCTGGGTCTTGCTGTTCAGTTATGGTTGCTTTTGCAGAACTTGATGGGATCAGTGAATGAGGAATTGCTATGAAGACCTGTTTGCGTATTTTTAAGAGACCATTACTGCAGATTAGTCACGTATGAAATACATAAATAAAAACTTGATAATGCTTTCTATATGTCAGATACCAATAGCAGAACAGTTGAGCTTTTAAGGAAGGGAATGTGTTTTCTAAAATATAATGTTGTGACTGGGAGAGGTCAGGATTAAAGCAAAACTATTGAAAGATATTTGTGTTTGCTTTTTTCTACCCCTTCTCTCTGGTGTAGCCAGTCAGTACTAACATTGTTAGTTAATGCTGTAGTTGAAGTTTTGCTTCGGATATTTCATGCCAAATTCTTCACTGGTATGCCAGTGTAACAATGAGTTTCATGAGACTTAAAATGGTATTGAAAGCCCCAGGTTTTTGTAGTTTTGTCATTAGCAAGGTATTAGATCAAAGATTTGTCTAGCAATTCTATTGCAGTAGAAAAAATTATTTTTGGTTAGTAGGCATATTTTGATTTATTTTAACTAAATTTTTCATTGTACAGCAAGATCTATCATTCTTGTAAGTACAGAGAGGGCAAAAATGGTGTAGGAGTGGGGTAGCCAGATCACTTTTTCCTCCTAATGAGAAACTGTAATGACTTTAATATATGTGGCAATATTTTGGTTGCACCTTTTATCTTCCTGTTCAAAATACTTATTAGATATAATGTATATGAAAAATATACCATTACCTATATTGTTATTTTTTACAGGAGTCTGCACTATTATTTCTTTTTCTCAATGGCTTGGCTGTAATACAATTATTTTTAGAACTAAATTAATGAAATATGTTCCTAACCGTTGAATTCATAGTGTTTTGAGAACACTCAAATTAATTCCTGTGTATGGTGCATGGGTTCTGTTTAGAAATACAGTATAATGCTAGTTTCGTACCATTATTTTTACAGATTTTAAGATGGATGCATAGCGTTCAGATGTCTAGAGTCTTGCTTAACGTAGACCTACTCATTTGCACTTGTATTGCTGTGTTAAAATACACTCTTCACCATAATTGTAGCCCTCAGTAGTAAGTCTGCGTATCCAGAAATATCTTTGTTTTAAAAAATATATTAATATATTTGAATCTTTCTTTTAACCTTTTTAAAAATTTCTTTAATTGGAAAATAAAATACATTCTGTGTTTTAAGGAATGTTCTGTTCAGTGTGTATTTAATTTGGCTTAGAGTCTGATATTTTTAAAAGTAGAGAAACAGTCTGTCTGAATTTACTGTTAAGTAGAATACTGTAATATTATTACTGTAGGCAGTTGTTTTTTTACTGCCACTATTTAGAGGTTAATTCCCCACAGCTCGGCCAATGCAGTGAATTGGAGGCACATACTGTATTGTTGCTGATTTTGCACTGAGATGGTTTAACTGAAATTGCTGGTGAAAGCAGCTGGAATGGATGAGGCTGTAGTCACACAGCTTGCTTCTGAGAGCTCTGTAAATGGCAACCTTCAGCAGAAGTGGGCAAACAGATGGCCCGTGGAAGTGGCAGGGGTGAGAACACTGTGAACCACTGCAGGGGTTTTGCAGGTGACTGTGTTGGTGTCTTTATTTGCTGCTTGTGTCTGGAGGTGAGAAGGAGGGTTATGCTATTGTTTCAGACTTTTACTCCTTTCCAGAATAATGTTCGTTCTGCAGCTGATGATAAAATGGTGTAGAAGATTAAAAATTGGCTCTGCATTGTTCTTACCAACAACAACAAAAATAAAAATCTTCAGTAGCTCAGCTGGCAATACTAGTGATACTAAATCTCAGTAATTTCTTGTTGCTACTGTATTTTGGCTCAATCTCTATTCCTACACCTCCAAGCCATGGCTGACTGCAACAAGAAAGCCAACATTACCCCATGTTTTCATCATTGTGTTGTAGTATATTGGTCAAGGTGCTACAAATGAGGATAGCCTGTAGACTATGGGTTTTGATGTTGTGCACCACTGGGCAAATAACACTATGTTCTGTCTGTAGGAGAGGGATAATGTGTACCATCTTCTTTGCTTTGTTTGCATAACAGAAATTTTTAAGACATTTCCTGTTCTAATACTCTATTCAAATGACCCACTACAAGTCACTCGAAGCTGTTTTACTTGTCACTGCATCACCCCAGTACTACTGGTATGGTCGAGTCTTACAAAGTTGGTGCAGTAAGACCTGGTCTCATTTGGCTTAACCAGTATTTGTCCTTATTTCAAGGGCCCAACTTGTGTAATTTGTAAAGAAGTCAGCTTCTTGCTTATCTGATGTGTTTTATGAGTGGTGAAGTTAAAATTATATCATGGTTTTATCAGGCTTTTATTATGTGCAGTGCTATTAAATTAATCCTCTTCCAGAGTTTTCTAGTTGAAGTAACAGTAGAGTGGCAACGTTCTTCAGCAAATGCTGAACTAATACAGTCATTTTTCTGGCTTTTGAGTGTTTAGCATGGACTTCAAAGCCTTTGAATTTTATGGACTGGTAATAAAGCTTCCGTGGTGCTTAATCATTGAAGGAAGTGAGTTGGTTCAGAAAACAACTTTTTTTTTTTAATGTATTTAAGGCAATGACAGCATGTTTAATGTCAGTAAATAAATATTCAAATTGTTAAAAGTTTGATCAGTAATGATGGCACATAGTTTACAAAAATACTGGGAAAATTAAGAAGTATGTGATTGGCTTATACACAGACTTTTCTTTCATCTACTCTTTCTTGAGTGGGGGAGAAAGAAAACCACTAAAAGTTATTAACCCAATGTAAGCATTTCTAGAACAAGACTTTAGTGGCATCAAGTCTATAATCAGCAGTTGCTGTCTTTTTTTACTCATGTTCAATCAGTGTTTTAGTATGGCCTTAAATACACTATCTGCTGGCTATGTTGTGCTGAAGTAGAACATTTTTAACCATGCTAATGAAAGAGGTTATTAGTGTTTTTCATTAGAACCTTAAAAGAACCTTTCACAGGCTGTAAAAGAGGAGGAGAAACACAGCTTATTAAAAAACAAAACAGGACTCTTTCTCTCTGTTTGCAATGACTTTTCACTACAGCATGGCTTATAGCATGAATAATTTATGCAAATTAGTATAAGATTAGGTCTGCAGACCAAGTTCAGGTTAAGACATTTTCTTTGAAGAACCTGAATTTCTGAAGAAAAGATTAAAGAATGCACGTCCCCTGTGAAGAAAACCTTTTTTTTTCCTTTTTTTTTTTTGTTGTTTGTTTTTCATTTGCTTGCAGAAAACATACCACATACTTAGCCAGCACTTGCTTAATGTAGTGAAAGTATGAGAGTTATACATAGCATCTTGGAAAGCATGGACTAAAAGATTTTGATTTGGGTGGTAAAACTCTTTACAACTTTCCAAGTCTTGCATTTCTATTTTAACCAAACATATTTTCCTGTTTTGTCATCTATTATGTTATGAGTGTCTGGATTCCTGGTTCACAGGGATTTGGTTGCAGTTGATGAATAACACAGTAGATGTAATTGGTACCTAGTAAAAGTTCTTGTACAAGCAAGTGGCATTTAAAAAATAATATCTGTTTGTATTAGATCAAATTAGATATTGCTGTTTATTTAGCATACCACATTTATTGTTTTCCTGCAATATGGGCTTCAATTTTAATGACCACCTTGCATCACTTTTGAATGTGGCTGCTCTTATGTCAAGAAAACATGGTAAAGCTTTTAGTTTTCCTTACAGTGAAGCCTGAAGTTGGTTCTTACTGGGTTTTTGTTGTTGTTGTTACTTGCATTGAAGGAGTAATTTTAATCATATGAATAGCTGTGGGCAAGTTGAAGGAGGCTGATGAGTTGATCTGCTCTAAAGTTCTTGTGGCCAGCAAATCCTTTTACAGTGTCTGTACACTAGGCATAATATGCTAATTTATTTTTCAAAATCGTTGAAAATAAATACATGAAATGCCTATTGCAATTGTATGTTCAGCTTTAAATCACAGTGTATTGGAAGTGTTTGACTAGGGTCTCTTTGGGCTTAAGTGCAAGAACTTAGTTAATTTGATGGCTCGAGACTTTTTGAATTGTATGTAAATCATACCATTGTTTCCACATTGAAAACTAGAGGAATCTCATTTCAAATTACAAACTTTAAAACTTTTCCAGCTTCTGATAGAAGGCATTGTATATTGTATGTCTTAAATTAACAACAGAAAAGCCACTGTAAAAAGTAGGATGTGTTTTGGCTTTTCTGCTGATATTCATAAAACAGCAAGGAAAACAGTCTATAGCAGTTTGATGATGTCTCTGTACAAAGCACTTTAAATTAGGAAGAATGAATAGATTATAAAAGTGACCCAGATTTGCTTGATTTTTTTCGTATGTGGCCATCTTTATATTAATTATAGTACAGAAAGAACTAAATATTGCAACATGATTTTTTCAACCTGACACTCCATTTTTCATTAGTGTGTCTTCCTTGATCCACAAACAAATGGTTTTGCACTCACAAATGTAATTTTTTTTTTTTTTATTCCATGTAGCTCTTTTTCTTTTTTTGATACTGGTAGTTTAGTAGAATACTATTCAGAAAGTTACTCATTAGAAATGTTAGAAAAAAATGCAACTGATGCTTTTGTAAAAGCACCGGGTGACCTGACAGTCTCTTCAACTCTTAGTGAAGAGATTAAAGGAGGAAGGCAAGAAAGTGAAATAAAGAAATACCCAAGAAACTATTCCTATGGTAAATAATTCTCCCCAACAATTTTTCCCAGGTTCACCTTTTCTAGCCAATGAAGATGGTGTACTTGGAGGTGTGATAGTTCTTCGGTCTTGCAGGTGTTCAGCAGAGCCTGAATCGTCACAGGGAAAGCCAACTTTACTGGGTAAGAAATCCTTATTCATTTTTACTTGAGCTAGGTGCTAACTCAAAGTGAAAGATGAAATAAAAATTGTCTGTGCACGTTTACCATTGTTAAAACTCCCAGACAAAACAAAAAGGAAGTGAAATTGTTCAAGATAATAAAACTCCAGGAAGTGAAATAGTAGTATAACCTTGTTTGTTCTCTAGAACTGTGGAAAAGGGCGTTCTTTCTGACTTGTTATTTCTAAGCAGAATTGTGATTCAGAGGGTTGTGTGGGATCTTTCTAAAACCATGGCAAAGAAATAACTGTTGCTTGTGGCAAGGCAGGGTATGTTACTCATAGAAAAAAATTGCATTTTTAGCTAAGGGTGATGCCTATGACTGTTTACTGCTTCTCAGTGATTTACATGCTGAAAATGCTGTCTAAAAAAGTTCTTTGTTCCTCCTTTTTGCAGGACAAAATGTGAAAAATTGGAGGATAAACTTGAAATTTGGAAGGGAGACTGTTTTATGGTTAGAATTTTTTTTTTTTATGCCCAGGAAAATGTGTTCAGAGAAGTCACAGTTAGTATTTGTATATGCAGACCACAAGAGTACTTGCTGTTTTTATTGAGAGCAGCAGAAAACTGTCCTTTGCCTCCATCAGTAGCTGACTGGTTAAAAAGGTTCTGAGCTTTACTGCCCTTAAGCCCTGTTTATGTCCTAGAAACAAGACCCTCATCTGTCTCGCTGCTTTACAGCGGAACAAGCGTATTGTAGTAAACTGTCTTGTGGTTTGTCTTAGAGGAACGGCTAGGAAGCTGAAAGCTGTACACTACTAGCAGAGGTGGGTGGAAATACAACCCAGAGACAGTAAAGCCCATGTTCCTCTTTGAAGGCCGGGGTTTGGGACTGGGGGCATATGAATTACTTCAGCATGACACTTGTACCAGCTCTTCCTGTGGTACTCCTCAGATGTGGGCATATGTGTCTGGTCATGCTATGTGCTTATGTATTGGGTCACATGAAGCTGTCTAATATATATTTATGTTAAGCTGCCAGAATTAAAGTTGTTTTCTTTCATATAATCCTATGGTTTATTATTGTTTCACCATGTTTCATGAGTCACTGTCAGCAGCATTACAGATTTGAAGTAGATCTCGTATCTCCTTTAAGATCTGATGTGACAAATTTGATCACTTAGCTTGACTTTGTGTATTAAGGCAGTCATAGCATCTCACCTGGTAAGTCTGGAATTGCCTAATTTCTTTCTAATCCATAGGCTATTCTTTAGAAAGACCCCTCATCTTTGTTTTAATTCATTACTACTTCTGTCCCACTAAATCCTAACTCTGTGTCAGCAGTCTGCTTGCTTGCAGCCAGCCTGGAGTAGCAGGCAGACTGTGTGCTAAAGGTGAGCCAGCAGATACATTCTTAATGATGGGTTAACCCACACAAAAACCAGTATTTATTTACTGTTGTCTGTTCAGTGACTTCCAGGATGTTAGGGTCAATTTATTAAGTTGCACAGGATAAGGTGTATGTTATCTTTCAGTTTTGTTCTTGTATTGCACCTTCCTGGTGCAATACCTTTAAATATCATATTCTACATTGTCTGTGTTGGTCCATGAATCAGGTTGTAGCCCCCCTCCAGTCATTCACTCTAATAAGTAGATGCGCAGATGCACTCAACACAGTTAAGAACATTCATGTTTCTCTACCCAACAGCTGAAGTTTATGTATGTTTTATGCTTTTAGTCAACATCTCATCCGTAAGAGTTTCATGGATGTTTATTTTGCTATTACAAAGAACCAGAGATTTAGGAAGTGAATCCTTGCAATTCTGATGGTTGTTCTGGGATTATCCTGATGGACAACAAAGGAATTTTAGAAGGCTTGGATGGGAAAAAGTTTTAAAAATAGCTTTTGTATGTTATATTTTTTTTTTAAGTTATTACTTGAATAGCTTGTCTTTTTGAAGAAGTGGACAATCAAATAGACTTTCACAGTCATCTTACTCTTGTCTTTCAACTATTTGGAAGCCAAGACTGTCTAATCTTGACTCAAGAATCGGGGCACAGCTTGTTAAATTTACAGAGAATGTTGCAAGTTTGATTTTAGTTTTCAGATTTAAAAGTGGAATAATTATGAGATTATTGGTCTAGTTGGAAAGCATTCTACAACTTAAATTCTATCTCTAAAAAAAGAGTTAAGAAAATTAAAATACAGGTTTGATTAAATGAGAACAAACAAGGTCAACTTAATGTTAAATTTCTTATATTTGGAAGTGAAATAATTATTTCTGTTCGTTTAATGTTTGTCATTCATGTAGGAAAACATGTTTCTATTAAGGAAGATTTGGTATTTTTTCCTCAAAAACTAAAAACAAAAATCTCCACATATCATACATCCTAAGTAGACTATTTGTCCATTGATTTTTGGCTTGCTTTCCACTGGAGTAAGATTCATGTAGTACAGCTTATTCTAAAGGTATTTTTTTTAAACTATTGAAACAAATTGCAAGAAAGTGATTTATTAAATGGTTGAAAATACACGAAATGTCCTTGGATAAGTATGTAATTTAGGATTTTCATTGTGATTCCAGTATTTGTAATAGCTAGCAGTAAGTATCTTTCATGCTAGTACATGCTACTTTTGGTGGACAATGTAGAAGGAAAAAATAAAAATAAAAACTTAAAAGAATATGCCTTGAATTATCAAAGACAAAGAAATAATATTTCGAGGGTATTTGGCCTGAACTGTTGCCTAGCTTCTCAAAATTTAAAGATGAGATTAAATTTGTCTCCAAAAATATATGCTTTCACTGACAGTTGAACGTTTAAGTGTAGTGTTAGGGAGCAATTAGCCTCATCAAACGCACTTACATTGCACTAAGTATGTTTCACTCTCTGAAAGCTTTTGACTAACCTTTGGCTAGATCAGTCATGAATCTTTTACGGGGGAGAAAAGTGCATACCTAAATGAAGTTCATTTTTCTTTTATGATATCTACATATCTGTCAGAATCTTCAGGTCTTGCCAGGATTGTCTAAACTTTGATCTTCTACTCCGGGTTAATTGCTATGCAAGGATAAATGGTTACAGAGGATAAGCATACTCAGCATGCTGTGACCTTCATCAACCATATTAAAAGAACATGAGGAATAGCAATGATTAAGAGATGTAAAACCATCTAGTGATGCTTTTTACAGTATGTGAAAGCCTCTCTAAAGAAATATGCAGGAAGAGCTTTTTACATGTAATTCATGTAAGACTTCTCCAGTAATCCAAAGGAAAAATGCATTCTTCGGTGCAGGTTTTTTTAAACTTTTCAGTTATTCTGTGAAACATCCTGAATTCTGATCATCTATTCTTTCTTTTTCCCACTTCCAAATTATGTACTTAATGTCCACAAACAAAAATGACTGTGACATAGAGCAGGAAGAATACAGTGTTGCAATTTATAAAGCTCCACTGGATGGGAGCTAAATATATGAATAATGTGCTCTTTCTCTGAATTTGAAGTTGCAGCTGAGTAGGACTGTGTGTGTATATCTATAAAGATACCTGTGTATTTATCAGAGAATTAAAGATCTAAGCCCAGTAGTGGGCTGTTTACACAATTGATAAATTGGACCACTTTCAAACTTGAGACCACCACCTTATTGGATTAGCATGCATTAACAATACACATTAGCAGTGGTTAGTTTTCGTAATCATTATCACTACAAACACAACAGTTGATCTTTAAAATCTATAACCTAAATTAGTTGTGAGTTTCAGCAAGGTGATACTGTATAGCTAGTGCTAGAAGTCAAGGTGATCATATCTGAGAGTGCTTTGATAGGGAAGCCAAAATCAAATTGGGCTCATTTCTTCTCAGTCTTCCTTTCTTCTCTTACCTTTGGTGCTCCTTACCCTTTCCCAAATGAAAGGGGCTGATTGCATATGCTCTCGATGTAATTCAGCATACTTTTGGGACCAGGTCTTGCTGTAAGTTTGCCAGGCATTTTTCTGTTGTGCAGCGTTGTTCTGATTCCATCAGACACCTCTCCTGCTTTTTCTGCAGGATTGTTTTGCTTTCACCAGATGTCCTTCCTCCCTGCTCTGTATCTTCAATTCTCCTCTTGCAGACTTTTCTACTTCTGCATGTTTTCCTGTATCCTACCTGTGCAACTAAACCACAAACCTCCATTGGTAGTTACATGTTATGTATGTATTTATGCTCAGTTTTGTGAAAAAACGCTTGTTAATGGTTATTCTGTTGACAGTGTTACAATTCTACAGAATCCTTTCATGCCATCTGGGTTTATGCTGTTGTAGTGTGGTTATGTCTGGGTTCAAGGCAAGCAATGCAAATTATATCTGCTTCTGCTTCATGGGTGGAACAGGCCTCGGCTTTATAAGTTGATCCTGTCTTTCAGCTGTAGTTGCAGTTGATGTATTTCGCATCTTGGATGCTCCATATCATTAAAGTAACATTCTCATTCTGGGTATTAGTTCTGCTGTGTGTGATTACAAATAGTGCAGGAATATCTTGTTTGCTTGACAGCTGTTTCTTCTGAGATTAAATTATTCTGGTAAGTAGTTTTTGTTCTTTAAGTTTGGTTTTGTCCTTTCCCAAACTATATCTTAAGCTATATTTGTTTCTCAAGATTCCAGTGTTAAATTACATCTTACATTTTAAACCAATGCATTTTTTTGTGACTTCTTGCATTTTCCTTTATAGTGGAATTTCTGTGGAGCCATACAACAGAGAGCATGTGTGTAGGATATATGTCTGCACAGGACGGCAAAGCGAAGGTAAGCCACGAGCAGTAGGTTGTAATACAGTAGAATGAGTGCAAAATCTAAGGAGAATACAAAATAACTATAATGAAATATATATTAAAAAATTTGTCTTTAAGAGAGCAGAAAAAGTAATGGGTGCATGAGTAGTTAAATGGATCTATTGATTTATTAATTTATTTTAAATTGCAGCAGTTAACATACCTATATGCAACAGTTAATAAACCTACACTAATATATGTATTACGTCAGGAGAAGGTGCCAACTGCACATGTCCATTCCCTCTGCTGACAGTAATAGTATTTCAATAACTTTATCCAGTTTGATTCAGTTATACTGGCTATTTAGGCTGGCACAGTATTTTTCTGTGAGCATGCCTTCCTTAAGGTAAAGCAATTGTACCGTCAAGGAAGAAGAGAGAGGACATAAAAAACCCTTTTGAGCTAGTTCTGAGAATAGTCTCTGTAATAAATGGTTTGGATATTAACATCCATGTTTTCAGTTTCTTGGGGCCTAATCATAATTCTTTTTTTTTTTTTTTTTTTTTTTAAGGAGAGAAATAATATGTTAAAATTGAATTTAGCAATGGAAACTGGGAAAGTCCTTAACATTGGGATCACAGAGTAGGGATTAACCAAGAGGATTTTTAGGAATATAGCGTTGAAGGGAGAAAAAGACAGTTATTGTGATGTAGGATCTAGAGCATTTAAGAGAGGTGTTTGGACAGGGAGGATGAACATGGGAGAATCTCCACACAGAATCATAATTTCTGTAGACATTTGTATGTGTACAGCCATAAATACTCAAGACTGAGAGTAAACAATTGGAACTAGTTAAAGGAAGTGACAAAAGTGGAGGAAAGAGAATAAGGCGGCGGCTTCCTGATATGGTTAAAATAATGGGGGAGGTGTGGGTGTTTACTGGAGTACTTGCATGTATTAGAGGAGAAGATGGCAGCCAACAGGTTTGTACCAGCAGATAAGAACAAGAAAGACACCCAGCATTTTGATGGAAGGATGAATATTAAAGCCTGGAAAAGGAAAGAACTTGAGGGCCTGGATTTGTTGGCACTCCTCAGAAATGGCTGCTTGTGTATCTGCTGAAGAAGAAGGTTCAGTCATTGGTAATGGGGGGGGGGGGGGGGGGGAAAGGACAACAAAAGCAAAATGTTCCTCCCCCTCTCCCCCTCTCCCCCTCTCCCCCTCTCCCCCTCTCCCCCTCTCCCCCTCTCCCCCTCTCCCCCTCTCCCCCTCTCCCCCTCTCCCCCTCTCCCCCTCTCCCCCTCTCCCCTCTCCCCCTCTCCCCCTCTCCCCCTCTCCCCTCTCCCCCTCTCCCCCTCTCCCCCTCTCCCCCTCTCCCCCTCTCCCCCTCTCCCCCTCTCCCCCTCTCCCCCTCTCCCCTCTCCCCCTCTCCCCCTCTCCCCCTCTCCCCTCCCTCTCCCCCTCTCCCCCTCTCCCCCTCTCCCCCTCTCCCCCTCTCCCCCTCTCCCCCTCTCCCCCTCTCCCCCTCTCCCCCTCTCCCCCTCTCCCCCTCCTGTATTTCATTTGAGAGATAAATACAAAGGAGGATGTGAGCAAGATAATAAAAGGATGTACAAAAGAAGGAAATTAACATCAGATATTTTAAACAAGAATAGTGAAACATGCTGGTTGAAGCACTGGGAATGGATGAGTTCATCCATAAAGAGTAAAATGTATAGAAAAAAAAGACAAGAATGCCCCAGAAGGAGGAGGAAGATAAAAAGCAGCTGGTGAAGGAACCTCTGGTAGAGGTGTTAGTGAAGTACTTGCTTTCATGACTTGTGTAGAGTTCTTTCCAGTTAATTATCCATTGAATACAGTGTGGTTTTACTTGTTTTCTTATATTTATTTCTGATTTATTAGAAGAGAATCCAAACTTGGGTTAAAAGCTCAGACCGAACTGAGTGAAACTAAAGCAAGCTCAGCTGCAGATGTTCTAGTATTCACTAGTTAGTTTAAAAATCATTATCTTGTATTCATGGTGAAAGGAGAATTATTAGAATGAACAATGTTAAATTATTCCTGTGTGCACACCTGCCTCTGGCTTACACTGCAACGCTCAAAATATTATTGTTTCTTCCTGGTAGTGTCTGTCTAATTAATAAATAAATGCTAAATATGAAATCTGTCTGCTAATGAGTACTAGCATGACAGTGTCATGCCCAGAGATGTTTTCCTACTTGCAGTTGCAACATTTGACATCTGGTGTGCATTGTTTTCATACTGCTGGTAAATTCTCCAGCTGGTAATCTTGATTGCGCTGACAGACACAGCTGCTCTTCTTGGTTCACTTCTAAATTATGTTTTTGACCTTCATTGAAGAGTTAATCCCCCTCCCTTTCTTCTTCCTTTGAGTCTGTGGCCACAAATGCTTTCCAGAGAAAAACCACAAATGCTTTTGCTGCTGCCTTCTATTGATCAAAAAAAGTCTTCGGTCATAAAAGCTGGAATTTTGTTCTGCTACAACTAGGACTAAGTTATAGATGGAAAACTGGGCTTGAAATAGAACACAATGTATTGCAAGTAAAAAAAAATAAAAAATCCCTTCAATAGAGTAACTGCTTTGGTACAGTTAATTTTGAGTGCTTGCCATGAAAGAATAATGGTATAAGAATTCATAAAAGTATAAAATATCACTTGTTTATGAGTACCATAGCAAAATGATCAGGCAGTGGCTTGTAAGGAAACATCTTGCTTTCCTGTTTTTCTAGGGTGGTAAAGAGCTTCAGTTTTTATTCCTTTCATCAGTCTAGGACTCAAGTTTTATTCTTAAACTGAGGGGTTGTCACAGTGGCTGATTTTGGACTGGTTCAATTTAATGAACATGAAAACATGTTTTTATAGCAAGTCTTTTATAAAGTGAGAAGGTTTTGAAGTGTACTGTTATGAATTAGACTAATACTAGAATCATAAATATATAAAGAGGTACATAATAAGGAAAAAAAAGGATCCTGCTTTATACTCTTAGTATGATTCTTTGTGCATTGGAGGTTAATACATTTCATAATAGGACCTGGCAAATGATGGTTCTGAATCCCAGATGAAGATTGTGGAGGTGTAGAAGACCTTTCTTACAAGGCAAACACTTAGAGACTTATAAGCTAGATACCAGCTTACCTGCAGACACTGGTATGCCTGAGAGGTGGAAACATACTCAACCAACTAATGATCGGCAGCTCCTTAAAAGAGCAGTGGGACAGGACAGTGGCATCGGAGGCTTGAAGTGTTTTGTACATCCTGACCTGCCAGAGCTTCTGCCTATTTAGCACAGTGAGCTCTCCAAGTACTGATCTGCAAGTATCCTTGCAGCAGGGGTTTATTTCCTCCCGATTTAGAGAAGACTGAGTTCTGCAGCTGGCTACTCGCCTCCAGAGTGGACTGCCTAAATGCTAACTCACCAGCATAAAATGGCTGAGCCTGCAAGAGCTGTGGAACAGTTTTGCACTGTGACTAATGACTGTTTGATTTAAAGCATACTTTCTGGAAAGGTGTCCAGTCTTTTTTTGAAAAACCAGTTGCCTGGATAAGTCACGGTTTCCTGTTGAACATTCATTTAAAATGTTTGGTTGAGCGTTGCTTTAAAAATACTGTGAAGCCTTGCCAGATGGCCTAAGTTCACACCTTATTGCTGACAGTCGTCTTTGGTTGATTGTCCGATTACTTGCCTTTAGCTCTGTCCTAAAGCTGGAAGTATTCCAGCTCCTCCACCACTGATAGCACTGGCAATGTCATCTTCGCTACCTGAACAGTAGATATCTCACTGACTTCCCTCTGGTTCTTACCTGGAACCCTTACCTCACTGCTGCAAGCAGCTCATCAGGGCATGTCCTTGCCGGTTCAGCTGTACTCTTCTTTGTTTCTTGCCGTCCCTCTTGACACGAGCAGTTTCATAATCACTCGGGGCCGGTGTTCTACATAGATTGGCTGCGAAGAGAAATGAACTTTTCATCGGAACATCTTTGACTCTTTTACATGCTTCTTGGAACTAACCTACACCACCTATTGCTACAACTTTCCCAGGCTGTGCCTGGGAGCCTCAGCTATGATGAGCTTAATGAACAGTTATACTCTGTTTTAGAAGTTGCCAGTCCCAGGCTTCCCCCTTACTGAAGCAATAGCATGACAGATTGTTTCAACGTTAGGGCTGTGCTTTGGGAAGGATGAATGGACTTCCTGAGATCTCCTGAAGCAAATTCCTGCATTGCCTATCTATTTGATGGTAGAATTGCCACATAAGCTGACATTCAGCTGTTTCTAGCCATTAGTGAGGCTGTTGGAATATTCTAGGTTGCTGTGGAAGTTTCTAGCTGCAGCCGTGAGAACAGATAAAAAATACTTATCTGTGGACTGCCTCTGCACTTTACCCAGCTCCTTGTGTAGCCATAACTGCTGCAGCAGAAAAGGTTAAGACTTCTAAACTGAAGGACAGGGAGATTAAATAACTTCATGAACTAGGAGATGTGGTTTTTTTCTTTTTGGTTATTGTGATGTTGACTCATGAATTACTTGATACGAATTCAAGATCTTTGGTAAACAATTAGTTCTTTTAGATTTCCTGCCCAAACTGTCTTCTCTTTCTGAGTCTTCAGGATAACCTTCCAGATGTTTGGGGTTTTTTATGGATCCATAATAGATCCAACAGTTGATCATAGCATCAGCTAAGAAGGTTGTCCTGTGTCCTGGTTTCAGCTGGCATAGTGTTAATTATCTCATAGAGGCTACTACGGTGCTGTGTTTTGGCTTTGATGTGAGACTTTTCAGTTTCTCAGTTCTTGTGAGTGAAAAGGCTGGAGGGGCACAAGGAATTGGGAGGGGGCACAGCCAGGGCAGGTGACCTGAACTAGCCACAGCAGTATTCCATACCATGGGACGTCAGGCCTGGTGTATATACCTGGGGGTTGGCTGTGGCGGGTGGATCGTTGCTTGGGACTGGCTGGGATTGGCCGGTGGGTGGTGAGCAGTTGCATTGTGCACCACATGTGTCTTTCTTCCTTTCCCTCTGGATTTTACTCTTTCCCTTCACCTTTTCATTATAACTGTTATCATCATCATTGTTATTATTGTTCTTTCATTTTTATTCTGTTTCAATTATTAAATTGTTTTTATCTCAGCCCTTGAGTTTTACATTCCTTTCCAACTCTCCTCCCCATCCCTCTGGGTGACGGTGGAGTAAGCAAGCAGCTGCGTGGTACTTAATTACCAGCCAGGGTTAAACCACAACATCTTGTTACCAGAGCTCTGACCTCTTTAAAGATACTCTGGCAGCTTCCAATTAATCAGTTCCTATTTTCCTGAACTGATTTGGTTACCTTCTGAGAGCTTAAACAATTTTATTGTTACTGCTGGGAAAATAGGTCTATTCTGATGGCTATAGGGTTGCTCCTTGGAGCTCTGTCCCTATTGCAATTGCTGATGTCCAGTATTTGAGGTCTTAATGGTTGGTGTAGCATTTGGCAGAGCAGTTTTAAGTGTCACTTTGCAGGAAGGGCTTTGAGACCTTCTGCCATGTAATTTGGGAGGGGGAGAAAGAACTCCTTGAACTCACCCATAATATGACTTTAGATGTAAAAAAAAGCAGAACGGGAAGGAAGGTAAGTTAGTTGCGTAGGCTGCAAGTTAATTGAGTCCTCTCTTAGTTACATAGTCTTCGTATCTTCTTGTTCCTTGTCTGCTTGCCTGGTGGAGGATGCTGCAGAGGAAAAGGAGTTATTTAGTCTCAAATGACAGGCAGCCTGTGCCTGCAATGTGAATTCACATACTGACTGCATCTCTTGAAGGTTCTGTTATGGGTAGGCAGCTTTCTTTGATTTAATGTTATGTATCTGTGCATAATCAAGCAGGAGCCCTTTTATCTCAGGCAGGGTCTGCAGAGTATTTGCTCACTTAAGGCCTACAGTGTTGTGTGTGCAGAAGGTGTAAGTAAGGAGCAGGATGCACCACAGAATTTTTTTTTCTTGGATCTCCCAAGTATCTTATATTATCTTAGTAACTGAGAGTAGTTTGTGGTGGGTAACGTTATTGCTTGAAACTAGGTACTTCCTCACTGTGTTTTCAGTAGTGCTTGAAGTCAGAGTGTTTTCTTTCCAGTGAAAAATCTAGTCTTAATACCAACAATGTGCAGTTTTGGTCCTGTGTTACGTGTAGGTATTTGAAATAATCTGTCGGCTCGCTATGTTTCTTCGTATGTGTAAACTTGCTGTATGATCTGTGTGCTGTATGATCTGTGTATAAGTGTTGCTAACTTCTGCAAATTTTGTAAATGTTGCAATACTTTTGAGATATCCTTGTAGTTCAGCTTCATAGGTTTTGCTTTTTGTAACAGCTTAATTGACTTAGACAACAGATTTCTAAAAATCTAATTGTAGTATTGAATGTACTCCAATTCAGTTGCCAGTTTAAATCTGTCTTTGACAGATACCCAGTTCATATAACATGAATAACTAAGCTTTATGTTATGGCAGGCTTTAATATTGCAAAGTTGCATATGCCATTCTTTCCATTTTCTAATGAAGCAAATTCAAGTTGCTTTGCGAGATGTGGGGTAACAGTAGCGGAGTGTTCCATATTGCTGTGTTTGAAAACATTTGTCAGCAACAACTGCTGTCTACACCAAATGTTGTGGTTGCAATATGCAAACAGAAACTTTATCTTTGACAGCTAATTTCATTTTCCAGTATGAAGAAACATAGTGGACAGGGAGACCATTTCCAGTTCATTTTTCCTGTTGAGATGTTAAGTGTTGTAATCAGATTTATTTGCCTTTGCTAACATTGTAAAATGTAGCAAAATCACTTTGCTCTGTTTGAAGTGATACATACGATAAATGCTGGTTGTAGTGATTGTTGTTGGTTTTCTGGTGGTGGGCTTCTGTATTTTGCTTTGTGAGTAAAAGGTCTGTGAAAGCCTTTTGTCAGGGGAAGGGCAGGTATCCACTGCTCATTGGGTGAAAAAACACATCTTGGAAGAATCCTAACTCTAATTTGAAAATTAGTGGAAAAAATTGCAGAGTTTGTTTAGTTAACAGGAATACTAAGTCAGATAATTCAGTCATTTATTTCATACTACAGAGACAGTCTTTTAACTTCATGAGACAGGAAAAGTGTATGTCACACTTTTTGGTTTTTTGGGTTTTTTTTCTTTAATCTGCATTCTCGTCTGGAGACTGGGGAATCGTTCAGAAATTTTTACTTGAAAAGAACGCTGTGCATACAGTAGAGCATCCAGTTCTCTCATAAAAATAAGGTATTTATATTTGTTGGAAATAACCTTCAGTGCTAAGATACTAGTTAAAATATTTGGCTCATAGACTTCATGGGAAGTAGGGCCTCTGAGATGGGAAGGTAAGTTGAGTTTTTTGGGTTGAGTACCTTACGTAAAGCCATTAGTTCTGGAAAACTCTTCATAGTTGGCCGACATAGTTTAGAACAGAGCAGAGAAGATGGGATTCTATATCCAGATATGCAAATATAAATGCAATAACCTGACTTAGCACCTGCTATTCAGAATGTTAACAATCACATTTTAAGATATATGGCAATATTTTAGAATACCTCTATGAAAACCTAGGACACTGAACTGAATAACTGATCGTTCATATGTGGCTTTAGACTGTCTAAATGCATGAATGAATCATTTAGAGAAATTAAAATCCTTTAGTTTTCAACTGTCTTGACTTGATATTTTTTCCTCTAATGCTTTGTGTGAATGTTTTTAGGTACAATAATAGTGTATAGTAATATACTTAACCCACAGAGTAAGTTTGAGCTTGGAAAACCATTGGATTCCTAAGCAACCTATACATAGAATCAGTATTTTCAGTATCTGAGATCCAGAGGCCCATCATCAGTATGTCTGGCTTTCTGTCTTTTGCTAACAAAGACTATCATTCTGGAGCCCCCCCCCCCCCCCCCCCCTTTTTTTTTTAAAGACTTCATCAAATAAGTTACACGTGGGATATTCTGATAGCAGCACTTGCCAGTATTTTGTGGGGCACCTTCTCCTGTCATACGGCAGGTTTACATTTAAACCATGTTGGAGGAGAGCCTTCCAGGAGACAGAGCGGCAGAAGATGGCTGTTGCTGCCAAAATGGGCTATTACTGTCTACAAAATAAATTGGGAATGCATGGACAGATGCTTCTCATGGTGGAAGCATGTATCCAGCTAGAAGGCTCTGAATTTCTAAAGACTGTATCAGTTTGGTGGTACTTTTCTTTAAGGAGTAAATTGTAGAAAGCATTTTCATTGATGATGTGATGGTCTTTCATTTTATTTCATCTCAATAGTGTAATGAATGGAAAAAGTTTCTTTTATAAATTATTCTGTCCAAAGTACATCCTGAGCATGTAGTAAGAAAGCTAAACACATGAAGTACTCCCCAGATTTGCTTAAGAACTGAATGTGCTGCCATCTGGTAGTTGTACTGTGTCCTCTTGGCAGCAGTTGATTGACTTCAGTTTTCTCATGCAGCACTGGCTGTCTTTTGGCTTAAACTTTATTTTACATTGTATTTATGCTTTTAATGAAAAGAAAATGAAGCTGTTGTGACAAGCTAATACTTTTATGTGAGTAAAGGGAAGACTTTTGGTCTTTAAAGAAAAAATATTTTTATATTAGTTGGTCTCAGGGTTGTTTCAGAATATTGTCTATGAGACATGAAGTAAGTCTTGGCACAACTTGTGTTATTTGTATTTTGTATTTTTTAAAAGTATACTAAAAATATGTAACTTGAAAAGTAGATCAAATTTTCATGATGAAAAGATTAAACCGTATGTTGTTGATGTAGCAGTTAACACTTATTCCAGGGCAGAAAGACCTATTAATGTTGGACTTGAAGGGTAGTGGGAAACTTTCCAGTGTGTATCAAAAGGCACTGAGAGATAGTAATGTTCCGTGACCTGTCTACAGCGCTGGGGTTGAGGGACTTGGTTGCTCCATGGTTTTGGTTTGATTAGGATGGAAAGAGGGAAGCATTGTCTGTTTGGATGGCAAGTACATGGAGCAAGAATCATTGTCTGAAGGTTGGTTAGATTGTGCTTTATGGAGGGGTGAGAAGCAAAATCAAGTATTCAGTCTAGCATTTACTTCTTTTCCTTTTAAGCTGTGGACATAAGGTTCCTCCTTTAAGCTGCAGGCAAAGATCTGTTGTGACTAACTGATTTCCTAACTGTCGGGACCTCTTCTCCTACCAGGTCCTCACCAACCTCACTTTTCTCTGGGGAAGCAAATTGAATCAGAGTATTCTCAGGGACAGTAAAATTTCTGTTTGTAGAGCTGAAGATATAGATAACCCTGTCGGTCTTAATCTACCTTTCCTTGGCATATGGTTTCCTCAAAGAGAGGCTTCCATAAAGCTGAGTGGAGGATTAATTCAGGAAGACAGTTTTTTTTTCCTGTTTTTGTGCTCCCAGGCATGATTTCCCCCAGGTGTGGGTTCATTCAACTTGTAACTAATTCAATTAAAAGCTTTCCAGTGATGCTTTTTTTTGTTTGCCTTTTATTTTTATGTTTTTAAAATCTAAACATAATCCTCTGTACAATCTGGACTTAATGTAAAATATGATGTTGGGATATAAAAATGTAACAAACTGTACAAATAAGTTCTGTGGTTGCATTTAAAAATACTAAATGTTCTTTGATCTTTCTATTTACTGGAGTTTGTTCATATAGCTAAGAACAAGGGAGATATAATTGTAAGAATTCATTTGGGAGTTTGTCTGAAGTTGTCTTGACATGGCAATGGTATCCTTTCATATTACTTATTATTAGGTACATATTTTAAACACTTATCATCCTGAGATCTGTCTTGCTTTTGTTCTACATAAGGCAGCCATTGGTGAAAGTAATAAGAAGTAGTTGGTGTAAACAGCATATGAATTTGCTCCGTCTTATAAATTATGCAAATAAACAGGATGCAAGTAAAGACTTTTAGAAAGATTTCATTATGTGTGGTTTGGGTGTTTCTGTAAATGGAAATGTACAGATGTTGGTGAATAGTGGTTTGGGGTCTTTTGTATGGGAAATGTGTTTTTCCTTTTATAGGAAGTAGGGTTTTGTATAGGCAGTGTGTTTTGGACAGCAATTTAAGCATAGCTACTTGATAATATATCGATATATATTGACTATCTGCTTATCCTCTCTTGCATGTTTTACTTCCCTTGCTCAAAAACTTATTAGGATATTATGCTTGACTAACTTAAAAAAACCCAGGATCTATAAATTTCATATGGATTCAGTGAAGCCTCACATTTTACTGCTGCAATTACATAAGGGTCTTTTAGGTATTTAAGACAAGCATATGCAAAGGGCCAATTCATAACTTGGGTCAGAAAACTAATTTACATAAATCAGGCCTCTTGGTAGCTATAATGAAAAAAAATTTATTAAAAGATTCGTGATAATGATGATAGTGCTGATACTTCTTCTGTTTCAGTAACAAGCTTTCTCTCTTAGGCCTCTTGGCCTAATCTTTGGACTTCTGTGCTTTTTACTGTATTGCTACAATGATCTGCTAATAACTCAGATCACTGTATAAGCAATCTCACTTATAATTAATGCCTGCCTTAGAGTGCACCACTGGTTTGTTTTGATTGCAGTATCTCACTAAGCAATCCGGTGGTGTTCTTCCACTAAGGAAATTTGCTAATGTGCCCGTCAAACAATACTACTTTTACACTGTCATCCTGTACCACTTTTCATTCAGAAATTTTCACAGGCTGGGAAAAATGTCTTGGGTCTGTTGGTCATAAAATAAAAAAATACACCTTCTTCAACTTCTTTTTTTTTTTTTTTTTTTTTTTTGCTTTGAACCTAGGAAATAACATCTCCAAAGAATTGTCAGTTATATTTTGCGGGAAACTGTAACAGATTTGAAAAGAATCTTTTCTTCTTGAAGTGGTAAATCACAGTTGTAACCAAAATTGTTCTGAAAGTAGGAAGATGTTCATATATCAAGCAGAAAGGACAGAGATCAAAGTTTTAACAGTAAAATGAA